>NC_132815.1:12874581-13618138 GCF_048594095.1 Paramormyrops kingsleyae
AACCTGTCAGAGTTCTCCTTCTCCCGGACCCCCTCGTTGACCTGCAGACAGAGCTCCTCGGCCCTGTCCAGAGCCTCCCGCAAGTGTCCGTGGTCCAAGTGATTCTCTGGAGTGTTCTCGAGGATCTGCGGAGCAGGAGATTTGGAGATAAGTCTGGGGCCTGCCTAAGAATGAACTCTGTCTTTGGTCAAGGACTGTGGAGGACAGGGCAGAGTAACGTTACTGGCAGTTTGATGTTATTCAGGTACATCCACCCATCCCAAAAAGATTATAACTGGTGCAGCATGTTTTGTTCCAGTTGACATCCAACATTTCACAATACTCATACTCACTCTTCTGCCTGAAGTTTTTGCATTTCATTGGTATTTTACTCCAGCAAAAAGGCACATTCCGTCTTGTATTTGCTGACCGTGATGGACACAACCATTACCATTTGGTCCCCAAAGGAATTCTCACACGAACGGCAGCTTTGGCTGGGCAAAGTCATAGCTAGCTGCAGCCCGAATTCAAGGCAAATTGGATGAGGCTAATTCGTCGTGTCTCCCACATTGCATGCTGAAGGAGGGACAGAGGGTGACACTGCGCAGGACTTACGTTCTTGATGATGAGTGGATAGCGGGTGATTCTCTGCATGGGCTTCAGCAGGAAGCTGGACAGTGGCATGCCTTTACACCGGTGATCTGTAGCGATTTTCTGAGAGCGCGAGAGAGAGAGAGAAGACTTAGGAGTCAGAAACCCCAGTCTATGTCCTCATCCAAAGCGCCACTCCAAATTTCAGTCTGGGTGCTTCGAATGAGTGGAGTACAGAGGTCTCATAGTACATAGTAGTGGCCCACAAGATATCTTAACTGATTTTCATATCTGGCCCAGAGACTAACCTTTTTGCTCTCATTAGCTTTTATTCTTGAAAGCCCATTCCTAGAATTATGTATTCATATTTTCCATTATGCATTTCATCCATTTAACATGCCACCTCCTTTTCACTGAGGACATTTTGGCCGCTGCTCGGAGCCCCTTACAATTCTCCCGCCTATCGATTACCCCGGAACAGCCATAAACTATAAAGTATCTACCCCTCCCATCCGCTCCAGAGCTGCCGTCCACCATTCCTCACCTTGAGGAAGTCCTTGAACTCAGGTTCCTTGTCGGTCTTCTGCTGCAGCAGGGCGGCACCGTTAAGCTGGCAGCTGCAGAAGCGGATGTAGGCCTGCATGTGCGAGAGCTCCGAGGCCAGGATGTCCCCGATCATCTGCACCGGCATCTTCTCGCCACCCGTTTTCTTCCTCACCCTCAGTGCCCTGCCATGCACAAACACAATGATCGAAACCGCAAAGGCCGTCAAGCCCAGTACCAACTAATGTCTTCCTAAAAGCTCTGATGAATTTCAAAAACAATGCACAGAATGCTGGCCAGTCAGTTCTTTAATTGCAACAACCGTACAGCCTGTTTTGTTATTATCCATCGACTGCGTTGATAATTCCTTTTCCTGGGACTTCACTATGCCTCTGACATTAGCTGTTGTGGGATACGATACTGCAGTTCATATTCCTAGCGCAAGGTGGCAGCATCAGATCACATTTCATTCCCAAGAATTTCAGCTACCAAGAAGAAACAAGCTTGTGGAAAGACACACTTGTGAAGCTTGGTGTTGGACATAATCAGGTCCTTCCAGTTGACAAAGATCATGGCCATTTCAACATCTGTCAGGCGTCCCGACTCAGACATGGGCTTGTGAAACACCTGGGGGGAAAAAAAATGAGAGGAAGGCATATTTGGAAAGGGTTAATAAAAGTTAATAAGGAAGAACAAAATGTTGGGGAAAAAAAGTTAAACACACGTTCCGGCACATAAACCTACAGTCAAAGACCTATACATGAGATCTATGATGAGAAAATAAAAACTCAAAACTGCAAATGCTTAAAGCAGACTGTCCATCACACAGGAAGCTGTTGCAAAGACCCCACAGGGACCCACTGCGAGTCATACCTCCAGGACCAGCTGAAGGTCAGCCATGTATCGCTCCTCCGTCTCAATGAGCTCGTGGATGTAGCCCTGTCGCTTCCTCTCCTGAGGACTCATGGTGTCCAGGCTGGTCAGGTCGGCACACCCTGCAGGGTCGGGGATGGCAGGGGTGGGGGTGGGGGTGGGGGGGGGGGGGGGCAGCCGCGGTCAGCAGCTGTCTTGCGTGGCCCCAAACATGTGGCTAAAGCACTAGCCGGAGAAGCCGCTACCTGGAACTGTCGCTAAGTCACTGCGCGTGAACAACCCTCTCATCCGTCTTACCTTTCGCTGAAAATTCAGATCCACGTCGACGCTGAAACTCCATTGGATAATATTCAATACGCCTTTTTGCATGAGCCTCATCCCCAAGCCTTAAAAACCGCATCCCGTTTTCCTTTCTCGAACCCATTTTGCCCGGGACTGTAAGCATCCTAGTGCTTAACTTCTTGAACAACCTGGTCCTTACGGCATACATAGACAATATTTAGGTATGTTGTAAAATCCACTGTTGCCAAAACAGACATATGAATCTGCATGAACAAAACCAGAATCACGCTCCCATGGCTGAGTAAGCGATGACTCAACGCCGCTAGACACAGCCAGCATGGAGACTAAACGTTATCCCTGCCATTATGGAGAGCTGTGTCATGATACATTATTCACATATTAATTAGAGGCCTGATATGCTCATTACATACATTTTCGTTTGGTTTGTAACTGGATCACAGCAGCTGTTAGTCAAACCTAGAAGTCCTAGCACCTTAATTTCCAAAAAAAATAAAAAATTTTACTCTTACAGAAAATTTCAGAGTACTATTCAATACACACACACACACACACACACACACACACACACACACACACACACACACACAAATACTAATAACCAAAACCTCACAATGACTTGCAAAACAAAAACAGGTGCTTTTAAAACAAATACTTTATTTTCAAGATATATGTACATATTTATAATTTGAGGCACAATTTCAAACTAACACAGCTTGGGAACATTAACATAGAAAAACTAAACTTGACTACTGCCAACGCACTGTGGACAAATTCCTCTTCTCAGTGGGGTCAAATGAAACCTCAGACTGCATAGACTGTTTAAGAATTAATGCAAGGGATTCATTTAAAATGCATCTCTCTTGCCAGCAGCATAAACAGATTGCATATTTGCATAAACAGAGCAAACCTTTAATTGCTTGCAAAATGTTTTCCCAAGTAGAGGATATTTTTCAGCTGTTAAATTCCTTATTCAGGCATTTCTATGCCTTACTGCAAGTGATCACACATACTGAACACACATAATATCACACAGTCATCCATTTTTTTTTCATTAAACTGTACTTTCATGTAAAATAAAATAAGTCAATACAACTATAAGTTAAATCTGGGCAAACCAGGTTACATTCAAAATGCTTGTAGTTTGACTACAAAGTGACGCAAAAGTGATGATTTCTTAAACAGTGAGGCACGGAGAGTAAAAGGCCACACTTTATAAACCACCAAATCTGCCATTTTTATCCTTAACAGAGTAGTGATTCTCTAGCATGTGTTCCAGGAACATTGTCAACACGTGAATTTACCTCTGGCTAATATGTTACTTTGGCATCGACCAAGTAGTCAGCAGGCACCATGCAGCAGGATACATCTAGGGAGTTTTGTGGCCCAGGGTCAAAAAAAAATTAATCTTCTAGCACCACATCCAGGACATTCCATCAAGCACGGAGAACTTGCCCAAAAGACGACTTTCAGAAATGGACTCACAGGATTCATAAATCACAATTAAATTTCAGAGTCTAATCCCTAGTGACCAAAAAAAGAACTAGCCATTTAACTTAGCCCATCTAACATCTGAATTTTATTAATAATCAAATAATCATCGGTATATAACTGCAAGGCAGATTTTCATGAAAAGACAAGTGGGCTACGCCTCGTGCCTGTGAACAGAAAGTTGCCGGTTCTAGCCCAGCCTCAGTACATCTGCGGGTCCTGGAGCAAGGCCCTCAACAAACCCCCAGCTCCCTGGATGCTGTTATGGGCAGCTGCCCTTTGCGGCCAGCTTGCCGTCATCTACAGAGAGCAAACTGGGGGAGACGTAAAGAGAATTTCCCCATGGGGCTCAATAAAGTATCAATTATTATTATAAAAAGAAATGTATCTTTGTTATCACTAGCTTTTAAACTTGTTAGAACCTGGAAACTGCAGAACATGTACTGTTAAACACCAGCAGGCCCCGTTTCATTGATGGTTTTGCATATAATTACCTGAATTAACCACTCATCTTGGTGGGGGGGGCATTTACATTGATGTTACCTCCCTAAGGTCACTTGAAGCAAAAAAATGATTATAAACATTTCCAGTAGTATGACAGATCAGCTGAAATTCCGCTGAAAATTCACAGCATCCCGGCCCAAAACCGTCAGGTGGGAAAACGGCAGCCACTGCACCAGGGCACTGACAGGGCAAACCGAAGTCCACCAAAGTCCGCCGTGAGCAAACAGCGACTCGAGGACCCAGTGCTTTGGCCGTAGAACGGCTCACCGACCCCCTCATGAGGAAAAGACCGCAACCGGGGTATGACTGCCTGTTTGGATACCCTTCCATTCCATATACTATAACAAAATAACACTCAAAATACATAACTACGTGTTAAGCAACAAAAGTTTCCCCCTCAGTCTAGGTATAATACTGCTGTATGATAACTACTCTATACACTATACCCATATATACCCACTCTATACACTATACAGATGTATTCCCACTCTATACACTATAACCATATATACCCCCACTCTATACACTATAACCATATATACCCACTCTTTACACTATAACCATATATACCCACTCTTTACACTATACAGATGTATACCCACTCTATACACTATACCCATATATACCCACTCTATACACTATACCCATATATACCCACTCTATACACTATACCCATATATACCCACTCTATACACTATAACCATATATACCCACTCTTTACACTCTTTACACTATACCCATATATACCCACTATTTACACTACACAGATGTATACCCACTCTATACACTATACCCATATATACCCACTCTATACACTACAACCATATATACCCACTCTATACACTACAACCATATATACCCACTCTATACACTACAACCATATATACCCACTCTTTACACTATACCCATATATACCCACTCTATACACTACAACCATATATACCCACTCTATACAATATACCTATAGGCATAACACAGTACTTAAAGTACTTAAACAGCCAGTGCCGGGTGAAGCCCATGTGTCGCTATAGACAAGCCTCACCACCAGGGCCCCCTTGTCTGCCACAAAGTGATACTGGCTGGCTAAGGCAGCGCCCCACCAAAAGATACCAGCACTGAGCACAGTACTACAGCTAAAGCCATGGGATTCTGTGGAGGGAGAGGGTTTACTCGTGGGGTGGCCAAAAAAGAAAATCTACCAGTGGAAAGCATGTGTTTGTGTACATATGGATTCATACTGTGAACACACACACACACACACACACACAAAAACATTTATGCAATTACCCAATGGTACGCAGCCCATAGTTGAATAAGCTACGAGTAAAAGCAACCCTGAGCTTTAAAACACCTTTGCCTGCACAATTTATCCCAGACTTTCCATCGGCACAGTAAAATTCAGATGCAACTGTCAGTGAGAGACGTTATAACAAACAAACAAGAGGCAGGATACTCAATCGCACTTATGGGTAAGAAGCCACTTTTGAAAGAAAAATATGTTTTAAAAGTACAGTATTAGTTTGTAAGATAAAACATCATGAATGACTATGACCCTACATACACGTCACCCACCTTCACACTCTCCCAAATAGCGGTTTAAATAAGCTTTATACTTTAAATATGATGTCAGCATCACCCACTGGCATTGTAATTGCTTTGCATCATAAGCGAGAACAATTTCAAAGACTAAAAACATGAATATAAAATTACAGAGGGGGGCACTTGCTGTTGGACTGCTAGGTGTGTGGGACCTGCTTCAACACACGAGGAAATAATAATAATAATAATAAAATGAAAGCAGAAGTAAAAGAAAGTGAATTTGATGAGAAGGCAGGCCCTATCCAGCGAGGAAGCATTAGCATCTAAAGAGTCTCTGAGCAGCTCTGAGAAGCTGGGGAGGAAGAGGCAACGATACCGTCCTACAAGAACACAGATAGAGGGAAAGATGGAGGGAAAGGTGGGAGGGAGAGAAGGGAAAGATGGCAGGAGAAGAGTGTAAGGAGTGTGGACAGATGGATGGAAGGAGAGAGACAGACGTTAATCAAGCACCTCTTCAAACATGATGTCTTGAAACTCTGAAGCACAACTCTGAGAAGAAAGCTAGTCCTAATAGGGCGATGGCAGAAGAGAGACTATGAACGCTATGTGTATCTTTCATGTGTATCTTTTTTTTATGAAGACATTTGCCAATATCAGGTAGTATTTTTCAAACTGCCCTACTTCACATCACCAGGTTCCCATGAGGTCACCAATGAATCATTTCTTAGCTGTGTTTAGGTTTCTCTTGCAGCACAAAACTACTGCAAACTCTGATTCATCTTTGGACACAAACCATTTCCGATCAGAGAGTCAGACCCAGGCAGGAACCCAAAGTCAGCCTTGGTAGAGCTACAGTCAGCAGGACAGCAGACCTTTGAGAGACCCAGACAATGCCGGCAACCCTGTAACGTGGGTCAACTTTTACCCGAAAATCACTTTCCACCTTAAATTTTGGAACTACCGCTCTCTCCTTTATTGCTAACAGCGTGAAACACTAGGCTACAAAGTCAGCAGCTTAAGACATTTGCAACTATCAACAAGACAAAAAATATTATTTGGGAAAAAAAAATGAGAAAGGGAGTCTTGACTTACATTGTTGACTGGGATCGGACTCCGTGGTCATCTTGACGTAATTGGTGGGGAACAAGCCGACGACGCCATTCAGTTCCCCCTTCCACCAATCAGCATCATCCTTGTTCAGCACATTGATCAGCTGACCTTTTGAGAAGCTCATCTCATCCTCGTTGCCTGCCTTGTAGTCGTACATGGTGATGACCTGGCAAACTGAGAGCGGAGATAGAGGGAACAGCCAATGTGTGTGAAAGGGCGTTATGGGAGATACAAAAGGAGATCAGCACAGATCTTGGCACATGTTGCTGCTGATCTTACTTGGGACAGGAGCTGGTGTGGACTTCCCACTGGTGGGGCCCAGGAGCTTGACGTGGGAGGCGGGGAACCACCCGCTCTGGCGTTTTTTACCCCTAGCCTGGACAGATACAAGACAAGAGGTTCCTCATCAGGACATATATGCCAACTTAATTCAGGACAAATGCCTCTGACCTATGAGAGACCTGCAACTCAACTTCAATGCCTCCTCCCAAACACAGCCCAGGATTAAACCTCATCATGGGTACACAGGGCGTCCTCCACATTTACTAACATCACCATCATGACAACACGGGTCCACAGACCTGCAGAACCCCTTGCCACCACCCAGAGGGGTTCTTGCCCTGGATGAGGATAAGCTGTCCTGGGGCCAGGCTCAGCTGCTCCGCTCCGGTGGCAGTGTACGCAGTCGTCACTTGGGCAACCTCTGTCATACACATTCAAACATGAAAGCAGATGCGAACACGCACATGTGTTCAAGGCTGATAGAGCTCAGCAGCGTTCAGCACCGGCACAGACTATCTAACACAGCTGTGTTTCATCTGTATACAGGACACAGGCTAGCTGGACATGCTCTGGCGTCGACGGAAAGGCAAAGGTCAAGGTGTGTGGAGGCGGCCGGTGAATTTCATGGTGACACTTCGGGACCCAGCATGCTTACCTGGCTTTCTGCTGGCTCCACCTGACTTTCCCGCGGTACTATGTGTCTGTAGACAGACGCACGTTGGTAGACGTCAGAGTAGCAAAAGCTAAGCTGTCATGATTTATTACTTATAGACAATCAACTTTGCAGTTTAAGCATATCTGAGAAAAGTCATTCACACATGACAATTTACTTCAGATTCCTTTGGCTTTACGTAGTTGGAGGGGAAGACTCCACTCTTGTCTCCGATGTATCCATTCCACCAGTCCCCTTCTCTTTCCGTCACAACGATGGTGTCTCCTTCGTTGAAGGTGAGGTCTCCCTGCTCTGGGCTTTCATAGGTGTATAAGGCCACATACTCTGATTGGATGAGACAAGACAGAATTGGCCACATGATTTTTAAACTGCCACAAAACCTGCCTTACGATTGGATAGAAAATCAACGGTCACCAGCCAGTGAAACGGTGGCCTTCCACACCAGATTCAGTCAGACCCTGTTTCAAGGTTACTTCTGACATGCTAGCAGGGATTCCAGTAATATCAAGATGATTAAAAGGTACGCGAGAGAAGATAATATGCTAGATTTCAGATGGACAAAGTGAAGAGTAGTGACAGCCCAGGGGGACGAGAGGCTCGCTAAAACGGAATGTTGGGTACCAAAGCCAGACACACTGTATCCAAATGCGCTTCTGCTTAATTCATCTTATCTTTTCATTCAAATTCTTGCCTGGAACACAAACTTACCCTCTTGTAGAGTATTGTCAGGGCTATCGAACTCATCCACAGAAGAATATAGGGGTCTGGAAAATAAAGTAAAAAAAAATGAATAGGTGATACTGCTCATAAGTATTTTTCAATACATAAAGAAAAAAAATCCCTTACAAATTGATCTCATATATCTCTCTCAATACTACAAGCACAAATACATCACAATAGGATTCATAAGTATTGGGTCAATCAGTCAAACCAAATTTTCTATACTAAATCTAGCACATTTTCTCAAACATGTCACAAAGGCGGGGATTATTTAAATTACTCCTAGATCCCTGCCCCCAAAAACAAATCAAATACCACTTCGGTAATAAATACCTAGAAATATGGAACTTAGAATAAGGAAAAGGTTCAGTAGATGACCACCAGTCCCCAGGTGGCTGATAGGCTTTGGTCTGAGCAGAACAGCGCGACGACCCCTTCTGGAATCTCCCGAGGACCCACCAAGAGTGTCACTTACTCATTCCGGCTCACTGGCGTGACGTAGGTCTTGGGGAACCAGCCCTGCACTCCATTCAGCTGCCCCAGCCACCAGTTTTCCTGCTGCTCCAGCACCGTGATGATGTCATCCTTGGAGAAGTTCAGATGGTTGTCCGTCTTGGCCGTCCAGGAGCACAGCGCTTGCACCTGGAGGCCATTCGCCACCTGACCATGCAGAAAACATCTCTGTCAGCCGGGACACCACTCAGGAAACAAGATCTGTTAACATGAAAGTTTACCCACTTACGAATAAATCTAGAAAAAAAAGTGACTTTTTAAATGGGTCCCCAGAAACAGCAAACCTGCTCCTGATTGTTGTACATAAATAAAAAAAAAGCATAGTACAGAACAAAATACTGCAGTGGCGTGCAAGAGAATCGCAGAAGCAGGGAAGGCTTCTGAACAGACTTTTCAGATGCAGCCATGCAAACAGGCCACAGACTGACTGACACATAAATACACATCGGTGATGCTGCGGCATGCAGTAGAAACACAGAAACAGAACATGACTGGTCTGGTGGGGCCAGTTCTGAATTCGCACTCAAGACTTATTCAGATGCAGTTATGGTATTCTTCAGGTAGGGGGCGCTCCCGGCACACCTACCTGTCCGTACTCCATAGAGGCAGAGCCTGGAGGGTGGGTGGGAGTGAAGGCGGAGTTCTGTCCTGCCCCCCCAGGAGCGCTCTGCGCTGCCGGGAAGGTACTGGAATTAGGCTCCGCCTTGCTGAAGTGGGGACAGACCCAGGAAATTCAAACGGTCAGTGAGACCCTCATAAATATTCAGACGTAACACAGGACATAAGATACTGGTAGCAGGGGAGATTACTGGACACCGAGGGGCAACATCACCTCGCAGAGACTGAGGTAGATGATGCGGTCGGGGGCATCAGTGCCTGCTTGCTGCTGGCCGCAGATTCCGGTTGACTGTGTTTCTCGACGTAGCTCTCGGGGAACCAGCCCATCTTGCCCTTGTAGCTGCCATACAGCCAGCCCTGCTCGCCCTCCGTCTTCTCGTCCACCTGCGGGCTCAAGGCAATTAGCCAAGGGCTACCACAGGACGCGCCACACAACGCACATGGGAGTACGACCCAAAACCAGGTCACGACTGGCCAGAAAACACCCTAAAACATCTAATATATGAAAGGAGAAATGTACCATTAATAAATGAACAAGAACGTCTACATGTTTATTTATTTCGTCACAGGGGCACTGGCACCCCTCTGTCCTCCCTCCCCCAAAACTGCCCCTTGTTGCACTTTGTGGTGAACAAAAGGACACTGGGATCTAATTATAAAACACCCAAAAAGGATTCAGAAGAAAAGAGCTAATATGACACCAGAGCAATGATTGTCACCATAACATTTCACTTATGGTACAAACAGATTAACACACTGTATACCTCAATTAAGCTGTCCGCGTCGAAGGTGAGCTCGTCCGCGTTCCGTGCTGTGAAGGGGTACAGGGCTCTGTAGGTTGTCAGGGAGGCCGATTTCCTGTGTGCTGACTTGACGGGTCTCAAACTCCCTGCAACGACAGGGTAGAGCCATGGTGTTCCACACTGTCAGTGAGTCAGCCGCCTCAGTGTGTGACTGTCCTTCTTAACGCTGTGTCACTAATGACGCAGCGCAGCTATTGAACCAGCACACGACATCTTGGGTCTGCTGACGGGACACTGGCATTTGGAGGCTGATGAAGATATTGTACAAACGCCGCCGCTAATAGTAGCCTTACAGCTCTGAGACTGTGATTTCTCATGGCATTTCCACACCTCCCAAAGGGAGCTGCATCGAGGCCATAATCCTTACCCTTTCGCTCCTCTAGGCCCCTGATCAGGGCTGACAGCTTCTCATGAATGTCTGTCTTGCCAAAATTTTGCTGCTGCTGCTGCTGCTTTTGCTGCCGGGCCACTTCCTCCCGCTGTCTGGCCGCAGCCTCCTCCTCCTGTTGTTTTCTCCTCCTGTCCTCCTCTCGCCGTCTCTCCTCTTCCTGTTTCTTCTTCTCCTCTTCCTGTCTCCTCCGCTCTTCCTCCCGTCTCTTCTGCTCCTCCTCCTGTCTCCTCCGCTCCTCTTCCTGTCTCCTCCGCTCTTCTGCATCCCTGACAGCAGCTATCTGAGCCCGCTGACGTCTTCTCTCTTCCTCCTCCCTCTCTCTCTTCCTCTCCAGCTCCTGCTCCTCCTCCTTCTTCCTCCTGATCTCCTCCTCCTGCCACCTCCTCTCCTCCTCCTGCCTCCTCCTCTCCTCCTCAAATCTCTTTTTCTCTTCTTCCAGTCTTTTCCTCTCCAGCTCTAGCTTCCTTCTCTCCGCCTCCACCTTCCTCCGCTCCTCCTCTTGCCGCCTCCTCTCCTCTTCCTTCTGCCTCCTCTCCTCCTCCGCCTTTTTGTATTCCTCTCGCCGCCGCTCCTCCTCTAGCCTTCTCTCCTCCTCCCTCTTCTGGGCTTCCTCCTGCCTCCTCCTCTCCTCCTCCTCAGCGGCCCGGCGGTTCCGCTCGGCCTGCTCCTGAGCGGCGCGTAGTTTGGCCTGGAGTTCACGCTCACGCTCTTCCTCCTCCTTCAGCTTGGCCTCCCGCTCCTCCAGGGTCCTCCTCCGCCGCTCCTCCTCCTCCCGCTCTAGCTTCTCACGCCACTGCCGCTCTTTTTCCAGCTTGGCTTGCCTGTGAATGACATCATGCATCACATGGAAGCTGAATTTGACCCAGCACCACAACGCAGCCCTTCAATCACGTGATGCAGCTATATTTTCTTTAAACAAACAAACAAGGTCAATTGGATGCTTTAACTGAAGTTTGCCACACTAGGTATGTAATTGAGGTTAAAATTGTTCTTAGCCATCTGACATGTTCTGACATTATGTAGGTGATGTGTTGACCCACTTTAAAATGGAAAAGGAATAAAAATTGCCCAACACACATTCACTAAAATACCATTATGCAATGATCAACAGCAACCCTCTTTTATAACCTGTCAGTGGGAACTGCTCACTCAGAAAGAAAAAAAACACTTTTATTGCTTGATAATTTATGCACATCTTTTTTTTTTGACTGAGTGTAAATCCCACCTCTTCTTCCTACATTATCCTGCTAAAGCAGTGTTCCTCAATCCAGTCCTCAGGTACCCCAGGACGGTCCATGTGGAGCTCGGAGGGAGAAAAACATGGGCTGCCTGTGGATCCCCGAGGACCGGATTGGGAAGCACAGTGCTAAAGTGATATTAAGAAGCGATTCAGGACAGGTCAATCATCACTGCAGGGAAACCAAACCTGGCGCCAGGACGGCCAACAGAAATGTGAAACGACAACAGAGCGTGCAGGAGATCATGCCGTGCAGGAGGCCGGGCTCACCTGACGGCCTCCTCCTCCTCTCTCTTCCTCCTCTCCAGCTCCAGTTCTCGCCTCCGCTGCAGGTCGCATAGCTTGTCGGCCTTGGCCTGCCGCAGCCTGTCCAGGACCTGCTGTTGCTTGGTCTGGATCTCCCGGAGCTCCTGTGGGAAGGGACCGTACCCACACCGCCATTAGCGCAGAGCACCAAAGCCACACCGCACACCACCGCTCGCCACACAAGGTACAGACACCAGACCCAATTCAGGACACACGGGATTCTGGGCCATAGCTTATGGATGGCAAAAATAACAATAAGAATTAAAATAATACTCAAAGATCCCTGCTATTAATGCACTTAAATATTTCAACCAAGGATTGTTATACGCACTACAGGGAACATATAACACCACGTATTTTCTAAATGTGGTTGAATTAAGGTGACAGCAACTCACAGAACAGGAAATGAATATGGAGTGAATAGAAATATCGGCAAAGACGTCAAAGTAAAGGAAAAAATAAGTTAAACACAACAAGAGCTTTGGATGTAGCGGCGGGCAGCATGCTCTAACAGCGACAGGTGGCCAGAACCACGTCACAAGTGACGGTCATGAAAGTGGCATGGCCTTTCACGGGATCCATAACCCACGGGGCTGGGAAGACGGGATGGAGGATGAGGGAGATGGGCACGAATGTAGGGAGACAGAGGGGGGGGGGGAAGAAAGCAGTGAAACAACCTTAATCAGAAGGAAGAGACTGCTAAGACAGCCCAGCAAAGAAAGGAGACCCTGAAGAAGACAGTCGTCCATATCCTCAAACTCGGCAGGACGCGAAGAGGAGAGAAATGGAGGGGAGAGAGAAAGATAGAGTGAAAAATGAAAGAGTTAACGGGGAAAATTAATGGGAGGAGGCTGGCCTGCTAAGTACTGGTATCGAAGGGAGAATGGCGTGGAGAGCAGCTCTTACTGTGCCGTTTAGGCCCACTGTGTGTCAGATCCGCCCCCCTCCCCTGAGATGTCGTCAGTCACAAAAGCCAGTGGCATCTCCACAGCCAAAAGCAGAATTACAGGTTGGGTGACATCGCTCCCGGCCCCAAACAGATGCCGACAGGACGCGTTGTCATGCCGATGCATCGCTACGGCCTTGTTAGAGTAAACACTAAACAGCACGTGAGGGGCTACGGCATGATGGATATTTGCATTTATTTATTTAGCAGATGCTTTTGTCCAAAGTGACGTACAAGCGAGGATCAGAGAGCAGAGGCAGCTTGTGTCTCTGGGACAACTGTGGTTAAGGGCCCTGTTTACTCTACCTGCCTTGGGATTTGAACCCACAACCTTCCAGAGGGGGGTAAAATACAGATGCATACCTCACTGAGCTATGCATTGTCCAACATCACAAGAATATATTTTAATTATGTTTGGGTTTCCTATTAGAGGATGAAGCCTGTGTTGTCATTTGCTGACAAACTTTGGAATGTCATCTATACTAATGTCTGCAAAAGGTCATTGGTTACGGCACTGCAGGGATGGGCACTAAAAGGCTTCACAAATCAAAGTGTGTGAAATCACGGTGGACTGTCAATCTCTGCCTTTAACCCAAAAGAAATCAAAGACAAAAAAAATAATAATAATGAGTAGTTGGCATTGATGGACAAAATGACGCCTCATGAACCATTTGCTGTAATTTTTTACCCCACCAGATGGTGCTCTTGGTTTGCTTTGGGGCATGCTTTGAGCCCATTTATGAACAGAGTGCAGTCAAAAAAATACAGCAAATGGTTCATGGGGCATCATTTTTGTCCATCACTAGTAGTTTGGTAAACTGGTCAATTGATAAGTCCCATCTCCTGCCAATTTTGAGGCTTCACTTTATTCTATTTACGCATGCTAATGCCCCCTGTATAGCACACTGGGCTATCTAGAGGTAAGCCACAACATGGATGCCTTTCTACCACCAGTAATGCCTCCTCACCTTGATGTCCACGTTGTACTGGTCCATCTCCGACAGTTTTGCCGAGGTCTCCTTCTCCAGTGTGTCCAGCTGCTCCTTGAGTTTCCGACAGACAATGTCCTTCTCAGTCACACCCCTCTTTACGGAGGAGTGTGTCGGACCTGTATACAGAAACACTACCTCTAATATCACCAAACAATATCTATTTCTTTACCCACACCTAGAGTTATGTCCTGTACCAGTTAAAAGTGTAGGCACACCTACTGAAAATCATTTTTTCCCCCAACAAGCTAACAAACCTAGGAGGGTGCAGTGGTGGCTCTGAGGCTAGGGATGTGTCGGCAATTGGAAGGTCGCTGGTTCGAATCCTGTGAATGCCAGGATTGGCACTCCAGCCACCGGAAAAAGATGTACACTGTTCCATTCCATTAGAACTAGTGTGGTGCTGAGGCATCACCCGCTGGACGACTACAGTCAGGTTCTCATCCCTGAGGTGGTTTGTGTGGTGGGTGCGGCAAGGCGCTGTATTAGCATGCGCTCATTACGTTAACAACCCTAAGCGCACCTCGGGGTTATATGGTAAGTATTTTCTTGTGAGATGGAGTACTGTGACAGATGACCTGGCACCCACAATCCCCCCTCCACCCAAATCCAATAGAGCTGGTTTGGGATGAGTTGGATCAAAGAGTAAAACTAAGGTAGCTAACTTATGCCCAGAACTTGTGGAAACTCCTGTACTGCTGGAAAAGCTTTCCAGGGGGTTACATCTGGAAGCTGGCTGAAAGAATGCCAAGAGACTGCATTGCTGTCATCGAAGCAAAGCTGTTGACTGCCTCTAAGCCTTTTACTCTGTGAATAATGTAGCTAAAATGCAGACCAATGTATTACAAGCAGGTGTATCCAGACTTTTGTCTGGTTGTGTACACCTACATTTTAGGAGCATAAGAAGCATGGACCACCCACGTGTCACACTGACATTTAAGTACTTCAAGAATGACTGCAGGGGGCGCCAGTTAACATGGAGGGTAGCAGGGAGATCAGACTCACCAGATGTGCTGTTCAGCCCCATGTTGCATAGGATCTCCTTCAACCTCTGCTGCTCCACAATCAGCTGAGAATGTTTCCTCTGCCCCTCCTGCACAAACAGGCCATGCGTTAAACTTCCTCAGAAAACGGGAGAATGCTGAAATAAACCCCCTCTGGAAACTTCACCCTATCTAGAAGTTATCGCTTTTATAGTAAATACCCCCAAAAAACAATCATTGGCACATTCTCCGGGAAAAGTGCGAAGATCAGTCTCTCCCCTTGGCTGCCAAGACCTGAAGACCGCTAATCAGACAGAAGCGGCACAGCTGTTGTATAACGCACAGCAGACATGGTGCCGGATCACATGGGAAAAAAACAGTGTTGAATCTATTTATCAGTGTTGCAGCTGGTGCTCGTCCCATAGCTGCTGGGATCTTGGACGGCAGCGGAGGAAGGCCACAGACCTCAAGCTGCCGCTGCAGGGCGTTGACCTCCAGCAGGCAGCTGTCCTGCTTCTGGTTGATCAGTTCCAGCTCTCCCTTCTGGATGCTTCTCTTGCTCTGCACGTCCCTGAGTCGGTCAGAGATCTGCTTGTGCTTGTCTCTCTGAAATTAAACAAAGGTCTTAAGAGTCCCGAGGGCATGGAATATTGTCACTGTGGACCCAAGCATGTGTACCATTAACATCTGAAAGGAAAACGTGTGTCTCCGATGGTCCGTATTCAACAGCTGGCCGATCCTTATTCCTGAAGGGGAATGTAGTCGGTCGGGCCAGACAGGTGCAGGACGGCCCGGTCCTCACCACAGCCTCCAGCTCCAGCTCCAAGCTCCTCTTCTTGGCTTTAAGCTTGACGATGTCCTCTTGTTCCTGGTTCCTCTGATTCAGCAGCTCCTGCCGCCTCCTCCGCTCCCACTCCATCTTCCTCTGACGCTCCAACTCCTGCTTAGCAGCCTGCAGGGACACACACGATCACGACCAAACACACACACGCTAATCATAGGCTGCACACTTTCATACACAAGCTAAACCAATAACCAAATACAAGCTTCCCAGCCATTCAGAGACATACATAAACAAAGTTTCACCGGTAAAGTAAACTAGTTTGAATAAAGTAACACTAATTCCATATTTGCTTGCCCAACACAGGGTTGCAATAATGAAGTTTTATCATCTTCCAGCCGGAAGTCTATCCAGGGCAGCACAGGACACCAGGCTGGGGGGGTACACCCTGGAAGGGATGCCAGCCCATCACAGGGCACCAGGCTGGGGGGGGGACACCCTGGACGGGATGCCAGCCCATCACAGGGCACAAAACACGCACACACTTACACAAGAACCTCACACTGCGGGGAATTTGGAGGCACCAGTCCAGCTAACTGCATGTTTTTGGAGGAAGGCCACAGAACATGGAGAGAACATGGAAATTCCCCTCAAAGAGTGGAGGTGGGATTCCAACCCCCAGCTCTGAAAGGTATGAGGCAACAGTGCCAGCGAATCACCAACAATATATATTTGGTAACCCAAACGTGATTGGCTGGGACTGGACCAATGACCAAAGAGCGGCTGCCTAACCCCAAGTACAATGGTAGCATTCCACAGCAGAAAGACTGACCTCCTTGCGCTCTAGCTCCTTTAAGCGCTCCTCCTCCTTCTGCCGTTCCAGTTCACGTTGCCTCTCCAGTCTCCGCTCCTGTTCCTGTTGCCGCTTCCTCTCCAGCTCCCGCGCCTCCTGCTCACGCCGCTCCTGCTCCTCCCGGGCCTTCTGGGCCCGCCTCTCTTGCTCACGCCGGTCCTGCTCCTGCAGGACCTGCCGCCGCCTCTCCAGCTCAGCGTTTCCCCGCTGGAAGTTCTCCTTTAGCTTGTCCTCGAATGAAACTGCAAGGAGGGTCATACACACACACACACACACACACACACACTTGTGGTAACCATGGCGATACGGCCAGTGTCCTTTGACCTCCAGCAATTGAATGTGAATTAGGTGATTCTTTGTGAAGATACCAAGAACGGCATATCACTAATACACACTTGTGTCACCAAAAACATTCACTAGCTGAAAGTGCCTGTGTGTGTGTGTGTGTGTGCATGTGTGTGTGTGTGCATGTGCATGTGTGTGTGTGCATGTGTGTGTGTGTGCGTGCATGTATGCACGCGCCCGTCCTACTAGTGTTACCATTACTCTTTGTCTTCTGAGGTGGGTCAACTTGAATTTCCTCAGGGACGATGGTGCGACTCAAAGGAAGCAATTCCCCCTGCTTCCCCGTTCTGCAAAATACAACATGCCTCCGTGTAGGTAGAACATGCTAGAACCTGGGACTCGGAGTTAGGCTACACAGGAACAACCGCCATACAGCTTGCCGTGCTTACTCATCAGGAGTCCCATGGCTGGGCTCCATCGAAGTATCTCAGCGTACGGGGGTTTTTTTTTTTGCAAAATGCAGCCTGGCTCTTCCCTGCTTCTCAATGATGAAGGGCTTCTTCCTTGCTCTATGGGACTTCAGTCCTGCTTCTAACAGCCTGTTATGAACTGTCCTAGCACTGTATTTCACGCCTGCACTTAATGTTTCCATTTCTTTTGCAGGTCATTGATGTCATCCTACGATTCATGAGGATAAATGAACGGTCATCTCGAGCATTAGGAAGTCGCTTCCGCCCTTTACCTGGCTGGTCTCTGGTCTTTCCCAGCGTCTCCTGTTTCACCTTATTCTTATGTATTTGCGGTCTTAGGAATTTAGAACCTGGAAGGAACGTGCCGCTCAGCGTAACCTTCTGCCAGCAGAACCAGCGTTTAAAAATGCTGATTTTTTTTCCATATAGAGTGGTCTCTATTTTTTCCAGAGCTCTATTTACTGCTCTGTCAGGTTCACCGATTGGCCCCCGGCGACGGCCGTCTACCTGACGGAGGGGGGCACCAGGTCCCCGGGAAGCACGAGGGGCAGCGGCTGTCCGGCCTTCGCCATGTCCACCAGGTGCATGGCCAGGATGAACTCCTCCGCCGTCAGCTGACCGTCCTTGTCCACATCTGCCAGGTTCCTTGGGAGAACATGTGGGAAGGTCAGCAACTGATCCAGGTCCACAGATGGTGACAACCAGCATAACCTCACCCAGATCATGAGGGGTCCAAGCATGTTTAAGGTAGGCTAGGCTAGGCTATGATGTTTGTTAGGTTAGGTGTAATAAAATGTATTTTCACCCAGGGAGAGGCTGTGCTTGGTTTTGGTAAGTTTTAGCTCAGTATCTTTCTTTAAACATTGTGAAAATAGTATTTTGATAGACAGATGTATAAAAAATAAAATGCCTTTTTTTCTATAAAAAAAAAATGCAGTGATTATTGCGGCACATTAAAGACCTGCGACACGCTTCTTATTGGTTGATTATCAGTAGGGTCCCATGAGTCATAACTCAGAAGTACAGACCACCCGCCTCGACCCGTCGCAGCAGCCGCCTGACACATGCTAACGGGAACAGACCATTTAAGAAAAGAAAACAGCACCAGAAATATCATGACGGCTTCAGAAACCACGTTAGCGGGGAGCTTTTCTGTTCTCCATTCAACCTGCCTGATCGGTCTGGCCCTGGAACTCAGCCAATCATAAACTGTCATTTTATACATTCTGCAGATGCTGTTACCCAAAGTGACGTACAACTGTGGGCACAGGGTCAACTGGAGCAGTTAGAGGCTAAGGGTTGCTGTTCAGGGGCCCAGCAGAGAAATCACTCTGCCAATCCAGGGATTTGAACCGTCGACCTTGCGGTTACAGACATAACGCCCTAACCAGTAGAGCCACACATAGAATGGACGGTGAAAGGATAGAGCTATGAAATTTAAGAGGGACAAACAAACCAAAGCGCACCACTGCAGCCGTGACGCACTCAGTGGACACTCACCAAACGGCAGCCAGCTGAGTCTGAGTGAGCTGAGATGAGGCCAGAACATTCCGGACCTGCACACCTGCAAGGCAGAAAAACGGCGAGTGGAACATGAGCTTCAAGCTGAACGACCAGAAAATTGGGGGGGGGGGGGGGTTCCCCACCAAGAAACCACCATTAACGTACAAAATGTTTCATAATCCCGTCGAACACAGCCTGCAATGTTACTCGCGAGCTGTGACTCATTTAATTACTGGAGCAATTAAATCAACAGCCAGAGCTCAGAGCCTTTTACCCGTGATGCTAAATTCTGCCATCTGTAATTAACGTGAACTGCTTTCCTATTATTACGAACATGCCTGACGAATCCCTGAGCAAGCTTATTTCAAACAACATGCTGTGTTAATTGTCATTAGAAGGTGCTAACTGGGTTCGCTGGGGAACCTGTCAGGTGCAGAGTAATCTTCTCCCTACACAACTCTATAAATTACTTACCATTCAAATGTTATGACCGCAGCACCATTCAGATTGTTAAAGGAAAAGCACAGTGATTAGTCTGACTCATTTGTGCGTTTATGGCTAGTCAGTAGTCTTACATTGCAATGGAAGAATTCCTTCCAAAGGTCATTTCTGTTCAGCACCTATTACCGACATGTTAAAAACACTAATATCTACATGATCATTATCTTACAAAAATCTTTTTACATCTGTTCAAAGGTCCAAAGAAAGAAGGCAATAGTCCCAACTGCAGACCATTAACCACATTCCAGGAAAAAAATGGTTCATTATATTTCTCTCATTTACTTAGATTTTAGTTTACTTTTACAGTATCAGACTAAAATGAGGAACACTAAGAAATTACTGAATATCCAGTACTAGCACAAATACAAAGAGTACCATAGCCAATACTCAAGCAAAAGACATTGATCTGTGTTGTTCTTGTCCAGCGTCTAATCAATTGAATAACATTCTGTACATGCTATTCACTGTGTAGTGCCTGATAAGTCAGAGTATCTATGAAGGAGAGGCCCAATTCAGTGATAAAGCCTGATTATCTCAATTTTCAAAAAAAAAAAAAAAAAAAAAAAAAAGCTTTTTGTATTGTCTTATTTCAAATGATAATTCAACAAATACTCAAGGAATTCAATTAAATCTGGCTCTTAGTATAATTTTCTCATCATCACGAAATAAAGTACAGCTTTCGGTTATACTAGATGTGATTGTGTCTTGTGTGGGGTTAGGGTTAACATTATCTTTTAAGATGTAGCTCCGACACATGAATGTGTAGAACTCAGTTTGTGCAAATTTGGGGGCCCCCAGCAAGCGGCCAGATACGTGGCAGGCAGCGCAAGGATCACCCACCCGAGAGGTAGTTAGTCATCTGCTTGTCCAAGCTGTTGAACTGCTGCCGGTATTTCAGCCGCGAGGCCTGTGGTACCGCCCAGTCAGAGGCACCTGTCTTGGGGGAGTTGCTTACTAGGGAGGTGGTGGAGGAGGAGTTGGAGCTAGACGAAGAGACCGGGCAAAAGGTCAAGCCCTTCAGATAAATCCATGTCGAGCTGCCTGCTTCAGAACGTCAGAATGGTAGCAGTCCATTTTACGTAGCACTCAGCAGCTGCTGCGTGGGACTTGGTGAGTCATAAGAGCATATTTAAAATAACAAGTCATCTTCTGGCTTGGAGAAACAGCTAAAGCTCATTGTGCATCAAACCACAGAAGAATGAGTTCTGATAGATGGTAACATTTATCTTGGCATTTTCAACTGGCCGATGAAAGTATCCGTTAACAATGAGACTAATTAAAATGAATTAATTCAGAACCATCTAACAGTGAGTCTAGTATCAAGACTGTATTTTGGCTGTATTTTTTGGCTATTAATGATCATTTCTATAAACATACAGAGGAGAACACAGGAGGAAAACCATCAACTGTGTACTGAGGTTCTCATTGTATGAATAAGATGGACACTCTTCATTCCGTGCCTCGATGGCCGCCGGCTTCTTTGAGAGCCTACCTGCTTGACCCGAGTTCCAGAAGGGAGTTCGACTTGGCCACTGGGGGGTTGGCAAAACTCAACGGGCTCGACGTGAAAGAGCTGGAAAGGGGAAGAGCTGCGGGGACAAAGACATTCTGGCTTGACTTCGACGGAGATGTGGCGCCACACTGGGAAGGATGAAGGGCCTTCAAGGCTCAATAGATGGTCAGTGTAAGGCAGACAAGGACCATGGTGAAGAGAGGACCTCAATGCTTTAGTAGTCTGTAGGTGAAGCGGCCGGTACAGGCGTTTTTAATCCTGCCCTCGTTTCTGAAGGATGGCTGGGAGGTTCCCGTGTGCCCAAGTGTTTATAAAAGGAATGGAAATGGAAGGGCACCTACTCGCTAGCGGCGCAATCTGGCCGTTGGCAGGGATGGGCTGAAGGAAGCCGCTGGTGCCATTAGCCAGAGTCGGTGTGCCAACTGTGGGAATCAGAGGCATGGACAATATGGAGGGCGGTCTGGGGGCGAAGCCAGACGTCAGGGCTAAGGGCATCAGCGGCGGCATCGGGCTCATGGAGGCCATGGGCATGGGTGTCATCATGGGCATGGCGGGCATGATGGTCAGGTTTGGCATGGAGCCTGTTCCTGAATTAAACAGACATTACATGTATTAGACCAGTGCTTCCCAATCCGTTCCTCAAGGACCTACAGACAGTCCACGTTTTTGCTCCCTCCCAGCAGGGAGCAAAAATGTGGTCCGTCTGGTCGGGAGCTCGGAGGGAGCAAAAACATGGACCGACTGTGGGTCCCCGGGGCCCGGATTGTGAAACACCACATTACACCACCAGCACATTCACACTCAAAGTAAACAAAACATATCAAGTAGCTAATGATTAATTATCGTGCATAACTTTAGCATAAGCTGAGAAGGGCATACAAAATAACAAAAGCCCCCCATTTTATGTGGCGCTACCAAAGACCCAATGGTAGCATAAGCTTAACAAAATAAATTCAAAATTTCTCTTTTACAGAATTATTAGTTCAATTTAAATAACCAGAGTGTGGTTTAAAATCGTCTACCCTGAGACAGAACGAGGACACACTTCTGTTCTGGGAAATGTGACATCTGTGAGGTTCTTTCTAACCAGCTACCAGATATTCCCACTTTAATTCAGCAACAAGCCAACAGAGGGCGCCATCTCATTTGCACCATTTTAACACCCAACATGACACAAAGGCACATTGCGAGCCCTTTTCTGGTTCCTTCCGTGTTTGGGAGCCAGATACTTCTGGTAACTGGCCCTTATCCAATCCTATTATTTGCAAGAACCCAATTTAAAAAAAGAATTAGCTGGCGACTGTTTTTTCGTCGTACATAAAGACCTCATTATGGTACCATTTAGGCTAGACGTTGTCTGAAAGGATTCAGGGACAGAAAGCTGGATGGGAGTCAATGTGCCAGCGTGACCATGATTGAAGTACACTTATGTGGAGGGTGTGTGGTTATGTGGGGGTGGGGGGCGGGCAGACCGTAGCACGTGGTGGGCATGGCAGGGGAGGGCACTGAAGTCTTCATGATAATGGGCAGCGCCGAGGGAAGGCACTGCCCCTGCAGCTTCATCTTGATCAGCTTCATGGCGATGGAGAATTCCAGGCGGTCCATCTTCCCATCCTTGCCGAAGTCGGCCAGCGACCTTCAGCACGGCGGCAAAGGGGAGAGGGTTAGCTGCTGCGGAGTCGCTTTCCCGCCAAAAAAATGAAAAACAAAAAAAATCCACGGAGAGTAGCTATTTCAAGGCCTATATGTCAACACCACAAAATTCAGCCACATGGTCTCTGGGGAGGAGGGGGGGGTCGGTGGCAGGGATTCCAGACTTAACTTAATCAGGCTGGACTTCCTGTCCCGCTCTGATCTCACTACTGAAACTTTATACTACTAAAGGAAAGGCGGAGATTTCTAACAGGAAGTTGAGGCCGGGGCAGGAAGCATGACTCTGCTATCCACATCCAAGATCAGACGTGCTTCTTTACGAGGAAGACTCCTTCCTGTGACTTCAGATGCACATAATGCACTTAAAACAATCTCAGTAAGGTGGCCTGATCATCCATAGCAAAAGGATAGGCGGGTTAGGCAATTGAGGGTCACAATACTCTCATTACAAGTAAATGAGTAACAGCGGTGCTCAGTGCGATACTGCTTCTCAACTCACAGGTAGTTAATAAAGGTTCCGTTTTATCACATGCCAGTAATACCTACTGCTTTGGCGTTCCCATCCACACCCTTCACTAGTATAACTGATTCACGTGCCTTTTACTTCTTTAAATGTTTACATTTAATTTCAAAATTACCTTTGAAGTGATGTAAGGGAAAACTTGCAGGTCTCATTAAAAAAAAGGGGGCAGTGTTGGCCTCTTTAATCATGTTGGCACAAATCAGGAAATGAAAATGAGCAGGAATACACACAGGTATCCAGCTGCAGAATAACACTGATTACTTGATGCACTGGCTTATGAGGACCCTGGATGACCCATGTGACCCTGTCCTGGGCAAGTGATTGGGCGAGGGGCACTTTTATTCCCCAGCTGAATTTACATTAAAAGAGATATCAGCAACCATTCAACAAAATTACAAGGACGCAAGTATAAGCTATGACTGAAAAACCAACCAACAAATACAGACATTTACTAGCAAGAATGCGAAATAAAAACTTTAATTCAATATATTCATGCTTATATGTTAATACTCTATTTAATATTTCCAAACCAATTTCTGTGTCTGCTTTTTTATTATTATTTATACAAAATTCATACTGATGAAAGCATACAAAGTGACAAATGGCAAAAAAATTAAATGATATGAGTTGCTGAAAAAAATACATTTACAAGATTATACACTAAAATTTGAGTGTGTGAATGGGGAAGGATGTGTCTGTAAACATCATAACTTTCGACCTGTTATCTGAACTGAACACCACAGTGCTCAGCAATACATCGTGTTTCTGGTTGTGCAGAGAGACAACAGAAAATCGCTGAACATCCTCACCATATTTCGGCCAGGATGGAGGACGGGAGGCCCGACTGCAGGAAGAATTTGCGTGCCTGGTCTCCTGTGGGGATAGAAACATATCAGAGCCCTACAGGGGGATACACATCACACATTACGCAGACTCAAACAGCCACAGATGCCCCCTACAGATCCCTACACATCATACATTACGCAGACTCAAACAGCCGCAGACACCCCCTACAGATCCCTACACATCACACATTACGCAGACTCAAACAGCCGCAGACGCCCCCCTACAGATCCCTTCACATCACACATTACGCAGACTCAAAAAGCCGCAGACACCCCCTACAGATCCCTACACATCACACATTACGCAGACTCAAACAGCCGCAGACGCCCCCTAAAGATCCCTACACATCACACACCTGCCGGTTCAAACGGCCGCAGACGCCCCCTACAGATCACACAGTGGCATGGAAGCTGCTCTGCTCAGGACAGGAAGTGATAAAAACTGCACAGATCATCTCTGGAGCAGCCTTCCATCACTTTAGGACATTTACCCCACTAAGGTGATCAGGAGGGCCCGCACCATTAAGGGCAGCACACACCCGCAGCATGGGCTCTGCACATTTCTGCTGTCAGGAAGACGACACACTTGAGTATCCACTCTGAATGTGTACATGGAGATGTTCGCAGTTCTCCGGTCAAGCCGCGTACACTGCACAGCCAGGAGAGCAGCAGTACATTGCAGATATACTGCCATGCTGCATGCTGGAGGCCACAAGGGGATCAAGCCACAAGGGACAGGATGAAAACGTAAGGGAACACAAGGGAACATGCACCTTGGAGCACAGTGCCACCTACAGGCAGACAAGAAAAGAGGGGCTCACAGTAATTAAAGAAAAACATGTGATAGTGCAAGATGGGGGGGGGGGGGATTCAGCTTAAGTCTATATACACACAGTGCCTATGATGGGGCATGACAGAGACTGAAACAGGAAACCACAAGAAACACTGACGAAACAATATATTAACGTGAAGAAATGATGCCAAGATCAGCGGAGGTGTGAGACAGTGGTGTGTGGGTTTAAGCCAGGACTGCAGACTTGACACCCCCACACAGGCCAGCACCGAGGTATGGCTGAGGGTGGGGGGTGTCGGCGCCACAGCCGGTTATTAATCGGCCTGAGCGTGCCGGATGTTTAAACACCTCCTGACGTACAGAGAAGGGTTGCCACAGCAACGGCGGCCCTCCGACTCAGGGAGGAAATGGAGGGGAGGGACTCAGATCCGGTGCTCAGCAAACCCACCCCCTCACCAACGGCTCACACTGGGAGGGCTCCCTGAGGAACACTACGCAGTCACCTCAGGAGGAAGAGGGAGGGGCATTTGCACGAGAACAATCTAACACGTACTGATGAGGACCGCGGTGCGCACACACACAGCGGAGTGGCACTAGACAGGATTTACATTTAGCTATTTATGTTTGATTTGCCAGATGCTTTTATCAAAGTACATTTTTTTGTGATAAGGGCAGAGGGCCGTCCCTGGAACAAATGGGGTTCAGGGCCTTTCTTTAGGGCCCAGTGGTGCAATCTCTGTGCCTGTGATCAGTTTGTTGGGTCAAATCCCAGCGTTGGCAGTTTCCTAACCTGCTGAGCCACCAATCGCCCCCAAAATGTGTTAGTGCCCATGGGGGGGGCGATCAATCCACTCCATCTTCATCAGTGCCGTCAGCTGGCCAACTTCCTGTCTGAAAAGCGACCCGCTCAGCCGTCGTCAGCTCACAAAGGTCCCCCCCCCCCCACCCATCACAGATCCAGCTCCAGGCCGCTAAAGGGCCACCCCCCCCATCCCGCAGAGAGCACAGTATCGACACGGCGAGGCAGAGCCCTACCTGATACATAGCCCATGGTGGGGGAGAGCGAGTCAAACTGCTTGTCATGATTGTCCCTCTCTTCCTTAGTGATAGCCCAAATGCTCTGGCCACCTGTGGGAAGAGACAAGGGTTTGGGGGCGAATATAAACAAAAGACATATATAAAAAGACTCTTTTCACTGTCAGTGCACAGTGGACAAGAAATCTGACGATGAAATGCAGTTTGGCATCTACTGCAAAAATACTAGAAACAGCGGTATGAGTTTTGCCGTTTTTTTCCACCTGACGTTTCATTAAAACTTTATAACATTCTGTTTTTTTAAATACATTAATTTCTGTTTTTTTTAATCACAATTCTATTTGTGTACTGTGTACTTTCTCATTTGTTTGCACTAAGTGCATTTGTTTGCACCATGTGTGCCGTCTCTGCACCCTGCTCCTCTCGCACTGTACGGCCGTCTGTACTCTATGCACTTCCTCCAGCTGGAACAAGAATTTCCCTCAGACCAATAAAAGTTCAGTTTATCTAGTCTACAATAAATAAGTGTGTTAAGCAAATTGTCAGGTATAGATGGTATACATAGTATAAATGATGATTATTGAGTAATGAGTACAGATAACATATGACTATGGATGACTGGCAATTCTTACTCAAGGAAAAATTTGCAAAAAAAAAAGGTCGACCGATTCAATACTTTGACTTTTTAACTGCAACACAGGAGAGGAAAGTCATGCTTTTGTTTAACCACATGTAGACTGAAGCACGTGACTTTTCAGGGCGAGTCTTATCGCTTAATGCACATCCACACCCGGGTCGTTCCAAAGCCACATTCATTATTTACAAAGCAAATCGAGAACAGGAACGCGCCGAAGTGCCGCCCACCACCAACTCCTATGGAAAACAGCACGTCAAAAATCACGCAGCCGGCTTAAAGGGGCAGATTCATTTCGGTGATGCATGTATTATGAATAACGCACCAATGCTAATGAGCTACTTTTTAAACAAAGCTGACTTATGTCTCAAGTCATTGTTTCATTTGGAATTTTACAAGTCAGGATCTGCAGCACATACATGCATATGAAACCAGACTAGTGATGCCCCCCCTAGGTGGTGACAGTCATGTCCCCAGTGATGCCATAAAGGGCTACTTTTGGCGCTCAACTGAGAGGATAAACATCAAGGATGAAACTTTAGGTCAAGGAAACAACTGCTGAGTTTCTAAACACACGCGCACACGTTAATATGCTACACTACTGGGAGATAATCGGTAATTTAAAGCACTCCTTAACGGTCAATGTAGTTACGTTATGCTGACTAACTGGCTGTATAAAACCGACGGAGACAGGCCGTCATGATGCAGCATGCAGTGAGCGAAAACTGCAGTGCATCGAAACACAGGCAGACACTGGCGCTCAAAGACATCAACCACAACAGTGACGGCCCGCTGGCTTCCTGCAGCCATGGCCCACAGACCCAGCGAGTGCGGTCCTTTTCCCCCAGAAAATTACAGTTCTGAACACAATGCTGACATGTGATTCCAGACTGTAATATATTCAAGATTGCATATGAAGATTGCTATATATGTAAAACTATGTAAAACTACACTACCCAACATTAAACACCTATATTTACCAACGACAGAGTAATGAGACTCAGAACTCTGACACCCAATAAACAAGGATTACATTTGGAAACCCAGAAGGCAAGATGCCCTTTTCAGAGTCTCTCTGTAATGGGCTTTGAAAGACATCGATCCCAAGATTAGGGCCCAAGGCTTTTAAATGCAAACAAACATAAGCACATTCATCCAAACCACCCCCCCCCCCCAACCCGAATGTGACCTTGTACAAACATCATGACCGATGTTTATCGTCATATAGGTGTACGACAGAAGCAATCTTGAATCCAAAAGATTAGGTGACGTCCTGCTGTATTTCTGCTTCTTTAGCCAGCCCATGAACTTCACGCTGGCTGTGAGCAGAACGGACGCCCTCTCCTCTGGCCGCCTGATGCAGTAATAAGCCTTCACCCGCTGCCAGATCGATACGTCAGCAGAGACACACGGAGGAATTCCTGCCAGCGATCGATGCGACTAAGTCTTTTCAGGATCAGACGGATGGCTCCGGCTAGTGCTCCGCTCCGACTGCATTCAGCTCTCTGCCCAGGGGTGTACGGAGCTCGGGAACACAAACGCACGCCGCACGCGCACGCAGAGATGGGCAAAAATGCATCAAAATGTATTTTCATATAAAATACCCAATTCGTATGTCAAAATAAGCTACGAAATACACCCAAACAAGCAAAATATCAATATAAACAGTATTTTGCATTTTAAAAGTACTAAAAAATATTTCACATACTGTCCTATTTCAGCATGTTCTTTCACAAGCATGCCAACTCAAATGGCCAAGCATAAGGGTAACATTTTTCCACTGCTAAATGAGACACAATATAAATGTGAAACCGAACATAAGATCAAATCAAATGAACTCAGATAATGGCAAATCAAACAAAAAAGTAATAATAAATTCAAAGATTTTTTTTTCTAATTTAATTGACAAAACTGCTTCCTTTTTTGCAACACAGATCCAAATAACTCGAAACGGCAAAATTTAAAATGAAGAATGGCCAACAAGTTAAGCGCTTCACTCTGCAACATCTTACAAACCTTTTAAGTCTTTTGGCTAAACACAAGTGATCAGCGATTGGCTCTAAGGACCATAAAATAAAATGTCTGAAAAATCTAAACTTCCTCCTTGTGTAGCACAAAGGATCTGCACACATGGTGTCACCACACACAAATTATGGGGAAATTATGTCCGGTTGTTCAAAATATTTAACATCAAAGTATTTTGATACAAATTACACAATTACCTTTATGAAATAAAATACAAATTACAAAATACTATTTTGTATTTAAATACATATTTTAAATACATACATCACAAATACTGCCCATCGCTGAGCAAATACACGTGGCTCATTCAGACAAAGCTCATGTGCTGAAGCAGCAGAGATCTTACCACTCATGGTTACAAGTGGGGAGGGGTGGGGTGGCCTGGGTGGGCTGTCCCAATCTTCTCAGCTGGCTAACTTGTGGTCATCTGCAACACAAATGGGAGGGGGGGGGGGAGACATCTTCCCATTAGTGATCTAGAGGGAAAAGGCAGAGTGAACCACACACAGATATGGTGCTCTCTCCCCCACACTCCCCCTGTCTATCACATTTTAATAAACTTCCCCCAAAATCAGAATCAGCAGTCTTAGTTAAAGGGAATGTTACAGGCGTAATAGGGGCCCGGGGGGGGGGCGTACAGAAGCTCAAGCGCGACTTCATGCCAAGGTGCATGTTTTGTTTGTCCCGCACCCACCCCCCCCACTTCAGAGCGGGGCCGATAATGACGCCTTTTCCTTAAAAACCCGCCCAAGTACCCGGGACACTGCACAATAAACAGAGCGGTTCATTAATTTTACTTAAGGGAATAAGGTGAAAATTGAAGGAAGAGCAAATCAAAGGAATCAAAAGGTGTTTCTTTGTGCTTTAAGAAAACAGGAAAAGGCACTTACGCAGTTTTTAGAAATGTAAGGCGCTGAGATTTAAGGCTTTGCCAACATCAAACATGGACAAGTCAGGGCATTAAGGAGCGTGGGGGGAGACAGCGACCCCCCCCACGCTGAGTGCACATCATCGCAAATTATATAACCGCCGTTGCCACCACACCGCTCGGGAGAGGGTGGGCTGGGGCCCAATGAGAGGCTGCTCCAGATGCTGATCGGGTCACGCCACATCCGGGACAGACGCGGGGCGGCAGCAGCTAAATGCCGAGCTCAGCAGCCTCCGCGACCGGAGCCTGGCTCAGGTAACATCGACGCCCGCTACAGTCATGTGACACTGCCCGCCTCTGCCATCCCGAGCTCCTGAAAGCTCAGCAAACTCAGCCAGGCTCTGCCATTAAGCCATCGAGTGCCGGCTTTGCCGTTACGTTAATCACAATTATTTAGCAGAAGCATTTTTCCAAAGTGACTTACACTCGCAAAAGCGGGTTCCTGGAGTAAATAGGGTCTTGCTCTAGGACCTACTGGTGACATCACTCGGCCGACGAGGGGACTTGAACCGGTGACCTTCTGATCGTGGTCACAGAGTCCTAACCTGTTCAGCCACACAGCGCCATTTACACGTAATGAACTGGCATCAGCCAGCAGAAAGTGTCAAAGAGCTCGCCTTGCTGCAGGAATATCGTGTTAGCTATTTCCTTAGCGTGCAGATTTCAGTGGTACTCATCAGCTCCGGGTTAGTGGTCTATGCTATGTCGCTACGCGGTGACCTTTCAGCGCACTGCCAACTCGCCCGGACTCTCGGCCCACAGATCAAGGACAACGCTCCTCCAGGCACACAGGGGCGGCATTATGTCCCGCCCACACAGGGTTACCCAAGACCTGCCTCCCAGCCACACCCAGCACTGCTCTCGGCTTGCTCAAAGCCAGCCATTGTGCTCCTCCATGTTCCTTCCCAGAATCCTTCAGGGTAACATCTTAAAAACAACTCAATGTAATCCTGCTCTTAACACTCCTCTGTGGAACAGGAAAAAAAAACAAAATTACAGGTTCCTTACACTATTCCTTGGGCGTCTCAGTTGAGAAGAGGATGGAGCCAAGGAGATAAGGAGGGGAATGTTAGGGCAGTGTTACAGTTTCTGCCGTAAAGCCAGAACTACACCCATACATCAGCTCTATGGCACTTAAATTGACTTAAGGATGCAAGGGTTGCACCCATTTAACATGAGCTCTTAAACCAAGACAAGCTGGCAGATAGCTGATCTATGGGAATTGCTGTTATTTGCCATTAAACTCTGCAGTGGAGTACACCTGTACTTACGTTTTCTCTTTTTTAAAAATAAAAAATAAAATCACCCGACCCCCAGTAAAATCACCCGACCCTGATGCCAGACCCTACTTCTTAAATCCTACATTTTCATGTATCAGCCCCCCCCCCCCCACCGCTGCTTTTGTTAACCCCACCTCGCACCTCACTGTCCTACTGTTTTTCAGACTGATATTCTTCAGTCTTCATCAAATAAAGCAGGGGTGGCCAATTCTATCCAGAAAGTGCCGTTGTGTATGCAGATTTTTGGTGCAACTTCCTAATTAGATTACTAATTAAAGAACTGTTTGGCTGAAGAGTCCTCACACCCGGGTTAGAACAGCTGACCTAAAGTTTATCCCAAAAACTTGAATATACACCAACCCTTTGCGGATAAGACTGGTCACCTCTGATATAAAGTGTAGACTGGAATAAAACTCATCACTGGGAATAGAAACTCATCATGAAGCAATGACATCATTTCCTCTCCAGGAAAAAAATGGAGCATACACCCATGCTCAGAATCAGTCAGACAACAGTTGGCAAGTCTACTTTTAACCAGAACGTATGGTAGCCTCAAACCGTGGCTTATAACGGCGTATTTGTTCCTCATGGCACCATCCCGTGACCACAGCAAATATTTGTCTGGGAATCAGTAAGTGTTTAGTTTAGCCCACGGAGTGTTAAGTCGGACCCACAAACAAAAAAAATTGAACATAAAGCAAGTTATTTGTCGCAAGAAGAATACTGGGAGACTGGCTAAGCGACAACCTCAATTCAAATCTCATGTAAAACCTGTCCACCATAGCTAAACCCAAGCAGGCCATGTCTTTTCAAGGACTCCTGTGTTTACAAAACAGAGAAGTAATCATTGCTGTCCCTGAATAAATATTTCAGCTTAGCCTGAACAGAAAAGGCTCTCTGGCAGTATCAGCAGAGCATGGGGCGGTACTGTCTGTGGCACTGTAGTTGTGTAATGCATCTCAGGTAGACAGGTTCGGAAAACACTCCCTTGAATGAATGAGCTGGGACAGTTACGACTTGAGCTAAAGAATTAAAGGAGCAAGATTAAGTCCCAGCTAACCCTGAAATCATTTCATAACCAAACCATCTTGGTTTCCCAAAGAAAGCCGCAAACACCTCACAGGTGGTCATGCAAGCGAGTTGAAACCAACAACCAAATCTCTGCAGATTTAGTCCTCTGGGTTATCCCCCCAGCCACATGGGAGGGGCTGCTTACGGCAAAACGGAGAAACAGAGATGGAAACCAGTGGACAAACAGCGAAACGAAACAGGAACAGAGATGACACAACTTTCACTCTCGTTCCATTAGAAACCATTTTCCTAGACACATCAGAGGACTATACTCCCACGTTAAGCAGGGCTGCTTACTGACTGCGCTCCACCAAGCACATGTGGAAAAGTATCGTTTGCACTGAACAGCTAAGTGTGTTATAGAAAAACACGCCCCCTGCCATGACGCAAACATCATCACATCTACGGCAGTCGCTAACCAGCCATCCGTGACCTGGGGGAGGGGGGTGGCTTCACCTCACCAAACAGACCTAACTGTGAAACACCTGCTCCCAGTCAGCAGGGGCAGCATCTAGCACGAAACAGACAAACAAACGAAAGAGTCAAGTCAAGTCAACTCAACTGGGCCTTATTTTCATACCATCCATATACAGTATACAGTGGCAGGAAATAACATTCCCCCAGGACCACTGTGCAGTGTACAGACAGAGTGTGACAGGGGGCGGGATTCACAAGGTTTTACAGTGCAAACCACGGGACAGTGAAGACCTGGGGGGCTGGACACGGGGTTTACAGTGCAAACCACAGGATAGTGAGGGCATGGGGGGCTGGACACGGGGTTTACAGTGCAAACCACAGGATAGTGAGGACCTGGGGGTCTGGACACGGGGTTTACAGTGCAAACCACAGGATAATGAGGACCTGGGGGGCTGGACACGGGGTTTACAGTGCAAACCACAGGATAGTGAGGACCTGGGGGTCTGGACACGGGGTTTACAGTGCAAACCACAGGATAATGAGGACCTGGGGGGCTGGACACAGGGTTTACAGTGCAAACCACAGGATAGTGAGGACCTGGGGGTCTGGACATGGGGTTTACAGTGCAAACCACAGGATAATGAGGACCTGGGGGGCTGGACACAGGGTTTACACTGCAAACCACAGGACAGTGAGGACCTGGGGGGCTGGACACGGGTTTATATCAGAGCTGTATCGGTACATGTATTCATCATGAGCTGTTCGGTTACATCATTTTCGCTTCGGTGCGCACAATGATACGAATGAATATGTCTTGACACGGGCACAACCTAAGTTCTTAAGTAGATTCTCAACACAATAACAAAATGTTATTCTAACTGTGGCTGTGGGGGGGGGGGGGGTTCTCAGCAATGGGGCTACACATGGGTAGGGGGTGAGACAGACGACAGACAGCAGAGTATTCAGTGCCCTGACAGCCTTGGGGTAGAAGCCGCTACTGGTCCCGGGATTCACAATGCTGACACGCATCATACTAGCTGGAACTCTGGATCTGCATCAGTTTCCTGCCTCCCTTGAATCCCAATGACTGGTTTGGGTTCAAATCCCAGTTCCCACCTCACACAGTCACCATTGTCTAGTCAAAATCTCAGAATCATCTGTCACTTCGGCCAGAAACTTCTGGAAGCCTGCCTAAATCGCCATGGCGACTCTGGGGCTTCATACAACTACAGGCAGTGATGGCCAACTGTAAGGCAGACACTGGGAAGAAGAAGCAAACATGAATCTGAAGACTCTCATTCCTCTAAAGAAACTCGCTTAACTGCAACAGTTATATTCTGTGAGAAATAAGGCATCAACAGGCAGCAAGTGCTGCTTATATCTGCCAGTAGTGGCTTGACAGCACCCAGTAGTGCTGGTAATGGGTGAACGGAGATAAATGGGCACAAACTCATCTGGTGGTCCCACCGTGCAGGGGACGAGGAGAGCAGCAGGACAGCCAGAGCTCAGACCACAGGAAAGTGTGCATGAAAGATCCTTCTGGAACAATCGCCCAAATATATCAGCTGCAACATAAATGACACTTAAGCCAACTTTCTTGGAACATTAAGGAAGACCAAGAACGTGAATGCTGAAGTGACAATCTGGGCCAGAGGTGAATCACATCTATCTATGCAATCATCCTTCCATCAAAAACATAAATAAAAAGTCTATTTATGGCTGGACTGACCTGAAGCCAGTCACAGGAAGCATTAGGGGCAAGACAAGAACACTCTGGAGAGCTCGCTCAATCATTCACTCACTCACTCACTCACACATTTATTCATACCTTTGTGGAAACACTCAATTCATTTCTATGAGAAAATCCCTAATCCCAACAATGACAACCTTAACCACTACCCAGCCCTAACCATAAAAAAACACAAGACTTTTGGCAGTTTTAGTTTTTTCTTTGCAGTCATAGATTTTTATAAGATTGCGTTTCCCCTTGTGGGAATAAAAAAAAAAATGGTTCCCAAAATGTCAAAATTTTTATCTCATTGTGGGGACATTGGGTCCCCACAATACATTATACACACGACCAACACACAGGTAATTCAAACACACCAAGTTGGGTACCAGATCCAGATGTTGATTTTGCCTGTTTCGTAGCCTTTCAGTTTTTTTAGCTAAATATATTTAACAAAGATTCTTACCTCAGATTTTACACAATATACCAGTTTGGAATAAGTTGTTATTCCCAGTGCACGATAACTAGCTGAGCACCACATCATCAATGCACTGGGCTCCGACTGGCCGGAGGTCAGACGCTCGCTCACTCCGTTATTACATGTTAATTAGCTGTCCAACTGCTAAACCATTATTACTGAAACACATAAAGAGCAGCACGTTGGCTTACAGGTGTCATTTCAGAGAGCTGACTCCCCTCGATATTTCAAAAACTAAATAAATAGCTAATGAGCGGAGTCAGAAGACCACGGGTAGCTAGCTGGTTAGCAGAACATGGCGCTTCAGCATCTCCTAAATAAGGAACCGTATTTAGTGCAGTGACTGTTCGTAGCCCAGACCCGAGTGATGGTAAACAGGGCTCACCTTGGGCTTCCCCCCGCGGTTCAGAGACATGCAGTGAGGCGAGAAAGGTGTCTATGCATTGCCTGTCGCGTGTGTACAGGCACCCTGTGACGGACTGGCATCCCATCTGGGGTGCCCCCTTGCCATGTGCTGTATGCTGCCCGGGGAGAAATGCCTGACCCCAGTAACCTGACCCAGGGTAGAGCAGATGGATGACTGATGCATAGATATTATCTTATTCCTGCATTATATTCTTAAATATATAGACAAATTACATTTTATGCAGTCAAAAATACAACTGTTACATTCATGTAACTTCTGGGGATGAAAACTAAAACAGAATTTTAAGAATGTAATTGCATAAATTGTCGAAAAAGATGCTGCCCTTTCTGCAGCGTCGTACTGAACTAAACCTTCTGCTCTGGAGCGGTTCGTTAGCGCTGGGTGACGTCTGCGGAAAAGTCAAGAGAAACACTGCGCATTTCTTCCAGGTTGTTCAGCGCTGACAGAAGGATGAGGTGCAAAAAGACGACGACGACGACATGGGGAACAATCTGGGGCCTGCCTCTGTCCCCCCGGCGATCGCCATGGACACGGAAGAAGAGGTGACCATCCCTGCTTCCAGCTTCTGGAAGGTTCCGAGAGGTGCACGCTGTGGAGGAGCCAGGCATGTTCTTTTTATTTCTGGAGCATTACTGCTGCAGCCTGAATTTAACCATAAACTGCACTTAGCTTACCAGCTGTGATTATTCGTTATCGTCTAGCTAGCTCTGCTTTCTCAGCTCTCAAGCAGTTCCCGGTGTCCTGAAAACGCCGGACGTATCACTTTTCACAGGAGCCGCGGCGAAACCTGGAAGATGCACGTTTCCAAGCGGCTATCTGTGACAGGTGATGGTTTTGTTTTCGGAGAGCCCCCTACAGGCAGGAAGTGATGTCATCCATGAAGGTCAGAAGGCAGCTTAGAGCAGCTTTCCCCACTTACCCCCACCCACCCATCACCACCATGCTCTCCGGCGCCCCCTAGTTGAGGGGGACAGCTCACTCAGCCTACACAGCACAACTTGGACAGTTAATAAGGAAACTCATTTACCAGGATAGTGTAACAGTTCTAGTATTACACCCAAGAGCTGGATTTACAATAACAGCTAATACTTCAATAAATATTTTTACCATTAATGCTTATAGTTACTGCAGGGATTTCAGAAACGTTTACTCCTTTTTTGCCGGGAAGAGCACAACGTAATTCTGGATTTTCCACTGTGGCTTTTTCCACCTCAGCAGCGTGACATAGGAGGCCCTGTGCAGGTCAGTACTCAGGAATCCACGCTGTTCGGGTTTCAGGCTGGGAGGGACCACGCCCCATGGGGTCAGGAGGCGCAGGGCCAAGGAGGGAGGTGGGGAGAGACGCACCTGGGCTCAGCGACAGCAGCGGCACGAGGTCATGCGCGTACCCGTGGGCTGTGCAACTGAGCGACAAGGCAGGCTGACTAAGACTTGCCTGCTCGCCATGTCATGATCACGACACAAACGCACCTCCGTATTCCCAGCAAAACACCAGCAGCTGACACTGTGGGCCCAAGCTGCTCCTAGAGACACAAGATTAACACTCATCTAGTGTCATCACCATTGTGTTCAGGCATCTAAGAGGACAGCTAAGAGGTCCTCGGAGGTGACAGGCGCTTGCTCCAGGCCGTGAACATCAGGCTTCCAGGACCCTGACCCGCCCACTGCGGGCCTCCCACGCCCTCCATGCCCATGCTGCTGCTGCAGCCTTCTTCCCCAGCAGGGCGGGGGTCAGAGCCAGTGAAAGCTGCTCAGACACACCCTGGCAAGGTAGCGCGAGCGAGCCGCCCACACCAGGCCTGTTTGTGCGCCTCTCTGGAGAGGAATGGGCCTTGGGTTGCAGCGTGGCGAAACACGCCCTTTCACAAACAAACCGGAATGCTGAGCACAGTCAGCAGTCCAAATCCTGCCTGAACCTTTAAGGCACGGCTAGCTGGCTGTTGCCAGGTGTTCAGGATGTCGAACATCTGCACCTTGGCGGCATTTCGTATTAAAAAAAATCAATTCCAATTACCACCAATACTTTTGGAAAACTCAGACACCCTCGCGCAGGGCTTCAGAGACTGCAGTTCCCAAGACCTCCCCAGCTGTGCCGCTCCACGGCGTGGGAGACTGTGCTATCCCAGCATGCACTGCGCCCCCAGAAAGGGAAGCTCTATATGAGCCAAGCGACAGCCAAGATTACACAAGAGACCAGAAGTGACCGCCAGATAAAGGCCAGCACACTAAATGCATAGCAGGGAGGTCTATCGATCGGAAGCGTCTTCATTTTGGTTTTCAAACTCAGAAGTCTCCCTAAAGCTTAGCAGTCTACCGCAAAAAAATGTGCCTGGACTAACTTACAAGAATTTAAGATATTTTGCCCTCAAAGGTGAACTATTAGATAGTAAAAATGCCGCAGCATCCACCTGAGGCTACTAACAGGTATATTCCAGGTCCGCAGACCAACACGTAAAGCAAGTTCTACATAACTACAGGACACCATCCATCTATCTATCTTCCAGTCGCTCATGAGGAACAGGACCGTGGTGAGCCTGGGGGGGGCTACAGGACCGGAGACACCCTGTGTCGGCATTTCATCCATCACGCGCGCACGCGCACGCACACACACACACACGCGCACGCACGCACGCACACAACAGCTAATTTAAATTCCACAAATCATCTAGTTCTCGGAAGCCAGAGGAAAGGTGACACAGTGATTAAATGTTTAAACTCCTCTAAATATGGAAAGTGACAGAATGCTGCCTGCAGGACGCTACACAACGTGACAGGAACATGCTAAATCTGCAAACAGAGAGGGGGCAGGATTCGACCCCCCCAAGCTTGGAGACATGAGGCGACACTGCTACCCACTGACCTGCATGGTAATCCTGTATTCCAACTACAGTGCCGAGGCACGAGGGACAGAACACCGGCCTTCTCCAATATTATTATTATTATTACTGAGGTGTTGTTATTAATAACAAAATAATATTGTTAATAATACAATTATTCTTATTACAGAAAATGGGTTCGAAGGTTATAAAAAAACATTTTACCAGTCAAACATAATGGAGTATGAGGGAGCAGGAGGTCTGCCCCCTGCCCCCACGGGCGAGTCCATCCATCCAGATCACCACAGCACTCACCTGTACTGCGCACTGAGCACCGGTGACCTGTGACCCAGTCGGCCTGTCGGTTTGTCGGTCGTCCTCCTTGCTACGCTCTGATGCCGGCCATACAGAAAGCCTTACGTCTGCCACTTACGTCGGGTGTGATCACGCGCACTTGACAGTCTTTGTTAGAGACATTACCAGCATTCCTTCTATGTTTGCCTTGAGGCCACCCCCCTAGAGTGGCATCTGCCACGTTCTGCTTTAAGGAGAGTCATCGGTCCCCAGATCCTCCTCACCCGAGTCTCATAGTTGTATCGGAGACGCATCCTTTTGGGATTCAAGGGCACAGGATCCAGGTAACGGGGTAAATATCCCGGTTTGTTAAGGGTGGGATGTCTGTGCACCATATGGAATGTAACACAAAAAGAAAATCCAGTAGTGAAGTAGAACATCTACAGTACAACCCAGCCGGAGTCGCAAACAGCTCCAGCTCGGGGAATCGGGAACATGAGGTTCTGTTCCGTCTAGACATCATCATATAAGCAAATCACCCCTTTGGTAATACTGACATCACGTGCAGCCAACTAAGATTAAAGGCCACAGGACAGCACACAACACCTGGGGTAGCAAGGAATCACCACACGTGTTAGTTTTGTTTTCATGAGGGTCTTTCTCAGAAGTTAAGAGCTGGATGGGTTTGGAAATTATACACACACTAAACCTAGTAGGAAGAGAGACACAACAGCATTAAGTGAAGCATCACCGTACTGTCAGATGAGAATGTGACCTCAATCTGACCTTTGACGGAACTACAGTTGATGTGACTTTGCTTATTAAATAATCACACAATAACGTAGCACAAAGACAACAGGACAGTGGCTGAGGTACTCTAACGCAACTAATATGTAAATATGAGTCAACTAAACAAATGACAGAAAAAACACCACTGTTCAAACTTGGGTCTGACAATAAACATTTTGCACCCAAGTGAACTGATCTGAACCCTATAAAGGAACCACACTGAGCTGTGAGAAGGCAGTGATGCCGACTGATCATTGAAACTGTCATACAAGTACTAGCCTTCACATTTTGCTTTATAGGCTACCGAGAGGCTAATTACAGTGAAACTGAGCGAGGGTGTCATTCTGACACAAGGCCACAGCGCAGGGAGGACAGGAGCGAAGCCAGGGCTGTCTTACAAAATACAGGCACCCTGATGACACAAAGCTGTTTGTTCAGAGGCTATTCAGAACTCAAGGCTACCCTCACACGAGTGAGATTTAATAGCAAGCACACTAATGGGTCATTACTGAGAGACGCACAAAGGAAGATCTTGGGATTAGCATTTTTATAAAAAAAACATTACAACTGTCCAATGACTAATAAACACTAGCAACCTCTAACACCGACCAACTAGCCAAACTGTCCTGGTAAAAGACGAATGCTTATTATAATAGACACGAGGTGACATCAGCCTTTGAAAAATGATCACATAGTATTACACACTGACATCCCTGCTGTCAACATGCAAGGAAAGCTGGGTCAGTGGTAAGCAGAGCGGACAGTCTGGCTTAGATCTGAAGGCCCTTCATTCATTTCCACGGGCTGTCTCTCTCAGTTGCCATTTTCAGATAATAAGAAATGGAAAAAGCACGTGAAGAGGCTACATTGAAACTTCACGTGTTTGCCCTTCCAAGATAATCGCTTAATTACACCATGTAAACACCTTATTAAAAAATCTTTTGTCAATCCTGTCAGACGTGAGTAATAAATCCGACAATTTCCTATGATGGCTGTTAAAAAAAAGACGCAGAGGCACGAAACGATTTCACTACATGCCATAAATATGCCATTATAAAAAGTAAACGAAAAAATAAAACATTAAAATAAACAAAGCTATATCGTCACTAGCCCTGTGTGGAGAGAGGAGTGCTGCCATAAAAATGAAAGTTAAGCCAAAGTTGGGTACGACAGATCATCCCACTCAGGACACCAAAAAAGATTTACGCGTATTTCTAAAGTATGACCCCTATCAATTTCGGGACGCGCTGATCACGCGCCGCGGCGCGTAACCTCACTCGAACCATTATAATAAGCTTATTACAGCTCGCGTTTAAAAAGTCACCAATCCTCCTCCAAAGTGGCAGGGACAGCGCGATTTAAGAGCAATTAAAATAAATGCACCGATCTGGATGCGAAAAAGCAGCAGCACGATCCCTAACCTTTTCCAAACTATGACTTTGCAACCGGCCGGACGAGTTAGGTTTTAACTGCACGCGAGAACCTTTAATGAAACTATCAGAAGTATAAAATATATGGATTCGTGTCGGTTTTGTTTTAAAAGAGAGACAAAAGTGTTTACATTTCCCCTTTTCCTCCCAGTTATTGAACTGAGTAGCCCCCAGCTGTAGTTGTGCATGCGGAATCGGTATTTGTCTGACAAACAGCGAACAGGTAAGACGTATACGAGCGATACGCCGGCGTTTAATGCGAATTAGCGCTAAATATGAAATACACTTACTGTTTGTAGAAAGAGAAAAAGCAGTCATTTGGGCTCCCCTCCTTTAATCCTGGCAGCAGATGATGGGCATTCCCACCACGAAGAAAGCTCCCCCTCTTCCTAACAGCGTGTAACCTTGACAAACCACGGAAAACGCCTTTATTATGTTGCCGAACCTGTTGCTGCTAAAGAGCCGCCCGTAGAATCACACCAACAACATGGCTGACGACGGCGCAGCGCTGGATGCCATTCAGCCGCGGCTCTGGTGGGAGGAGACAGCGGCGCTCCGGTGCTCGGCTCCCCGCACTGCGCTGCGCCCCGCACTGCCCTCTGCCGTCGGAGCTGCGGAATCACTGCAGTTAATCTCGAACTCTTTTAGCGCCCCGCTTCCCGCACTGCGCTCTGCACCGCCCTCTGTCGGCTGAGATGCAGAAACACAGCATTTAATCTCGAACCCTATTAGTGTTGCTCTTGTTTCAATTCGTGCACTTAACTTTTCACACTGGTTTAGCTCCGTCTCAGGAACATGATCCGATTAAAAACACGTTTTTTTTCTTGTGTAAATGAAACAGTTGTATATGTTTAAGTTAGAACATACATAGACTGGCGGGATCCAGGGCAACACTTGACAGAGGCCTCTGAATACGTAAAACTGTACGTAAAATGGGGGGGGGGGCAGAATTTCTAGGTACACCCGAGTCGTTGTAGGATGGATGGATTGAAATACACAGATATACACAGAATTACACAGCAGAACAGCAGATAATGCCAGAGAAAATTCTTGGTACAACTGGATAAATTCAAGAAACAACGAGTTTGTTAAACACTGCCTGTTAATGGTTATTGATTTCACAGAATAAACTACTGCTCCTGACTAAGCATGTAGTTTGTCCTTTTTAGAGATAAACCCTGTCGGTATATAAATAACAATTTTAAGATTCAGAAACCAAGACCAGAAAGTTATAAGATGGCATTATAAAAAATATTTAATTTCATTAATCTGCCAAGCCCACCCATAGATCAGGCCCTATCACAAATTAATGTGTGCAATTTAGGACATAACTACTGGTTCTTATGAATGGACTGTATCAAGTATGTCTAAATCACTATATTCAGATTCAGTATTTGGGCTTTTCTATCATACTTTCATCTAGATTAGTGGTTCTTAACGTTTTATGTACCATGGAGCCCTTTGATAGTCTGCTGAAGCCCATTCTGACCTTCTCGAAATAATTACATGAAGATATCAGTAATTACTAGTGATATAAAAACTACTGCTGTGTCTTGTCACCTACATTTAAGTGTATGGAGCCCCTGAACAGGAGTCCTGCAGTAAGAACCCCTTAAGTGGTTATTTTTCACAACATAACCAGTCATATTCACCAGTCATATTATTCTACCAGTAAAAGTAATGAGGAAAAATTTAAAGGAGATATGTACAGAATCATTTTAATGAGACTAAGAAGAATTTCAATTTATTAATGAGAAACTTCACTAGTTGTGTGGCTGCAGTAACTTGGTTTACTAGGGATAGGTATGTAAAGTTATGTCTGCAAGGTCAGAATTAAATGTAGTGTCTAAAAAGGACAGACTCTCCTTTATTTGGATATTTATCACTGTAATCACACTGTAGCCCTGGGTAGCATTGATATTTACTGACATTTACAGTGATGAAGTAACATTTTACAATTTGTGAGATATTACACTCATGTCTTACAATAAGTCATCTCTAGAGATAGATCCGAGACTAGCTGAAGGGAATGCATTTTTAAAAGGCCCCAAACAGAACAGCTATTTAAAAAGGAATCAGAGTCTAGCCCACAAATGATCTCTTCCTCCCTGATTATTTCTGGACAGTTTCCATTGTGGCAAATAATGACATTTAATATCGGTGTTCCTCAAGCAAAATAGGAGTGAGACACTTTTGGAACAGCATAAAGGCGTCTCAGATCACTGTGGTCAACGCCCTTTCAGCTCTGAACGCTTTCCTGGTGAGACGGATTACCTAAGTGGTCTGAGGAAGCATTGTCGGAGTTTACGCAATGAAAACAGCATGGGCCATTTGTACAGACCAGGGCCACAGTGGTGGGGTGTAGCCACATGCAATGCTGAAAGCATGTAATCGAGTACGGTGTTAGGCAACTACTGAAGCACGGATGCAGATAAAATGCTAGCATGACATTCCCAAATAAGCTATGATTCCTCTTACACAATAGCAGAACCTTCCAAACCAGTTACTGTTATCATACCTCAAATTCAAACTCCGCTCAAGTGGATCAGCATTTGGCAAGTTGTCATGCGGCCGCAGCAGCGCCTTTCACAGCACTATTATTTGAGTTAGCTGCTATTGGAATGTATCCTATCTTGTATAAATATCTGTGGTATGACTGTGTGTGTGTATGGGTGGGGGGGGGTGTGTGGAACAGGGGGTCTGTGGGAGCTCACATCATCGCACATTTACCAAATAGCCAGGGAAAGGAAAAATACATAAATGAATATCAAGTAATTATTATGCAGTGAATAGTAGAAATAAACACCAACTAGACCAGGGATGACGGCCATGATGTCTGCTGTACTTTATTAAATATGAAACCCAACAAAAGAATCACACATTTGTTCTGACTGGTCCTGTACATACCACCAGGTCCACTGGTACCACACTGGTATTATATTTGCCCTTTCTGAAAGTGCCATCCCACTCTCAGGGCCAGATACGGGTCTGGACAGTTAAACCTTCGTATCCAATCTTCCATTGGTCAGGTCCCCCATTTACTTCCATGTGCTGCAGAAGGGAGCCCCGCCCCCCTTCGCATTTCTTTCCTCTCATTGGCTCATTTCCTTCTGGACCTCCTTCCAGATGCTCTCCTGGAGCTCGGCCGTGTCGTACTCCTTCAGCATGTCGTACTTGTGCCAGGGCTGGCCCTGCCTCTTGGCCTCCTTACGCTGCACGCTGGTGAGGCTCATCTCAAAGCGGATGCCTTGGACGTTGAACTTTGGATGCTCCCACCGCTTCGACCACGGCTTGGGCTTCATTCTCACCTTCACCTGAAGGAGACACCGTTTGAACACCAAACGAAAACACTTTTCTGCAACGCCGGCTCATATTAGACCAGGCCATGGCTAAACCTGCTCAGTTTAAGTCAACAAGTCAACGGGCAAAGTGGGCAACCCATGACATTAAAAGTGGGGGCTGGGGGGACATATCATAGAGAATAGGAGTGTAAGGGGCACACATATACGCAACTAAAATTTTCGGCACAGGTTTTTCAGCTCGGTAGGCAAATGTACCCAACGAATGCAGCAAATGCGGAACCTTTGTGTGTTTGTCTGTTGTGACCACGATCTTCAGTTTGAGTGCTGACCACTAACCGTATTGACCGGCACCTCGCCACTGAAAGAATACGGCACAGGCTTCATGTCGACATCGACTGTGCTGTACGCAGGCAAGGCGTCTCGGAGGTACATGAGATTGTCGTCCAGCCGCTTCTCCAACTTCAGCACCTCCACCTGCTGTATGCGGGGACTGTACAGCTCGTAGCACATCTCCACACCTAATAGGCAGCAAAGGGGACCCACCCCCCACATGAGCGAGAATGAAGCCAAACAACACATGGAATTCTCCATGGAGATGTTAAAACATATATAGTTGGCAACAAAGCTCACCAGCTACTCTCACTTAGCAATGCATATTAATAAAACTCTACCTTGACCGTCAATAATGTTCCTTAGGATAAAAGTGGCTCCCAGTCCCGATCCAGACCTTTGGATACAGATACCCACAAAACGGTTGCTTTTTCCACTGGCATATGGGTCGTGCATAGTTACTGCCAAGACGCTACCTGTAATTTGAGATTACAGCAATCATAGTTTGTAACAATCAGATCATTCTTACCACCATAGTGAATCCCCAGAACTATAAGAACATACAAGTTCTCACCAACATAGAATTCGGGGATGTTCAACATTTTGCGTCTTTTAGTCATATCTTTTCTCTCAATGGCAAACTTGAGAGGATTCGTTCTCTGCCGTGGAGGAATGAATTCCGGACTGAGAAACCTAAATGGAAAAAAAAAAAAATACAGTTAGTCATCATTCAAGCTGACTTAAACACAAGTTAAATACAAGGTCGAAAACTAGCGCTAGTCAGCTGAACATCATTGTTTGGCGATAGATAAGGTCCTCACAAACAATTCTAGTGCGAGATCGCGTTACGTGGAACAACTAACTATGTCTATTACATTCTGTATAAGTCTCACTTTCGGGGTGGTTCTGGGGGTTTAGTTTTATCCACAACAACCGGTTTCGTTGGAGGGATGAATTCGGGGGTCTGAAATGTGTTTCCTCCAGACGCATGCCGCAACAACGATGTGGAGAAGAAACCTAGGGAACACAAATCCATAAGTCCATGTTATAAATGCATTCCAACACTGTTTTGCTCGTAAGGGTTGACAATCATTTCTGGCCAATGAGCCTTAACGATCACGCAGCGATTATGATTCATGTTATGGTTTAACATAAATGAAATGACGTAACGTGAACAACACGCCAGTTTCAGCAATTATATTGCACAGATCCCCCAAACTTACGCTCATTCCAGTGCTGTGCGTTCCGAAAGGCTCGTAATGCACAAAATGCCAGGCTTGTTCTACCCGAGCACGCAGCCATGTCTACAGCGTATGACCTTACACAGTGACGTCTCCGTCAACACGTGCCACATGGAAGCCTGCGAGGGACAATATACACCAACATATACGCGATTCTCTGCAATCTCAATAAGAAAAGCACAACCAACCGCCAAATAATGAGGTTTTGTTAGGTTTGACTGTTGACGTTTTGCTTTATCAAATTGTCCACAAAACGTGTATTTTGTAATTATTATAACTATCAGTCCTGCCATCCCCCCCATAGAAATCTCTTTTGATCTTTTGAATTTAAACCTCTGCGATGCCATTAAAAATGAGACCACTAGGTGTCAGTGTTAAAGCACATATAAACATAATAAAACGATGCCTTCATTGAAAGCTTTATTTCAAAACCAGGTAAAGCACCATAATATAAAAGTAAATTTAGGTCAAGACAACTGTTGTAAAAGATTATGCCATCATCTCTATTGCACAAGGTCTCTACGTCATGGATCCCCAAGTATAGCAAACAAAACATTTCAGATTTTGAAAATCTTACTTTTCATTATTTCCGGAGACAAATACGCTATTTTCCTCAAAAGCAAATATAATGTGGCTTCTAAGGTGGCAAAAACAGAATAAAAAAAATGCAAATAGCAGCGTTGTTCTAAATTAGGTGGAGAAGAAAGAAGCAGAAGCAGAGGGCTTTTGAGCAGATGAATCAGAAGAGAAGCTTCTGGACTAGTTGAATCAAGTAGGTAACAAGTGAATTTGCCAGATCAACGCTTTGACCTGGTTGGTATCAAAAGTAACCTACAGATTCCCGGAGGTCTGGCAGGGTGTCTCTTCCTGAAGTAGAGCGAGGGCTGTGCGTGGGAGGACAGGTTTAGAAGGATTAGATTCCCCCCCCCAAATGTAAGCGCTGAAAGGAACAAAAACTACAGAGAATGTCTGTATGACTGAAAATGGGGGGAAAAAAGAAGAAAAAATATTTTTACTGTCAACAGGACTGCAGCTGAAAAAGCAATAAGTAAGTCGAATAAGATATTAATTAGGCGGCATAAAGACCAAAGTCAGTGTGACAGAAGCAGGGCGCTTTGTATATGTACCTCACACTAAATGTAATCTCATTCATAAAAATGTAGCATGAAAAAGAAAATGTGATGGAGGGGAAATAAAAGGGAAAAAAACAATCAAATTGTTAAGCAAGTCACAACATAAATCTAGAGGCAGGGAAAAGAATACGGGAAAAGATCACATAACAGGAAGTTTGAGAAAACTAAATAAAAATGAGAAAATTACCCTTTCGCATTTAAATGTCGATTAAATGTCAATCAAATATAAATTAAATATGACGTTTTCATAAAAGAAACAGTAGGTAGTGTGGCATGGTGACAGGACAGAGCCAGCGGAAGTCCCTTAAGTGAGCTGTTTGACTAATATTGCTCCAGCATAGACATCTAGGATCTTAACTGGTGTAATGTGAATAAAAATAATCAGTTATTTCATCCTATTAGATGAGGATTTGTTAACCTCAGAGATTGGCTGGTCTTTGATTAAGTAATGTTGTGGCCAAAAGAACGCAATGGTGTGTAATTGAATCGGTAGAGTTGTGAGCCCTTATAGGTAAATTCTGATCTCAGTATAAAAATCCTTCCCTCCACGTTAAAACAGCAGGACCCCTCGGCCTGCTGATCCACATACTCCATCTGCAGTGTTGTGAAAAATCCATCTATGTCACTAAGAAAAACCTAAATGTTCCTCCTATAGTATAAATGTTAATTGCACAGTTCCCTCTCTCTGCTAGGGTTAGTTGTCATTTCTTAATTATCCATGAAGTGTGCAAAGTGTGCAAGTCCACAAGCGAGCTGGCTCCCAGCCCCCCTGCAATTCTGTCCAGGCTAAGTGATTTAGAGATGGATAGATCCATTAATGGTAGGGATCAGCTGCTAAACACTGATCAGCCATAGCATTAAAACCACTGATAGGTGAACATTGATTATCTTGCTACAGAGGCACCTGTGAAGGTGCCGTTATATATTAGGCAAGTGAACAGTCACGTCTTGAAGTTGATGTTAAGAAGTCGGAAGAAGAGGTATACGTAAGGATCTGAGCAGCCAAATTGCGATGACTAGACGACTGGGTCAGATCATTCCCAAAGTGGCAGGTCTTGTGGGGTGTTGCAGTGGTTAGTACCTACAAAAAGTGGTCCATGGAAGGAGAATCAGCGATAGGGTCATGGGCACCCAAGGCTCATTGATGCACAGGGGGAGCAAAGGCCAACCTGACTGTTCCAGTCCCACAGGGGAGCTACTGTAGCACAAAATGCTGAAAAAGATTAAGCTGGACAAGATCGAAAGGTGTCAGATCACTGCATTGCAGCTTGCTGTATGTGGGGCTGCGTAACCAGAGACTGGTCAGAGTGCCCATGCTGACCCCTGTCCACTGCAGAAAGTGCCCACAGTGGGTACATCAGCATCAGAACTGGACCAGGGAGCACTGGAAGAAACCTGATCTGATGAGTCACATTTTCTGTGGACAGCTATGTGTGTGTGTTGTTTACCTGGGGAAGAGACGTGACCAGGATGCACTATGGGAAAAAAGCAAGCCAGCGGATGCAGTGTGATGCTCTGGACAATGTTCTGCTGGGGAACCTTTGGACCTGGTGTTCATGTGGATGTCACTTTGACACATACAGTATCAGCTACCTAAACATTCTTGCAGACTAAGTACACCCCTTCGTGGCAGTGGTATTCCCTGATAGCAGTGACTTCTTTCAGCTGGATAATGTGCCCTGTTACTCTATAAAAATTGCTCGGAATGGTTTGAGGAACATGAGAAAGAGATCAAGGTGTTGACTTGGCCTCCAAATTCCCCAGATCAATCTGAGCATCTATGAGACGTGCTGGAGAAACAATTCCAAAGTATGGAAGCCCCATCTCACACCTTACAGGACTTAAGGGATCTGCTGCTAACACCTTGGTGGCAGATACCATAGATCTGCTGGTCAGAGCTGTTTTTGAGGTATGAGTGGGACCTGCAGAATATTAGGCAGGTGCTTTTAATTGGTGTATATACTGTACTATGATCAGTGTACATACCATCATTGGTGTTTATACCATGATTTGTGTATATAACAAGTTCATTATGACTTTCGATATCTGTAGTAATAAACCAATGTGATAGCTCCAATTGCCACAGGATGGCTCTTTAAAACAAAATACAAACACTTTACTATATTAGGATGACTTAGTTGTGACTTTAGTTTTTAATAAGGTATTTAATAGTATGTTGTTTTGGGCCCTATTAATCAGGAATCCTTATCAATCAATTTAATTCATTTATTATTCTACAACGACTGCGCTGGCAGTGACTGGCGAACCATCTGGATTTGTCATTCACGCTTCTCACGTTTAATGACACACTTTTATTAAGGATTCCGCAGCTACGGTGTAGAGGTGGGTTGTTTCTCGCCCGCATTTCAGCACACGTCTAGATGGCATGCTTGTGCTGAGGTGTTGAAAGTGTTTCGATTTTGGGAGCAAGAACCGTTTCAAAGCGCTTGGGCTTTGAGGCCACGCGGAAGCACTCCCTCCCCAGCCCCCCCACCGTTGCCGAGATCGCATGCGAGCTGCGCCGTGCTACTCACTTGCTCACTATGGTCAAGTGACCGGATCCATGAACGATGGGACCGAGTGTCTACACCTTGCAGTCAAGACCCTGATTTACTCCAAACAGCCGAGACCGCAGCAGAAACACGGAGCCCGTCGTAGTTTCAAGGATGTTATTCCCAGATGTGACTTTCTCGGCTGTAAATTATGCACTTGTGTTGGGAATAACGTGCTTGACCGTCTTCTGCAACTTCACCAAAGGTTCCGCTGAGTTTTCAGGTTAGATCGCATGCCTATTCTATTTTATTGCAACATCTCTGTTAATTCTTTGTTATTTTTCACATTTATTTTACCCTCACCAACTCCTCATCTGGCATACCGCAAATGCGCACCTCTTGAATTGTTGCACAATATTTAAGGAGTGTGATGTGTACCCTGCGTTGCAGAATAGATCGGTAAATGTAGGGTTTTTGTTGTCTAACACAAAAGTGGCGTTAATCGATGTGTACATTATTAATGAGTATTGACAAGACCCACTTAAGTTATTTATGTGTGTAATTGTTGCACATCGCACTACACGTGTGGTAGGTTTTTTTTCCTGTAGTGCCTGCATGTATGCGCTAACAGTACTTTAAGTAGGTACCTCATACAGTATAAATCTCAAACTATATAATCACCAAAGATATGTAAATGATTAGATCGGTGCGAGGCCATACTGTCTTAAAAAACACGTAACAGACAATGAGGAAGAGTTAAGCTATATAGAATGTCCTTTTTGGATTCAAGCTGATATACAGATATAGCCTAGTGCCCAAAATTGTAGAAACACTTCCACTTTTTAGAGATTGCAGAACTTTATTCAACAGTTGCTCCAGTTACTCATTTAGTCGTCCAAAGTATGATATTTGTAAAATCAAACATAGGACGATTAAGTAACTGGAGCTGAATAAAGTTCTGCAGTCTCTAAAACCACAATTTTGGCCACTAGTGATTTGTTACTAAATTGACCACGGATGTATAAATTATCGCATGTAATGCATTTATCGCAAATAAACGTTGATTACTGCTGTTTCATTTTATTCCATTTATATATGGAATATCTTCCTAAATGTATAACATACTTTCGTATGACTCCAGTGTGTAGAAAACCTGAGTTAAATAGGTGTTCAGAAAAAGACATCCTGCAGCTTTTAAGATTAATTTAATTCTTCCTAGAGAAGGCCATCTGGCAAACGCAGTTAAATGCAACCTATAATCTGTAGTGCTGACTTGCATTAGCCCGTAATGACTTCTCTAATGGTCGGAAATGGCAGACAAATTCGGCTCTCGTCGAAGGTGTTAAACACGTGTGTTAATCGCTACATGTGTCGAGTACACGAGAACCTTTTTTAAATTAGAGGTGATATTTATAGTTTTCATGGGTAATCCGGAATGCTGCAACAAGAACAAGATCAATAATACATAATGCATTTTAATTGACGGTATTATGATATGCCTATATTTAAATCAAATTTTAAGGTGGCATGACTGCAATTACCTTATCGTTTGAATGGTTTCATTTTCAAATCGCTTTCAAGTTCGCAAAGCTGCCGAGAAAAGAAGGTGTAATCAAATTTTATTATAATTACAAAGGCACCACCATAATATTACATATTACATTCCTAAATTGTTATTAAAAGTTAAAATTTTTGAATTAAACATCCCCTAAATGCTGAATAAGTATTTTCCAAAATACTTCACCTTACCATTTGAAGACAACACAGGACACAGTAATGGATGTATTTTCTAATCAGCCAGCTTTGTATATTATTTTGTCTTTTTGTTGAAAGATAAATTTACAGTCAGTTACCCACGTCTCCTCCCCCCCCCCCCCCCCCCTCCTGAGCCCGGTACTGAATAAGGTTCATTCAGAATTTTTTTCTTCTCATGGCGAGTTGACTAAGGACTGAAGGTCTGACAAGTTTGCTGTAAACAGCCACGGAAACAGAGCTCATCGACAGAGAAATATAAAAGAGCGTCAGTCTCTGTCCTTTACTATGACGTGAGGGATCTTCCAGAAAACGGACAGTGACGACAAACGCAACATTAAGATGAAACATGGAACAAAATGCAGGAGAACTGTTAGAGTGAGACTGCGGCCCCCACCCCCCCACCCCCAGCAGGGATATGTCTGTCCTTTAAAGGTGTGGTTAGGGTTGTTGCTGGCCACACGTGTTACCTACAGTACAGGCACAAAGAGTGCGTCTGTGGACCCTTTTCCTCAAAATCGCCACCAGTGGTGATTCAGAGCTTGGGATAGAGAACCTCGCAAATGAAGCAGTTGCCAGGCAGGGCCTTGTAGAATCTGGGTGGGTCTCTACCCCAAATTCCACTTCCAGCTGCTTTAGGAGCTGGCTGAACCTGGCCAAGGCGGCGTGAAGTATATCCCTCTGGAAGTGGCTCTGGGGGGGTGTTTGTGTGTGTGTGTTGGGGGGGGGGGGGAGCTCTTCATGTCCGCCTTGCAGATATCAGATATCCCAGCATCTCTGCTGAGATGGGTTTATAGCATGGTTTACTGGTCCGTACAGGTAAGGCTGCCCTTCTAGCATGAGTTATACTCACGTGGCAGCTCATTATTTCAGCTGGGCTGGTGCGTTTGACGACCAGTCTTGTTGGAAGCTTTGTAAACTGATTAACGTCAAGAGTAATTAAGCAAAGTCTTCCATTTACCGTCAGTTAGGTCTCAGAGCCAAGGGGGCATAATTACAAGGGGGACGTTAAATTGAAGGGCTGTACTTTCACGCCGTGGTTATTGGTGAGGGCTTAATGATTATAGCCTCTGGCTGTGTGGTGCAGCGTAATGAGAGAGCGGTCATCTGGTCAAAAAAGGCAGGAAAAACAAGAGTCGTGCACATGGGGGCTTCAGTCCGCGGGTAATGGCAGACATGGCTGACCAGGGCCCTGCCTGGATGGGGGGGGGCCCTCCAAAGGCCTCAGAAATGATTTGATTTTGGTTTCTAATTTTAATACTTTCTGTTACTATAGAAATAAATAACTTACACGATAAGTTCTATTTCTCTATCAGGTTTCTGCTCCCCCGCCCTCCCTTGTCCCCCTCATGTACCTCAAAAGCAAAAATGGTTTGATCCTCCTTAAATCTATCATAAAAATGACATATGCTGTCAGTGGATTTCACTAGTTCTGATTCTAAAATGAATTATAAACTAAAATCAAGATTATATTAGTTTCATGTTTGTGTAATATTGTTTTTCGGAATGTTTTTCAAACTTTTGTTACACCCTGTCATCTTTCTGTACCCACTTGTCCGTTGTGAAACACTTACTGAACTCCTGTATTTTACCCTGTAGACCTGTCTATCCATTCAGAATATGTCGTGGGTTATCCTGCCTTTCTTTGGAATGACATGCAGCACGTTGAACTGGAGCTCCCGCTAACCATTATGTCCCAGTGAATCTGCACTTGCAACGCAGACAGTAAACATCACGCCATTCCCACTTTTCCAGTCTCCAAATCCAGGGGCATGGCTGTTAATTGGCTCATTTACAGCTTGCTGGGCGACCTCCTCTGAGGTTTCGGCGGGCGTCAGCTGTGTTTCGTGTCTGGGCCGCGCAATTTGTGGCGTAGAGCGCAATTATCCCGCAGCGATGGTAAGCGCTAGCCATGCGTTGCTATGGCCAGGCAGCCCTTAGTGAGATTTCCATATTCTTACACCTTCTTGTCTCTACTGAGTCTGCTTGCTGAAATACATTTAAAAACACCTTTTTCCAGTGTGTGGCAGTGAGCTGAGGTCAAATGCGACTGCACTGGCGGTGAGGCAGTGATGCGCCATTGTAATTCGCATTCGGTTGCTAACATAAAGCAACCTGCATCCATTCCATTTGGCTTCTCTTGTCATGGTAACTAAGGACAGCTGTGATTCAAAGTAAGACAAAACAAGCGCTAAACCCCGACGTTTTTTAACTGCCGTTTGTGTCACGCTAAAGGGAGCCACCTGTGTGAGAGTGGGGCTGGAATCTCGTAAACTGAATCCCTTTTAACGATATTTCTTATAAGACGTTTAAGAGTCAGTGCCCCTGTGTCTTTTCTTTAAAAGCCTGAAGTAAAATTTTTGATGTTGCTGGAGACTATGAAAGGCATTTTCTGCAGCTTTCGGCTGCACCCGGACCTAGGATCTCTTGCCCCCATCCCTGGGGCAGTTGCAGCTCTCCTTCCTTAGTGTATAATTGACCCGTAGCTCATAGTGTGACCCACCCTTGCTGATCCATGGCATGGGCATGTCTGACCAGGATCCCCGAAGCGGCGGGACGCGGGAAACCCACCCCCGCTGGGGTCTGACCGGGTCACTGGGGTTAGCTCATCACCTTCTCCGTTTCTGTGTCACTCCCACCCCCTTCCCACCCCCTCCTCCTTGTCCCCCGAGTGGACGCCAGTTTTGGGTTTCATCCCAAAGGACTGAGCTGAGCCGAGGGTGTTTCCCCGAGATCCGAGACCGCGACCCCTCTGTCTCCTTCATTTCCTGACTGACACTGAGCAAGCAGAGGCTACTCAGCCGCCCCCCCCCCCCCCTCTACACGCTGGCCCCTGTGTTTCTGAACACCCCCTCAGGTCCTGCTTAGGCCCCCAGATTAGCGTTTCCTGTGTCAGCGTGCCAGGTAAGCCCTACCGCATTGTTTTGTCTAATACGTCGCATTGCTGCCATTTTTCACATTCAGTGAAGCCATAGAAAATCGCAGGGTTTTTATTTTTTTTGCCTCATCTTCTCCGGATCACTGCGTAATTTTTTTCTTTTACTGAAAAAGCAACAGTTTAGGTTGATTGCATTTAATTGGTTTATCTTTCAGACATTTTATTCCAAATTGACAAACAATTCAGGAAGTGGGGTCTGCCAGTCCCGGGAGCAGCTGAGGGTTAGGGGCCTTGCTCAAGGGCCCAACGGTGAAGTGATTCTGCCAACCATGGGATTCGAACTGACATCCTTCTGATGATGGGCCTTTCGGCGGCCTTGAACAGCCATGCCTCCCCTTCTGCCCTGTCCGCCTGCACACACCAAGCCCTTGATGGGAGCGACGCACGGAGGCAGGAGTCTCTCTCAGGGGAGTGTGAAACACTGGGGCTGTCTGCACTGGCAGCTGCGTGATTCACAGACAGATGGGGTGTCCTTCTCAGACTGTCCCCTGAGCTTTGTGAGGACAGCGTATAGCACAATACACTGGTGCGGGAAGTCCCAAGAGATCACATCTGAAAGTGATCTCGTGTCCCTGTTCTGCAGTGGAGGGTAGCAGATGTTTGTCCGCCTTTCAAAATCACTGGACATAAAGGAATATTACAGTAAAGGGATGTACAGTGTTGGTAACTGCTTACAGTGTCCGGGAACGTGGAACTATGAGACAATTAACTGGAAGACCATCTCTTTGGTTACATATCTGTCCTATGCTTTTTTATTTGACGTTAGATAACAGACATTTCGATGAGTGATACGAAGTTGATAAATATGAAGACTGAACATTCGGTTTTGATTGTCAAAAAAATGCATAGCAGGATACTTCTGCACATCTGCGTCCTCAGAAAAGTTTTTGGGCTGGAAAATTCAGCTTAACCCAGGATGAAACAGACATAGTCAGTCATATGGAATGGCCATCACCATCTTAAACCTGCAAGTAAATTTTGAGTAGGGTATGATAAATACTGGCGTTGCGTTTATGCTGTCCCCCGTCCCGTGTCCTGTGCTTGCTGGGATTGGCTTCAGGATCACCAGAACCCTGTACTGGACAAGCAGGTTATGGAAGATGGATGGATGGATGGATGGATGAATGGATTGATTAACATCAAGAAGTCTGAGAAATTCTACCAATGGATGGCTGTGGTTCTTACAGCACTTTTGTGGACTGAGCATGTAAAATAATTATGGAATGAATCGGACATGTGTGGGTTAATGTTCAGTCAGGCAGACATCTGTGTTATGCAACTGCTTGGTCAGAGTGCTGGGTTTTACAGGCTCTTGAGCAGAGGAGGGCGAGCTGAGCTGGTGATTATTACGTTATGCAGCTTGGCTGCTGCTTCCAACCTTTGATTAAACAGTAAAACCTGAAGGACAAACAAACGGGACGCCGGCACCACAGAGCACCCTGTCGGGGCGTGCAGCTTGTAACACCTTATTTCAGAAACACACGGACTTGCTGAGAACTGCAGACGCGTGAACGTGAAAGTGGAGATTGCCAACGTAAACATCATAAAACGAGAAGACCACCTTGGAGAAGTTTCCTTACAAGTCACATGTGACATTCAAGGGTAACTGTGTTGATTCTGTCATTGGTATTCAGGTCTGGTGAAATGTCATACATTTACATTTATTTATGTAACAGATGCTTTTATCTAAAGCGACATACAATAGATCCATCCTTCTCCACCAAATTGGCCATACTCACTAGATTTGCTCGCGCCAAAACAAAAATGGTTTTACTTCTGCTTTGTTTTTTTGTAAGTTTGCAATTAGTCTTAGGAGCAAAGGATCAATTGCCAGTCTGACTTTTGTGTTTGTCAAACATGACCTGAAGTCAAAAATGAAATCAAATCTATGGTTCCTCATCTGGGCAGTTTATTTAGATTTCCCTCAAAACTGTGACCTCTCTTGGCATCCTGTCCCAAACCTGGTTTCTGTGACGTGCACATTCTCAATTCTCAGCGCCGGCTTTACCACAACACTCCCTGTACCAGAAAAGTAAACGTGGATGCAAGGAATGAGTCATTTTCCTTAAAACTATGCCCTTTACTTTCTCATGCTCCTGCAGGTTGGCAGAGGGCAGTAATAACTGGGACATAGAGGCCAGATGTCACTCTTTTTCGGCTTCTGTTCCAGCCTGGATCAGTCTCAGTGACGGGGGGGTCGGTCTGTAATTACCTGCTGCAGTCCTCCCCTCTTACGTGCGGCTATTGGTTTATCCATTCAGCGAGAACTTCCCTCTGTGGAGAATCGCTCAAAGGGTTTTCTGCCTTTGGCTCATCAGCCGTGTTCTGTGCTTCTTTAGATTGTAACTTTTTTTTTTGTCAAACTTCTGTGTCGTTATGCCAGTGGATATTTTGCAGTCCCCCGTTTTTAATATAGTTGTGGCTCAGTAACTCCCGCAAAGGGCGAGAGAGAGAGAGAGTGTGTATGTGTGTGTGTGTGTGTGTGTGTGGGGGGGGGGGGGGGGGGGGGGTGTTAGGGCATGCTGGATCTTTGCATGGGAGCACATTAAAACAAAGGCACATTATTCGCAGCTCACAGAAACTGGCATTACATTACGGCACGGACCTTTCTAGAATGATCGCCACCTTGCTTGCCTCTATATATCACACCAGGTCCCCAATGGGACAAACACTGAAAATTCAGATTAATTAGTGTGGCCTTTCTAAAGACGGTCATTGTGTTTATTACATGCTTTTACGCTCCAATGAATGAATCACCATGCCGTGCCTCGTCTCTTAATAGCACTGAGGTTTATTATTTTGAAAAGCCAGCCTTTGTTTGCTTGAATAGAGCCCGGTATGTCAGAATGTGCCCAGTGGGTAAGCTTGCTGAAACCAACCCTGGGTCTCTCCTCAATCCCTACCTTTCCAAAAGATCTCTCCTTAGCTCACGCCAAAGGACGCAATAGACGTCAAAAATTCCTCGAAATGCATGGGGTTCTGTTGGTGTGGGCTTTCATGCAAAGGTCAGCGCCTTGGACGGAATTTAATCCCCGCGGCCTAATGCCAGGGCGACGTTATCTTCAGGGGGCTCACCAGAGCATTTAAGGCGGGAGCCACTCGACCAATGAGCCATGGAGATGAGGACGGACGGTCCTGTATTATTAAGCACAATAACAGACCGGCCTTTCAGCTTTCTGAAAGATCAGAGTTGGGTGGGTGAAGCCATGAACAATGAGATGGCATCTCGAATCCACCAGAATGAAATCTACACCGCAGAACTGCAGAACTTCTACAGATGAAAGCAGGAACGACACACAATGCTTCAAGTACAATCAAGACAATCATTTGTATCTGTAGCCGCATCTGTAGACTCCTACACACCGTTCAGCTGTAGTTTTGTTCTTCACTATCCAGCATCCCTGAGGTTGTTTATGTGGTAGGGGGACTGTTAATGTCAGGAAAAAGAATGGGGGCCTCAGTTCTCACTTCTCTGAGATCATTCCTTCAGGTGAACAACCAATGAGGAAGATCAGCGTGAAAATGTGTAGACATTTATCTCTGCCCCCACCCCCACACACATCTGTCTATTGATGGCTGGAGCGGAATGACTGTCCCCCCCCCCCCCCATAGCTGAATTTCACAGGCCGTAAAAGCAGCTATTAAAATGACTCACGGCCCCCCCAGACGACCTCTCCGCATGGGGGTGGCTGGGGCCGTCTTGGCTCTGGTGCCAGGACTCCCTCGTGTCCCATGTGAACGAGAGCCAGACCCAGAGTCACCATCGTCTGGTTCCCCACACAAGGGCCGACCCTCGGGGTCGCAGCCACAAGCAACCTTGCGAGGCTGGGCAGGGGGTAGAGCCAAGGCGTCGAAAGCAGAGTTTGCTTTGGAGGCCACAGAAGATGCCTGAACGATTTGTGGACCATTGTCTGTGTTCCTCAAAGTGTCTAATCCATCACCGCCACCATGATGTAATCATGACGGTAAATGGTATATAAGCCATGAATGGAAGTTTCTGTAATTCTGGCTCATAATTTGACAGATTCTGAGACCGTAAGCCGATGGATTTAGTTGCTGTTTTGTCTTTAGCTGAATATTGATAGGACTCTATTTTTAAACACAGTGAGGAGAAAAAGTAAGGGGGGTGTAGGGGGGTGTCAGGTTTTTGGAAATCCCCCCCAGTGTGAAGTCACCCAGGTTTCACCCTGCTGTCATTTCCCCTTGTCTCCTTGACAGATCTAAAAAACTGTCAGAAAAAAAAAAGCACCAGCATGTACCTCTGAGGGTACAACCACTTGTCACTAGGGATGTACCCTCAAGGGTCTGTCAACTCTGCCCTAGCTGCAGGTAAATGTACCTTTACAGCTACAGAAATGGACTCTGAGTGACATTTTTATACCATTAATACACATTAATGCTGTTTGTTCTTTGGGGACCTGGGGACCTGGGCTGTACCCTTTTTATGTCAGTTTACTGGATCGCTGTTTCTTCCTCAGCCTGGAAGAGTTTCAGCTGATTTTTTTCAATATGCTCCACAATCGAGTGCTTTCTCAGCGTAATGAAGTACAAATGAACGATTGCCCTGGGCCACCCACACTTATGGGCAACTGTCATCAAGTTTGTACAAAGCAAACAACACAATATGACAGTTAAAAAAGTCAGCTAAAGTACCATAGCGAAGTAATGTTTCTAATTGCCTTTTGTTTTGGTAATGCATTTAGTATTTTCTCGGTTCAATATTATTTATATTCATATATTGATAATATAAGCACCGAATGTACAGAGAGCAAGATTAAAAAAAAAAAAAAACTCATGTATCTATATGGTCTGACGGTATCCTGGCAACACAAAAACACATTCGTAATGACATCACAGAGTACTTGTTTTCAGTCTTGATGTGTTGATGCATGCTGCCCCTTAAAAGCGGGGCTGCTGTAGCCAACATTGTCTGAGTGGCTAGATGGCTGCACATCTCATCTCACATAGTAAGACATGTCTGAGTTACTTATAAAGAGCTGACATCATATAGCAGGGCATAAAATTACAAATGTTATGATGCTGACAGAGAGGAATCTGACTCGTCCATCTGTTTTGTCAGGGGGATTTGGTACATTAACGCCCATTCAGCTGCTAACTGTAATTATCAGACATTATGAGGGACGAGGAAGGAGGGGGTGTTGGGTGGGGCCTTGGATCCCATGCATGTATGTGTTGTGGGTAAGGCAGTTTGCGTAGTAGTTGAAAACCCCCCCCATCCTATTTTATAAATTTTAGGGCAAGGTCACATGGCACATAAGAGCTGTTGCCAGTCACAGGTAGAACCTGCCGGAGCGGGTGATGTCCACAGCTGGGTTTGGGTGTAGCGGTTAAGGGTGTGGGATAGTATCTCAAAGGCAGCAGGATCACTGCCCCCTTCCCCCACCCGCCCCTCCAAAAACTCTCAGAGCAAAAAAAACAAATATGTGGATGAAGTGTAATTTGCGCAGTGAAGATACACTCGCCATCTAACAAAATGAATGATATTGAAGGAGTCATCATTTTCAAAAATCCACCTCGCCAACGTTGAATGTGACAACCCAACAAAAGTCTTCGTCTTCATTCTGGGTGCAGTCCAGAAAAGCCTATACGTCGCAAGCTCCTAATCCCACTGTGGGGACTGGTTTAGACCAGTCTGTTTAGGGTCACATTCTTTAGCAAAACCTCTTTAAAATCTACAAGCGCAGTAGTGATTGCTAATTCTGTCTCACTTGAAAATGTCTGCCAGTCCTTCCTTGAAATTCCTATAGCTTCAGGACTTTAAAACACAGAATTAACCTTTAGAAGCTAACAGGTTCTGATTTTTTTTTTACCTCACTGCCAGTATTTGTACTGCAGCGTTTTACAGCCTTGGATCTATGCTATACTCTTTGGTGCATCTGTTCCTAGATGATTTTAGCATAGTTTCATATTATACATATTTTTTGATACATGGTCATTTGACTGACATACCATTGGTAACCATCGCATACTGTTACATACATTTTTGTAGATCATCTGTGTGTAAAATGTCTCAAAGGTAATCTGCTGAAAATGCTGCTAAATTAATATCAGACTGGACTGAAAATGATTACAGTAATGATGAGAATGTAGAGTTTGATGAAAACAGTGTTGCATCAGAGGTGGATATTGTAGAAATCAATGACAGCATTTTAGCACTTATTGAAGAAAAAAAGCTAAGCACTAAGACGGTTAAGCAATTTTGCGTTAAATATGGTACAAATTAAATTGTTCACCGAATATAGGTTAATTTTGTGTATGACAGCCAATTTACTGCGGGGAGAAAAATCTAATATATGACTTTTTTCAAGGTCAACCTCAGATGGTTAATTGTGTATTTTTATGTACCGGGGCAGTACATCGATTATTTGTCATGCATTTATAGGGCAGTCAATAAATCACAACATTCAAACCTCAAATTCTTACTGTTTTTGTTCTCAGAAAATAAAAGCTTTAAGAGAGACCTTCATAGCGCTCAGCAGGTAACAACCTATGTAGTTATTGTTCTGCTCAATTGTGTGAGATCTCAGCTATTTGAATTTCAGGATAATAAATAAAAAACCCTTTATCTTTCAGACTGAGGCTGTCCAGTTTTGCTTAAGGTCAGGGTAAGCCTCTTTTTTCATGTGTGTATGTCAGGTGACCAAGTGGGCCAAGCAGGAAGTTGATAGGGCTCCAAAATCATGACCCCCCCCCCGACACACACACATCCATCCGTGGTGCAGATCACGCTTGCAGGGATGGTTGCTCCCACATTTCTTCATTCTCCTTTCGATCCCCAGAATCTGCATGTCTGGCAGAGCTTCAGGTGTCTCGCTTTCAAAGAGCCTTTGGCCCTTTGGTGCAAAATTGCTTGTTGAGGGTGTTATATTTGACCTGCTTGTGATGTCATGGATTTAGTCACTTCTCTGTGACTTTGGATGCTATGCAGCTTAGACGATGCCAACATCGCTAACGTCTCTACTCTTCCCACCATGCTGCCCCTTTACTCCATCGTACACAGCCGCACAACTTCTAGGACGTGGTCGGTCTATAAGGCACAGAGTCCTGGTCATCAAAGCAATGGAAATTGGCATGCCAGTAGACTATAGCATTACTCCATCTTGCATTTTATTCATTTACTACACAATGTATCCTAAGCAACATACATTTTTTGAGAAAGCAGAATTAGACCCCCCCGGAGCAGTTGGGGGTTAAGAGCCTTGCTCAGGGGCCCAATGGTGGAATCCCTCAGCATACATTATGAGATATGTAGTTGAGTGATGTTAGCAGTCTTGAATTTAGAATATCTTTTAGCACATCAGCTTTAGGAGCAATTAGAGACCAGAATTGGGAATGTAGGGTTAGGTTGAGATTTTTAATGATAAAAACATTTAATTTCTTTCCAAGGGTTATAAAACCCATCCAAGGTCATTGGGTGTGTAGCCCTTAAATAACTATTACAAACTGCACAAGCATTAAGAAGAATCAATGTTTACTGGTCACTGGATGCCATTAACATGCATATGTGTCATGCAGCTTGTAATGTTCTGCCTGTGTCTTCCTCTTGATTGGTCACCTCTGATTCTCGGGTCATGTGACCCATGCAACGACACAGGCTGACCCATCCCTAAGAGAGAGATGAAATACAGGTCATCATCTTATTCCAGATGTATTGCCTAACCACACCTGCACACTGAATCATTTCTATTTGGTAGGCATACTTGACTGGGGGGGGTCGAATGCTACATTTAATGCCAAATTTGTGGGAGTTGTGAAGAAAATTGTAAACTAAATGACTATGCAGCCTTAAACCTATTATGGGCCTGTAACGCAAACCACATCCTTTAAGCTGCATATATTTTTAAGGCAAATGTCTTGATTCAGCTATATTTAGTCGGCATTTGCTTTGATGAACTGTTATGGATGAATAAACAAGCTGTAGCCATTTTCCCGTCTCTGCTCCACTATGTGCCCAGTTATTCCCCTGAATAGTGTAATTCCAGGGTGTGGGCTCCATTTTTGGGGGAATTCTCATGAGATTTTCTCATGTCTATTTTGAGATCCATCATTTACTCTTTTAAACTTGGACGTTCTGTCCGCGGACTGACTTGCTTCTGAGGAAAAACACTGGATAGCGCAGAGCTGTGCGATCTGACCATGTGGTCACGCTGAGGTCTGTTTGCTGAGCGCCACTGAGCTCTCTCCTCTCAAGGAATACTCTAGCACTGACACCTTCCCCGGACAGGAGCAGTTAACGACACTGAGTGTGAAAACCTCTCTGATTTCCTTATCAATAGTTTGAAGTTCAAAGGAGGATGTGCTCATCCATCCATCTGCTATAGCTGCTTATGCAGGACAGCAGTCTTTCCCAGTCCGGTCCTCTGGCACTGTCTGGCAGGGAGCTCGGCGGGAGAAAAAACAGGGACTGGCGGTGGATCCCCGAGGACCGGATTGGGAAACACTGCAGTACAGGTGTGCGGTGAGCATGGAGCTGCAGGATAGCCTTGTGATGCAGGGTAGAACATGCAAACACACAGAGGCGGGCTTGGCAGCTGAGCACAGGTGGAAAGAACTTTGGGTGTGTTTTCTGACATGTGTTCAAGAGCTGAAATTTAGACTTACCCATTTAAGTTGGAATTTAGAGTGGCACAGAAGGTCACACCTCCAGGGCTGAGGGTTCAGATCCCACCTCCTTTGTGTTAATGTTGAGTTTGCATGTTCTTCCTGTGCCACACTTCTGTTTTCCAGGTACTCTGATTTCCCCCCCACTGACCAAAGACATTTAGTGTGAGCGTGTCCATGTATCTGTCCTTCACAGTGTTGGGGAAGTTACTCACAGTAATCCATCACAGATAGAGGTGAAAAGTTCAGGTCCAGAGAGTACAAATCTAGACTAAGGTTTTGTTTCAACCAAACAGTTGAGTATTGTGTGACTGTGACTCTTTATACTCAACTGGTTGGTTGAAACAAAACATTGGTGTAGATTTGTATTCTCTGGACCTGAACTTTCCACGTCTGTTCGTAACGGATTATTTTTGTGAGTAAGTTCCCCAACACTGGTTCTTCAGTGGACTATCATTCCATCCAGGAGGTGCTCCAGCATTGTCCCCTATTCTACCTGGTTTAGACCCTCTGCCCTTCTGTGAACCCGACCAGGATAAGTAGCTAGAAGAAGGAACGGATGTATAATTGAAAAGGTTTTGACCAGGGGTGGGCAATCAGATTGGGTGAAGAGTCCTCACACCTGGGTTTAAACAGCTGACCTTAAGGTTATCCTAAAAACCTGCATACACACCAGCCCTTTGTGGATAAGATTGCCCTCCCCCCCTCCCCCACGCTCTTGTTTTTAATGATGTGAATCTGTACAGCACTTTGGTCAACCATCGTTTTTTAAAAGTGCTTTATAAATAAACTTTGATTTGATTTGATTTAGGCTAGTAGCTAATAGCTGTTTAGTTGTGACACCTGCATGCTGAGTATCACAGTAACCTTTGATAATTTATCTGGCTCATACAAAAAAATAGAATATTCTGCTCTGTCTTTGTACAGAGACAGAGGTATTTACTGTACAAGGCGATATAACTCTAGGTGTCTGTCCCATCTCATTCAGCCCATGCAGGGTTGCCAAGTCTCACACATCTGGCGTGAAACTCACGATTTCAGACTCTCACACTCATGCAAGACATCTTAGGGCAAATCTATATTATTCCATTATAAACCTAAAATTAGCTACATCAAAAGTATTGCGGTAGTTCGCGATACTTTTTACAAGGTGATAAAACTGTTACATACAGTACATGTAGCTGGGTGTGTATGTGTGTACAGACTAGTCTTGAATTGAAAATCTCACTTCAGCCAGTTGACCGAAGTTGGCAGCCCTGCCCCATACTCAGTCTCAGTTGTGGTCAGGCAAACCTGCTCATGCTTTTCAATATACCCTCTTTCATTGCAAGGTTTTGTGTTGTTAATGGAGCGTCGCCCTCGTGGGTGTGTTAATTTCGATATTTTTTTTTAATATGCCTTTTAAATATACCAGACTTTACTGTGCCAAAGTAAATACTTGAATAATTGTCTTTGTGTCTGCTGATGATTTGTCATTCTGCCCATAAAATTTTACTTTAAACATGAAGAGAAATTAGCCGTCTAGCATTTTGGGTGGGTCACGTGTTGTTATTTGGTAATCCACGCTCGATGTTATTTTCACAGTTGTTAGTTTTCAGCACGTCGGTGATGTCTTAACTGCGGCAACCCGGCGCCGGCCCTGGTAAGGCTAGACCTCGGCTTCCCGCCGGTACGATCCGTTTTCCACGGTATATGCAAAGTGCATAAGAACTGTATCGTAAAACTGCGTCTGAAAAACGTGCAAGCGTGTGTTTTTATTGTTGTAATTTTTTTAGATCATCTTGTTTCCTTCTCCCTGCAGATACTGCCAAGTCCGATAAAGTCCAGCCTCGTCATACTTTAAGATCTTTTTTTTTTTTTTTTTTTAAATTTACCTTGGTTGGGCAATTTTAGCATTAGCACTGTGAGTTTGTGTCTGTCTTTGGGCGTGTGCTTGTCACCTTCACATTGGTGAGATGTAGTGCTAGGTATAGACGAGCCTAAGGCACAGATGTTGTACTGGGTATAGAAGACAGTAAAGTCAATCATCAAATAAAGCCCCTTATGGTAAATTAAATTAATTACAAGGCACTGCTGTCAATTGAACACATGAAAGGAACCAGTCAATTGTGAGGTAAAAAAAAGTGTGGAAAAGATTATAAGATAATGCAAGTGTTTTTAAACTTAGCCTACAGCAAAATGATGCTTTTCCTCTGAGGTAAACCATGTACTGTAGTCGATTCTCCTAATTGTGTGTCTGTGTTGGGAGCACAACCGTAATGCAAGGCATCTGAGCTGCTGTACTTGCAGACTGGCAGCAGTCACTCAGCCCCATGAAGGACGTGTCTCTCTATGCAAACACACATAGTATAAAAGGCTTCCAGGCTAAATTAACTGGTGTGAAAGGAGATTTCTGTGTTGTCAGTTTTATAAAAGCATGTAGGTGTTTCCCTAAACTGTGAAGCATAAAACAGTGATTGCGTTAAATTATGTGCCTTGCCTAAAAAAAAGGGGGGGGGGGGGGTTGGTCAAAGTTTCCAGGGCTTCCTGTAAGAGAGCCTTGCTCTGGATGGCTCCCGGTGACCATGGATCATTTGGTGAAATTAAACAGTCATGCTTTCCCATCGGACCTTCGACCTTTGCGGTGGATGTCGAATTGTGGACATTCACAGACTGGCTGGTCTAAAACACAATATATTCCTTCATAATGCTTTTATATTGCATTCATAAAATGTTCAGTACACCTTCATAATGTATTCATTAAGTATTCATAAAACATTCATAAACATCATGTATATATCCCTTAACATCCCGACATCCCTTAACAGCTGTAATATACATTAATAACAAACATTATATAATAATAGCAAACATTATAATTGTATAATCATGTAATGTATATTAAAGCTGTTAAGGGATGTTAGGATGTTAAGGTGTACTAGCATGAGCGAGTGATTTCTCCGCCTCCACAACTACACCCCCTCGTCACCCCACCCCCCACTACACCGTGAAAATACCTTGAATTCTGCTGTGGACGTGCTGGCTGGTCAGGACATGAATGCTTGTCTGTTCAGGGCTGCATTCTCCCCGCCGTCTACCCGGTTGCCATGGTTACGCAGTGCGTCTGGCTCACCTGATGGAAGGATGACCCTGCCCTGGCACGCGTCTGTGACTGAGGGGGGTGTGTCCTAGGCGCCGGAGTGTAACTGAAGGGGGCGTGTCCTAGACGCTGGAGTGTGACTGAAGGAGGCGTGTCATAGGCGCCTGAGTTTGTTGTTTTCCTGTCTGTGTGTGGCTTTGCCAAAGAGGAAGTCAAAGTGTGGCAAAAACCTGTAAGCATGTCATGTATAAGAGTCAGTGACAGATGAGGCTTGGCAAGATGAGCAATTTGCAACTCTTTTAAAAACATGCATCAGTTTTATATAAATGTGCATTTTGTATTCATGTTCGTTTCATGTCATTTGGAATGACATTCGTACTATTTTTTACAGATGGTAAGATTGAATGCTCCTGAAAATGGTATAACAACAAAAGAATGAGCAATATTACATATTATATCCACCTAGAGTGCATGTAAGTGTACTCATAAAAATAATTACTTTATTTTAAAATATCACATGAAAATGGATTTTATTAGAATTATGTTTTAAATTTATATTTTATGTGTTTTAGTAATATTGAGCAGGAGATATGCTGAAAACATCTGTGTTTTCTAAATAACCTTTGACAAATTGTTGTCCCAGCAAACATGTTAAAAAAACATGTTGTTACACTGCAATAGAGGGCGACATTTATTCCATATTAACTTTTCTGTATATTACCAGTTGGCAAAACCAATTGTTCCTCTTGACCATGATTCTACAGTCAAAGGCCATTGCTTGTTGAAGAAATTGACACTGAAAATCAATCATGATAGTCCACAAGGTGGTGTTTTATTTTACTTGTACAATGTTGAAAAAACAACTAACAACAAGAATTTTGAATTAATGCCTTCTGTTGTGATTCCATCCATCCCTCCATCCATTTTCTGCAGTTACTAACCTTGACTTGCAACAGTTAGTGTAATCAGGGGTTCATCTTTGTAATATTATTTCCTGTTATATGGATTACTTGCAGTGGCCGTGGGTTTGAGCTGTGGGTTCCTGCTGGTAATTCTGGATTCCTCCTGAAGTCCAAAAACAAAATCCAGTTTTGCCTGGATTGCTGCCTATATAATTTTCTAGAATGTGTAAATGTATTCCTGTAATGGACTGGCATTCCATCTGGGGTGTCCATTGCCCCAGGCCTGGTGCCTCTTGGGACAGGTTTCAGGGTCACTGTACCTGTGAACTAGATAAAGAGGAGTGTGAGATTGATGGATGACAGAGGGCTTTGAATAATTTAGTTCTTTATTAATATATATTCATTTATACTCATATTTATTTTTGTCATCATTGTATTTTATCCCCAATAGTTCTCATGTAGTACATAGTAACCACTTAACTGTTTTTAGCTAATTTGTGGACTTGCCAAAATATAAGCTGTTACACAGTTCTGCTATGGTTAGTTAAGTTAGTTTGGTTTGTAGCAAAGTAGGTTCAAACAGCTAACTAGCTGGAAATTTGAATCCTGGAAGACTGCTTGCTAACCCATCATATGTAGCTTTTCCACTGCCACCAACAACCGAGCCGTCCCGCAAACTGACGGTTTTCCATTTTAAAGCATGTAAGCCATACATAAGCTGTACCCACGCTGACATGGCCCAGCTAACTAGCAGGGAGGAAAGTGGGACTAAACCGAGCCGGTTACATCACTACCATCTGATTGGTCGAAATTACTGGTGTTCCGCACATGGGTTATCTGAAGAAAAAAGGTTATATTCTACACAATACTCTTTATTAGTAGTATTGTACATCGCAATGTATTGATTCCCTGTAACTCAGAATTTGAAAATTTCCAACCTCCTGCATGGAAAAGCAGTATAGAACAGCTAAATGGAATGAATTTGTAGTGCAAATTTACACAATCAAATGCTAATTCCGCTGGCATTTGATGCATGCATACCACAGGGATTATCACAGATGTGCTAGAATATTAGGAAATCAGCACATAGTAAATCATGATGTACGCCGTGTGAACAGTGAATAGGTGTCTCTTTGGTTTTACATCATTGCCACTCTCCAAACATGACAACGTCTTTACTGAGCAGACCCTTCTGCAGTTGAAAACTAAAGCAGCTTTGGCTAGTACGACTCGGGTGCGCCTCGGTTCCTGTACGCCAGTGGAAACGCGCCAATAGTAATCTGGACCTTGTCAAGTAACTAGATGTGTGACATGAATGTATGACCCCCAGTTGCCCATGAGGAAACACTGGGCCATTTCATTATCAGATCAAACAGTGCTAATCATCCAATAGCAAAGGCTCTTATCAGCAAATGTTGTAGCATCTTATCATTTGTTTAGAAACTTCTCCACTCCTGGCACCTCTAGTGTTTGTCCAGCATTTCAGCTGTGTGGGTGACCTCTGTGGAATTAGTATTAACTATTTAACTATTTCTCCGTGCCCCACCAGGCAAAAATTTTGCTTGGTTAAGAAAAGGAAGCTCTATTCTTCTTTCCCATGTTGTTCAAAAAAACAAGGGGAACATAAAAATAATGAATTGAGCAACTCAAATCAGTGTGTAGCTCAGTGAGTTTGGGTCTGTCCCCTTGTCTAGATGGTTGTGGGTTTGAATCCTGCGTCTGGCCCTTAACCTCATTTGCTTCCGGATGATGGCTGACCCTACACTCTGATCCCAAGTTTTCTTCGTTTGTATGTTGCTCTCTACAAGAGCATCTGCTAAATATGTGTAAAAGGATCCAGGGAGTCTGCTGATACTTTTGGACATCTTGAGTAAAAATAGGATTTTCTCTGGTCCAGACTCCAAGAAGCATGGACACCAGACATTAAACTAAAGGTTCATCCTTTATCAGGGGCTCGCTTTAATCATGTGACAAGATTTTCTCTCTTCAACATGATCAAGTGTGACTAAAATATCTTGCCCTGTTTAACTCCACCTTCCCGTGGTCTTCCTGTCTGGGGTTGGCAAGTGCTGTCGCTTAAACTTCAGAAAAACAAACAAACCACGAGTGACATTTTGCATCTGAGTTATCGCTACAGGTGCCCTGAAGTCTGCTTCCATTGTGCAGCGGTTCACGGAAGCGGGACCCGACCAGTTCTCCTATGATGTTTACCTTCAGGTCATCTCCGTTTGCACAAAATCCCAACACCTGAGAGTCTTTTATTTTGTTATAATACAGCAAGGCTGTTAAATAAGCAAATTAATTGTGCTGGATCCCAGGAAGTGACTAAGCTATCAAGGAAAGAGGAAAAAATGACTCCGAAAGCCAAAGGAAAAGGCTGGTCATATTTTTTCTCTTATTTTGACATGGAGGAATTTTTTGCACCTGCCATGCCCTCGTGATGGTTGCCTTCCCCTGGCTGACAGCTCCCGGAGGTTTCCCTCAAAGGTGTGGAGCCGCCAGAGAAGTCAGGATTCTTCTGAATGGGGGGAGCGGGTCCATATAAGGGAGTTAAGTCATTTGTCAGGACTTGTACCAGCACAACAATCCTAATCAAATGCGGCCAAACAGACCCTTTAATGTTTTTCCAAGCATCTTGACAGGGCATACTCTTCTGAACCACCTTGTTGAGTTGAAAAAATATTGCCTTGATACCCCGCCTGTCCCGTCTCTCTCTCCCTCATCAAATCACAAGAAATTCAAACGGACCACATTGCGTGCCATGCTGAACGCCCACAAGGAGATTGGAACGCTTGTTGTTTAAGGTGTTCAGGTTTAAAAATAAGACAGAGCCACAAGCCACTGAGGTGCCAGGATGGAACAGGGACTTTGTTTGGGTTTCGGAACTCCATGGAGAGGAATGAAAACAAAATGTAGGTGATACGGCTTCAGCACAAGGGAAATGCAGGGGAGAAAAACAGGCATCGTTGGGAAGGGGCTACAACTGGGTGTGTGTTCAGGGAACAAATTTCACACGTCTGGACTGGTGCAGGACACTGAATGGACTGTTCACCTGACTTCCCCCCCCCCCCAGAACATTTACACCCCTAGGGCTTATAAAAACAAGTCTTATACATGTACCCTGTCTTTTATACAGATGTTTTGTTGAACACTCAGCCAGAGCAGAATTTTGGCCTGAATCCCAGCTAGTGTTGCCGGGGCGGTGTCGGCATGCGCAGTTTATGTCGGTGATGTGGGTGGTGATCTTTCAGAGGTTTGAGGTTGTTTCAGCAATTACAGCCAGGGCTGCCTCTTATCCGGGTGAGAGGCTGTCGTCCTGCTTCATGAATCACAATATGTGTCGAGCAAGATGGCAGAACTCTGTAAAGGAGATTTCTTTTTTTCATTCTACGGAGATATCATTTGTCTTAATTTTACTTGTGAAAAACAGTGAATGTATGGGAACATTTGGGTGGCTAAGAAGGGAGGTGACAGAGCGTAAAGAGGGAAGCCAGAAGACAGGCTACGGGTTCACAGGAAGCAGGATTCCAATGGGCTGCTGATGACTGCCCAGCTCGTCCCATCAGGAACCAACCAGGTGGTGACCGGGCACTGTCCCACCGCAGTTCCTGAACCTAGTCCCTGTTCTTGGGCTGTCTTGTATTGCTTTCACACTGCACAACAAAACTGTGTCCATCATGCAAAGGATGGGAGAAGCAAAAAGCTTGTCGGTTAAAATTCCCATAATTTGAAACTATACCACCCCCCCAAAACAATGGAGGATGAACAAGTTGTTTTGTTAAGTTATTTGTTAGTTACTAGGGGGATCGATCTCGATCAAAACGGGACTCAGCCTTTTAAAAATATTTTACTTATATGACCCACAACATGTCTATGATTCTTATTAAATCTGACCAGCAGATTGATCTATCATTTTTCACAGAATAAAAAAAACAATGCAACATTATCCCACTAATAAGTGCTGGCAAGTTTCACCACCGGCCCCCAGCTACATTAGACATTAGACAGTATATTGGTATTTATAGCACATAGTCATTAGGGGTGTAACGATATTACAAACCGAACCGAAATATCGCGATACACGAACCACGATACGTATCGCGAAACTCTCGTGGCGTACCGCGGTACTCTCACGCCCCCTGCTGCCCATTGTTGAGGTTGACGTCACTTGTCTCTAACTAATTTAACCAATTTAAACACATCTTTATTTTATCACATTTGATTAAATTGTATTAGTAATGATGAGCTTTTGTTCTACATTTTGTTCTAAATATTATATTCTAAAGTTAGTATTAGAATTGTTTTTTTCTGACTAGTCTATATTGGAGGTATTTATTTAATTTTTGTTGTTTACTCAGGTATCCTGACTGTACTAAAAATGTGATGGCAAAGTTAATAAAGAAAAAGTTTAGTTGTTCTTGTTATTAAGTGAATCTATTGTTCCTTAGCATTGCTGTTAAGATGACATCAACCCTAACCCCACAGCAAACAGAAACCGAACCGAACCGAGGCTCCAAAACCGTGAACCGAACCGAACCGAATCGAGGCTCCAAAACCGTGAACCGAACCGAATCGTGCCTTTGGTGTATCGTTACACCCCTAATAGTCATCCTGGCCGGCCTCACTTTTCAGGCCTTTTTTCCTGTCTCACCATTACTCATGTCCCTGGGCTCCATGTCCATGTTATCACCCTGCAGGCTTCCTGTCCAAAGTACTGCAGAACTTCACGGCGCAGGCCTGCGATGGTGACTACTTCTCCGTCAGCTGTCCTCCCCGTACCACCATCAGCATCCAGTCATCCTTCTATGGCAGGAGTGGCTCCGCCCCTGCACAGTGCCCGCCCCGTTCTGTCCATTTCCCCGCCCACCTGGCAGGAGATGACGCCCACTGCTTTGTGTCCACGTCATCACAGGTAACAGAAGCCAACAGCAGGGATTGGATTCCCCTTTGTCTGATCATTTCCAGATTAAACTGGTTTATACAGTAACATCTTTAACTTTTTCTCTGCAGTTTTCATCTCATTTTTTCCCAGATTTTCATGACTCTTCTCATGTTGTACAGCTGAGACCTGATGGCCAATAATTCTGCTGGCATTTAAAGGGATATTTAGCGCCAAAAGCAATTGAGTTTGGGTGGCACTGTCAGCTGTCAACTGCAAGGCTGGGGGTTTTGAATGCTGTCCGTACTCTGCATATGTGGAGTTTGCATGCTCTCTTTGTGGTGCGGTCATTTTCCCCCGGGAACTCTGGTTTCATACTACTGTCCAGACACATGCCACTTGAGAACTAGTGTCTCTGATTTGCCCATAATATGTGTGAGTCTGTGTGTGTGTGCCTTAAGATGGGCTGGCCCTCTGCCTTAGGCTTCCTGACTCTGTACTGGATGAGTAATGGGAAGATGAATGGAAGGAAGTAACTGGGTTTGTAAAATGAATTTACTTTTAAATTTAACTTTACAGTTCCTGGGATGGGTGCCAGTATCCATGTGCCTCTATACTGGATGAGCAGTTATGGAACACGGATGAAATGTGGCTTACAGTGTAATGGGCTTTAAAACTACAGATTCAGAATTCAGAGCATTGAATGCAAAGTTTCTACAGAGATTCAACTTCTAATTCAGTTTGAAAATGTATTCACCACTGGGATCAAGGTGAACGAGTTGCTATGGATTTGCACTCCCTTCCAGACTATTCACATGCTTGCAAACTGCAGTTTTAGATTTAGATGTTAACTTTTGAAACGGAATGAAAAGCCAGAATATAGAGTATTATAATTGAAATGAAACAAACCACAATCCTTCTTAAATGGTTGAAATTATTCTTTGGTTCCTTTTGTCTTGGATGCTGACATTCCGTCACAGTGGTCTATACGGAGGAAGACAAGGGCAAATAAACACACTGACGTCTAAAAAGAAAGTTATCTGTCTTTTTATCTGGTATTTAGTCCTGAAATCAAAGACAATGAGCCCCTATTTGGGGACGCTGACAGAATTGGGCCATTTGTGTGTACATTTCCGGTCTCCATGGCGATGAGGCAGAAAAACAAAGCCATTGTGTGGATGACCCGTGTCGCCGGATTGCCGCAGACCTCCAGGTTGGTGGCCAGGTCCTCGGCTTCCTGTGAGTCTGGGCCGGGCAGCCAGCAGGTTCCCATCCATACAGGGAGTCCCTGCGCTCCGTCTGCTGGGATTCGCCGCACGGTTTTCGTGGAACTCCCTGAGGAATTACATACCTGGGGCTGGAAGACTGTGGGGGTTGGGGGGGGAGAATTCAAAAGGCAGCCTCTTGTCAGGGCACAGCCTTTGTAGTATGAGAGACCCCCCCCCACCCCCTTGCTTCCCCCCCCCCTCACATGTTTCTGTTCGACCAGGCCTCTCCTGCCGCCCAGCAAGACGCCCAGAGCTTCAGTGAGTCCGACCTTTTAATGGCCTAGCGGTGGCATTCTGAAGCAAATTAGAACCGGAGCTTGAATGGGCACCTGCTGACAAAAGGGGGCCTTTGCTCCCCCCCACCCTGATGATTTTAGAAGGGATGTTATGGCAAAACCCCATGAAACAGCTTTGTGCGGAAGGCCAGGAACCTGGCCTCTTCTAAAGTGTGCAATTTGCCAAAAAGACCCCTGCGCAAACTTACACAATCAGCCATGTTTTGTTTTCAACCCCCCCCCCCTTCAATTTAGCCCCCCCTTTCAAACGTTCAAACCCCTCCCTTCAATCAAGCTGCCAGTTGCCAGTTAAGTTGGAAAATCCAGTAAAATGGGACTTCTAACACCTCATTACTGACCCTCAGCTGAAAAGCCAGCAATTTTCCAGTGTTTGTTACTTAAACCATTTGGCACCTACAGTATATCACAGTTTGCAGATTCTTTTGAAGCATCTTGCTGATATTGCTATTTGTTTCTTTGTTATCATTATTCTCTTACTATAAGCATTCATTATAAGTATTAATCAAGTTTAACATTGTCTTTTCTTTTGTGTTCATTTGAAACAAATTTTCTTGGGTTCATTCGAAACAAACATACAGTATATCACAAAATTTTGGATTTTTTCATCATGTGGAACATTTTTGCAACAAATATTTGCTTTGGAGGCATTTAAGTTACATATTTGGGAATGTTTATGTTAGACTCTTTAGTTACACTTTAACAGCATTTTGAAATATGTCCATCCCTTTTTGATGTTGTGATCACATTGCTATTGATTCATTGTTGCCAAATAAATGACACCGTGTCACACCCACTGCGTGAAAAACGTTGCATGGCGATCCCAGTGGTCCAAGTGTGGTCAGGGTGTGTTTCACTTTAAGGTAAAAATGCTTGAGAAGTCCGAAGACAAGTTGTGACTAGTGGGCGAGTGTCAACATTTGTAAGGAGTGAAAAGCGATTTACACAACCCTGACGGAGATGGATAGAGGGATGGATGGATGACAGTCAGCTTTGTAGGCCCTCATTCACAAAGGTGTGCAGAACGCGGAGTACACTTCACATGAGTCCGTGTGCTCATCAGTGTTCGTCTTTGTCGTTCAGTGAGTGGAACAACATGATGACAAATGACTCGTGCGACACTAAGCGAGGATTGCTAAGGGTGATGGTGGTGGCAGAGAGTGGGGGTGGACTGCACATTACACAGAGGATCTGTTTTGGGTATGCTGACCTTGCAGGCCCTGCCCAAAAAACAGCGCTGAGAGCCCATACCGTCACTTGACTTTCAAGTGCATTGGCCTGCAGGGGGCGCTCTCTACGTGTGTTCATTCTACCTCAGCCTTGGCTCAGTTAATCTGGTATTCCACTGGCTCTTTTCCTTCCGACATAGGTCTGGACGTTTTAGTGGCATCAAGGCTGAGGGCTGTAAGTGCCCTTTCCGAATTATTTTGCACTGAATTATCCATATGTGGAATACAACTGTGAAGAATTACACCACCTGAAAAGAGTGTATCTCATTGAGGCTTGTCCTTCTACTACGAATACATTGTGTGTGTGTGTGTGTGTGTGTGTGCCCACAAACCACCTCCCCCAACGTCTTACATCATATTGCCTCGTGCTCTTGGGCAGAACTATCCACCAGTTCGCAGAGCCTGCGGTTGGGGTGATGGAGGTGCCAAAAACGCTCACCTGAGTCCCAGACATAGTCGCTTGGGTGTATAATGAGTCACTGTGGTTTCCTGAAGAGGTTTTCCTCAGTCTGACTGTTTGACTTGGCAGGGACTCTGCCACATCCATTTCCAAGAACCATCCCGCTGGAGGATGGCACAGTGGTTAGCACTCTTGACTCACACCTCTGGGACCAGCGTTCGGGTCTCCGCCGTGGTTCCATGAGTGTGTAGTTTACATGTCCTCCCAATTTTGTTGTGGGGTTTCCTCTGGGCACTCTGGTTTCCCCCTACAGTCTGGGACAAGCGGTTACAGAAAACGGATAGATGGATCCCTCTGGATACAACTGACACAATTATTAATGGAAACAGGAGCAGTAGTAAAGCAATTGTACAGCAGTGCAAGAGGGAATTACACACATCTCAAGGATTTGAGCATGTGTAGATTTAAAATAGGACAGTGAAATCCCACAGTGTAGCAAATTAGCAAATGCAGCCATTTACACCAGAACTGTAAAACAAATCCATTTCCAGTTAACAGTTCACCTTTTATAAGGTCACAGTGAACCTGACCCAGGAAATACACCCTGGACAGGAGTGAGAGCCACAGGGCAAGTCCACACATCATGGGGGGAGGTGGGTAATTCAGGTCCAGGGAGTAAAAGTCCAGACCAAGATTTTGTTTCAACCAACCAGTTAAGCATTAATAGTCACAGTCACATAGTACTCAACTGGTTGGTTGAAACAAAATCTTGATCTGGACTTTTACTCTCTGGACCTGTACTACCAACCTCTGATGATGGGTGATTTGGAGACACTGATTGACAGACACACAGTATATTCTGCACGCACAGAGCACTGAGGACAAGAGTTCTGGGGGTGTGAGGCCACAGTGCCCCTCACTGAGAACTTGTGGGCTGCCATGTGTCGCCGAGCATCGTCAAAGTGTGACTTCACCCTGTTTCTCCTGTCGCCTGATTGGTTCAAATTTAATGGACTCACTCTCTCTCTCTTCCTCGTAGAAGATGCTCGCTGAGTGCCAGGACAGACGGAGCTGCCAGTTCTTCGTCAACAGCCGTCTTTTCGGGACGGACCCCTGTCCCAGCAGCAGCAAATACCTCATTGTGTGGTATAAATGTCGCCCCAGTAAGTCAATGTCCCTCCATGGCCCCACCCTACTCTACCTCTTTAAGACATGGACTTTATCTTACCATTCAGCTGTCCTCTTTGGCTTCTTGGGATGGTGAATGCATATCTTCAAGCAGAATTCACTTCAGCACATAGCCAAGCCCAAAATGTCACTGTAACACTGTGTTCTCCTTCCCAAGAGGGACAATAGCCTGAAGCTGGCGTGTCACTGCAGCATCTTATCCATGTTTTCCCTACTGTATGATGCGTCTTGTGTTCGCGACTCACCCTTTGTCATTGCGCCACATTAGCCATTGGGCCATTTCGGAATGCCATGCCTCCCAGTCTGTACTGCCCATGGATCCAGTACCACAACATAATTGAAGGTTTTTTTTTTTTTTCTTATTCCAGGGTAGGATGCAGTGTCACGTAGGTACAGCTAATTTGCCTCACTTGTTTCTGGTCATTCACTGGAAACTCAGCTTAGCAGCACTAATGAATTATCTCCAGCACATGCGTGTGTCAAAACCTAAATATTTTTTATATGAATGTAAATATGAGTGTAAATGCGTGTGATATGTGCCATCGACCCACAAACTAGCATCATGTAAACTTCCTGAAGGCCCTAACTATTTGTGCAGAATTTCATCTGCTCATTTTCCCCTAAAATGATTTTTTTTATTATTATTATTTAAGAATTACTGGGACATGTTAAAGGTTGGTAGTTGCATTTGCTATAGGACTTGTTGATGAAGCAGAAAGTTGTGTGACGCGGGAAGATGGTGCTGATGAAAGCGGCTCATCTGCTGTGTCTTTTACTTCTTCAGTCCTTAAAATCATAGGCTGATTAGCACAGGCATAATTTTAACCAGTGCTTGAAGTTACCAATGACTCTTGGGTGGGGATCCTCTAAAAATCATGATAAAGTAACATGCCATAAAATGTTCTCTGTAATAGATGGTCCTGTGGGGGTTATTTTGGTCCCTGGACCCCCCACCCTGTCATTTCAATTAAGATTGTAATATTGCCAGTAACTTTAGGAGCACTACATGTACATTATTGTATTTTTATCTGCTGCCTCTTTCATTGTGGCCTTTGACCACATCGGTACAAGATTGAAGTGTCCATAAAGCGTCTTGCCCCCCCCCCCCCCCGCCCCGCAGAGATTTTCAGGCTGTTTTTTTTTTCCCTCCCTCCTCAGACGAGTACAAGAACAAGGTGGCCTGTGAGGGGGAGCAGATGAACCTGAGCTGCAGGAGGGGGATGCTGATCGCTGTCTACTCAGCATCCTTTGGGAGGACCCCACAAGGCGTCCAGGAGTGCCCGCTCCAAAACCAGAGGGCGCCGGCAGTAGGTGTGAACTGGGGCGGGGGGGGGGGGGGGCAAGGGTGCAACTTTGGTTTTAACATTGAGGGTGTTGAGGTCAACACCTACTTAGGGGGAGACATGATCATTGGGGGATTTGTATTAGCTGGTTTTAATTTTTGGGGTGGTTATAACCCTCCATCCCCCCTGTAATGTATGCCCATTGTGGGGGGGGGGGATGACCTGTCTTCCATACCACTGGAAGCACAAGATGATGAGCATTAAGACTGTAAGCCTTAGATCAATGTGGGGCTCTGTTCATTAATATGAGATGATTGTTTGGTCTAAGCTCCATAGTTTACTCATTTCAACAAGGAATGAGCCATATAAGGGCTGGATGTCTTGCACTTGGCTTTGCCTGTTAATGGCTCCTTAGGATAAGAACTTGGTGTTTAGCGTTTCCACATTAGCATGTTCAGATGGACACACTGCGTCATCATCAAGTCAGAGTCCTTTAGTTCTCATGGTCTTGTTTAACGTTTTCAGACATACATCGAAATGCTTCTGACAAAGCTTGTATAAACATTACTCACATATAGACACAGGAAAAAACTATATACTGTATATGAAAGAACAAAATGTCTAGGAAGTGCCCCCAACCCCAACAAATATACAGAAAATAAAAGAAAATGCCATGCAGCTAAAGTCGACAGTCTGAGGGATGTTCCTGAGGGATGTTCCTTTTTTATCTTAATCACATTCCAAAGGAAATCTGAAGGAACTTTGTTCTCCCGTGAAGTTCCAGGCAGGTGTCACTTGGACGGAAGCCGCGGCACGTATCGGGTTCACACGAGCGCCGTCTGGGGATTCACTGGGAGAGGCGGCTGGGTTGGTCGGAGAAGTTCGAGTGTCATTAGTCACCGGGGATGAACAATGCACCATAAAGTACGATGGTGACGACACATCTGGAATATGTTTCATTGTCTCATCGGATTTCATTTTTTGAGCGATATGAGGGGGGGGGCATCCCGTTTCACTTTGTGACACTAGTGAGGACTCCTCGGATCTGAATGCCCCGTTTGTCACCACCTTAAAGAGCGGCTTTTCGAAAAAGACACAAGCCTTTTCAAGAAGGGCTTCTGTGTCACTGTGGTCATTGTGTTTAATTCACATGAAAGTGAGTCACCTTGGTACTGTATCTGATTCATGGGGAAATACCACAGTAACATCCACTGAATCCACTTTAAAGGCCTTGCGCATGTTTTCCCGGCACGGAGTGAGAATTAACACAAACGTTGCGATCCGCTGAAGGTTTCGGGCAAAACCGCATGGGCAGTGTGCATACCTGAGGTTAGCCCAGTGCAGATGGGGCAGCTGGAAGCTGAAACCCAGCCCCCTTTTGCAGAACTGTTGCTCTACCACTTCTTGTGGGTTTCATCTAGGTACTCCGATTTCCAGCCACAGTCTCAGTGGGGGTCAGTGTGACTTTGACTGGAGCAGCATCAGGCCTAAGGTGTACCCAGACATGTGCAGTAGGCCAGTGTTTCCCAACCTTTTTTGAATTGTGTACCCCCTGAGAGATTTTCTCATACCACAAGTACCCCCTTTGTCAAATGTGTTGATGATTCAATAAAAGTAGAACGTACAACTGATTATCAAATTTAAAACATTTTATTAAATCTCCATAACTTGAACATTTAATTATTGGGCATTTTATTCTTTTCAGTTTAAATTTAACATAAATATATATGTTGCCACGAAAGTGAATGATAAATCTGAAAATAAATACTAAATTTTAAAAAAAGTAAATAAACCTCCCTTTGTTATAACAAAAGCTGAATGAGTCCCCTTTAAACAGACATTTAAACTTAGAACATCAGGAGCAAAACACTAAAATAAATAACCATATCAGTTTTACTTTGTTTTCATCATTCAACTTAGTTTAGTTTAATGAGACATCTGAGCTTGCTTACTGTATCTTTGATAAGCTCTGATAGATCTGGGGGCAGTGTGGAAACAGCTGTTACCAGGCTGTTCTCCACATCCAGTCTATTCCTCTGCTTGGTTTTGATGTGTGTCAAAGCTGAGAAGGTCACCTCACACATATAGGTAGAACCAAAAGGTAAAAGTTCAAACAGTGCATGTTTTCCCAGTTCAGGATATTCCTTCTCCACATCACACCAAAACTCAGTCAATGTCTTCTCAGCAAATGCTATTTTCAGCCCACGGTCAGATGACAAATCCATGAGATGCTCCTTCATTAAGAAACACATCCCAGACAGATTTTCTTTCTATACCAGGGCACAGCTAATGGAATGGCTGATAATATTTACCCATCATCAGGGAAATTAAATATAAAAATTTTTTCCACGTACCCCCTGTAATGTGCTCGCGTACCACTAGGGGTACGCGTACCCCCGGTTGGGAATCACTGCAGTAGGCTTCCTGGAAATGAACCTAAACTACCACAGCACTTGGTACTTATGTTCCGGAACGCTGTTTATTAATATTATTACGTTGTTAATAATCTGGATTGTATGTGATGACTTAGATATTTTTATCCACACTGACTTGTCATTTTTGCAGAGATATAGAGGTGTTTTCCAGTAGCAGTCCAGATTAAAATACATCATATCATCATATTTACATGTGCAAGTCCCTCATGGACTCAAACCATCCACACTAGTATTACAAGTTCATGTCCTGAACCATAAAACTAGCCTGCAGTCCCCAGTCATAATATGACCTTAATTGTTTTGTCCTTAATTGATTGCATTGCCTGAATTGCTCACCTTGGGGACATTCTTATGCAGATTATCTGTAATGGAACCTTAAACTCATCCCATTACAGACTTTTACAGCTGGGTGTTAATTCCTTTAAGACAGAGCGTTCTTCGTGGGACTGAGGAAGCTCGGACCTTCTGGTTGGGTCAGTTTCGTTAAGTATTTCCCAGCTGCTACTGCACATGAACCATGAGGTGGGGCCATAGGGGCAATGAAAGCTGATTGGCCCCTGGAGCACCCCTCTCCTGTCACTCCCCGATTCAAAACATATCATAGACTAATGATAAAGTTGGCCCCTCTGTATAAATTATGGCTCCTCTTACACTCCCATAAAAAGAAGGTTTGCAGACCATGACGAAGACCAATTCAGCTGGACACCTGACCAGGTGGCGACAAGTATGTAATTTCACAGCTGAAATGGTAATCATCACACACAAATCAGCCTATCCTGCTAGATCGGGCGACTGTGACCCTGTCAGCGTTCTGAAATCTGCAGGCAAATATTTGCAGCAAAACTAGAATCGTTCGCACTCAGGGGGGACATTTGATCGGTTGAGGGCATAACTGTACCTGTCTTTCTCCAGGAGAGATTCACAGCAAAGGGGTGGTAAAAGCACAGCAATGCATTGTGGGAAACATACAAACAGAAGTCCTGATTGGTCAAGCCAATGCCACACTCTTTCAAAGTTTTATCTGGGTTTTCCAGAACAGACATTTGTTTTTGGCTTAGGATTCCACTCAGCACAGCTTAATTAACCTATCACAACACTTGCAAACTAGATTATGCTTTCTGCAAAATGTCCAAAGTTGGGAAAGCCAAACAAAACTCCTCAGTGTAATTAATGTAATGTTTAATTAATAGCTTGGAGCCAGGCTTGTTGGAACCTCAACATGCAAAGCTGAGCTCTCATGGATATGGTGCAGTGTGGTGCAGTGTGCACTGGCGATAAACCCGTATCTGGATGTTGAAAGTTCCTCTTTCACGTCTCCTGATTTTTGTAGTGTTTCCAGGAAGTAAACCACCAAAACACATCTCTCTCTCTCTCTCTCTATTTTTTCTTTTTTTGGGTCTATATCAGCTCATCTGCTTGTGGAAGGTCTTGCTACTTTAGACCCAAGTCACAACACTCCTGTCTCAATCCATATTCTAGTGCAGAAAAATTTGGATAAAATCACGGAACATCAAATCTGTGGTTTAATTTAAGTTACAGGTTGTTTGTATTCCTAAATTTTTGCCGTGCTGTGCTGATGCTGCAACGTGGCTGGTGTTTTGCAGAATAAATAAATAAATGCCAGCACCCGTGTCTGCGTTGTCCTGGATATCAGCCTGACCTTGGTTGAAGGTCACCATCCCCAACCCTTGTTCTTTGTGCAGGGCAGCCTGCTCCTGCCTCTTCTGTTTCAGCTGGACCCCATTCATTCCTTCGTTCCTTCCCTATTAGCCTGGAGGGGGCACGTGGAAACCCCCCCCCCCCCCCTTCTGATAACCCATGTATTTAGGTGGGCAGACGAGGTCAGTTTCATTTGGCAGCACTGAGAATTCAGCTTTAATCTAGAGCTCTTCTGGTGGTGCATCTGTTACAGATGACAACTGGGCTGCTCTATTTCCTTTGCACATTTCCAGTTGACTAATTGCTCTGGCGAGAATCAGAGAGTGGATTAATGGGCAAAATCTCTTAAGGCGACTCCTCCCCCCTCCGATTTTTGCCCGGCTTGCGGGGAGCGTTTATCGGGAACTGGACAGGGTCCCTCTACAGCAAGCCAGTGCATGAATGCCCTTTAAACATCGCCGAAGCTAATTAGGCACTCAGGCACTCAAAAAAAGACATTTGTCTTCATCTGGTTTCTCAGCCTGAGGGCAACACAAGGCCTGCCAGAATTTCCTTCACAGTTTTTGTCTTGTGTGCATGATTTTTTTTATCAAGCAGAGGAGCAACTAAGAAAGAAATAAAAGCATTCAAAACCGTCAAAAGAATATTCTTACAGAGACAACATTTAGTAAACAAGCCATGACAAGAATTCTCTCATTTTTAATATGTTTCTTTTATTGTTTCTGTGTTTTACTATCATATTGTTATTGCAAATGGTTCATTTCAAATTTGGCTGTCATACACCTGAAGTTATGTTGTTTATGGACATTTTGGTGTTTGCTTTAAATGAGAGCAGAAAGTCAATTTAACTTATGGATGAGGCCGTATCCCACAACACATTCCATACAATAGTAGGACTGGCTTGAAGCCAGTCATACACTTGAGGAGATGGAGGTGTCTATGTGTGTTTTCTTGTTTCAGTACAAGGATGCCGTCATTGTCTTTCGGGTAGTATTGGGAGCTCTGCTCTGTTTATGTGACCCTGCGGCAAAGAGCTCAGAGTCTGTGAAACATTTTCTTCTGAAAGGTGCATAGAAAACTTTAGTGGAACAACAGGCCATCTTCAGGCACATCTGTACTTGAGAAAAGGTCTCTGTAACAGAAGGACAAGCCCTTACAGTGTTGAGGACCTTTGAGATGACAGGTCCTGGGGTGTTGATTCATGACCTCCCTATTCATTCCCACAATGAAAAACTCCAATCCCAGCTACTGTCTGCTGAGGATCAGGTATCTAATAGGACATTATGCCAGAAAAGGTCTGGAATTGCTCCTATAGCGTAGTCAGGCGGGTTTCTTTTTTGGAGAATCAAGACGTGTCTCATTTGAGGTCATTGTTCACTATCTATATTTTTTAGATGAGAAATGCCCAAAAGACCTTTAACAAAAACACCTTTGTGTCACTCAGATAAAGTTCAGTACTTTATGTTTGAGTCTCCTGAGGAAAGTCTTGAAAAATATCCATTGACACTGACTGAAAATGTTGGTCATGTAAGATAAATATTAATCCTTGGGTTTACATACCAAGATGACTTTGTTTGTGTTTTGATTTGTTTGTTTTTGTTTGTTTTGCTTGTTTATCAAAGAAATATTGGCTCTGTTTCCTAAAACTTTGAAGATGAGCCAGCAAGGGTGAAGTGGTTGCGAATAGGCCTTGTTTTCATGTTGTTGGTATTGCTGCTGGTTTAGTGTTGGTTTAATTTAGTGTTCGCTTAACACCAGAGGAATAAAAAATTTAAGGTTCAAGTGATCTCCAGCACCCAAAAACGCTATGCTGCTTAGTGACATTGTCCACTCTCCTGTTCATGTGTCTTACCTGCCCGTGTGAATTTTCAGGTTCGCATTCCTAACCCAATAACTGTCTTGACAGCCTTGTTCCAAAGTGTGTGACATCCAGCCAAATTTAAATAAGAAAACTGTGAGATAGCATTCTTCTTATGTCTTGAAAATAAGGCTTGAAATATATTACAGGTTATTATAAATACTATTTAAGCAAATAGTTATAGATTTTAGTGAATGTCATTTGAATTCCCAGGATGAAAAGGGGAAAAACTTCTACACCCGTGTCTCAGTCGTGTCTCTGTCGTTGCAGAGTGCCAGTCAGGTGGGGCTCTTGCAGTGGTGACGTCCCTCTGCCAAAGGAAGAGGAGCTGCTCCATCCAGGCCTCTGCCAGGGAGTTTGGAGACCCCTGCTATTCCGGGATCCACAAGTACCTCAGCGTCATCTACTCCTGTGGTAGGTTGTGTAGGAACATGTGATCTCAGCGTCTCACAGTCAGTGGGGCCATTTTCACAACACATGTTTAGTGTTCAGTGCCTGTGATTGCAAGGTCGCCAGTTCGAGCCGTCTCTCGGCAAAGCCCTTAACCTGCAATTCCCCTGTGTGATGCAAGGTGGCTGAACCTTTGCTGTGACCCCCCCCCCCCCCCCCCCCCCCCCCCCCCCAGCTTTCTCGCAGCTGCATATGTGTTTCTCATGGAGAGCAAGATGGGGTAAAGTGAAAAGAGAATTTCTCCACGGGGATTAATAAAGTTCCACTGTTCTATTCTATTCCACTTGTGTAAGCACAATCATTTAAAATTAACTCATTCAACAGGAGGTGTGATGGCACCCCGATTAGCCTCCAGGGTTAGGGTTAGGAGTAGGCTAACACTAGTTAGCATCCAGGGTTGGGGCTAGGGGTGAGGTTAACGTAGGCTAACACTGGTTAGCCTCTAAGGCTGTGGGGTCAGTTCCTGCCCTTAGCTCTCTATATGTGGAGTTTGCATGTTCCTTCCGTCTGGGATTCATAATAATAATTGATACTTCATTGATCAAAGTGGGGAAATTATTTTGCGCCTCCCCCGACTTGCTCTCTGTAGATGAGAGCCAACTGACCGTGAAGGGCTGCCACCCATAGCAGCGCCCAGGAAGCTGGGGTTAAGGGCCTTGCTGAAGGACTCGCGAACCGGCAACCTTCTGATCACAGACACAGAGGCTTAGCCTCTGATCACTCCATTTTGCTCCACTGGTCAAAATCGAAGAGCTGAATTGTTGTGTGTCACTCGTATGCCCTGTGATGGACTGACATCTAGGTAATCCTCTCATTTGTACTGGTACTTTTTAGCATCCAGATTAACCAGGATACTACACTGCATCAGACATTACAGAACATGGACAGATGATAACAATTAGGCTAATTAAGACTCTGTAAGCCCACATGGGCTATGAATCTCCATACAGTATGTATGTAAGCTGGGCAGTTTGGTGTTAAAAGAATAGCCTGCATGACAGGTTGCGCTTTTGCTCACTAGGTGGCGATATTCTTACAATGAAAAACAGCGGAGTTTAAATAACAGTAAACCATTGAAGGAGTATTCACGTTGAATACTGGAAGGAGGACGATCCCCTAGTCACCCCCTCCCACATACAGATGAAAAACATTCATGCACAAAATGTACTCATCTTAAATTATCCTGACGCTTTGAGCCACACTGGGGCTACCGTTCGTTTTCCATAACTTATGCTGAGCAGAATTTTCCGGTCCTGAGCCAGGATACAGATGGATGATTCTGCACAGGATATTTCATCGCTTGTCCTTAACAGGAACAAGGTGCAGGCATTACCCGCCTACAGACTGCTCCTATCCAAGATTTATTGTGGAGGAATGGGCCACTCCCCTTTCCACGGGGAGTATTTAAGGTGCTGGGGTGCGGGGTGTAAATCATGTCCGCTCACAGCACGTTTCCCGGTGACACTTAGGGCTCTGATGAATTTATTGCTGTCTTTGTCTGGAACTTCTCAGAGCAGACCTCTCTGCGGCCCACCTCCACCCTCCGCCCTCCAGCTCCCCCTCGGAGGTGATTATGTTGAACTGGCTCAGTAATCAAAGGTTTCTGTCACCAAGCCCTGGTTGGCTTCATGGCTTCACTTTTCTAGAACCTCACAGACACTTAACTCACCAGAGCTTTAGAGTAATGACCCAGGAATGGATGTGCTTATTGTCAAGAAACAAACAATCGTAAATTCTAACTGTCCTTGGAGTTCCATCGACTCCTAGAAACTTTTCTCTTTCATTACAACTTTTTGGGAAGGGAGTTTAATGTTTAACTTTTGTATCAGATCACCGTTTATTGATGATGTATCTGTTGAACCGCACTGGGAACATGTAATCCGGATCAGCATGTATTTTTAGGGTAACAAGCCGGGTTTGATCTTGGTTCTGGTTTATTCCTGGCTTTTGTCTTGTGGCTTTGGCTGGTTCACTCTCTGAATATTCGTGGCAGAGAATTACCGCTGCTGCTCTGAGCCGCGTCTGAGCAGAGCGTGGAAGGTTTAAATGTGGGGTCTTACCTGCGTCCAGTTTTCATTGGTGAGTGATCCTGTGTGTGGGAGGGGTTTCCAGGCCGGCGGTGCCTCTGCACCTCCGTAGACAATGGGAGTGGGGGATACCTGGAAAGCAGCAAGGCTGGGGGGCGGGGGCTGTCTTTGGGGAAAAAAGCACAGTGCCAAAGTAGACATGAAATCACAGAGTCATTGCCCGTAATGCAGGAAGAGGGGGGGGGGTATCCACTTACATGCCTGCTAAATGGCTCCCAGCCAGTCTCGGGGTGGACTTTCGAGAGCGGGGTCTCCTGTTTGCTTTGAAAAGGTGCCATATGGAAGAAAATTGCTGCTGTAATGTTTGTGACAATGTTTTAGATGTGATAGAAATTTTCTGGAGGCTGCTGGAGGGGGGGGGGGGGGGGCGCTTTTTAAATCAACAGACACCGAGATATTTCTAAGGCAAGTTCAACTAGCCATCTGTCGTATGTAAAGCACTGATCTCAGTCCAGCCCACATTTTTGCTCAGTGCCATCACTTAAACACCTGACTTAACTTGCCAGCTCATTATAAGGCCATGGATTGCCCAGCTCATGAATGCAGATGGAAGACTAGAACAAAAATCTCAATTGGCTCACAGGCACTGAAGATCAGGTTATGAACCACTCATGTCAAGTTGTTGAGTCAAACCTTAGAAGGTCTCTCTTTTAAAGCCTTTCACAAAATTGCTCGTTTTGCGCAAGATCTATAAATACATAGATTTATTGATTCCAAGTGGGATATTGTGGTACCACAGAAATACACAGTTATATAAATGTGGAGCCAATTATATGGTGCTTTGGGTAAAAAAAAAGCCAAAAGGTTAAGTAAGTAAATGTGTATTCACTTTAGGTTTGTCTATATTCTGGCTCTGCTTTCTACATTAGTGTCTTTTGAAGTCCATTACAAACCTATCAGTGTAAACAGAGAAATAATGACTCAAAGCATTACAAGTTCTGGAGCTTTGCCACTCTGGGAGTGGAGCACCAGCCTTTGTTTTGAACTGTATCTGTATTGTTTCAACTCGTGTTTGTAGGTTGCCAGTTCTTCTTTGCTTTTCCAAATGAAACTGAACCTTCAAACACATGAACATGAACTGAAAAGGCCTTCCCAGCTGCTGGCACTCACGCACGATTCTCACGCGCAATTGGCTCGGCAGGGTGATGCTGTTGACAAGATTGGTTCAGATGAGCGTATCAGAAGACCGATCATGGCTTCCCCCGCAGTTGCTCTGAAATGATCTGCTTCAGGGCAGCTACTGAGGGCATCACGTCTAGTAAAAGGCCAGCGGACAGTTGAGAGACGGAAAGTGAATATTGAGGCTCTTTAACCCCCAGGGGCTTCCTCGTCTCAGCTTGTTCTGCAGATGTTCTCCACAGGGAGGCATAGCGGACTGGGCTCTGCCAAACAGCACTGGGTAATGCTACGAGGATATTTGGATCATTTTGTCGTGACACAGATATATGAACCGGTAGTGTGCTGTATAAAAACCGGCTTCGGGGTTTAAGCCCACAGTCAGCTTTTATGCTGTCTCCTGTGGTTTCCCAAAACACAAAACCTAACCAAGCAGGCTCCACTGCCCCATGCAGAAGCCGGGCCTTTCAATCCCCCCCCGGACCTGCAAATGTTCTTAAGAGATGTCAGTATCCACGCTGTTGGGTGAGGGGGGGAGTAATAAAAGACTGGTAGAGGGGTGTTTATTTTGGCGTGGACTTTGTGGCCAGAGTTAGGTAGGGGGCAGCCCCTGTCCTCGGGTCTTCACATTTGATGTTCCCTGTCATGGAACCCGGGTGGCAGTGTGTTCCACCTCATGCGACGCGCGTCATGCGTGCAGGTGTGTAAAATGCAGGAGGGAGCTTCTGACGATGGCCGTATTACCATCATCTGAAGGGAAACTGGGAGGCTTGGTGAGAGAACGTGCTCGCAAGCTCCTTGTGAACCTGACTACAAGGGGATCACGTGGTGTGGATCCTCCGGTGACATAAAGCACAATTAACGAGGCTTAGCGGCCGAGTCTCGCTGCCTTTATTTGGACCAGATGGGTAGAGAAAACCGCTCACAGACTTGTACGCGAGAAATTGGAGCTGATGTCTTGGCTGGTCAAAGAACGCAGCTGGGGGCCCTGTTTGTTTTGCGAATAACCTGGCAACCCAGCCAGTTACAGCCTATCTCACGAGTCAGGTGGAGATGGGCCTCTCGGCTGGCCGGCCCAGAGGTGGTCCAGTTCTGAAGACAGTGTGGGTCATTTCAATTCAGTTGCATAGCTGGCACTTTCATCCAAAGCAATGTTTGGGATCCTTTGCCCATTTATATAGCTGCATGTTGTACAGGAAATACGTCTACACCAAGAACCATGTTTTTTTTTGCATTTCACAGAGCCTCAGAAAGCAGCTTCAGCCATTGGTGGCACGAGGTACCAAAGGAGTTCATAATTAAGGTTAGAAACGTATCCACAGAGCGCTCATCACTGGAGGGAATTTTCTCAAAAGACTTTGCACCACGTGAGGAACAAAGCATTGTGACCCACAGTGGGTGGCAGGATTAACCCCCCTCTCCACAGCCATGCGGATCCGTTTGAGGCTCCTAAACGCGACTCGCTGTAACGTATCTCTCCTTAATGACGTCCCGCAGCCTCTGTGCCGTCGCCTTTGTCTGTCAGCATGCCGTCGTCAGGCTGCCTGCAGAGTTCATTTTACGGCATAACTGCCGGACGATAAGCTATCAGGTCCTGCGGTCTGGCGCTCCTTCCCGTTTCCTCCATTAGGTGAGAAAAGCCATCGTGGGCTTATGTCCAAGTTCCCCTAAGGCATGCTGGGTGGGAATAAATGCGGTTAGAGTTATCGCGGCTTTGCTCTGTTGTGGTTATTGAGGGTGAAGCGTCTCACGGGACAAGCTTATCAGATATAACTAACGTAAAAGAACAGGAACTAGGAGAGGAATGTTCTGGGTCTCCTAGCCTGAAGGACCAGTGGCTCTTGAGGTGGATATTCATCTCCACTCTGAGCTACTCCTAAGATGAATTCTGTTCGTTTCTATTGCCTCCTGTTGGGCAAATTCTATATAAACATTCGGTCATTCTTTTTTCTTTAACCAATGACATATGATGGCGCTGTGGAGAATACATAGTGTCAAAATCATTATTGTTTTTACTGGGTCAATGCATTTAACTGCTTGATGCATTTACTAAACACTTGTAAGTGTCTTCATGAGGCATCGGCTGATACTGGAATAGTCTTGCTCTCTGGCACAGACAGGAGCCTTTGGGGCATGTTTTATGAGACCTTGACTTAAAAGCAGCCCACTGAGCAGTATTGGACAGCCATCCTTGATGGGTCACCCTGCTCTATTACATGTCAGTGAGACAGTAATTCTACAATCACAAAATGAATGGGTTTGATAACCTTCAGCTTCTTTTTTTTTTCTTGGGGCGGGGGGGGTTCATATTTCTTTATCATAGTGCACATACCACCTCAGGAGAACCATGGAACCTTTGCCATTGGGTCCCACAGTCCTTGGGATGGGGGAGCTGCCATGGAAACAAGGACCTACCATATTTACTGTTGTAAAGGAACATACTAAAATTATGTTCTCTGTCTGAAACTCCACTTTGCAGGTCAAAAATACCCAGAGTCTCAGGGTTAAATGCCGATTTTTGTTTCTCCATGATTTTCTTCTCATAATGACCGCTTAGGGGTCACTGTTGGAGCGGCATGTGCTTGAAAATCAGGAACACGGGACACTGCTGAAAAAGCCCAGGGCACATTCCTGTCCGCAGCAGGAAATACGGCGCACAGGTTCATGTCGCCTATCTTTGTTTACATTTCCCTGGCAGAAATGTACGTGTGATCGCCATCCAAAAGCGGCAAGTAGTTCACTGTGAACCCACAGATTGAAACCAGCTTCTGCAATAGCTGCAAACTTGTTTTTTGGGTGATTAATTGCTTAACTGTTAGTTCCTCACTTAGCAACTGAAGAACAAATTTCCAAAATTCACTCAGTCCATTTTTTGTTGTTTTTATAACCACAAAAGTCAGGCTATCACATCATATGTTACAGTATTACGGACCAAAACTCTATCAGTCCTTGAGTACATTTCTAAAAAACTCACAGAAATTTATAAAACTTATAGAAATAAATGTATCCCAAGGACTGAGAGAGTTTTGGAAATTTGCTCTTCAAGTAGGTGACTAGCAATTAGCACTCCTGCATGTTTGCAAAGACTAATTAAAGTTAAGCAGAGGTGTGTTAAATACTAATGGTACCCTGTTTGGCTAATGATTGTATACCTGGGGCCTTTTTTTGGGGGGGGGAGGTCAGTGAGGCAGCTGTGGGACAGTGGCCACATTACATTGGCTAAACTTGTTGTGACCCATCATTAATGTAAAGCTTTAAGCTAGTCTCACTTTCATGGGGAGCATCTGACTGTGAAGTCTGACTGGGGTGTCAGAGGCTGGTTCTGCAGTGTTAGAGTGATGAGCTGCTGACCCACTTTGGAACGGAGGTGGTCCTTCCTTCTTGGGAACTATTGTTTTTTTTTTTGAACCAAAAAGAACTTGGTGCAATTATTGAAAAGCTTGTTTATGTGGATATCGGTATTATTTCCATGGATAAATACTGCCTTCCCCCAGCGATGGGGTATTTGCATGGTTTCCAGACAGAACGTGAACTTCACCTGCTGAGGTTCCTCAGGGGAAAGAGAAGACATCTGCACTACGCCACGTCCTTGGATGATCTGGTCATTCCAAAGAGCAGGTCGGGCCAGGCTGGAACGTATGCGGTCGAGCGGGTTTGTAGATCAGGAGGCATGAGGAGATTTGAAACAGTGCATAAGTGGAGAAAGAGAATGAGTGGGGTAAAGGTGGGTTATAGAGGGAGCCTTGCAATGTGTGGACCGAGGCTACGAACTGGTCTTAAATAAATTACTCACCTTTCCATAGCATGCTGTGAAAGGGTCTGTCTTTATGCTCTCCTGCCCACTAATTCATCCAATTAAATCATGCTTTATTTGCCATTTGTATAAGATATGTGTATACAGTTTTTTCCAGTCGCTAACAAGCGTTTGTCCAAACAGTTGTCACATTTTCAAAACTCTAAACACAAGTAGCACAGCATCGGTCTGTTGCGGCCATACCAGTCACAAATTTCATGTCGTTTTCACACAATATGCAGTCAGTCGACACATATCTACAATGCTTACATTTTCTTAACAGACAAGCTATACCTCCCAACAAAATTATGGATCGTTTTTGTAGTATTTACGAATGTTAACACACAACATCCCACAATAGCAAAAACAATATTCCAAACCTTAGATACAGTATAAAACCTCTGCTTCTGCAATGATATCAGTTCAAAAACAACACATCAGCTCAAAAATAAGCTGGCAATTACAGTTTTTTCCAGTTTTTTTTTTTTCCCCAGTCTTTCCCCCTTTCATCTGAGCTTTTTTGTTGCTGTTTTTTGTGTGTTCGCTCAGTGTATTTTGTGTGTTCGCTCTTGTATGTTTCATGAATATTTTGTTCACTGTAAGCAATACAGTAAAACTTGTACACAGTAAAGGAAAAAAAAAACTGATTTGCTTTTTCCTGGAATGATTTAGAATGTGAACATTAGATGTGGACATACATGCAGTTCCCAACCAAGAAATATAGTGTAAAAACGGTGGATTGCATGTCTTGCATACAGTTACCTGTAAAAATGAAACAAAGTCTATGTAGTTTTTGTAATGCCAAAGATTGCCAGTATTTTGAAACCTGGTGCACTTTGATTGACTGCATGTACCTTGTGAACTGAAAACATGCGTTATTGTTTGACAGAATAATTTCATTTTGAGTCAGATTTCCAGTGTTTTGGTAAAGTTAGTGTGTGCAGAGAAAGATGTGTTCTATTTTGAAATGAAGTGCTAGTATATGTTTAACAAAATGTATTTTTCAGAAGAAAATTATCCATTTGGCCAATTGTGTTTTGTAGGTGTGAGTCTGTGTTAAGAGTTTAGAAAAAGTATCTGAAGTATGGGTAAGCGCTTGTTAGCGACTGGAAAAAACTGTAAGACATGGACAGTTGAGTTATAGAGTCTAATGTCACTAGGAAGGAATGATTTCCTGAATCGTTCCTTTAAGCAACAGAATTGAATGAGTCTGTAGCTGAAGCTACTCTTGAGCTTATCAGATGTTTTGTGGAGGGAGTGAGAGGCATTGTCCATAATTGCCAGCATTCTGTCCCTAGCAAAACAAGTACGACTGCATTCACACTGGAATGCTTCTTATCGTATCTTGCTGGCCTTTCAGACATACACACACTTACGGGTGAGAGGGAAGCAGGGGGACTGAATGCAGGTGAGCTAGTGTGCGGTGCTAGTGAGCTAGTGTGCGGTGCTAATGAGCTAGTGTGCGGTGCTAGTGAGCTAGTGTGCGGTGCTAGTGAGCTAGTGTGCGGTGCTCGTGAGCTAGTGTGCGGTGCTAGTGAGCTAGTGTGCGGTGCTAGTGAGCTAGTGTGCGGTGCTTGTGAGCTAGTGTGCAGTGCTAGTGAGCTAGTGTGCGGTGCTAATGAGCTAGTGTGCAGTGCTAGTGAGCTAGTGTGTGGTGCTAGTGAGCTAGTGTGTGGTGCTTGTGAGCTAGTGTGCAGTGCTAGTGAGCTAGTGTGCGGTGCCTCTGTAGCAGCCGGGGGTAAAGGGCCTTGCCCAGGGGCCCAATAGCAACCTTAGCCTGCTAGCCCTGGGATTTGAACTGACAACCTTCCCACCTGAGCAACAAACTGCCCCCTTTATAATTAATACAAAATAAAAAATGACAAAGTGATTCAGAAACGGCCTTCATAGGAGTACTCGATGTCCCCCTTGAACCGTCAGAGTCCTGGAAGACCAGCGGAAAGGAGGATTACATCAGCCAGAGAAGCAGATCATCTGAGGTCTGAAGGCACTGAGTTAATCATCCGTAACCATATCAGCATTTGACCGGTTGGCACTGATTTGATTTTCTCCTCTTAAAAACACACCAAGTGGCAGCAGAGATTAAAAAATGATCAAAAGGCAAGCTTCAGGAAATTTACCATGGGTGTATCCCTGACATTGTTTAATCTAGTTTTAAACATTATTTTCGCATGTTCTTTTTCCTCCGGGATAACAGAGGGCCAAGGTGAAAAGATAAGCCTTGTTTTCTCTGCGCTTCGCTCTCTGAAGCGCGGCAACGCAGCCTCATTACCTGATATATTTCACATTAAGTCGGCCGGAGCTGGAAACTCTCTGGGCCGCGACTAATCAGTTCCCTTACCTCGTCTCGTAAAAGCAACAGGAAGTATGACATTGGAGTGGGGGAGGGCCTCGGAAATTAAAGGCATGGGGCTGATTTTGATGAAGGAGAAAGTGGCCCCCTGTGACTCTCTGAGGTGGCCCTAGTTGATGCCTTCCAGGGCAATTCTGTTTTGTTTTTTTAACATACAACTTCACATTCACCTGTTAATTACTTTTAATTTAACTTTGAAAGCATATTTAACTTGCACATTAAAAATCTAACATTTATTAATATAGCGTTGAATTTTTTTTCCAAAGGTAGTTTCCCCCATGACAAAAAAAACAAAACACTCTGCCTGAGTGAACACAGAAATGATGGAGAGAACGAAGGGGCCAGATTCTCCATTCCAGCCGAATGAAATGCGTGTCATTTCCTGTTACGGTCTCCCTGCGGCTTGCTACAGTCACTCTCTCACTCTCTCACTCTTTAACATGCCTGCTTACTCCTGCTTGCCGTCGCACCCCCCCCCCTAACTCCCACCCACCCACCCACACGCACTCCTGCAGACATGCACACGCACACTGTTTGTTCAGCGGTAAGGCGTGCGGCGAGTGCCCCTGTGACATTCTGGGGGGGGGGGGGGGGCGGAGGAGGAAGGAGGGAGGGGGTGGACTCATTTCTGCTGCGTTTAAGAGGAGGGGGACAGTGTGGAACTGAAGTTGGAGTTTTTCCGTCCTTCCACGCGACTGCACTGCTTGTCCAGCTTTGTGTAACGGGAGGTGTAACCTCGGAGGAGCGTACCTTCTTAAAGGGACCATACTTTTTTTTTTGTTGCTACTTTTCTCTTCTCCTTTTTTTGGGCTGTGTTGTCCGTGTTCTCTGTTCACTGCGGTACTTCGGGGAGCCCTGGATTACTCATCTGAGAGTCTTTTTGCATGGTCTGAGTCTGGGGAACAGAGGGGAAGACGAAGAAGCATCATAGACGCCTCTGCTTAACCATGAACTTGTAAGTGCTCATTTTTCTTTCATATCGTTTTCCCTGCTCGGTTCTCAACGGATCCCCTAAAAGGAGCAGGGTACCTAACAAGCTAGTTTTCACAAAATATCCCTTAAAAATGATCTTATAGGATCTGTAAGCTTCTTATGTAGAATAGTTGGTGTAACCTAAGGGAATGACAGCCTGTCGGACTGAGAAATGTGGAGGCTCTTCTGTTTCCTTGAATTGGCTCCAGTTTCGCCTGCACTCGTCGAGGAGATCGCTTGCAAGGTTTGACCTACAGCTTGCGGAGTTGTACTCATGTGCTCCTTCTGATTCCTTTGGGGCAAGAAAGGACAAGTAGCATGAGAACGTGCTTTGAGATTCCAGGTAGGAACTCTTAACCTTCCAGTCAGGGCTAGGAAACTAGGGACAGATGCAGGAGCCTCATCCAGTCTAAAGGGCAGGATATTTCGGGCGAGGGTGTTTTCTTAGGGGACCAAAGTCATCAAAGATTGATTCCCCCCCCACCCCCGGGAAAGTGTTTCGCAAACGTCTGCTGGCTGATCTCTTCATACTGGAGTGTGATGGTGCTGAACTTCGTTTTGCATTTTTTAATCCTTTTAAATGTACCCATTTGAATTCTCCAAACCCGATTAGCCATTCAGCTTGTGAGCTTCATTTGTTGGCTCGTAAATGAACTCAGGAGAAGGGAACGCCCATATTTTGCTAAGACAGTACCTCTTATAAGACGAAGCCTTCTGCCTGATGCGCAGACCCTCACAAGGCTGACTGCGAATGTCCCAATAACATGCCCCTCCCCTTCAACGCAGGACGGTATATAGTGTTTTCGCTTCACGCCTTCTCGAGCTTCTCCTTCTGCCATACGTGTTTAATTACAGAAAGCAGCACGCTCCTCGTCAGGAACGTGCCTTCACCGCAGCTGGAGAGGAAATTAATACTGCTGGTCCAGGCTCTGTTTGTTATTGCAATTATTGCAATAATAGCCGTATTGTAGTTTGAATTGAGCGTGATTACAGCAGCAGGGGGGGTCCTTTCACCAGAGAGGCTGCAAATGACAAGAAGACTCCTGTTGCTGTGGCGCCCTGGGGGGGCTCTCTCACTCATTCGGCCGTCGGATGGCACGCTATCTTCTCTTCTTTTAGCACTTCGGCTTAGATGCATATCTCTGCCCGCAGGGCCGGATTTAGAGGGTCGTTCTTTCACCAGGAGGGTTCCAACCTGCGCGTCCTAGAGTCGACCGGAGCCGCATAAGTCAGGAGGCGAACACGCAGAACGGCGAGTCATGTGTCAGGCTTAATTTCAGGTTAAATCCATGTTTAAATAAACCCGGCATGTCAGCCCAGGGCTACATAAACGCAACAAGGGCCGAGAGCAGGGAGTGGTGTCTCGGTCAGGTTATAAATGCCGGAACTCTTATCTTCAGGAATCTCGTTCAGCTGATAAAAGAATCTGCTGAGTGCTAGCTCATACCTCCCCAGCCCCCAACAATGTCTGACGAAAGGAGAGGAACCCTTCATTTCTTTATTTTCACCCATCCCTTTCTCCCACCTTCCCCAAGTCCCCACACCCCAGCCCTCCCCCTCTCTCTCCAGCACTGACTTTACTACCTGCGTATCTCACCAAATGGTTCCAGTTAGTCTGACCGGCCTGCACGGGCCCCGACAGGCTCTCCCTCTCGCCGCTCCTGTTCTCTGTTGTTCTTGCTTTCTCCCAAAATTCATGCACCAACCCTCTGTCCCTTACGCCATGGTCTGAAGTTTCTGGGTCTTGATAGAAAAAGCAGATGTTGCCGTGGTGGTGGGGGGTGGGGGGGCTTCCTGGCACTCAGTTTAGCAACAGGCAGCTGCTTTGTGTCAGGTTCTGGACTCCAACGGACCCCCCACCCAAGAAACCCCTCAGCCCCATTGACCCACACAATCATTAGCTGGGAGGGTTAACATTGACTGGGGGCTGTTTCGCACCATGAATCCGCGGCCTGGGGGCATCTTAACAACAGGCCTTCACAAGTGTTGAAAGTAGGATGCACCTGAAGGCGCCTGATTTGTTTCTGTTAGCTTCTTGCCTTCTTACAGCGTTCTGTAAGGTCCTGTGTAGCTCTTGCTGCAATGGTAACGTGCACTTCATACTGGTCCCTAATTGGAAGCTCAACCTTAACTGCATAACACCTAGTGATGTATCCGTCCTGTTGTACGGCATCATAAACAAACGCACCTGCTAAATGAAGAAATGTCAATAATTGCATGCTTCCGATAGGTTAACTGCATAAGGACATAGGTTGTGTCTCCTAAGTCCAATGCTGGCATTTCTCTCCCAGTGATGATTTATGGTTTAGTTATGGTTAATCGGTATTTTAACAACACAGTTATGTGCAGAAGAAATTTTACCATTTGCCAGATGGGATAGCTGCTTGAAAGGTCTTTTTGGTCATGTTGTTGATCCTACAGTTGTTTAAAAAGTCAAACTGGGAGACGCTTCAATGACTCTTGTTATAATCTGGGTGTGGGAAAAGGATATTTTTACTGCAGGAGCCTCGTTCTGCTGGTACGATCCGCCGCGCAGCGGACTTTCCCTTTTGAGGAGCCCAGCTGGCTAATAAGACGAAAATATAATGCCAAGAAGGAGGGGAGCTGGGGGGCGGGGGGGCAGTATCAGAATTAATCATCCTCAAGCTGCGAGCCGCTTGGAGAGACCCGGCATAGCACATGTGGTCGTTTTTACGAGCCCACCCTGCCCTCATTACGCGCAATTTGTTCTGAGCAGCCGTGGACCTCCGGGCGTCCGAGAAGACAGAGTTAGTTCGGAAAACGGGAGAGCGGGAAGCCCGCGATGGCGGCATTGTCCCATAAGCCTGAATCCAACACCATCCCCAGGGCTGCATTCTGGAATATGCGTCCATCTTCACGGACCACTTTCCCCATCCGTCTCCCATTTCAAAAGCACGATTAACGGTCCACCATGTGCGTTTTTACAAACTAGCTCCTTAACGAAGCGGAACACTGCATTTCTCTAGCTCTGTTTGCTCGTTTGCTTGTGGCATGTGATGGGATTCGGGGTGGGGGGGGGGGGTGACACAAAGGTTACACTACAATTGGTCTTTAAAGCCTCCACTCTTATACAAGTCAGGGTGCCCTTGGGATTTCTCATGTATGCCCCCTCTGTGTTTTAATCTCAGCCACACGGAGACCACAGATCCATCGGACTGAGGGTGCAGTATGTTCCAGTGCTGGCTTCAAGTAGATATACTGCAAATAAAAGAATAAATGAGTTTCGCACAGATCTGTTGCACAGCCAGCGGTGTTGGATTGCATGTGGTGGTACCAGTGAAATTGAAATACAGATTATTAGTGTCTTACAAAGGTCATTAGTAACTTCCTTTCAGATGTATCCCTTTGGGACACTTTTCTGATTCTTTGATCTCTGAAAATAAAGGTCTTTGAATATCACTGTTGATTTCCAATTTGCAAAAAATGTTGAAGAGGCCTTTGAGAGTTGTAGTCAAAATTTGTGAGTTGTGTGATACAGCAAAACAAAAAATCTGAATCAATTTTGTTGGATATGATCCAAACAATTATAGTTTTCTTGTGATGTGGAAGATCAGAATGGTTCAGTTATTTTAAAATAGTGACTAGTGGTGACACTACATAGGATTTCTGATGTGACGGATCCATATGTGGTGAGCTTCCGTCTCGTCATTTCCTGATCTAAACATTTCCTTCCAGTCAACATCAGTTAACATTAGCTGGAATTAATTTTGAAAAAATACATTTCTTTGAGGAACAACTTTGATTGAGGTCTTCATATGTATATTGTGTGCCTGTTGATTTTACAGTACTGGTCTGACTTGTACTTCATTGCTTTCTGTGGCTTCTGTTCTCATGCTCTGTTGGATGGTCTTGGCTTTGGATGTCTACTGGAGCCTGGCTTGTTTATTTGCTTTAAAGTTCTCAAAAATCTCCGTCACATTCATCTTAAGCCAGATCCCACCGAGACTAAAAATATTTGTCGTGCAACATTACTGCTGTTTTTTCATCCAACCAAAGTGGCTATTCGGTCCTTCTTTGGTACTTGCTCTGAAATCTGTTTCCTGTCTGTGGTCCAAGTACCATACTGTGGACGTGGCTTGACCAGGTGACCAGGTTTAGCTTCAGCCTAGAATTGAGCTCAGATGACACATTTTAATTCAGTAGCTGTGTTTGCTTTTGTGTGGAACAGTGTTAAATCTTTAACCCTGTGGGAGAAATGAAATAATTTAGCCATGAGTTTAATTTATGCGGAGTGATTTATGCAGAACTGTGAACAGATCAGAGCTGTCTGCTTCTTTGTCAGCCTTCATGATGGGCTACTATGTTCTCCATGATTGCCTCGGGCTTGTGGGGTGTTTGTCTCTTGCTGAAGGTCAGGCACCATGTATGAATTACATCTGTCAGCGAATGGGAAGCCAGAGCCTGCCTCTGTTTATGCAGCACCCCTGAGGAACGTGTGTTGTACGCAGAGTGATGCCAGTATGGTTTTGGACTCTTCGATGGCCGTGGCATGCTGGCCGGTATTGGGGAAAGGGGGCCCTTTTTGGGGGGCCCGGGCCCTGGGTTCTGCTCCTGCTGCGGAGACAGTCCCATCAGCCACCTTGCCCCCCATTTCTCCAGGATAGGGTGACAGGAAAACCTCAGCTCTGGCTGAAAGTAACAGCTCCTACATTGACCTCAATTTTGTTGTTTCCATGAACAAATAATGAACACTCAGCTGTCTACTGGGCTGATATAATCCTAGAAGCTGGATTTTTTTTATGCCACAGAATCCAAATATGAGCAGTTGCTCGTCCCTTACGGCACTGCTGAACTTTCTTTAATCCAGAGTCTGTGAACAAGCTTTGTAGAGCATTTCGAAAGAATTGATCTTATTTGGTTACTGAGGAATTTACAATTATTTAAAAATTTTTCCTCTTTGTAAACTCCCATAGCTTTGTAATGTTTTTCCTCTCCTTTATATTGTAGTTGTCACATCTGTGTGGGTTTAAGTTTGTCTCGGTTCATAGCTACGTAGCTGAGCCACTGCTCCTCAGTGGTTCAAGGAATCCAGTTTAGCTTTGAGGCAAAGGAATCCTGGCCATGAACCATCATTCAGAGACAACTAAAGAAAGCGGAAACGTGGAGGCGAATTTGCCCGTAGTCATGTGGTGCGACTGCACCATGAACAATGCGGTTAGCCGCTCGGCACTAGCGAGCAGCTAATCAATTACAATTAGGAGTTCAAGGGAAAGAAAAATATTTTGGAACTATTTCAGTCTAGAACTGCCTGTTTAGTCTTGGAGGAATGAGGGCTGCCATCGGCCCTTTCCAGACGAAAGGAAAGCCCCGTTTGGAAGGAGCTGCTCAACCTACTCGATGAGATCAGATTTTTGTGAGGATTCTTGAAAGAAGCCGGTAATGAACACGAGGTGCCACAGCCCCTTGAAGTGAACCATTTGTTTCCCATCAGCTCCCACTCGTGCCCCGACTCCCAGTGCCCTACTCCCAGGGCTTCCTGTTTTGGCCGAACAATGCTTTGTATGGCAACACAAAGATCTTTGGTTAAGGATCTCTGATCTATGTTGGTCCAACAAGCTCCAACTTCAACTGCTGTTTATTTAAAAATACCCACAAAAGCAGATGGTTGTGGGCCCCAAAGGACAGCAGCCATGAACCACTTCAGAGTTCAGGTCCATTTACAGCCTGAAAGCAGGTGCTTTGGGAAGCTTCACAGGTTCGTCTTTGCGGGAATGTTGTAGGTCAGTCATCAGGGGAGGTGTGGCTCAGCTCCCCAGGGATCTGTAGAACGCTCTCTCTTTATATGCTGACTATAAGGGTTGAGACCGAGTATGAGGTGGGCAGTCCCTTGCAGCCTCATGTCCGTAACAGGGCTCCTTCAGTGGGTGTGAAGGTATTAATATGTAATGAGGACACTCTGCGCCTGTCATGTGGACATGTGCCATAAATGGCCTCCCCAATACCCTCTGGGCAGCAAAGACCCTGATACTTTCAGTTTGGAGATGGGAAAAAACAACTTGCAGTGCTGCAGCAGGAGAAAGATTCAGCATGTAAGGTGAAAGTGTGGAATGACAATGGGGGGAGGTGGAGCAGAATTTAGCCGTTTGTGTTTCTTAATAGAAAACAGCTGCTGGAGTTTCCTTCTCAGTCCCATCGATAGACTTCAGCCGCCATTGACTGAAGTGTTACGGGGAGAGTGGAGTCCTGTCAGGCCAGCAAAGTGCTTAGCGCTCTGAAATCCCCAACTGACCCTTCACTTATTGCTTTGGGTTGGTCAGCTACCGCAAGTACATGTTGTTTTTAGTACTTTTACTGAAAAGAAAGGTTGGCCGTGCCGACGAGTAAAGCAGATGAAATCTGAGGACGTTTTTGTACTGCCGTTATCTCACTTTTATAAGTCCCCACGGATGCCACATATGCAGCATCATTATGAGTTATTAAACATAGGCTGATAATAACGTTACATCAGTTATAACGTGAAAAACTCCAGTCTTGTTGTGAATATATAGCTTATTCTGTCCAGGCACATGTAGCTGAGGACTGTGAGGGGTCCCAAAGATCTGCTGCTCTGGGTTTGGGTGTCTATAGCCATGTTTCCCGCCATGCAAGTGCGGCAATCGCGCACCCCTCATGCCCATAGTGCGCTAGCTGCCGTTTTTAGCACATTCCAAGACGGCCTCTTAATGACTGGTTGACGATTACGCACACCATCTATTAGGCACAGCGGAAGCCAGAGCCGGCGTGTGGGTTGTGTTTTTATTGCGTCGGCCGTCCTCAGAGCGCCTCGGTCGGCCGGAATGCGGTGGTCCACCCGCCTGCCAGCCGCCTAGCAGGGTGCGCGGTTTCACGGTCCAGCATTGCAGTGCGGTTCCCCCCCCAACTATTTTCCCGGGCCAGGCAGAATGCAAACCGTGACAAGGGGAGCACTGAGGGATTGTGGGAAAGGGTCACTGGTCTGGGACTGTCACATTGAATGAGCCACAGATAGAAATAAAGTAAAAATTACCCCCCACTGCTATTTAAAGTTTAAGATTTATTTACGATGCCTATGGTTAATTATGGTGTGTTCGTCACACCTCAACATCTGGGCCCACTGGAAAAAGGCTGGATGCTTGTGGGGCGGGGATTTTTAACTCGTTTTTGAACCAGAGACCCCAAATGGCGATGAACTAGACCTAGGAACCCCCTGCCACTAAGTAACCCAGCCATGAGGACAGGAGATGCAGGTTCACTGCTGGCTCCTGTTCGCTGGTCACAGGCTCCAAGTTGAAAACTTCTGCTGTAGGACAAGGTCATATTAGAATGGGAAATAAATATTTTGCTTTGCCAATGTTCCATTTTTCCCTTTGTGTAGTGTACTGTATAAATAGAACCAATTGGCCAAAAAAATCATCCAGAATAGTCTGGTTATTTGAACTGTGAGTAAACATGGCGGAATGTTGTTGGAGAGCATGTTTTTAAAGTTAGACACTAGAAAATCTTGTTGATGTATGAACTGTAGGAACTGGCTGTCTGGTCTGCTCTTTGTGATTTTTAGGATGGGGGAGGTGTAGGGAAAAATAGCATATGTCTGCTTTTTTTAATGGGTGAACTCTAATGCAGAGTCCGGGAATGCAATTAGCCACCTGTTTGCCCAATTCAGGAGCGTGAGTAAAATCGCAGCATGGCCCATAAAGCCAAGCACTTTCATCCATCTGTTTTATACTGTTTCTTCGGCAGTTTTTGCGTGAAAGTAGTTATCGTTTCAGATTTTCCACATGTAGCTTTGGGGCAGTACCTGTTAAAGAGGTATTAAGGTGATTAATCCCACGATGAAGCTCTAATGGCCAATTTGCTTTGGACATATTTGTTTTGCGATCATATACTCCACCCCTTCGTTAAGGATGACGATGACCTAGAGCGGTTTTATTTGAAGCTGTCGTTGATCATGAAGCGCTAGCCATGGTGTGATGGGCTGTACCAGAACGTGTCGTTCCGTTTGGAGTCAGGCTGCCAGAAGGAGAATCGGCCTCATTTATCCTTGTTTCTTGCCTCGTATGGAGATTGCAGCCCTACCATTACTGCCATTCCTGTATAATAATGGATTCACGCAATGGCTCTGGCTTCTTCCAACTGTCTCGGGTTTTAGGGTGAAGCTGTGCTGGGGGGCCTTTCATCTTCTGGGGGCCCCCCGCTAGGCTCTATACATCTCACGCACACTGCAGCCAGCTGCTTCTTTCTTCTCGTGTCATTAATAGCCTGCTAATCCCTGCTCCGGGGCTGTGGGGAGCCATGAAGCCATCTTACCTATGGAGCCACTTTCAGGTGCAGCATCGAGCTCCATCTTTGGTCGTCATGGTGATAGTGGGATATCTCACCAGAGTGAAGCAGGTTTGTTTTATGATAATAATGTCTTTCAGGTATGAAGCCTTCATTCTTCTTCTCAGGATGAAGATTGAACCTTCCAGAAATAAGTTCTATATGCATTGATTTGCTAACAGTTGGTGCTCTTCTGGTACTGTACTGAATGTTTATCTTACATGAAACTGTGCTAAGAAAACTACTCTCTGACTATCCTGGAATTCTAGTTTTAGTATTATGTCTATTAATTAATTGATTGGAAGGATTAAATATATTTTCTACTTTTCCATCCATTCAACTTTCCTTCATCCATCCATCAACCCATCCATCCATTCATCCACTGGGATTTTAAGATGATTTCTCTAATGTCTTCATCTCTGTACAAGCTCAGCAAGTCCAGCTCTATGTTTTGCTTTGGGTTTCGTGGTTGGCATTGGCCCTATCCCTCGTTTGGTCTTAATCCACATTCTTTTGAGAACTTAAATAAACCAGCCAATGCAGCTGGGGGGTAGTGGTCCTGTCCTACTCGGGGGGGGGCAGTTTCTAATATCCTGTGGTGACATGTTGACTGTGGGCACGTGGTTGAATCGGCAGCCTTCCGGAACTCAGCAACACGTGTGTGAAGTTAGCGCTAATCAACAGCCTTTAGGCCATCCTCAGTGGGGGAGGGGACTCCTCCCTCGCTAATCAGCATCCCGTCCCCTTGAAGACGACTGAGGGCAGCCTGTAATTTCCCTCGGTTTGTTTACTTTGGAAATGGGAGGGCTTGCCTCGGCCATCCCAGCCTTCATGCCTGTGTACTCCGAATGATCTGTGGTAGTACTATGGCCTACCATTGTTCCCGCTTCAAAGGGAAAGCAGCCGCATTCTGATGCACCTGTTCTGTCTGCGGGTCTTAAATTAGTGCGGGATTTATCCCTTTGATCTTCTCCCAGAGAGCCGACGTTGCCTTTCTTCTCTGAAGCAGCTACAAATTGGCTACCAAAGGATTATCGCGACACAAGAGCCGCCCCGCCCGCCCAAGCTTGTTCCTCTTTGTCACACAATCGCGCTTTGATTGGCTTATTTCTCTGGACTGTATCCATCCATCATTTTAGGGCTTTCAGCCATGTCTTCGCCGGCTTTTTTTGGATACGTGTTTTGGCAGCCGTGCCTTGGCGTGAGGACGGAGCAGTCCTTGACCCGATGGATTGTGGGTGTGTCCTTGGGCTATTCTGGGGTCTACTTTGGAGGTCTCAGAGGACAATGGCCTGTTGTATTTTGACATTCGTGAAATGAGGTGAAAGGTTGCACATTTCCAGTGTTCAACTATGACGGGAATGTAAGTTTGTCAGACATCATAAATGTTTCCTCCCTTCATGGTTACATGGCTTCAACCTTTTTTTTTAGATCTTTTTTTGGAGGGTCTTAATTGAATTAATTGAACTTTTTCTTAAGAGATGGGGAATTGATGTGAATCTGGTAATTACCAATGTCACTCATGATTGTAACATTTTCCCTGGTGTTGAGATGGTTTGTAGCATTTAAACTGCACTTGGGATGTTCTGGATTCCCCAGTGTGATGGTTAATATAATTCTGTTCACATATCTGCTCCACCTTTCCCTGAGTAATAGTAAGATGGCGGGTTTGTCTGAGATCTGGGCTTCCCACAACCCTGTGCCGGATGAGTAGCTATAGATGATGGATGAGTGCCATGTACCCGAAACAGCTATTGAGCCGAAGACACTGTCACACTGGATTCTTGGATAACCGTATCCGTACTCCGGCGGGAGACCGAGACTGGCACTGGCAACCCGGCCGATTTTCCCACAGAAACCAAGGCAGACATATTTAGTTATTCCTTGTGGGAGGCAGGCTAAAGTCAGCCTTTTTGCGTAATATCTGTCTACCAAAACATCCCCTACACGCTTCCCCATCCTTATTTAACCTTTTATATGCGCACAAATAACAAAACATAGAACACTAATATGCAGCACTTAATGAAATCTCACCTTGCTGATAAATTTTGTCTCTCCATCCATGTTTCAGTTGCGTAACCAGTACAGAGTCACAGTGCCTACTGGTTAAATTCATGCACTTTCTTCATTTTTAGACTGTTCATCCTGTTGAACTTGGTATGCATTGCAATATTAAAATACCGGACCGTTTCATGCGCCTTACGAGATCTCCATGGGAATCCATTTAGGGAATGTGGTTAGAGCTTGTGCGGCTTGTCCTAGCGGGAATGGTGTGTGTGCCACCTGAGAGGATGGAGCAGAGATGTGTTGGACAGGATGCTAAGCAGGAAGCTAAAAGAAAGCATTGTTTTCTGGCACCAGCAGGGTCTGGGGGCATCTTCTAGGGATGTATAGAAAAACCAAAAACCAATCATATATTACTGGTAATAAGACTCAAGTGAATGAACAGGCATCCAGCAGAGGCTGTGCCCCAGCCTTGTGCCCTGACCTGTCTGGGATAGACCCCTGGGCCCCAGAGGACCCAGACCAGGATAAGGAACTGAGTATGGATGCGTGGATGGATTGACTGAATGAATGTCATAGTCATCTGATGGGGGTTGACGTTCATGTCAACCCCCTCGATTTTACAAACACCCCCTTTTTCGGAATACTCTCTGAGATAAGAATCATACAAGCTATTTCTAAAAGACTTCTGATGTCATGTGTACTGTTAATACTTCACTCGTAAATACTCCCAATGTTCCCACTAAGATAAGAATAGTGTGTTGGGGGCCCTGGGGACTGTCTATAGGAGGTTTGTTTTTAGGATTTTATTAGAGGGTTTGGAGTGAAGCCTAAATTCAACTTGGGAGCTTTTTTTGTGCACGAACGAACCGCTCCTCTAGCATGATCCCCTTGGCGTCTGTAACCTGTCCGCTGTGCTGTCGATGGTCGTTTCTGTGCACAAGCGCAGGCCGCGGATCCTCGGTGAGGCTCCATGTGTGGTCAGCTCAGAAGCAACATGTGCAGAAGGAATTTTTGCCCCCCCCCCCGACATCTGTTTGGTGCACAATCCCTGACTCACAGGATACATGGGGAGGGTGGGGAGTATACAGGCAAGTTATCAATAACATCACAACCCTGGGTCTGTGATTCCACAGTGATTCACCTCCACCCCCCCCCTTCTCCCCCCAGTCCCCAAGAAGCTGCTCCAGGGCGTCGCAACCGAGCAAACGGGGAACACACCCCTCCATCCCAATGACCTCAACATCGTAGGAGACGGCGCCCCACTCGACAGAGCTGAGCTCGTGACCTCTGACCCTCAGCCAGGTAGGCTCTCCCGTCCAATCCCGGCTGAACGCTAATCTGTAGAGAGATTTCGCTGTCGGGGTTCTGGGTTCAAACCTGCTGGATCTCATCTCCCGTGAGGTTTTATCTAGCACCTGTGAAGGAAACTTTGGCGCCACTGGAACTGAAGATGGACAGAGTCCAAAGCACACATGTTATATAACCTCCGACGTGGGTATAGTAATGGAAAGGCGCGCAAACTACGGGGTAGTGGTCATCCTGCACGTCAGCCATGTGAAACTGAACTCCGCGTAGCTGAGGGGCCCGGCGTCCAGCGGGAACCTCAATGACTCATGAATTAAAGGAGGGAAACCTTAATCTCAGGGCCTCTGTATGGGTCCGAGGGCGAGGAGGCCCATCGTCCCCGTAAAAAGCACGCACACACGCACCAGGATTGGCTGGAAGCCATAACACTCACGCAGAATCTCTCTACTCCCATTTCCCTTTCTCTAAAGACATGTTTCTTAGCACACGTGCCAGTCTTCCAGAAAATTCCCTGGGGGGTATTATCCACAAGTTCTATGTCCTATGCCTTGTTTATGGCATAAGGGCCAAACACAGTGTTCTTCTTTTTTGGTAAATGTCCTGTTTGCTTCATATATAGCTCTCAGGCTCGAGGTTGTAAAGTGGTGGAAACTTCAGGATTAACGTTCGAGGTCACTTTTGGCAGGATACACAGTATTTTAAAGAGAAGAAATAAACTTTCAGATAGCGGTAAGTTTCAGACTTGGATCGGTGTGACAAACAGGACCGCATCACACTGGGACCTGGCCGAGAGGAGCAGGCTGCACAAACATTTCTCCTTTTTGGGAATAAATGACGAGAAGTGCAGGACGGAGCCAACAGGACACAAACATAAACACAGAAATCAAGGGAGCTGGGCTGACAGGCTGGAGAAATAAACTTATCTGGGCCAAATATAGCCCACACACGGGGATTAGGGGTCTTGGGATTGGCATCAGTACTGAGGTGCTTGGATATGAGATGCTGGAGGTGAGGAGGGGGCAAACCAATCATTAAGCATAAAGCCAGTCACATGACTCTCTCTCCCTACTCCCACACAGAATGTTATAACAGACTGCAGTGTCTGTAAAGTTACCATTCATTCCGAAAGCTTACCGATAATTTTGGGATATGTGAAGTATCTTTTAAGGCCACTATTACAGTGTATAATGACTTAAATATTATATATTTAGCTTGGCTGGAATTTACAGCGAGATTTGAAGTAATTTATTGTCAAGGCTTCTCTTTAATTAATCCTATCTGTGGCGCCGGGAGATATTCACCCGTGGTTTAGCTGTGTTGTGCTTTATATGTTCATACCCTGTGTACTCAGAACTAGAATCGGTGTCAGAGTCAGTTCATCACCCCACGGTGTATGAGGAATTTGCCATCATTCTTTTGGTGCTGCTTAAAATGTAAAGAATTTTATGTAATTACCAATAATTGAAACTGTTTACATGTAAATTTATACCTATTATTACTTCATTAAACATTCTTCTTAAAATTGTACTGAAATACTTACAGATATGGGGTGTGTGTCACACTCGTGACTTTCCCAGAGATCAGCTAGTGTGAGCTTCATGTAAAAATGAGATGTGTCTGGATGGGAACACCAATCGACCCCAAGCGGGCACGGTTGTGTCTGCTGGGTAGATGGAATCCACATCTCGTAATTAGAGCTCATTTCTCCACCCACGTCTCAGGCTTACTGTTTTAGTTTGTGGCCTTGTGTTTACAGACAAAACTTGTTTTCACCAAAGTGTCTGCTGTCGACCCCTGTCGCTCAGCGCCTGAGTGTGTATTTGTTCAGTTTAGGAGGACTGCCTGTCTATAACCTGTTGGGATCAAATGGAAGGGAAAATATTGGTTGATCTGGAGAGCATGGCAATCAGAAGGATGTGTGTTTACAACATGTTTTAGAATTACTGTGCCCTTTCAAATACCTCTCCGAATCTTAGACTTTTCAATTAACCTCAGCTTCAAAAACCAACCTTTGTTTAACTCACAAATGTTTACAAAACCTAGACATGTTTAAAGTAATTACTATATGTTAAAGTGTAATCCTGGTTATTTTTGTAAATATCATACATGCAGACCTTCATATTTAAAGAAGACTTTCAGTCAGATGAAAGCTTTGGAAGAAATGAACACAATAATTACAACTGTTACTTAATGAGATGTTTAAGCAAACTACCTGTAAAGCATCATCTTTCATAGTATTCGTTGTGAATAGCATGTGAATTTACAAATACATTTGAGATTCAGATAAATAATTCAGAGAAATAAAGTTATAAAATAAATTAAATAAAGTAAAAAAAAAATAATTCAGAGAAATTAAGTCAGTAAAAATATAAATCAGAAAATATGATGTTTTCCAAGTCAATACATTGTTCTTTAGTTCCATTTTGATTCCATTAATATGGAATGATATGGGTAAAATTAGTAATCGAAGTTGTTACAAAAACTAAACAGACTCAGTGATTATGTATGTTTTGATGCTGATCCCATGCATGTATGTGGAAGTGAATAGTTCCTCTTCTTGATGAGGCAGCAATGTATTTCAGCGCGTGAGAGTGAATGTGTAACATCCTTCCTGGAAACCCACAGGGAAGAAGAATCGAGGGAGGAAGTCGGGTGTGTTTTCAGTGGACGAGACCTTTCTGGGCAATGGAAATGAGATCCCGTCGCAGACCCTGAGGCCTGGCGTGGACTCCACAGCGCTCAGCACTGAGATGGCGCTGGTCAGCAATGCCCTGGCAGCCTACACCTACTTAGCAGGTATGCATGAAGCTAACGGGCCTCAGCTCAAACCAGCTGATTTATGCTTCCTGCTTCATAGAGCAGGGTTTTGCTTCTGGGGACCTGCCATGGGCTGTTAATTAATTAGCTAAACAGAACTTTGGCTAACGATTAAATCCTACCGGCGATTCCAGAGAGCTTGACAGTTCGGAATCCTATGTAAAAGACTGTGTTGGAGCTTTGTGTAACTAAAACATAAGACAACCAGTAATGTTTTGGACAAAGTGATATTTGCCAAAAATGTTGGAACCATTGAGGAACCGAAAAATGCAAAAATTACATAGTAAAATTTATAATATGTTACAATTTCCTTATAATAATTAACTTTTTTGTTAAATCGGAAGTACTTTAATAAAACAGGTTGGTTTAATGTGTAATAAGAGTGACAGTGAAGTAAATATCTTGCAGAAGGCCTGTCCACTCTAATCAAGGTCAGTTTGGAAGCACAGGGGAGCATGCATTTGTCTCCAGAGCCACGTAATCGTCAGAACTGGTTTAAATATTATATTAAATAAGCTGCAGACCTGAGTGTGGGAGCGTTGCCCATCAGGCATCCCTGAGCAGACACTGACTAAACACACGTCATGCTAATGAGTCAAAGCCTCAGAGTCTCCATATGAAAGTCAGGTGATGTCTGGTCTCTTTTTATTGGGGCAACTCACACATGAGGTGGAAATTTGTATTTAGTTTTTTTTTCGGGGGGGCGGGGGTTAATCTCCTCCCACTCTTGCTAGAATAAAAACTTATCGCCTGTAAACCTTTGCTAAGCTTTTCTTTAACTGTTACCAGCAGGTCTAACCCAAAGCCTACTTCACAAAGCTTAACCCTTTACATGCCTAAGAGCTTCATCAGTTGGCTGCATCTTGTACAGTCATCCTCTGGTGTCTCACACAACATTTGCTACTGATTGTCTTACAGTCCTAAAGTTTCTTTCTAAAATTCCTTGCTGTCGATGAGCATGGTGACTCTGGGATTGTCATAGGAGTCCAAGTCATTTATTGATTATCATTGCTGGAGACATGCTAATTTATCGATAGATTTATCGATTATCATCATTGAAACACCGAGTGTCTGTTTGTATATGTAATGTTGTCGATGGTTTTCTGCTATAGTTCTTACATGCCTCTCGTTGCAGTGAGCTCCGCGCTTGTTGATCTGTTTGTATGCAATGATGGCCTAACCCCCCCCCCCCCCTTCCTCCCTCAGAGCACCCTGAGCGCGCCGCCCTCTATTTCGTGTGTGGTGTCTGCCTGGGTCTCGTCCTCACGCTACTCGCCCTGGTGGTTCAGATCTCCTGCCGCACGGACTGTCGCCCCCGGGTGCCCCAGAGGCGAGCCCGAGGCCCCCCCAGCTCCAGCGACACCAGTGACAGTGACTCGGACTGGGACTCGGGCTCGGACCTGTCAGCACGGCGACACCGGCGCTTCGAGCGAACGCTGCACACCAACGTGTTCACGTCGGCCGAGGAGCTGGAGCGCGCGCAGCGGCTGGAGGAGCGGGAGCGCATCATCCGTGAGATCTGGATGAACGGGCAGCCCGACATCCCCGGCACACGCAGCCTCAACCGCTACTACTAGCCTGGTGACGGTGCTGCCAACTGGGCCACGTTGGGCCACATGCTTCTGGGCCTGCTCTCCCGGGAGGTGCGGAAGACTACCCCCCTCCTCGACCCTTGCACAGGAAGAATAAGCTTTCGGGAAGCTTCACCTCTGAACTTCAATTTGCCGGAGCTCGAGGCATAGGCACAGAATGGTGCCGAAGATTGCGACTGTCTTTTCGTCCGCCGTCGTTTGATCAGAAAGGGGCGCAACCGTGGCTGAGGGCCCCCACGCCTCATACGACGGAAGGATAATTCACCAACGTCGGTCTGTGAAGGAACGGGTTCCAAGAGGCCCGCGGGGAACGTCCGGAGAACCGCTTGCCAAGCAGTGCTCCCAATCCAGTATTCAGGAGACAAATCTGAGGACTTTTTTTCTTAATTGTTCGGGAAATTAAAAATGAAGCAGCAACATGAGGCTGCTACAGGGCATCGGTCTTCAAAATGGCCATTAATAGGACAGCAACCTAAAAAAGACTGTTGCCTTAGCTACCAACCAAAAACATTATATAAATTCATCTCAGCCCTACCTGAATATAAGTTGGTATTTAATAGGTTTATTTTTCACGTTCCGAAATATTTTTATACAGCAGTAAAGCTTGGCCTGACACCTCAGGGATGTGTATGTCCATTTGTTTTTCCTAATAAGGGCAGTTGTTTCAGTGGTTGAGATGTGTCAGAATTTTAAAAAATGATGTTAATAATATTAACTTTCTTAGTTTCTTTAAAACCTCAAAGAGGGAGCAGGGGTGGTGATTTGTGGAGGATGCACAGTGTGACGTTTGACCACAGCCGGTTGGGTACCTCTGTGCTAGAGGAGAAACGCTTGCTTTTGGGTGCACAATAGTTCCTTTGTCAGGTGCGAGCGGCTGGTCACGTCAGCGGGGAGAAGGGAGGCCATGCACTTGTTTCGATTGGCACCGAATCGCGATCCTGACCTCCTCCATTTTCCCCAGCAGAAAAATGAAGACGTCTCAGAGGGCTTCAGGTGTCTGATCATGTATAGGATCCCTGTCAGCCACTCGTCAGGTTATCTTCAAGTAATAGATGCTTGTTATATCGGACGGTGCAATTTTTCCATAAAGTTTGGGATATTTTCTTTCACCTGTAAAATCTACATGAACTTGAGCAACCTTTGTAAAGCTTGGGCTGGTCTGGTCTGAACCTCCTGGTCCTTTTTACTCCCAGTGGTGCGATTTTTCAAAATGTCTTTCCTCTGTGTCCCAAACACAATCTCCAAAGTGGAATTTTGATGATCTAAGCTGTTTACAACCTTTCTCAAGACATTTTTTTTAAAAACGTTTAAAATTAGCCATGAATTCTACAGCAGATTTGTGACAAAGTAAAATCCTGTAAGGCTACGCAAGATGAACCGTAATGCCACATTTCAACATGTATTAACGGCATTTTGTGTTTTTAAATGAAATGGGATTTGATATATGCAGAACGCTGACCAATGAGACCAAAAATAAAATTGTTCACAAATTAAAGTATTGGTTCTTTCTTTCATAAGCAATATTCCAAACAATAATAAATGCATGAGGATTTTGATAATTTTTTTGTGTGCTGTTTATTCATAGCTAAAGATCAGTTTTAAACCGTAAAAGATTTTATGTGAATTTGAACAGCTGTGTTAATTAAATGCATGGTAGTTAAACTGAATAACTTGATTTAGCAATACCTTTTCCAGCCAGGTTCATTGTTAGCCATTGTTAAATTATGCAACTTTCACCTCTGTTGATGAAGGGCGCAGCCACCTTGAATTCTGAGGTCGGGGTTGTAGAGGTTCCTCCGACTTTCCGAGTCTGAATTCCGACTTCAGGGGGGCGTTCCAGTTGAAATTTTTGACTAGGAACTGGGAAATGATGACTTCTGAGTTAAAATGGAACACACCATTAATTAACTTCTGTCCAGTAATGCACATGCCATTATAAAACCAATGTGTATTTTATGAAATGAACACAGATCAGTAAACTTCGGGATTTATATTCAGATGTGTAACCAAGGCTTTTGTACAGTACAACTGTTTTTTGACCCAGAACACAACTCAATCCATCCATACCTGTTGCTGGAACCTGTCACAGAAGAGATGAGGTATCAGCTGTAACACAGTCATGTTTTGTAAAAAGTTAACAGTTTGGAGACCTATTTGATTCTGTTGTCATTTTAATAGACTTCCAGACCTGACATTGTAATTTCTTCTATCGTTACGTCTTCATGAATTAAGGCACAAATGCTTCAGTCATACAGAACGTGGAGACTGATGATAGAGATTCCGTAAATAATTTCTGATACAGATGCTCTTCCGCGTCAGTCTCTTTGCACTGGTATGTCTCACTGCTGTATGTCTGAATGAATTCCCATAATTGTAGACATTTACAAAAAGAGTTTCATCCATCCATCCATTTTCTGTAAGTGCTTCTCCTATTCAGGGTGTCGCGGGGGGTCCAGAGCCAACAGGGGTAAGGTAACCCGGGAGTGAGCAGCACCCCACCACAGGGTGCACGCACACACCAGTCACTCATTCATGCACACCTACGGGCAATTTGGTAACTGCAGTTCACCTTAGCATATTTTGGACTGTGGGGGTGGGGATGTGGGTGGTGGAGACCTGGAGTACCTAAGGGAAATGGAAGAAATCAAATGCTGGAAGAAAAACCAAAGCCTCTTACTTTTTGAGCTGCATGCATCTTTGGATCAGTATTTTTCTTATGTGGTTGTGTTTTCATCACATGATTATATTTTGATCATGACTACCTACAGGTGGTAAGAAAAGTATTAAAATTGTGTTTTATAGCTTATTTTGCCACAAAATTATTATATAGATGGGTAAGTTTATGGCTCTGATCAGTGTGTGAAATACGGGGGGGGTCCAACACCCCCGATTAACCCATGAGACCCCCTGAAAGCCTCAAAAGGAGGATTTTATGGGGGTCTCAAGATCGGTATTGCGCAACAATAGGGAGATGTGGACCCCTCCGAATATTGACGGGTATTTCGCACACTGGCTCTGGTGTAAGGTCTGCATGTGATGACTCTCTAAAACAATGAACCTGATCTGCTCAGTTTGTATTCTACATATGTTACCATGACTGTTTTACCCTGTCAAAAACAAGTATCACAAACTTCTTTAGTTTTTTTGGGAGATGAAACAGAAAAATACCTGCGCATGATGGTATTCAAAGCCCTCATCTGAATCAATAAAAGAATCATAATCGCTTCCTTATGTAGTTAAGTTTTTCATTCATCCAGATTTCGTGTACTTGAAGACCTGCATCTCCCAGTTGAGGGCTGCGTATTAAATCGCGCATTTTGCGCTGGAGAGGCGGCATGCCCATGGCCGTACGTCATTTGTTTATATTCACCATGGCAACTACGTTATCTCCCTGCTTCCCTGGACACCCCACACAACTTAATGAAGGGGGAATTGGGATGACACTGTAACCCTCTGAGACAAGCCACAAGTAGGTTACTGTTCAGTATTTTAGGAGCTTGGGCTGCCGTTTACACCTGACTGAGTATTAAATCACATGGCTGGTCGTTCATCCTACGGACTCCCCTTTTTACCTGGGAACTCTTTCCGCGATGTTAGTGTAAGTCTATTTGTTTTACAATCCTTTCGTCCAAATCTCGTTTTATTAGTCAGTTTATTTGTTTTATTCATTAATTTAACGTTTCAAAGTAACTAATATAGTTTACTTAAGTTATCGAAGTGAATAAAGTGGCGTTTAATTCAAGTTTATTATAGTGACTAGTGCTGTGTGTGTTGTGTATCTGTACCCCCAAGACACCCAGCAATAATGAATAAAGCTAAGAAACTAACGAGCAGTTTAACTGGCTACTTTTCCAACCTATGTACACAACTGAAACTGGATATTTTGTGATTCGCTACAGAAATCAGCCTTCCACAGACCACAGACTCTGTCTTTCAAGAACGGCTATGCTTTACCCCTGTGGCCGACGGTTGGGATCGGTAAAGAGCCCCTCCAGACCGACCCCCTGACCCAGAGCGCAATCACCCACCTCCATAGCCCGGTTCCAGCACTAACCTACGATCGGCCCAGTCCGGAGCCAGTTGCGGCTTTTATTCCAGCTCACGTGACACTGGATAAAAAGGTATCGGTGTCGAAAATTTCACCGCAGTGTTATGCAATGAGCGTCATTATGATTATGAAAACGGTATTAAAAACAAATTTAATTGTCAGACAGTATAAATAAACAATTAGGCCTACTACAGACTAGGAGGAACTGCGCACACTAATTTTTTTTGGTAATGCTTTACTTGACTGGGCACCTATAATATAGTATTATACTATTAGTTAGGCCTATGTATTTATTAACTACAAACTAAGTCTTAGTTACATACTGATCTCATGTTAATTCATCATTAATGAATCGTGACGCATGTTTTATTCCAAGCAGTTAATAAACTCGTTACGGTATCTTTTAATATTGTAAACCTTTGTGATCTACCGAAAGAACAAATCATGAATAACACATGTTAAATACTGATCTTATGTTTGTTCGTCATTAATGAATGATGACTCATCTTTTATCTCAAGTAACTAAATTTCTTCATGGTTTTTACTAAAGTAGTATGACTTATTACTAAGTATTTGTGCTCCGTCAAGTAAAGTGTTACTGATTTTTTTTTTTAAAACAGAATAGACGGGGAATAACGAAGCAATAATGCATAGAAGCAGTTCCGCCCATTGGTCCCTATACATCACGATCATGTACTAGCCATTATACTTAAAATGCTTTAACTTATTTGGGAAATGTTTTGGTGCCAGACCTTTCGGAGCCTTCCGAGCTCATCTAAACAGGCTTTGTACAACATAAACACAGTCAGTCTGCGGCTGGACTGTTTCAGTTCCCGTTGCTGTCTCTGTGTGCAGCTTGTTCCAAAATCTCTGCAGTAGATGTCCAGGTCACTCCGAGGAAATGTAATTATCGAGGTTTAAGGGAAGCTGCTTACTGTTGGAAATGGGCCTTGTTTTGTTAAGAACACAGCTGTAACAGCACTGGTTAAATCTTAAATGTGTTGAAGAAATGCAATTAAACTTATCTGTTTGCCTTGAATTTTTATCTGTATTGAACATATACAACATTTAACACTACTGCTATTTTCCACCAGGTATTACAGACAAGCTCAAACTGTGAACTCATTAAATGGTATTTTTAACCGGATTTTACTAAAACATATAAAATAAAGACTGAAAGGCTGTACCAAAGACTGAATATTTTTAAAGAGTTATGTACCTGGAAAAATCTCCTTTCTATTTCTAAATGTACAGTTTTTCCTTCACATTATAATGTCTTTCACATGACTGCCAAGTCTAACTTATCTGAACCTGAACACAGCCTCTGAGTCTGACTTAATGAGGTGGATTTCCTACCAGTTAATGACATGATTTTTAAATGTGACCATTGTACCAACAGTGGCCTTTGAATAAAAGCCCACATAGCCTATGGCTGTCTAGGGTTGCCACCCATCCAGGATTTTCCAGGACCACGTCATTTGTCCGGGAAAAAAATGAATTTCATTCCAGGACACAGAATGTCCCTATCAATGTTCTTATCAAACAGACCTAAACCAACCTTTGGAAAGGTGTCGCTATGTGCAATATTTTTGGTCAATGACTGGGCATCCAGGATTTTATGGGACTGAGGTGGCAACCCTATGGGTATCTCTGTCCCCTTTTTTCACCCCTCTTCTGTGTTCTGTTCTTAATGCACCATTTTTCATAGGTGCTACGCTTTTATGGGTACTTTAGGCAGGACATCCAGCTGTCTCCTTTGGAGGAGTACCGGGTGCGGCCCGTGGTCGTGTACTACTACCTTCTGGATGACACCATGTGCATTACGGAACCGGAGGTGGAGAACTCAGGAATGCCGCAGGGAAAGCTGGTCAGAAGGGAGAGACTGCCCAAGAGCAGCATGGATGGATACTACCACTGGAAGGACCTAAACTTGGGCATGGACCTGTGTGTGTACGGAACCACCTACCGCCTCGCAAGCTGTGACGCCCACACCCAGGTAAATGGGGGCCACGTGCTCCGCACTCGCACCCAGACATAGGGTTCGCAACCCTGTGCAGCTTCATCTGATTTTCGTGCTACACTTATGTAGCAGGTGCTTCTGTACAAAGTGACATCCAGGCAGAGTAAGCTGAGCTTCCGGAGCAGAGTCACCCAGCATCCAGCAGCCCTGATTACTCTGCCAATCAAATGCGATCTGAACCAACAATGGACATGGATACAGAACCGTAACCTACTAATCCACACGGCACCCTAGAAATTACTAGAGCTGTACGATATGACATTGCAATGTCACTTCACAATATGTGAAGTAATACTGCAATATTTATAAAACAAAAAAGGAGATTATCCTGACTAAACTATAGGCAAATAAAACTTGTTATTGTCTACCAAAGGAGTGTGTCAAATAAAGTGGTGGTGTTGCTGTAAAGTACAGACACAAAGCAGTGCTGACAAATGTGATGTGATTGATGTGCGACATCACAATGATGATGCCGGAACAATATATGGTCCAGCCCTAGAGATGACTTTACAGGATCTATCATAGTAATTAATTAATTATATATATATACACACACATTTGATGGACCATTTGATTTTTGCGTAATATTGTTCATGCAGCATAGTCCAGAACATAAATACAGTGGTACCTCGGTTCTCGAACTTAATAACTTAATCTGTTCCGGACTCCGAGTCGAATCCTATAAAGTTCAAGTTTTGATCGAGTTTTTCCCATAAGAAATAATGTAAAACCAATTAATTGGTTCCCGGCCCCCCAAAATTACACCTAAATGTACAATTTATATTAGGTCAGCGTTCACGGTTGGACTTCTGATATTCAGATCGAGTTCTAGGTCAAACTGGTTTGTTCGACTTTCAAGAAATTTGAGTTCTAGTGAATTCGAGAACCAAGGTACCACTGTATTTTGACACTGAAGGGTTTCATTCTTCATAGCTTTGACCCAAAGATGCAATAGATATAGACATAGACATGGCCTTTCCTGTAATGAGGTCACTGTTTGAACAGGAGTTTCTGGAGAGCCAGGGGGTGCTGCTGAATGAAGCAGAGGCGATGCCCGCGGACCCATACACCCAGAGCCGCCGCCCACACCCCCAGGCCCACGTCACCCCCTCTGACTTTGACCGCCTCAGACAGTTTCTCACCATGGACCGTAAGGTGACCCCAACCCTCCCGAAAGATTCCCGAGGCGGACTGCCGTCTTCAAACACATTAAGAGCAATTACCATCCATTATTAGCTAACATTATCCAGCCAGCCTGTTAACGAGGCAAGATGTTAAACCTGCTTACCTCAAGAGGGGTGCTATGTTTTTAATGAGATCTACAGAGACATTTTACACCCCGTGAGTAATAGGCAGCTTCGTATCCTGCGATTTATAGCATCAAAATTAAATTCCTGATAAGTACCTGATAACTGGCTCACATTGGGGGTGATCATCTTCTCACTGCGTCATGACGTTCCTCCTGGCTGATGTTACAGATAGATGGTAATGCATCTCCATCCATGGAAGTCAACCACATACCTGATGTGTGGTTAAACAACCAAAACAGTCTGCTTTTCTTTCGTCGGTACAAGATTAGGACTCTTTAACAGCAAAGAACATAGTTTATCAACTGCTGTGATCATACACGACTTGAGATCTAAGATCTTTACTCCAGATGTCTGTGTGTCTTTGAGAAAAGAATGCCATAGCTATCATGTGACACATCTATGCCCTGTTATGGTGACCTCTGACCCCTTCTCTCACTTCCCAAGGTGCTTCGCTTCTTTGCTCTGTGGGACGAGAAGGACTCCCCGTATGGCGAGGTACGGCCCGTCATCATCCAGTACTATCTGGGAGATGACTCGGTGGAGATCCGAGAGGTCCACAAGCCCAACAGTGGCCGCGACCCCTTTCCGGTCCTGCTGAGGAGACAGAGGCTTCCCAAGACGATAAAATCACCATCCGGTGAGGATGAGGGTTTCATATGTACAGAATAGGCCTGTTTTCCCAGCTGATAGTGAAAGGGGTGGCTCCTCGTCAAAAACAGTCTGTGGTTACTGTGAAATCCCAACTCACTGATCTTTCTACCTAAAAACATCTTTAGAAATATGACAGAAGAGAATGACAGAAGGGGAATGCATACTTTTGAAATTATAGATAGTCGATTCTTTATATTACATCAGTCTGCCTTTTAATAAGACAGACAAGATGGATGAACTATGCTGACATATTATAGGATATATTGCATTGGTGTGCCATTGAGTACAGTTCCGGTGTCACCCCCCACCCCATGGCCACATGACCCGGTTCACCTTGCAGGCTCCTTCCCCAGCTGTGTCCTGGAAGTGTCCCCTGTGGAGGTGCAGGAGTACTGCTCCCCAAGAGACTTCAGGGTGGGCGACACGCTCTGCCTTCTGGGGCGCCGCTTCCTGCTCTACGACTGCGACGACTTCACCCGCGGCTACTACAAGCAACACTTAGCTGATGTGGAGCTCCAGCCCGTCACGGTGGACCAGAAACCGGAAACACCCATTAAGAAGGCAGGTTTGACCCTGAGAGGGTCGCTTCAGTCAGAGCACACTGTCAGTACTGCCTTCACATGGGTACTGTTTGTTGAGGGTGTCAGCAGGGCTGGAGTCAGGGGTCCACACAGGGAGACCAACCAACCACCCCCCATCACCACATCCCCCATGTTTCCCCAAGCCCCTCCCCCCACCACCACATCCCCCATGTTTCCCCAAGCCCCTCCCCCCACCACCACATCACCCATGTTACCTTAAGCCCTTCCCCCCACCACCACATCCCCCATGTTTCCCCAAGCCCCTCCCCCCACCACCACACCCCCATGTTACCTTAAGCCCCTCCCCCCACCACCACATCCCCCATGTTTCCCCAAGCCCCTCCCCCCACCACCACATCCCCCATGTTTCCCCAAGCCCCTCCCCCACCACCACATCCCTCATGTTACCCCTAGCCCCTCCCCCCACATCCCCCATGTTACCCCAAGCCCCACCCCCCACCACATCCCCCATGTTACCCAAAGCCCCTCCCCCATAATGAAATCCCATTACCCCAAGCCCCCCCCCCACAGTCACATCCCACAAGTTACCCCAAGGCTTATTACTGTTTTTTAAATAACTAGCAGACATTCTCAGTTTTACTTAATTTGCAGCCCAAAGTTTCCTTATTTCTTAAGGTGGCTAAGCCCCCCTAAAAGTTCAATCCCAGAATCACCCCTGATTTAAGCACATCGCTAATGGACACTAATAGCCCAATAAAGTACAAAAAGCTGCTGGTGTTACTTGAATTTCTTTATTAAATACATAGTTGAGTCATCAAAAAGAGAACATAACTATCTAATGGTCTAATGTCAATATAACTGTGGAAATTCCTGTCAGTGACGGACGAGCACCAGGAGGAAATCAGAGTAATTTATGGTAAAGATACGGGAATGCATATGGTAAAAATGAACAGTCATGAATTGTGGAGGTTTGGTCGGCGGGGGGGGGGGAGGTATAGGGGAGGTGATGAATGATGTTTAAGGGTGGTGCTGTTAGACAGAGCCCAATATATTAGGGACTGTTTATGGCCATTTTTATGTTGGCTTGACGTAAAGTTTTACGGCAGGGAAACCTTAACCCTTGTGTGTTGAGCCCAGTAGTTAGACCTTCCCACCCCTGACACCCGCAGGAGCTTCCTCCTTACAACGGCTTCGGGAGCCTGGAAGATTCCTTACAGAACTGCCTGTCCCTCGTGCCTGAGCCACCCAAAAAGGACCTCCTGAAGTTGCTGGGAAACGATGGCAAAGTGCTGCGCTACGCAGCCAGGATGGTGAGGAGTACCGAACTCTGTGCCTGAAAGCAAACCAAGCCCGCATGAGGTCCGTAGTGGGTGGGGTTATCTTTGGCTGTCAGTCATCTACTGTTTACTTCTCATTGGATAAATTTTTGGGCCCCGTCAGCATAAATCAGGCGATTTGCAGCACACTATAATCCCACCAACTGTAGATTCCAAAGCCTCATTTCTCGCACCATTAATAATAATTGCTATAATCACCAGTTAACTGAAAACAAAGGCAGGCTCAGAGCTGTTCAGTTCGATTAGGGCTTACTGGAAGGTCATTGTCATCTTCAATTAAGCCTGTAGGCTTCAGTGTTACACTACTGTGTTACAGTAACCGAGTAACAATAAGAATATCTCTTAAGGAATCAATGTTGAAAAAACATTTTATTTAGGTATTTTAAGATGTCTGGGAATGCACTGGTGTTCCTGTATGTTTTGATTGACTCGATAATAATTTCTACTCAAGGGGGTAAGCCACTAGTTAAATGAATAGGAAATAAATGTCAGGCCTGAGTCATTTTACTGGATTCCTCAGTTGCAGAATATTATAGCTGTTTAGAGTTACTGCTGATTCTGACGCTGCCAGGAGAGGCGCAGTTTAATCTGCTCCCGCAGAAGCCCGACTTTCACTGAGTGACACATCAGGTGTGGGTGACGCAGCTTGCTGGGAAGGAGCTGAATGAGACTCCTGCTGTGTCACAGGATTCCCACAATCCCTTGGACCAGGGCCGTCGCTTCATTATTTCTTACTTCCTCGCCGACGACATGATAAGCATCTTCGAGACGTCGGCACGCAACTCTGGGATCATCAGTGGGAAGTTTCTGGAGAAGACGCGCATTCCCAAACCGGGCAGTACGGTGGACAATCCGCAATATTACAGCCCGGCAGACTTCGCCATTGGAGCCACTGTGGAGGGTCAGTCGTTTGCAATGACTTCCTTTTCTCTGCCATTGTAATCAAGGGGGGGATATGCAGCCCCCTAACTACTGCACAGTGCTTCCAACACATTTCATATCCCTACACCAGTGGTTCTCAACATTTTTTGCACCCCAACCCAATTTTTACCATGCCAGCTATATCAAGCATAGGTTTAAATTAACGCTATGATCAAGTACGCAGTGCACTCTGCAATTTACGCCAATTTTCGCACTAATCTGATGTGATAGTGTATTTTAAATGAAGCATCTGTGGTTTGGCTTTGTGGATTGGTTGAGTGTTTACTAGTTTTGCACTAAGTATTTGCAGACCCAAGACCTGTTTATATAGGTGTGATATGCATTTTATTACAAAAATGCCTGGTTTAAATACTGTTCCCGATTTACTATTTGTGATACCATTCAGCACTTTTATCAGCTGCTTTTCCTTCACTACAAACTGGAAAAGTCTATACATGTGAACTTTCTACACTTTAGACTTTTCTGCCAGACCTCACATTACACTTTCACCCTCACCCTCTGTCACATCTTATGATGCATCTACATCCTGTTATACCTTCTGAAACCCTGATTGTCCCCTTTTCCATCTCAACCTCTGCTTGGTTCTCCACCCTCAGTGTTCAGACACCGCTTCGTCCTGACTGATGCAGACCACTACGTGCTGAAGTACCTGGAGACCATCTCGGAGCAGATCCCCTCCCAGACACTCTCCTCCCTGCGTCAGCACCTGGGCCTGCTTCCTGAAGAGGCCCAGAGCACTGGTAGGTCAGCATGACAGCGCCCCCTCTTAGGAGATGTAATAGACTGTCACACATCAAAGATGTTACGGACTGAATCCCTTGTTTGCAGAGATAGCCCAAGACACTGAAAACCCATGAGGATGCATCGTCACCCACGTCAGTGTTTTTCGTGATTTTCAGCATCTTTTATAAAGGTCCTAAAGGCCACAAAATTTCCCTTTTAAACAGTGACGTTGCTTTGCAAAGGCTAGGAAATGGGCTGTTTGTGGTTCAGGGCTGCCATCTAGTGGACACTACAAGGAATACTACTGCATTACCGAATTTCATAATTCAACAAGGATCGAACGAAATCCGTGTTTAAATAAAGCTGGCCTGTTACTGAAGGTCAAGCAAGAGCGAAGCCGTATGCTGGATGTAAAGGATGCAGGGGTGACCGATGCATGTGCGTCATAAACCACCGGAAGAAACATCACATCTCGTCACCTTTCCTGATGAAGCTCGATGGCTTCAGAAGATACTTCTGTCCCTTTGCAGTGTTATTGAAAAATAAACAGTAAAAAGGCTACAGTTGTGTCTGTCAATTTTTCTTCCTGTGATCTAAGGAAATGCTCACAGGGCGGAGAGCAGGGAAGACAGACGGGATCACATGCACGCCATCTGTTCTGCTGGGGAACAAACAAATAACTAAAGAAATCTCCAGGGGGCGCCAGATAAATGGCTGCACTTGGACCTCAAGCTTTGCGCTCACCTGCATGTGTGTATCTGACTCAGAGGAGAGCAAGATGGAATATGTGAGGAAGAAAAAAACATCCCAATGCACCTGTACTCATATAAACAGCTAATACAGCCGTGTCTCATTTCACACCTTAATAGAACCAAGGGTGGGGCAGCTTAATCCTACCCAGAGTGTCTTCTCAGTTTGCCACCAACAGCTAACTTCGAAAAAAGGGTGTTGTGTGAAAAAACATTCATCTGTCTTTATTTATAGAGTTGCCTGCAAGAGGAGCTGCCCTGACTCACACTAGCAAAGCAGAACTTCGCTGACACCCAGACTTCATGGTTATTTCGCATTACTGACAGACATTTGCTTTTGTGCCCTTTTATTCCACAGTAAAGCCATTATGACCTCATCAAAATCGCAATTGTCCTTCCATACAAGCAGTTAAATACGGCTACAGTCTAATGTCGGGGTTTGCTGGAACTGTTCAGTCTGCATTCAGTGAAACTCAAAGAAAGAGCAGTCTGTACTCTGGGTGACAGGCCTCATGCACGTGCAATCCTTAAACTTATCACCCTTTAGAGAGCAAAAAGCATGTGATGTTATCTTCACATTGAGCTTTCCTGCAGATGAAAGTAATATAGGGTCAGAGACACAGAGCAGACTAGTGCTGCAGAGACGGATGGAGACTCTCAGCAGGAGACTGGAATGACCCAGGTGACCCTAAAATGACCTCAGATGGTTCTTTGCCCTGATTGATGGCAGGACTGAGGCCTCCACACCCAGCTACTCAAACTGCCACCCCCACCCCCCAGAGAGAAGCTGGGGACCAAAACTTTATCCTATGACCCAAAACCAAGGCTGATTTTCCAGTTTTAGGCTAAGATAGAGACAAGGCAAAATGAGGTGAAAGTGTTTGGTGCTAATTAGAGACGACATGTCAAAAAATAGTGTATTTTCTAGAGGGACGATCAGGGTGTAAACAAGACTGGACTGGAAGCTGAGAGGACAGCCAGCAATTAAGGAGTACCAACATGAGTGAGAATGTCCTTCAGGGCTCAGGAATTCCCACGTGCTGTTCCTGAACGGGACACCTCTGTCCCCAGGGTCTCAGCAACCACACTCAAGCCCTCCGGGCAAGAGCACGATGACCATTAGCCATTTTCCTGTTCTGTTGGCGGTTCTGTAGGCAGTGGTGGAGCCCAGGTGCTCGGTTAGAGGACCTTGATCTTCTTGGGTCGTGGAGAGGCTCCGTTCTCTGCCTTGACCGCACCATTATTGTACTGCCCACCTGCGAGAATAAATGACAGGTTGTTAGCCACCAGTGAGCTACAGGAGCTCATCGCTGGTGCCACATTACAGCGACTGGCGGGACCTTGGAGATGCAGGACTCACCGGCGTCCTTCCTGGCCACCCGAGGCGGCTGCTGGCCTGCGGGCCGCTTGCGTGCCGCCTGCTCCTGCCTTCGTCGCCGCAGCTGGAAGCGGATGAACTTCCATAGCTGCCAGATCTGCGTCAGGCACACTATCGACAGCGCCGTCAGCCTGCAGGGCGCGATGGAGAGCAGGGCTCAGCGGTCTGTGTGCCCCCCCCCCCCCCCACGCGCGTCTGCGCATGCGTGCGCGCAGCCCTGTCTCTCACCTAACCAGTACTGTGTTGAAGTTCCCGGCCTCCCAGTCCAGACTCTGGTTCTCCACCCGCGCCAGCCCAAAACCCAGCACCAAGAAGAGCAGGGTGAGGGTCACCATGCGGGTGAAGACGAAGCCCACTGCCCACATGTCAAACCTGCAAAGAAGAAGGCAAAACGTTCCTCAAGCAGGATTCTGACAAGCTATGAAAACAACATCAAAACCTGGACAGTCGAATGTGTAAAATACATCTTACAAGATCGCACCTGATTGGACACAAACAATCACACTTACATTTAGTCACACAGCAGATGTCTACATTGCATTTGTAATTATTTCTTTAACTTCTGTTGAAAGTGCTCAAGCATACTAGTCAGGAAAGCTCAGGATCACAAAGCAGGATAATCCAACATCCCTGGAGTAGTTGGGGCAATGACCCAACTACAAGGGCCCAGTAGTGACAGGCTTACTGTACTAGGTATAGGATTTGAACCCATAACTGGTACAGAAACAGGCACAGATTTCAACCTCACTGAGATACATATGAGGTACAGTAAGGAGCATGCACTGATTACAGCGCCTTGCCACATCCACCACACGACAAACCACCTCTGGGATGAGAACCTGAGTGCAGCCATGTGAGGGGTGAGACCCCAGCACCACACGAGTCTGAAAAGGAACAGTGTGAGTTTTTTCCCGGTGGCTGGAGTGTCGATCCTGCAAGATACATATGGATCTTATCAAGAGCAACTTCTACCCAAGTATACAGCTTGGCATTTTTCAAGAGCACAATGTATGAAGCTTCGCAGGACTGGAGTCAATGACTTTTGAGTTACGAGTCCTTAACCGCTAAGCTACCGACTTCCCCTAGTTAACCAACTGGCTGGAATCAGTACTGAAGACAGGAGGGACGCAGCTATACTCACAGTCTGTGGTGGCTCTCATCAGTGAGGTAGAGGAGGCGGGAGGCGTGGAAGCCCATCTCTGACAGGTGCTGCAGAAACATCAGCAGCAGCCCCACGCGGGTCAGGCTGTGGGGGAGACGGAGCGTCAGCAGGTGGCGCTGCAATGCCAGAGCCACATTCTGAGGGCGGCAGGGCAAACTGAGGGCTTACTTGAGTAGATACGCCATCAGGATGTGCAGCAGGTACAGCGAGATGTACTGTAGCCGTCGAGGGACATCCTCCTTCGGAGGATAAAATCATTGCTAAATTTCCGATCTTCATTCCTTCTAACTCTGGACAGACCCATATTTTTGTTTCATCCCAGTTCTCAGAACACCTGACCCAAGCAATCAGGAGCTCGAAATACCATATAGGTGTGCTGGGAGCTGGGATGGAACAAAAATGTGGATCCGTCCAGTGTGCCCTGTGGACTGGTTTGGGAAATACTGGCATAGAGACTTAACATACATTCAGTAAGAAAAACAGGCAGTAGTGTCATGCTTGAATGATACCTATAGTCCTACACATTTAAGGACACATCAGTTTCTTCCATTAAGCGACATAATGACTCCCCATATTTAACATATAAATTTCCTAATCTTTCACATGGAACAGAAGTCTCCATAAATGTAAACAGACAGCTGGATGAGGCTTTGCTCGTTCTACATCAAAATGATGATTCAGTTCCTTGTGGCATAAAATTCAGGAACACACCCGGTTCATTTGTGTCCACAAAAGGGAAGTTTTCTAGTGTCGTATTACACTTTTCAGACACATACAGAAAAATAGAAAGAGGGCACAGTGGAACACACCCCCCCCTCAAAGAACAGAAATACAGCCTTATGAAAACCTGTCATTTTAACTATAGTTGTAACCCAAAGGTGGTAGGTTTACAATCAAGGAGACAACGGTCATCCTTTACTTTTGGAGCTTAAACCGTCAGTAACTTTCATGCAAAATGTGTGATGTAGCAACTTCTACGTATAATTGTAATTCTCATTATGTTTTTAATGGCCAAAATCGGCATGTGGAGCATGCGATCTCATGTACCTTCCGGATCTTCTGAAAGTAGAGCTCAGGCAAGGCGTGGAGCCAGAACGCCAGCTGGGACAAGTAGTAAAACTTCACCTGGAACCTGTGGGCAGAGTGTCCTTACCAGCAGAGTCCTCAACGCTTGTATGATTATCCTTTGATTCCACAGTAAAGTCATTATGACCTCATCAAAATCTGAATTCTCCTTCTGAACACCTTTTCAGACTTCTGCTGTCAGAGGGGTTACAGGGCCCCGTATGCTCACACGGCAAGACTGGAGAACAGCTGTCACGCTGCTAAACATTCTTAGCCTACTCTCCCCTCTCAAAACAGCACCACACTGAACTGAGCTCATACTTATCCATACTACACACGCAGAATATGCAGCTTAACTGTTCTGCCTTCTAGCCAATCACCCATGTCGACTGTATGACAATGCTGCAATCACATTCATCTCAGAACCACAGCTGTGCTTCATATAATCCAATATACCGTGCAATACTGTTGACAATGATCATTACCCTGCAGTAATGCTTACAACTCTCAATCGTTACCTTTCTCAGGTGCAATAATTAATCTAATGTGCAATATTCCTCTGATACTTTTATCCTATGTATTTGCATTTATACATTGCTATATGCTATTTATTTTTTCTTAATTTTTTTTTTAGCTTGCATAGTTTTTATTGACGCTTCAACCGTCATCTCACTGTACTTATACAGAGACAGTAAAGATATCTCACATCCAACAGCTCCTCAGAAGGCAGAACAAGCCTGTCTGGGGTACCTCACCACGTTTTACAGGAACCACATTTCAACGCTCTTCCCATCATCCTTTGTCATGTCAACACTAATTATTAAATTATTATTAACCTATAGGCTCATACCCAGTTTCCAGGTGCTTACCTGAGGTAAACATGAGGGTAGTTCTCCCACAGACTGCTGATATTTAGAAGATATCCTTCCTGAATGCAGAAAGAATAAGAGATTGTAACCCTCAGTAAAAGTGACACGTGACCATTTGAACCTGTGCCCTGCTGAGATGGCCAAGCTCACCGTGATCAGGATGTAGAACGTCCACGCGGAGGACAGCAGGTGAAATACACACAGCTGGCCTGACTCATTAAACTTTGTGTTCTTACTCTTTGACAGACGGAGACGCCGGTTTGCTCTCTGATGGGTGAAGAATGCAAAGGATGTGGTCAGTCGAATTAGAAAAAACAAAGTGAAGCAGCACTTCCTGAGCAAAATCATTCACACTTTGGGATGTTTGATAACACAACAACCTTCAAAAAGGCTGAACAGTTCACTCCAAATTTAAGCCACTCACTGTAGCAAAACATATATGCTACCCATAATTCCAAGGGGCCAGGTACTCACATCAAGGATATACTCCTGAACCACCGCATGGAGGATGATAGCAATGAGGAAGTAGAAGAAGGTGGTGGTGCAGTCCCTCCATCCGTAGCGATATAATGACACCTCCCCCTCTACATCAGGCAGAAAGTGACAGAATGAAGCACAACACTGTGGACAGTGTAGGCCAACCAGGCAAAAATTGTATGTGATTTTGGGTGGAGTTCTCAGCACCCAAAGCGAAGAGGAGTTTACCTGGTGTAAAGGTACTGCTGTTGTACTGAGGCAGTATAAAGACGAAGGCCGTTTTTGAAGTTGTCTGAAAGAAGAGTAGAAACATGGTATTTTAGAGCTCTGTTGTTCTGCAAACTATGAACAAGTGGAAGACATACAAGAATATTTAGAATGGCATCAAGATAAAGATCCATCACCAGCCTAGTCTTTTCAGAAAGTCATAAATAGTTTGATTATATTATTGTTTTAAAGGGGCAGCTCACCTCAAAAATTAAAAAGAATATGTTTTGAGAGGTTTTAGTGCTATCCATCCATCTAGGTTTCTTGTAAGACACATTGCTGTTGAATTTTTCAAATGTATTTTTTTGTTGCTTTAAACACCACAGAAACAATGCCATTCAGTTCTGTTACATGTTACATTCGACAGAAGATCGACATGTTTACGGCAGATATCTCCAAATCTAGGCAACTCCCAGCAGAACAATCTTGATGGACAGATAGCACTAAGACAACCCCCCGTAAGACATATCTTTTTCAGTTTTGGGTTGAAATGCCCCTTTATTAGCCATTAAGTCGAAAAAAAAAAAAACAGGAAATCATGTATACTACATACATAAATCACTTGCTGCTTATTAAATATGTTAAACACTGAAACCAGTTCTGAATAGCTGTAAAAATTATTTTACATGCAACGGCTATTAATATAATACGATGTACCGTAATTCATACTGTACGCAAGAAAAACAACACTCCGTGTGTGTGTGTGTGCGCGCGCGCGCGCGCGGGGGGTCCCCTTCTACTTTGTGAATATTTGCGGGACACGATGGACTTGCACCGAAACACACATCTGTGAAATTACGTTTTCTGCAGAGTCAACCTTGCGCACATTCCAGGCGAGCCAGTCCACATGTACCCGCCTGCACTGAACCCGCAGGTCCCGCAGCAGATGTCACTAGCGCTCAGCATTTACACAACCATGAGTCGCACCTCAACAAGACTAAATATTAGTGCAAAACTTCGGCTGGAAAAATAACACTACAGAGAACAACCAAGAGTCAACGATTTGCATGTGTGACAGCTGCCAGGTTCACATCCACTTTGAAAAATAAAAACGGAATTACCCTATGATTATTACAATACCTCTACCGCTTTTTGAAGTCAGATTTTTTTTTAACGATTTAGGGAACTCGGATATACATTTCGCCACAAAGATTTTTTCCCAGAGTAGTAATAGGAAACACAGATTAATAAGCATTTCTGTATTTAAAAAAAAACACACCATATATTATCACGTGGCAGGGTTATTAATTAACCTATTTATCTGTAGAATCTGATTTCTAGATTAATCTTCTTTCCGATCCAATTAATAGGCTGAGACGTGGCGCAAAGTAATGCGCATAACGCTAACCAATCTATGCTTCAACCGAAACATTATCAAATAAACACATTTATCACGACTATGACAATTCCTAAACTCATGCACGCCTTTAAATTCATATACTAAACGGATTTACAGAAAAATGCAGCGAGCAGGCTAACTGCGCTCCTTTATCGCGAGACGCTCAATCAGAAAAGTACAGCGGCAATTAAGTTACTCAATCAACGCGATTAAACGGAGTAACTACCGCATTAACAATATTCCCGTCAATGACCCTGTACGTTTTAATAAAAACGATTAAAAACCAACGCGGAAAGAGAGGAAACACCAGGACGATAAAGGAAAACTCAAAGCAGAACAGAGCACAATCACAAATCATATCCAACTCCAACTTTTTGGGGTTATTAAACCTAATATCTGTTATGCGTTATTGAGCTAACTGATCACACACAGCAGCCAAACACTTAAGGAGCAAAATGAGTCAGAGCTGACTTGCCCCCCAAAACAGCCAGTCAGCAAAATTTAAGTGAAATGCCACATTTTACAAGCACCCTTATAGATTTTATGCGCACTCCAGCCATAAAGAAAAAAAGTTGACAGCTTCAGTTCAAATTTGACTTTTCTCCCCATTAACGACAACAACACCAATAGCAGGCTAATGATAATGCAGGTCTCTGCTGTACGCTATAAGTTTCACTTTTTAAAACGTGCATTTGTCGTCACAGACTGAACTGATCTCTCGTGACTCGTGTCTCCTTCCTATCCGATAACTTCTGGGAATTTGGGCATCTTCATCTTCATCACCTTCCTATCTCCGTGCGCATCTGCACCTCCGCCGGACCTGTTAGCGTCCGGACAGCCCTCCACACTGATCAAATAGAACACTCTATACGGAGTATTTCACCTCAAACATCAGTCCAAGCAGGATGAACACCACCAAGCAAAGGACGATGTCTGCGTGATTCTGAATGAGAAATTCTTGACTGAAGAATGGGTAGCTCTTGTTCCTTCTCCGAAAAGCCATTTCTGCCCTTCAGACCCTCCTTTCCGCACTGTGTCCACCCTTCTCTGCACTCAAAGAAAACTTTAAGCGCAGTCTGCAGTTTGCGACTCATTTTTTTGCACATGCGCAGTACATCTTAAAGAGACATTTGTGTTTTTTTAGGGAAATGTCTTTAGAGCTGCGTATACGGTATGGTAATTGCAACAACGATGCGTGCTTAAGTATAGTTTCTGGTGAATTGGTGTGTCAACTTTTTAAATACTATTATACAAGTGCCCCCAAAGTGTTTGGGATTCGTTTCCCTATTATTATGTAAATTGAATATTTAAATGTATTTTAACATCAATTTATAACTATAATCGAAAAAAAAACGTCTGTTCATTATCCAGGAAGTGGTTGGCCGGAGCCTATCTCAGACAACACAAACTAAGGCATGTATAGCAGTCCAACAGATGGTCCATGCACAAACATTCACAATAGTGAATAGTGCTAGTCAGAATAGTGCTAGTCAGTCCCAGGAGTTAGTGGGGTTAAGGGCTTTGCTCCAGGAGAAATCATTCTGCTGATCACAGGATTTAAACCAGCAACCTTCCAATCACTTAGCCATCACCTCTAGCACAGCATGTTATCCTGCTGACAAACAGCACCCCCTGGCAGTAACTCCCCGCATGCAGAATGGGGGCAGGATTCAAACCCAGGACCCTTGAGGTGTGAGGTTGCAGTGCCACCATGTGAGAAAGAACAAACATACTTCACAGACACAGATATAATTGGACGTCTTCTGGTAATCAGGATCAGTCAGATAAATTTGGTAAAATAGGATAAACTAATCGGATTCCCTCTGTAATCTCGGCCTGAAAAAAAAAAGCAACAAAACATTACTGTGTTTAAAAAAATCAGCACACTGGACTTCACAATGTCCTTGTTTAGGATCTTTCTCGTAATCCAAGTAGTACATCTAACCCAGTGAAGTTTCATAATTTTATTTGGCATGACTTACACCATCTCTTTCATTCTCCTTGAATGAGCCTTCTTATGGCCTTGGGTCAAACCTTCTTTGTGGAAACAGATCTGTAGGGCGCCCGATCAAGCAATGCAATCCGGCTGTTAAAGAGTTTTCGAGCAGATGTGGAGTATTATCCTCTGAAGTGTGTACAAGTAGTAAAGCGCACATGCGGATTTGAAAACAATCAGGCCCCAGACTCACCTCAAGAACATAAGCACTGGAATGTAGAGTTAACATCAACCTCTCCACCCTCTACATCTGCAGTCCTTGTGTTTTATTCTGTTACTATGTGTGTTATTGTCTCTACCATTGTATTTAATTTTTTTTTTTGAGTTAATGGATGCCTAAATTTCCTTCGGGATTAATAAAAAAAACAACTTTCTATGTATCTATCTATCTATCTGAGGTTGATTCATACATTTTCTAGCAGATTGAGTAAGTTACATATAGGCATATTGCATTTCAACATATAAAAAGATCAAATAATTGGTACTAAATAATAATTGTCAGTTCAAGCCCTGGCTTCAGCAGAACAGTCACATGTCTGTGGGCCCTTGAGCAAGGCCCCTAACCCCCAGCTACAGGGGCCCCACACCTTGGCTGACCCTGCGCTGTGACCCCCAAGCTTTGAAGAACAACATGGGTCTGCAAAGAGAAGGATTCCAATGTACCTGTATTTGGGCAAATGGCAAATAAAGCATTTATCATTTATCATGATCATGTCATAAATATGTAGCAAACAGAATTTAAGTCATTTAGACCTTTTGTAGGTGATGATAATAATTTAATAGACAGCAAAAGACCAGTAGATGTGTTTTAGAGGATACAATTTATTTTTAACAAAAGTCACAGTAACTGAGTAATGTCAGCCAGCTCACTTTAATTATAGCACCTGCAATCTGTTATTGCATAAGGCTTATTCAGCTTCTGGTAAATAATCTTTACCAGTAGATCATGGATTGATGATTAGCAATGCCCAGCCGCTTTTCCTATGAAATAAAACCACAGTTTATAACCATCAGTACAGGTCACATTGGTCACAAGAAAAAAATCAAAAAAGAAAATCTGCACGAATGATTAAAACATCATACAAATTATATAAAAATACAAAGCAACAATCTTTCTTTCCAATATGTGGCAGATACCTTAAAATGAAATATTATTGCTAATATTCAATGGATATAAAGATACCGTAGACTGAAAATCACAAACACATCAAGAAAACTATTCTGTTCAAAATTATACAGAAAAAACTGATATGAATATAACAAAGGTATGTATGCATACTGAAAGTATGCCTATCAAGTAGGATATAAATATATGCATCAGAACATGTCACAGAAACTCAAATACAAAATTAAAACATAAGAGCTAGGGAACAAATTAATTATAATTAAATATATAAATTAGTTTCCGAATATTTTATCCAACTAACATGGATTTGAGACTTTATCCATCAATAAAAATAATAAATGCATATCAATTTTTTGCTGCAAAATTCATACCTTCCCTTAAAATAATGCAGCAATAATACCATTAACTTTATGGAAAAGTGTAACCATATTTAGACCAAGTGGTCAGTTTGTGCCTGTATTTCTGACCAAAGAAATCTGTACCTTTTCACACATGGCCTTCATTGTCAATAAGAGAATCGTTCATTAATATAAAATTAACCGTATAAAGAGGGAGTCTTTCAAATTCATAAAAAAGCACAATCTCTTAAAAATCCTTAAAAAGTTCAGATGTTGACGGGCTTCCCCAGTCCCACCAGCGAGGGACACGCTAGCTTGTCCTGCTGAATGCGACTTGAGACCTTATGGCTTGAAACGTTTTTGACGGTGACGACAGCGACGACTCGGGTCCACGTGAGTAAGGAGTGTGACACTCCCACGGTAGTCGGGCTGGACACTCCTCACCTACCGCACTGTAGAATGAAACCCTCTCCCCACTCTTTATTGCCTAATTAACTATTGTGAAACGAAGATTTAAAATCCATGCAAATATCTGAGCTCTGTAAAACAGTAATGATTAATACTGCTATATTATTACCATACTGTAGAAGCTCCAGTCATTCTTACATGGATACATTAGCTTTCATCTCTTAAAGGGGAAAAGGAAAAAACATTTTAAGAAAAGATAATCCATCTTCTAACTGATTATCCTGAGCTGGGTTACACGGCATCTTGGAGTCTATCCTAGGCAACATAGGGCACAAGGCTGGGGTCAACCCTGGATGGGATGGCAGTCCATCGCAGGGCACATGCATGCATATGCTAGAGGCAATTTAGAAACTTTAGAGATTTAGTGATTTCCTGCATGTCTTTGGGCTGAGGAAAAAGGGGGGAGGGCATGCAGACTCCCCACAGAGAGGACAAGGGTGGAATTCGAACCCTGGGCACAACAGCGCTATCCACTGCGCCGCGGGGCCATCCGTAAACGGCGCAAAATGAACTTCACAAAAATATCAGTATCAGAAAAACAATCACAGCAGATTCTGCCCCTTCAAGAGTCTGGATGCCATACAGGATTACAAAGCATTTACAAAATATGAAAAACCAAAAGGTAAAAGAAAAATTAAGAGAATTACAATACAAAAAACCCAATTTGTACATTTAAATAGTTTTCCTTCCAATGAGTATATGCATACTGAAGGCTCACCTATTTAGGCTGGCTTGCTTAGTCTTGTCTGTTTTCCTTTTTCCACTACAGTTTATTTTTATTTACCTATCTATTTATTTATTTATTTATACTATTATTATATATATATATATATATATATATATTACTTATACCTTTTTTCCTTCTACCTATTGCTTCTAGCCTCTATTTTTTCCCTCTGGTTTCTGTTTCATCACCTCCTTAATCTTATGGCTATTTTACTTCTACTAACAGTCTCACTTTGTTTTAACTGGTTATTTTACAGTTTAGCGCATTTGGTACGAGAGATGTCATTAGAAATAAAATTTACTATTATTATTATTATTGTAAGCTTAAATATTTGTACCATTAAATGAATAAAATATATATTAAATCCTACATAAAATGATATATAAAGGCAAATGAAAATAAAGACAAATTCAATATAGCTAGGACATTTTAAATAGTGACACTAAAAGATCTCGTCCACAATTTGAGTGTTGAAATGTACACTGGCCACATTTCAGGAGTGTCTGTCGGACAACTTTGTTTGTAAATCCAAAGAAGGTCCCTGATTCTCTCCAGACAAAGGCATTGTTTCGTACGCGCAGAGCATTTGTGCTTATACAACTTTAACTTTCAACGTTTTGGTTTTTTTCTCGACGTGTTTAAAACATCAGGTCCTCATTTTTTCCTGGACGACACGAACAACCTCCTGGAGCCTGCAAGATGGCCGCCTGCGGACTCCTGAGGTGCTGAGTCTAGTTTCGGCGTGGATGTGTAGCAGGGCTCCACCCTTCCCAGCAGGCCCCTGGTACTGCGTGACGGGCCGGCCTCACCTGAGATAGGGCTCAGTTCTGATAGGATCTGCACAGCCGGCTCCCTGTCCAGCCCAGTGTTGCTGGCGCTGCTGGGAGACTGGGGCTCAGCGCTAAAGTAGAGCGTGGAGCTGGACTCTGTCGGGCAGAAGTTGACCTCGGGGCTCCCTCCCAGTCCTGACTTACCTTCGGGGGAGCTCCTCTTGAATTCGGACACGGGCGACCCTAGGGGGCTTTCCATCTCCAGGCTCTCGCCGTCCTCCTGGGTCGCGTCAGTCGATGCCGCTTCGCTCGCGCTGTGGAAGTCCTCCTTCATGTCCGAGAGGGGCGCCATGCCACACTTCTGCTCCAAATCCGGCGTCGTGGCCACCACCACCGCCTTGATGTCTGGAATGCGCTGCCTCGCGTCCAGCATGCCGAGCAGGCCGCCGCTGCCGTAGGCCAGGTCGATCCGGCCTACATCTCCAGTCTTCAGCGCCAGGCGGATCAGCAGCCAGTGGTGGTGCCCATGTCGGCCTCCAGGGATGGGACCTCTGCTCGCCGGACGCTCCGGCAGCGACCCAGTGAACGTAAAGCCGCTGTGTGCCTGAATGGTGGAGATGGGCAGGCCCTTGTCCCCCATCGAATAGGACGACTCCTCTCTCTCCAAACACGCCCTGCTAACATGGCCCTGACCGAATCTTTGGCATATCTCGGTGGATTTCGGGTGTAGGAAGCGGTAATACAGAATCACTGAGGCCATCCCTGCGAGGGGGAGACAGAATGCGAGATCAGTGATGGACCCGATAGGATAGTTTTTTAAAAATCTAATCTGGACATAATTATAGTCCATGGAGGAGCAGAAAACTCTGAAAAAGGTTTAAACCCACGTGAGCTGGAGGCCAGGTGGCACTTGGGTTGGAAATCGCTCAGGAAAACATGCGTGCGCTTGTGGTAACATTTTCATTCCAAGTTGCAGAAAACTACCCCCATCTAGCGGTTACATTTTCTGGAAAATGATCCTTGAATCCCTGGATCCCATAATTATCCAGCAGCCATGGAAGAAATTACGATGGTGGCTTAGCTGCTGCCTGATTCAACCCATAAAATAACCAACAAGAAGAAAGGCAAACCATCCTTTGTTAAACAGCACCCACCAATCCCAAATTGGTTCTCACCTACACATGAAGTTTGATAGTATTGGGCAGAAGAACAGCTATATTTGATTCCATCTCCTACCTTCATGTACAGCACCTGACACCATCCATCATCCCTGATTTACCCACAGTCATGTTATTAAACATCAACTCATGCCCTACCCAGGAGGAAACTGCACATCACCGCGGTGGGGATGCTCAAGCTTTCCCATGATGCACCATTCAGGAAGTCAGAAGCGGCAAGCACAAGGGTCGCATTTTCCAGCAACATGACCTGCAACAGGTGGAGGGGAGGACTCAGTTTCCCAGCATGCTGCCTGCCGTGACACACTACAGCAAAGCCCACTACTTCAAAGGGAAGGTTAATATGAGAGATTCGCTTAGTCTGAGCTGCCCACATACAGACATCTTCAGACTTCACTGGCCCATCTTAAAAGCCTCTTCCAGGACATGCTGTGTTAATTTTGCCTGGCGTTCCCTGCTACATGCGCTGTTGGGTTACCTGTAGCAGCATCGCTTATGCTTCATTAATTGTGCTTGTTCAGCAATGTTTTGTATATTTAGAAAAAACATTAATTGTGTTAGATGTACTTTATCAGCTAAACAAATAACTGGAAGCAAATGGCTTTGTTTTAGCACTACTGGGAACTGTGCTGTTCCACAGGGTGAACCTGGGGAGAATGTGAGCCTGGAGGCAGGGGGGGGGAGGCCTACCAAATAAAAGCCTGTCATGCGAAACCTGGAGGGCCCATCCTTCACGTTGAGGAAGAAGAAGACATGCACTGCCCCCAGGGTACAGTTGAAAAGACGCCAGTGCCACGGCTTGGCACAGATGTCCGCTTGTTGCGAGACGAGCCAGAAGGAGGCCGTCAGCCAATGAAAACCTTGAGATGGGTGGGGGAGGGAGGGGCCAGAGAAGATGTTCACTCGCTACTGGTCAGGCAGTACAGTGCAGAGAGGAGGTATAAAGAGAGTGTGTGTGTGTGTGTGTACGTGCGTGTAGATTAGGGTTAAATTATATTGCGGGGACCAAATGTACCCCACAATGTAATACAAACCTGTTATTTTGATTTTGTGGGGACCATTTTTCAGGTGTGAATGCAATCAAAAAACTAAAACTGCCAAAAGTCTTGTATTTTGTTTGGTTACTTATGGTTAAGGTTAGGGCTGGGTAGGGGTTAAGGTAGTCATGTTGGGATTAGAGTCCCCACCAAGATATAAATACAAGCCCGTGTGTGCATGCGCGTGCATACATGCGTGTGTGTGTGTGTGTGCATGCAAAACTGGAATCTTGATCCCTTGCTGTGCAGAAGATGGGGAGTTGTGCTCCACTGATTCAGCACAAATTGCTGACACAGCGACTGGAAAGAGCCTCACAGCTACAAACATTTACATTCAATCATATTTATCTAGAGTCATTTGCAATGTTTACTCCATTTAATACAGCTGTGCATTTTACAGTGTGTATGTTTACAGCCTTGCTGACGGGTACCTGAAACGCCAACCTGTGTGTGACGAGCCACCACCCATCATTAAGTGGCACTCTGTTGCCAGCGCAGGCTAAGGTGCTAAACAGCTATAACCTGTGTTTGGACCCAGCGCACCTGCTACTCCGAAGGCCCACCAGTGGAAGATGCGTGCGAAGACCACGAGGCTGGCGATCCTGCTGCCCAGCATGCAGACCCTCCAGAGCAGCTGGCACAGCAGGGCGGCGGGCGGCATGGCCAGGTGCCCCGGCCGGATCAGGCAGCACGCCCGGCTGTAGAGGACCAGCGCCCATGACAAGGACAGCAGGCAGAGGCCACAGCACAGCGCCACTGGGGGGAGAAGGACACATTCCCATAAAGACGTCCTCGGGACAGCGTGTGGCCCAGTGGGCTAGGCCTCTTACAGGGCCCATAAGGGGAAGGACACAGTCCCATAAAGATGTCCTCGGGACAGCGTGTGGCCCAGTGGGCTAGGCCTCTTACAGGTCCCATAAGGAGAAGGACACAGTCCCATAAAGACGTCCTCGGGACAGAGTGTGGCCCAGTGGGCTAGGCCTCTTACAGGGCCCATAAGGGGAAGGACACAGTCCCATAAAGATGTCCTCGGGACAGCGTGTGGCCCAGTGGGCTAGGCCTCTTACAGGGCTCATAAGGGGAAGGACACATTCCCATAAAGACGTCCCCGGGACAGCGTGTGGCCCAGTGGGCTAGGCCTCTTACAGGGCCCATAAGGAGAAGGACACAGTCCCATAAACACGTCCTCGGGACAGCGTGTGGCCCAGTGGGCTAGGCCTCTTACAGGGCTCATAAGGGGAAGGACACATTCCCATAAAGACGTCCCCGGGACAGCGTGTGGCCCAGTGGGCTAGGCCTCTTACAGGGCCCATAAGGGGAAGGACACAGTCCCATAAAGACATCCTCGGGACAGCGTGTGGCCCAGTGGGCTAGGCCTCTTACAGGGCCCATAAGGGGAAGGACACCAGTTCAGATCCTAAAGTCCCCAGAGTGGTTTCACTCTTGGGCCCTGAGCTGGACTCTTAACCCCCAATTGCTCCAAGGACTGGCTGACCCAGTTTTCACAATTCTAAGTCACTTTGGATAAAAGCAGCTGATAAAAATGTAAATCCTTCAGCTGGGGGCTGCTCTGGTCACAGAGCTTAATTAAAAACTGTGATTATGTTTACAAGCTGAGTCAGCTCTATAAGTCAAAGCTTAACATGGCTATTTCAGAGAAACTCATCTCATCTTCTTTTGAATGGAAAGGCAACAGATAAAAGTAAAACTGTTAAGTGCAGATATCATAAGATTAACAGATGAAGTTTCATCCCTTACCTGGTGAGATCAGGCCGACGTCAGAGGTGACAAGGATGTACGTATGCAGAATGGTCTGCGGGAGGGTGAACAACAGCGCCTCCAGCAGGCGGAGTGCGGAAACGTCAGCCTGTTGCATCACTGCAGCCCCCAGCTCGCCTGTTGACCTCTGCATGTGCCATACTGATGATATGCAGTCCCCAAATCTGCCAGCAGAGGGCAGCAGCTATTACCACATGTCTCTGGTGCAACTAGCAGTTTCTGTGACCTGCCCCACTAATGGGCGAAAAGTAGCCTTACACCACTCTTCCTCCTCTCCTTAGAAACTACATGAACCCAGCAATCAGTCCCAGACCTGGCTCTCTCACCAGTAAAATATCTCACTTGTTCAAAACCAAGTGAAATATCTCCTAGGCAACAAAACAAGACCAACAAGAGTTTTCTAACAATAATGTTTTTTTTTCTGTGTCAGTCTCTGTACATTTAATAACAGCAAACTCTACTACTATCAGTGATAATGGTGAAATTATAGACTGTTCCACGTACCACCCGTCCTCACGGCCAAGGAAATGTCATAAAACGGTGACAATGGTGTCGGTTGTGCCAACCTTTTGTAGATGCCCAAGTGCAACAGGTGGACGAGGGCCAGGAGACACCTGTGGCGGTCGCTGTCCGCATGGTACCACAGGAAGCTGAGCAACTGCACGATGGACCCCGGCAAGGCCAGAGTCAGAGTCAGGGCTGCCCAGAGCGTGTGCCCGAACCACAGGTAGTACACCAAACAGTAGGCAACTGGTTAATAAAAAGAGACACAATTAAGCCGTCAGAACCGAGGCTCGTACAATGAGAAGCTAAAAAAAAGCAGCACTTTCTGAAATCCAAAACAACCTTTCCGTTTACAATATTCTAGTACAAAAAATGTTGCATCACTGTAATATAGTGAGTTTATTTTACTAGTAATGTGGTCTACAAGTATTCTAGGGGTTTTCACATGTTTTATGAATGTTTACAAGTTATCTGAAGTGAAATCTAATTTTGGTTTTATCCAATGAATGAAGAGCAGATGAAGACTTGAAGTAATGTTCCTTGTTTTAGTTCTATGGGATACCACATTCTGTGATCTGTGAAGAAATCCGAGCCCCCCAACTTTGGAGGTGCTGCTGCTTTTGTTTACTAGTGTATTACTTAATTCTTAACCTTGATGGTCGTATAGTATGTTAACACTACAAGGTAAGCATACATCGGAAAGACGCGGTTCTGCTCTCCACACTTGTGATGGAAAGTACACCCAAAGGCAGAGTCCTTTGATCGACGGTATTAAACTAGGTCTGTCTTTCATTACTGATGGTAAAGTGGTGTAGTATTACCCCGGAGCCGGTTACTGCGCATGCCCACTTCACCGGCCCAGTTAACAGACCCTGTGTTGTTCTCAGCGCCCCCAGCGTGCCAGTATACGGAGCGGCAGGGAACGCCCCCCCACCTTCATCCATTCACGAATGGCGTTTTGAAAAGGCGCTCAAGCCACGAAACATACATAAGTAACGGATCAGATTACGATGCAAAAACAACAATAGATGTAATTATACACATTCAAAATATATGCACGTATATGCTTTATACATGCGGTATATTATTTTTTCGCTTTTGCACAGATTGCAATAAATAAATGCAAGCAAATACAAACAGTTAATGCCAAGTAAATTATACCCATTAGAGCGCACTAATAAATCACATAAATAAAAAGTGTCCGAGATGTGTATGCGTAGTAAAAAATTTAAAAAAAACACCGGAGTACCATTACGTTATTCATTTTCACATGCGCGGGTACTGGCGGGTTCATTTCTGCAGCTTCGTATCACTTACTTGCGGTTCTCTCAGCCAGAATAACGAGGACCGATGCGCCGAAAAGGATGACCTGGCACCACTCGGTCCAGCATCCCCTACGACCCGGCGAGGGCATCTTCCGAGTCCCCTCGATGATCGATGCCGTCCGTAAACACGGCCAGCGGGACAGACCGGGACCACGGGCATACCGCTTAGCAGCTATTGTGCCTGACGTCATCGTTTCACTCTTAAAGGGCCAGTTCACGTCTTCATCAATTACCCTTATGTATCCCAGAGGGAAATTCTTCTGTATACAGCAGCAAGGTACATAAAGCGAACAGATACAAACATATAGTGCAAATCAATCACATTTCAGAAACACTACACATACTTCAAGCAAATATAAAAAGGGCACGAACAGAACATCCTGAAAACAAAATATTGTGTATTAAATAAATAATCCTAAATATAAATGAGTTAACAAATAATATGTGCGCAGTTAAAAGTAGATATCGCCTAACTTTATGTTAAAGAGGAGATCCTTTCCTGGCGCGTGATGGCGAGGGGGAGTAGGTATTGTAGTACCCGATGTTACGAATGTAGGTTACAGTCATTTCAAAACACCTGAATTACCCGGCTTAATTTCTAATGTACGAACTGCCAACATAAAAGGTTCTAATATCAATTAATGAGTGCAATAACAAAAATTTATTCATCTATCTTCTAACTACTTATCGTCGTCAGGATCGATATTTTTCAAATAACTTATTTACACACATACTTTGACGAAGTCAATTGCACAAATTTAATGAAGTTATAATTAAAATGAATCAAGTTAGTGGACTAACGGACATTTAATAAGCTAAATTTAGAAATTTTAATCTGGGGTGCTTTCAACATTATCAAATTCTTGCTCAGGATGAAAACCACAATTAATTTTTTTTTATCTGTACAAACGTTCACCAGTCAGCTACTAATCATAGTTCTCAAGGTATGCTGACGTAAGGTAGTCTGCAGCTGCACGTGGAAAATACCTCTCTGCAGGAAATGCAATATGCGGAATTATTGTTATATTTTCAATTTAAGGAATTAAACATTTAAGAAATAATTGGTGATTCTTCGACAATAAAATAATTATTAATATTTTAACAACTGTAATTTTAGCAAAAATATTAAATAAAGTAACTGTTGCAGAGCTGCTTTATATGGTTACAATCTAACGAGTGTTTCCACGGTATCGAAATTCTAAGTTCCGAAAGTGCACAAGGATATTGAAATTCTCGTATATTAGTTGATAATGTATTTTCTAAGATTTAATAAGGTATATTTAACTGACCCATTTTATTCATATATTCAGATGACGAATTACTAAAGCGATTTTTGAACAATTCGATCGTTATGCTAAAAAATGGTGATTCTTAGATGTGACGACAAATCCGTAGTTTTCCAATGAACATTTTAAAATTGTTACATAACACATACAATAACATCAATTCTAATAATATATTTTTAACTTAGAGAGGTTTATGCCTGATAAATAAATGCACATTTACTCGGGACTGGATGATTAATTAATTGACTTCTCCCACGAAATAATTCAATTTTGTACTATTTCGCAATATTCCGACAGATGGCGAAGTACCATCGTGAAAAATGTTGTGTGGATGATCGCTGGTTTTTGCAATGTACTTAAAATGCAGCGCAAAAGGAGAAGAAATCACCACTGTATTGTAATTGCAGGTTTATTGTCCTGCATTGTGTCTTAACCACATGTGACATATAAAGAAAATTCGTGTACACTTTTTTGTTGATTTTGAGCAATCTACTTCGTGTTAATTCATTGAAAATAGCGGGATAGTCATGGCCTACAGTTCCACAACTAAACAAACAAGACTCGAGGAAGCCAGAATGACATTTCACATCCTTAAATTCATCCAGTATATGAATATTGCGGTATACTTAAAGTTTAATTATATAATGGGAAAATATGGGGGAATACCATACCATAGGCATTAAAAGGAGTTCCCAACGTCTATATTGTGCTGTAATCACAACCACGTGGATTTTCCAGTGGAAACTGAACCCATCAATCAAAGCCCTTTAAATTCAAGGGGAATACGGCACACAGCAATACTGTTCTCAGTAGGAAATTAAAGATAAAACGGGAGGGCAATCTGAGTGCTAAGTATGTGAGATGAAACGTGTTTTGGGAACCTAGATCTTGCCGCTTGTGAAAGGTGGAGAAATTGGCCTACCAAAACTTTTAACCAGTTCCTGTCCACTATGTATCTTGGCTGTTATTTTGCCAGCATTATCACTGGGGGGAGAGATAAGCCGTCTAACGAATATCTGTGGCGCCTGCATGTCCCCCCTCCAGTCAGACAGGAATCCCGGATTTCAGAGACGTTCGCGGGGAGAAAGGTTTGTGTTGGCAGGACCACAGTGCTCTGGTAATCATCTCACTTTCTCTTCTGAAACGCAGATCTGTCCACGCCCTTTCTCCGCTCCCCTATCAGTCTCCCATACCTTCATATCCCCTTCTTCCCTTGTAGTCGTCGCCAGGGCCTCGCAGCCACCCCCACCGTCAGGAGGCCGTGCTGCCCGACTCGGCCTCGGGGACCCCAGGGAACGGGAAGATGTCACGCAGATGCCGCTCGGGAAATGTGGGAAGTGCGTGTGAGACTCTTTGAAGTGACGTGAAGCTCGCTCTCTTCCAGCAATAAGTGGGAGAATTCAGCAGGGTTTGGGATCAAAGCTACGCAGACGGACAAACCTTCACTGATGCCGAGCGTGAGGCTTGACAGAAAGACAAAGGAAAGGTTTAGTGGCATCCACGCCTCCTTTAGTTTGGAAACATCTTTATTTGCTTTAATTTAATTGAAAAAGTACTATTTTTGTAAAAGGCAGATAAGACAGTGAAGCTTACCGTTTTTGGCAGCCATTGTGATAAAACTATGGATTTTTTTCTGATGATTACTTGGAAAGTTAGAAGGAAATGATATGTACGGCTCATAGGACGCTTTGGCATCTGAGTCTTAAGCTTCGCACGATCTTTACATGAATCATTTTGCTAAATCCCAAGGTCTGTGTGGATGGAGATAAGCTCGCTGCGTAGAGAACTCCCGACGGCCTCGGAAAAACTTTAAAATAATTGCGTACAGACATCACATGCGGGAGCTTAGACTGCAGATTAATGATAATATGAAGTACGTCACTCCAGTTGATCGAAAACAACATTAAAACAAATTCTGCTTGTTATTCACATCTGCTAATATTTTTGTGCAACAATAGTTGAATTGCACAACCAACAGCCCAGTTTCAGTGAGAAAATTGTATTTGTAACAAGAACGTCACTTCTATGAACATTTTTTTCTACCCTGATCATTTGTACGTGCTGTTTTACTTTGCAGCATGTTCAGGCCAAAATAAAGCAGTCAACTGACAAGCAGGTCAGTTAATCCACATACCCCCCCCCCCCCCCCCACCACTGACAGAGCATCTAGGAGATGACATAAGCAGGGTTCCAGGGACAGCTGACATGAGTTCTGTGTGAGATTCCGGCATCAGCGGTCGCCCCGGCAGAGGTGTCCCTGACGAGGGGAGACTGGCGGCTAGGAGAGGCATCAGAGGTGAAAAGATCTGGTCCAGTTCAGGGATGTCTCCTCCGCTGGTGGTCTGGGGGGCTTTCGGTGAGAGAGATAAACAGCGGCACCGCCAAAGTCGGGCTCAGCCCAGTTCCCCTCCCCCACTTACTCCATCCCTTCAATCTACAATGCTAAGGGTCTCACTGCTAGAAAGCAACCCTCTCAGACCAGACAAGAGGATGGGGCAAGATTGGCCAGATATCGTTTTATTACAAAACAACATTTTAAGCACCCAACAAGTACTCAACCTGTACTAGAATTAGCACGAAAATGTATTAAAATTCCATTCCATTCTAGCATGACAGCTGAGTTCAAAACCATTTCCATGGTCAAATTAAAGCCTTTTTTCATGTGGATGAAGAAGCTTTGTCGATAATCAGAGAGGGATGTGCATCATTGGTCTCGTCCCTTTAACACTCCAAAGAATGCTAGGGAAGGTCAGAGGTCAGAAAAGAAGCAGCCATTTTAGTTTCTACTTTAATCTGCTGGCAAAAGCGACCTTCAGCGCGATGTGAGCCTGCAGCCGGCACTGCTTAAGATGCTGCTCCGATTGCTCCGTCCGGATGACGAGACCTTCTGCTGTGGCCATTAATGCTGTTATGTAAGGATGGAAAGTCAGGGTCACATCGAGGCTGCTGACCGGATTAGGGTCCGGCTTTCTGCGGGAGTTTGGTCATTTTTGTGAATCTTCCCAATGCACGCTAGGGACAGAGAGAGCATTAACTTGTTTATGCAATTAATGTGGCTGCAGTTTCATGTTTAGCTTTTGTATTTAGAAAAGCCAACCCCCCCCCACACACACACAACACCCCAAGACTTCCAGTTATCCTCCCCCCTCAGCTGAACTTCAAGGCCTGCCAGCTGAGGGGAGGACAGGAGAACACAGGAAATTCCCGGGCGAAGCGGCCGCTGTGCGCATCCTCCCGCCAGCACCTGTGCCTCTACTCCACCTCAGTCTGGCTGAAAAGCTAGAAAGTACACCCCCCCCCCTGTTGGCCCACACAGCTCTCATCCATTCCCCACCTACCAGAACCCAAGTCACCCTGCCGGGGAGCGCTGGTCACATGACCAGAGCAGAGCAAACAGCGTTGGCTGTTTACCCACCTTATCTTCGGTGTTGTAACAAGTCAAGGGGCACGGGCTGACCCCTGGATGCTGAGGAGAACATCACCAATGCAGCAGGTGGGGTCCAGTGGGAAACGCGAGTCAAAAAAAAAATCGTTGGGTGTTTATGGGGTCATGTGTACTTGATCTCATCGCCCAGAACGATCCACAGCTTTTGAAACAAGAAAACATGACAATCTGTGGAAAAAATAAAATATACCTTTAATTAATTCACTATATGATATTAGCCATGTCATTAATGTACATTATTTTTGTATGCATATGTGACTGTGGAGGATTAGATGTCTATAAGCACTGATGTTTGTCTTGCAGAGCCATACTTTATCATTAAAGATATGCATTACAAAAGATAGTGAGTGGAGCATGATACATTTTGTCCAGTGTGTCATGTTTACTTACAATGATAAGAGATGATGGATCCCCCCCAAGCTATAGATTTCCCGCATGCTGTATAGAAGGCACTTCAGAATTAGCTGAGATAAGTGGAAAACCACCTCTTGCACACTGTACCTCACATGACAGATACTTATTAAGGGGGTTAAAGGTCAAAGTGACCGCCCCCCCCCCCAGGTTTCTTCCAGCCAGCGGACATAGTGGGAACTGACTAGTTCCCGATTGTAACCGTTTCTCCCCAATTTCCCACCATGACGGTGTTTTTTTTTTCTGAACCCGCTCCGTCCGTGGGCGCTTCCCACTCGATCCCCAATATCAGCCCCCTTTCTGGTAGGGTGCTAGGTTTCTGTTTTTTTTTTTGTTTTTTTTTGCAGACGATGAGAAGTAATGCCCCCAGTCAATTATAAAGATGAATGAAGAGGGAGCTTATCGCCGTTCGTGTGCTGCGCGTTCGTGTGCTTAAGGGCAGTGAGTGCAGGAAAAGCGGCTGGGCGCGGGCGCGCGTGTCGGCCTGGGGGTGACGGGGTTGCGGCTCTGCGTAGTTTCTGCCTAAACAAATGACCGCGTGTCAGACGTCCGCCCGTAATTAGCAACATTTCATAAATAAAGTTATGCGTGTGTTTAACCAGACGCGTTTAATTAAGACACGTATAAAACATTCGCATACCAACAGAGAATATGTGTCCCAAATTAACTTTCTAAAATATGTGGTGATTTTTCTGAAGATTCAGAGCTCAGCACTCTGCTCCCGAATCATAACGTGTCGATCATGTAATAAATTAATAGTATTATTTTACCTTTATCTCTCATTTACATCTTGAGGAGTCTGATCGGTCTTGCTGCCTCGGCATTTATAGCTAGTTATATCAAAGCCACCACAGAAACCCAACAAGTTTCTTAAAGTTTCTTCAAGTAATGTTTCCCTGCGGTGTTGAAAAAAATCATACGGGTTAATATTTAATTGCAGAATCATATACCAAAACGAAGTGAAACTTCCTCTTGAAATCCGATCTGTAAACGAGGTGGGGAAATACCATCCGACGTGCCGTGCTTCTAGTGCAGCTGCGGCCGTCTGATCGATATTTCAACGCGCCGACAGAATCGCTCCACAAATATTGTATCTAGAACAATAACTGACAAATGGCATAACAGTGGCGTCTACAGCAGTGGTTAAAGTGAGCCTCGCTTTAGATTACCGACACCTCTCAATAGCTGGTACTGAATAACAAGGGGAGTACTGAACATTTCAAGCAAACACATAACATTGTATATATTTTTTTGTTACTCTATAACTTTTTCTCATCGTTTGTTCTGTGGAATCAAGTAGTAACTATATAAAAATGTTTCATTGCATGTTGGTAGCTACCAACCTCACGTGGTACTACGTGTACATTACCAGGCTGAAGTTTCTAAGGTAACTTAAAATTTTAAGAACAGAAGATTTTTAGTAAACAGTAGTGTTGCATAGCCTTTGTGTCAAATCTGCAGTTTTTTTGTTTTACCATGACTGCAAAAGTCCTTATTTATATCTGATTATTAAAACTGCATGATTGACTTGTATAAAGTTTTTCTGTAATATTGATTTGACATTTCATGACACATAATTCACAGGCCAACATGAACAGCTAGATACTAGATATTCTATTTTTTATCGTAAGATCACCCTGTTTATGTTTTGTCCACGTTTTTTATAAAAGCCAACGAAATAAACCTCAAAAGAATGTGACGTAAGTGCGCAATAAACATACCACGACGCAGGAGCCTGGTGACGCGTCTGTGACATGATCTCACTCAGTAGCGTCTGATAATAAGGATTAAAAGTGAAAATATGTCTTTAATGCTTGATATGAGCATTAAAGTGTGGAACCGGGTGAAAACTGTCCCTCTCTCCTTCCCCTGCTTACCATTTGCACCCAAGGCCACAGCAGGGAGGTAAGCAGCTGACAAAGGTGCAGAGAAAGAAGGAGAGCGCCGGAAGCAAGAGCCTCAAAGACAAAACTCCTTCTGCCGGGCTGGATCTCAAGGCCGTGCGTTTGCGGCGGCCCTCCTGTGCTGTGAAAGGTCAGAGCTGATGTATGTGCGACTGTTACAAATCTCCCCTTATCAAATAGTGGCTGAGCAAAACAAAGATAACCGCGTCTCCATGCGGCACTTCCTTGCGCAGTGAACCAATCAGCCTTCCATATTTAATTCTGTGGCAGTTTTATTTAAAAATAATTTCCCCCCTATATTCCCTCCATTCTGGAGAAGCTGGAATGTGCCCCTGTTGAGCGCCTGCCAGCGGGGGTTAGGGGAGAGAGCCCCCCCCCATCAGCCGCTCCGGTTCCACATCACCTCTGCAGTTCGCGGTCTCCATTGGCTCCGCCCACATGCAGACAGACACCCAATCAAGTGATAAAGTCCAGGATGGAGAATCCCCAACTAGCCATCTCACTATCCTCAGTTTGGCAATGTAGCATTTTCCATGTTACAGATGCCAAATTCGAACCCAGTTCCCTGCCGTATGATGCAGCTGCCTATGAGTGTTTTAATACAAACAGCTGGAAGAGGGAACCTAGAATAATTGCTTGTTCCACCCCAAGTGTAGTATTGGGGCTTTAAATTCCTTTTTTATTAAATCTTTAAGAATTATTTCCATGTGCAAAGTGAAGATATTTTTGTCCAATCCACCTCATTCCTCCGTCTGCATTTTGTCACGTGCCTTATTGTCGTTCATGTATTGGGCTCTATTCTTCCCCATTTGCAGCTTTCAGTGTGAGTTACGCCATTTTCAGGGTCAAGTGCACTGTCTGTGTAAATAGCAGCTATAAGAGCAAAATTAATGTTTTTCATAGTGTTGCAGCTGTGAAAGAAGATCACATATACGGTACAGTGCATTCAGTTTAGTTGTTCAATGGTTAATAACAATGATATTACTGGGATTTTTATAAGCATTATATTAGTGAAGTGTGGGTTTCTTATTGCTTTTATTAATGTACTTATTTATAATGTTTATATTTCCAATTGAATGGTTCTGCAGTTGCCACAGTAATTTCACAAAACACTAAATTAATAATTCATTTTTTAGTCTGTGGTTTATTAAGATTTTATTCATATCAAACAGGAAGTATGTGAAATATCACTTATTCAGTGAATGGTCCTGTGGGAATACTTAGTAACGCAGTGGTCTATAATAAGGGATTGACATAACTGGTACACAAGTACGCATTCAGCATTAAAAGCATACGTGCGGAAGTAGATTGTTGTAACAGCGCAAACACGTACGTATGTTATGTGCATTTTCGCCGATATGACAAGAAATTATCGTGCATTTCAACCTTTATATGCTAATTCGTACTTCATTTGCGGTATAGAGGTTAAAATTCACGGTAATTTCTTGTCATATCGGCGCAAATGCACATAAAATACGTACGCATTCGCGCTGTTACATTAATCAGTTGCCGCACGTATCGCTTTTAAAGGTGAATTCTTACTTGCGTACTAGTTATGTCAATCCCTGTCTATAATGCATCCGAAGGACCCAGTCATAGGAGAGTGCGAGTTTAAGATGTATCCCAAAGTCTTTTAACTAGCAAGGGCTTAAGGCGTGTCCCAAACAGGCATGACCCAAACTCTTTCATCTTGCATCAGGTCCCTTACCAGCCTCTGTGCACCAAGACCCATGTTTGATGGCACCCACCCTGGCAAACTGCATGTGATGATGACCTCCCACTTTTTTTTTAGGGGGGCGGGGGAGCCTCCAGTATGGCGGCACTGTGGAGGCAGTGGGGTGACCTCATTCCCACAGCAGAAAGCTTGCTATCAGGGCCGTCTCCAGCATTCCGCTCCGGGGGCCTGACGTCAGTGTGCCTGATAACGGGGTCCGCTGAGGGGAGTTGGGGGGGGCTGCCGGGGGTGGGGGGGTTGGGGCAGTAGGGGTGTGATTCCTGGGTATTGGAGGGGTTACACTAACAGAGACAGCCCTGGATAAGGCCAGAGACAGATAAGAAGCGAGACAGAGGAGACCCATTGTTCCAGAAGTTTCAAACAGTTCTTGTGTCATGTGCTCATCCTTAAAAAATAGGAATATTAATGCTCCTATCATGTCTCCTGACTCGAGCTGCAAAACTAAACTTATGCTCTTTCTTAGGCTGCCTTTCTGTCAGATGGGAGAGGAGAGATGATTCCTGGTGGGCTACAGCCAATCGAAACAAATTAAATTACAAATAAAAAACACAAAAAGAAGAAAACAAAGCCATTTATTTCAGAGTTTTTTTTTGGTGCATTTGTGGTTTAAAATAAAGAGCCGATCATATTGATCCTCAGAAGCTTTCAAAAATAACACATCAGGCATGTGCGCTTGGGGCGTTGGCATAGCGACAGGGTGGCTGTGTACCGAAACGAAACCCAGCAGAGGACACAGGAAGACTGAACCGGGACACGAGTTTGTTGTCTCAGCCCAATCAGCGTTAGAGTGCCAGAAAAGCACATGTGAACCTGCTGTCCGCCAGGGTGTGAGTGGCCTGGTGCATTCTGGGCCATGCCCGGGCCGTGTCACTAGGGAGCCCGAGTGTTATCAGGTTCCCTGGCCCCGGGAGAGCTCTGTTTGCTCTCAGTGCTCATGCCCCGTGGACTTTGGCCTGGCCTTTATCTCGGGGAGAGGTGCTGGGATCCCTACCTCTCAGCCGCTAAAAATACATCCAGCGATAAGCCAGCCACGTAACCCTTGGCGAGGGCCTTCGGGCAGAGCGCGTGCCTCCTGACCGCGGTCGCGCATGACCAGGGGAGCCGCTGGATGGAGGACGCCAGGCAGGTGGGACGGACAGAACCCCGTGAATGAGTGCCGTGTGCTTATCTGTCACAAATGTGAGTCTGGCATCTGAAAAGGCCTCGCCCAGCCTTCGAGAGTAATTGCAAATTAATGCAGCTCTTGCAGCATTTTTAACGTGCATGTGCGGATGGTGAGACTGTGCGGGATCCCCATGTTTGACTTTGATAAATAATTAAATAGCCTTTGACATTTTCAATATTTAACTTCACCTATTATTATAGGACTTGTGTACATCAATGCTGGACACAAGCACGATAAATCAGTCTACAGAGACTTATAGTCGTAAGCTCTTTTTATATATTCTAGTGGCCTATGTCTAAATTGTACACATTCTGACTTAAATAGATTTTAAAAGTTTCTTTAAGCCACCGAATTCTATTTTTAAAACATATCCACTTCAGAAATAAGTGACTCATGGATTTATAAGCTAGCCTGAATTGTTTACATGGCACTTCATGGTGCAATGATGAGAAATCGTTTATTTCAGTCAGTATAACCTGCAGTTAATTAATAAGTAAAAGACAAACTTCTGGACGACTGACCTGGGATCAGTGCTTAAGCATACACCATGATACCATAAACTGGAGGGTTTTTCAACAAATTCTTCTTACTTTCTCCGTTTTTTCCCCCCTTTCTGTGCTTTAAAACCAAGCACAACAAATCTCTGTCCCCAAGCAGCTTAAAGCTCAAGATGAAAACATTAACTACAGAGTCACCATGAAATCCAGTCATTAAATGTCCCAACTCAGTATATAACATTTAGTTTATTTTCACTTCAAAAATATTTGAATATTTTTGGCACTGTTGCCTTATAAAGTTGTCATATAAGTATGACAGTTCTTCATCTTCAATGTACATTTACTTGCTTTGACAGTATTAGAGCATGTTGAGACAGATGGTTCATGTTGGACCACCCTGGTCAGGGGAACCACAGCAAACCCCTCCACAGGCTTTAACCAGAAACCATTGGGTTATAAAACTGGGTCTCTTTCTTCTCTATCTAGCAAAACAGGACATCCATCCATCTATCCATCCATCCATCCTCCTACTGCTTATCCTAGACCGGGTCATGGGGGTGGGGTACACCCTGCTTAGGATGCCAGCCAATCACAGAGCACAAACACCAAATCAGGACAATTTAGTATTAAAAATAAGTGCAGTTGTTTAAATATTCTCCTTTTTCTTCTAAATGGAAATTTAAATGGTGCAGCTGAGATATTAATATTTACTATGACATTTTTAAATAACACGTCAAATTTGTCCACAGTTGTAGACCTCAAACTAAATGTTTTCAATTTCACTGTTTGGATAAGCAAAATGAATTAATCTTTGAAAGCTGCTGTTATGTAAGGTAAAGTCCGTGTGTCTTCACATTGATCTCCATATATACCTTGCGTTGTCTGACATCATCTTTGACAAGCTTTTGTACAATGTCAAAAATGGCCTTCCTGACAATAAAAACAAAATGTTCTCTGTCACCAGTTAGACAAATGTATTATTTGGGGATTTGCTGATACTTGCAACCATAAACCAACACAATAACATTTTTTTCCCCCTTCTGTGACATTTGTTAGCTTATTGCCACTCAAAGGGGTGATCTTGATGGAGCTGAGTTCATTTTTGTCTATGCTGCTCCTATTGGGTCATGTTTATTTTTAGGTCAGTCCGTCTTAAGGTCCTAATGGAGGTGTTTTTCCTGGTGCCACAGAGGCCTGCCAAACTCCTTCCCTTAGGAAGAGAGTCCAAGGCAAGGAGTCTGACCCGCTGTAAGTGACTGGATGATCGTGGGCGGTCAAGGGGGAGGGGGGAGCTGTCAGGATTTCTGGTGGCCTATTCTAACTCTTGCTTACTGCATCCCTGACCACCAGGAACATGCTGCCAATTCTTTCCTGCTGCTTTCACCATTAGCCACGCATAGAAGAACTGCTTTGAATGCGATTTTCTGTTTGTAACTATATTTAATGGTTCCGTACGGAGGCGGTGCGAATAAGTTCACTGGAAGAGACGCACAGAGTACGTGGCATAAATGAGGCAAACACGGTCCTGTTATGGTTCAAAGGTGCCTTTCCGCGCTGTTCCCAGGGTCATCGGCGGTGAAAAACACGCGCGTGCACAGCAAAGTCTTCACACCGCGCTGTTTTTGCCAACTCGGCCGATCGGGTTGTCTGTTCTTTTTGACCTCCGTAGTATTCAACCGGATATTCTATTAATAACATTTTTCATTTTAAAATTGCTGAATGGTTAAACGAAATTACAGAGAATGGAGAGAACCAACTGAAGTCAACACTAAATATATTAAAGACTATTGAAAATGTAATTAACAGTTTTAGTCATGGGCCACAGCTCTGACTGCAGCTACGTGGTGAGATTTTGCGAATTAGCGGCCAATCTTCACATTTACCGCGTTCAAGTTAAACATTAATAATCCTTCGTTTTCAATTGAGCAATATCGAGGCTATTTACCTTGACATGATTAAAGGACAAGATCGGAAAATCAATACTATAAGCACTCGCTCACTCAAGGCTGTTCCATGCGAAAGAGACCAGTGGGTGAATTTCTTCACAAACATTTGCCTGTAGACAACTTTAATCGGAATCCAAAAACGCAACTGATCTTATTTAATTATTATCGTGCACGTCTACTCAATGCTGATCACGACTTTCCTGTTCCATTTCTTGTTATATTAAATTACTACACAGCAGTTTGACACCGGTTGAGGTGTTCATTTAACACAGAGTGTTTATATATTCCAACAGGATTATATAAACACTCGGTTTTAATATTAACACTGGCATTGCATTTTAATGCTTCTTATTGCGTATTATTTTGCCCTGTTACGGAATCTAAAAATACGGTCCCAAATACAATTCAAAGTCTCGGTACTCTTGTGAAATGATCAGAAAACAACACTAACTATACTTTGTCTATGAACAAAGAGAACTAAAATCGCTGCAGTTACCGCTGTACTAAAGAATTATTCAATATACGCTTAGTTTAACATTTTTCATTTTTCAAGTAACAACTCCCTTAATACTGTTGTTCACAGGTATTAATCGGTCGCTGTGTAATCGCTCCCAAAAGCCTAAGGACCATGCCTGTACGCCCCTCTAATCAGCTTAAATGCATCTAATTTATTTATTTAAAAAAATAGTTGTTGATTAAAACTTTACGAACAGCTTGCTAAAAAGATTTCATTTACGGATTTCCACAAAACCACTGGAGTACGAATTATTTTTTTGTTCGGTCCAGCCATAGTTCACGTACCACGCACACAACCATTTTTCTCACGGAGTTCAATGTCAGTCTCGCTTCGTCATTAAGACCGCGCGTAGATATTTGGTTTGTAATTAATGTGACTCTGAAGAAGAGCACTGATTCTTTAAAGCATTTCAGATGCAAATTCTTGCACCCGAAATTGTGTTGACTTTCTTGTCTATACTTAAGGTTTTATTTTGTAAGGTCTGAAATTTTAACGTATGAGGTATAATTGAAAAAAAATTGTAAATGACAACGACATAATTAAATTCCTATACAACTGTATATCCGTTTAACAGTCAAGATGAATAATAATTAGATATTAGGCCTAATATATTAAGAATTCCATATTGTTTACATTTGTTGTAATGGCCCTTAGAAATTTAACCCCCTATTTAAGATGATCGCGTGTGTTACCACGTTATTGTTACGCCTTTATCTATGTTGTGTTACTGCTCTCGAATCTTGGCACCTCTGCGCTACAGATTAAACGGTCAGTTAAAGTAAATTCACAAAAGACCTAACATGTGGCACATCTTCGTACTTCAGTGTTAAAAAGAGTCATATATGCCTATTGAATATTTAAATAACGGATGTATCGTTATTTTATTAACACTGACAATTTGTAATTCGACAATTAAATTGTTGTACCTTATAACACAACAAAGCTGATATTCAGTTCAGAGTTCTATTAAACATCACAGAGCACAGTGCTCTGAGCAATAGCTCAGGCATTTTGTATGGAAAAAAAGTAACACCAGCGTATGGCTTTGGTTACACCTGCTTAAATGTAGCTACTGTGGAAATTATTGATGTGCGTTTTCTTCTAGGTCGGTTTAACAGAAAATTCTACTCTGGGAATCAAATAAAATGTACTTATGACTTCGTCTGGTTCTGTATTGTAACACTAATCGCCTAAAATATTAACACTTCAGTTACACCTATATTAAACTTTAGTAATAGGGACCATATATTGAAATGTAAATTAAAATATTAAGTGATACTAATAAAAATGACATTAATCACTAGGATTTATCTTAATAGAGCTTGAAGAAGTTTTAAACAAATATGCTTTCGAGTTGGAATTTAGCCTCATCGGATACAGGAACCGTCTGGTTATTTTCGTCTTCCTTCGAGGTTAGCGTTTGTCTCAAGGCAGCCTCGATGTTGTCTTGTGCATCCTGTTTGGACACCAGTCTTCGATACGCAGCCAGACAGCTGTAGAAAAATACAAAGACAATCATTTCAACTTATTGAAAGCATAATTTATATTCACCATTACAAACTCCCAATCCGCATCAGTTTCCCATTTTTCGATCAACTGATTGCTGATTTCCATACTGCACATTCTACATCACAGTGCTTAGCTCTGTGCCCTTACAGCCAAATTACTAACTCGCTAGATTCTGGGTAGAATTCAGTATCGCCTTTGCTGTTATCACGTATTTGCTATTTCAATGCAAATGCAGGCCTATTTGGTGAAGCAATCATTACTGCCACAATGAAGGTATCGTGCAGCCTGATCGATAGCAGTAGGTGATTTGAGTTCTGAACATATGCTTAATCTGATTATTTTCTGATTATCTGATGTAGGCCTACGACACAAAATGTTAATTGCAAAAAGAACAAGACCACAAATGACATGAAAAGCCCCGCGTTTTAAATTAGGTTTATTTTTCCTGATACAATTACAATTATTTTGCGATGATGCAATTTTCAGATGTAGCCTATTAACAAAAGTTAGAAATTGTATTGCTCGCTAATGTTACATTCATCCTCGACCTCAGTGTCTCATGGCGCATTTACAAGATACACTTTGTTGACGGCCTATCTGCCCGCGAGAATGATTTTTTATTTTTGTTTTACAAATATTTAAGCACGGCCGTGATCCGTATTTAAACATATACGATTGATGAAAAATTTGTAATACACCAAATTAATCTTTCTTTATATTTACCAATCAAACAAAGTAAGGTAAAATTGTATATGCAAAAGTACAGGCCTATAAAGCGACTTACCAAATTTGAAATAGATTTCAACCATTTATTCATACAAAATAATAAACATTGCAGTAACAGTGGGCCAAATTAAATTGAAAGAATTCGTTTTTATGGTACATTTTCATTAACTTTACTGTTATTCTGTAGTTGTGGTTCTTGTCTTTAATGATGTCACTGTTTATCATTACTTGTTATTACTATTATCATTATTTTAGTACATTTTATTGTGAATAGGTTTTTTTTTTCTTTAAAAAAAAAAAAAAAGAAAAATACGTAACTACAAATATTATTATTATCTTTAGTTAGTGAATCTTATACATTACTCCATGCTTTTTAAAATTAGGTCTACCGCTTTGTTTTAGGATTGAATTTATTAATGTCTGTTTATATGAGTAACTACGCGCAATATTTTTTTACACAAAACAATAGCTATTTAACTGGTACGACGATTACCCTTGCAAAACAAAGCTTTTAGCTATTACTTACCAGCAGTCATACTATAAATTGTAATACGCAAGTTACTTTGATCGACCCTTCAAGCGTATTAAACTCGTTTCGATCATAACTGTGATTTATAAGGAGGATTTGGCTGTCATACGCCGACAAAATGTTGGTGACAGGTATAAATTACTCCGCAAGAATGCTACAAGATTTCCGATTATGAAAAATGGACGTAACTGGCGTCGCAAACTGTCGCCTTGCACCAAAACAACTTCATTTGTCATTTTGACGATATTTGTCTTTTGAGAAAAGCCTTAACTTTTGCGGCAGACGAAATATTATACAAATGTATTCAGTCTGCGATTACTTTTTAAATGTTCACATTAATACAACTGCGTATCTTTTATTTTAAAATGTTATACAAAATACGTTTATATTACACCCCAAGCCTGAGAACAATATCCAGAGAACAAACAGATTTTCAAATACTGTACATGCTTAATGTGTTCCATTCTACCGTTCAAAGTTTGATATTCTCGATCGTCTGTTTGCTGGCTGACTTCTCATATTATCCTAAGTGTGAAAAGTCTGTGTCCGTACCAAGATCCACACAGGTGCCATTAAAAGGGTGAATTTACTTACAGTCATGGCAACAGATCGCTGTCCAATAGCCAACACACTTAGGCAATCTAAACAACTGAATTCAGCACAAATCTTTAGAGTATATGGGAAGGCATATAAACAATTTAAAGGGTGTATTTAGCAGTAGTTTGCTGTATTAGTGGGGAGGAGGTGGCAATGAAGGAGAGAAAGAGAGAGAGAGAGAGAGAGAGAGAGAGAGAGAGAGAGAGATTAACTAAGCAGAAGTCATTTTGGCAGCCCTGTGCTTTATGCGGGGGCTCACGGGCATAGCCTCATTACACACAGCCTTAGATATCTTTATTTTCACATTCAAATTGTGAACTGCGTTTTATTTTTTAAATTCGTTAACATCACAAGAAGAATAGCGGGTGTGGGGTGTAGAAATGCTCCCTTCGTGTGGATGACAAACTTTTCCACTGGATTACAAGTGATCCCTCATGCAGCACCAGGGACCCTGACAAACGGCGAATCCATTTACCAGGTTTCCAATGCGAATGATCACCTCTGAGGCGTGGATATGTATCAGGGCATAACAATGGCAACAAACCATGGACCATCCTACGAGCCTGGTTTTTTGCACAACTCCGCCGCTACCTCGCCAGTCTACGTGCCGACTACACGGGTTTCAGCCATGATTCCAGCCCTGCCTTACCTTCAGACGCATGCAGCTTCGCAGCAAGCCGGCTCGGTGTCCAGCCATTCGGGCTGGGTTCAGCCCGGCGCGGATTCCGTCCCTTCCTACAACACGGGGAGCGCCCACCACTCTCCCGTGTCGCCTCGTTTCACCTTCTCCACCAGTCCCCCTCTCAGCTCTGGGGTCGCCGCGGTCCGAGAGACGGCAAGTTACAACAGCCCATTGAACATCAACACCAACGGCAGGGAGCACTACGGAACGCGGGGGATCGGCGGATCGTATCACAGTCCGTATCCGGCTTATGTGAGTCCAAATATGGGAGGAACGTGGCCTTCATCGTCGTTTGACAGCTCCGTACTGCATAACCTACAATCTGCTGGCCCCGCGGGCGCTGGTAGGCACCCCAATATAGGTAAGAAATGAATCTGCGTCTAGAACATTAATACACAGGCCTACGTCCAAAAACTCCTACCCCAAAGTGTCTGTGTACACTATTCCACACATCTCCTCGCAAATAGCAATGAAAACGATATGCTGAGCTATGTACCTGAGGCCTATGTGGTCTATAGTTTCATGTTTCAGAGAGAAAACGTATAACCCCGTTTTCCTACCAGGTTAAAGTTTTCATAAGATGAATGTATTAAGTCCATGCTTCGTAGTACATTTCACTGCAATAAAAGCGTTGAAGATTTTCAATTCAATGCTAACTTTTTCAGATTGTCCTATAGTTCAGTACACCAGAATGTCGTTTTAATGCCGCTCTTATGCGACGTACGCGTATATTCCCTCTTCCCCACGATAAATATCAGTGGTGTATTTCTTGAATAAGTATACCTTTATTGTTAATGGTTACGGATACAATAGTGGATTATCACAAGCTCGGAAGCGGTTGCCGAGCGCACACGGCCGCAGGCAGTACTTCGTGCCGTTTACGTTTTTATCATGGTATACTTTTTAAGAATAACAAATATGTAGGTAAAATATACATAAACTAATATTGAATCTTGAATGTATCTGACCCAGGTATTGTTGTTCACTTGATTTAAGGTTTTCCCGACTTTCAATAACGACGCTCGGGTAACATGAACGTTATCACTCTTATAAGGGATGTACAGTAATGAGAATATAACATTTTAGAATGATGTCTAATCAAATTATCGTTCCTAGCTTAAACGGGCCAAATGTTATACACACATTTATGTTGATATAATATAAAAATATACGGTACGTTCAGGTGGCGATTTTGAACGGGGGGTTAAGTTGTAAGTACTTCATCTTATAATTGTGTTACTAGCAACAATGACACACCGAATAGTGGGGAAAAGCTGATCAAAAACAGATTGTGAAGTGCATGATGAAGTTAGGGTGTATTGACGCACTTCTGATGTAATTCTTGCGCATCATTGATTATCAATAATCAAAATGACAAAATCGTGGTTGTCAGTGTTTTTATACTTATATTTGTCACAGTATTCTGGCACAATATATATCTAAAATTCTAGTTTTTATTTAGTATTAATACAGCTTAAAGATGCGGTATGAGCTTTGTGCTAAAACGCAATTTTGAGTAACTTGAGTCTGAAATAGACTAAATGCAAAAGCATAAGTATTTTGTTAAACACAATTACTTGCTCTCTCTAGTATTAAATTAACAGTAGAGACTGAATAAGTCAAAAACTTGTTTGTTCTGCTGCAAATAAAGTGATTTAATAAATTCATTCACAACTCTAATCACAATCTGTCGATGCTGCTGTTTTTAATAATGTTTTCCTGGATTCGCTCTGAAGTCTTCATCTGACTCACATGAAGCTTAATATTTGGCTTTATTTCTCATATGTTTGGAAAATTTCTGAACATAATAGACTCTCCGTTTTTAATAAATAATCGCGCTGCTGTTTTTTGCTCGCACCTGACGCGTTCGAAGGAGCGATAAGCTTGTTTGGTCTGGTCAAAAATAATTTCCTGGTAGTTAATTGGCAACTATAATAAAGAGATAAACTTGTAGAGAAGCAGAACGCAGGCATTCATCCAGATAGACAGAGCACTGAGAGGAGTGAATAGGCCTAATGGTATTATCACAGCGCCATTAATAAAGACCGAGAACTACAGGCTAAAGACAAAACAACACAATGTATTTTACTATTATTATTATTATTATTATTACAAAACAATAATCTTTTTATGATTATTATAGTAGTAGTTTGCTGTATTAGTGGGGAGGAGGTGGCAATGAAGGAGAGAGAAATATTTGAATTATTTAATTAGTTGAGTGCCGTTTAAAATGTTTTATCTATCTATCTATATATCTATCTATCTATCTGTCTGTCTTTCTGTCTGTCTGCCTGTCTGTCTGTCTATCTATCTATCTATCTGTCTATCTATCTATGTCTGCCTGTCTGTCTGCCTATCTATCTATTTGCTGTTTGATTATGTAATATTTTGAAGGAATAATCTCTATCCATGGAGCTTTTGAAATAGTAAAGAAAACACTTCACGCCACAGTCAGCTGACAGAGGTACCGGAACACGAAACGTCTCCGATTATTGTTCCTATATATTAGCGCATCTGCGTGGCAAATTCTTAATTTGACGATAAGTTGCGAGGAGGAAATCTTAAAAATAAATGATACACTTTTTTTCTCCGTATTTGAAAAACTAACAACGCGTTGCCCAAAGACAGTACATCTATTTATAGATTGGAAAAGTTACATTCTTGAGTGACGCCCCCAGGCGCATGGATATCTAGCTGACTGTTGCTGGACGTCTTTATATCCGCCTGCACAACGCCAGACTTAAGCTAGGCGCGCAGGAATCGTTAAATGCATGCCGTCAGCTCCTTGGTACCTGCAAATAACTAGGTTCTCTCTCCGTGGTGCTGAAACTAAAATAGGCTTAAGTTAGACTCTAGAGACGATCACCTCTATTAACTGTGAAAAGCGAGTTCATGGACGATATCGACAGTTTTTTAGGACGAGTTCAACATTTTTACTGTTTCGTGTTTCTGTTTTATGTTCTCATATGTACAGAAATGGAATATTTCGAAATATTTCAAATTGTTTGACAGCTTGCTTTGTTATAGTGTAGGCCTACATTGTAGGATTACTATTTTTTTTGGGGGGGGGGGCGGGGGTGGTTGTTGAAGAACGCTTATTTTTGGGAGGTAACCTCACATAACGTGTATAATTAACCATTTTGTTAAAACATTAGTTTTATATACTTATCCACCCGAGAATCTAAATGTTAACAAAATATTTGTCTATTGGTCTCTTCACCTAAAGTGTCCTTAATAAATGACATTTTCTCAATGTTATATTACATTATTTGTCTCAAACTAAATAAATAAATAATTTAAAAAGGTCTAACATACTGAGCGTTGCCTGGTATAGAGTTGAATTCTTTTCATTCCAAAGCAGAACATCTCACTGTCTCCAATGCTCAGATAAGACAGTCACAGAAATACCAGGGTGAAGCCCCTTTCTGCTGATCCCGGTACAGACGTGTTAGGAAGTTCCATATTCAATGTGTATGAACTTTCATTCAGTGTATCCAAGGGCGTAACTTTGGCTGGAACATTGGGGGGGGGTTGAGGTCTCCACCCATTACAGGGGAAACATGATTATTCGGGGGGGGGGGGGGGGGGGGTTGTATTAGCTGGTTTTGATTTATTGGGGGGGCTACAACCCCCCCATCCCCCCCGTAATTTACGCCCATGAGTGTATCTTAAAACAATGTATTTGTGTATTCCCTCACTTTCGTGATTTTGTAATTAAACGTGAAGCAGGCTATTCGGGAGGAGACTTAGTGAACATCATACACATCTTGCCAGCACATGAAACTCTGCAGGCATTAATTTCATTTTGTGTAGAAAATTGTACATTAAAGGGTTAAAATCATTCTCAGATTGCTTATTAAATATCAGCCCCCATATGCAATAATATAGTGCATTTTCCATGATTAACCTGAGACATGAAATCAACTCATTTTCTTTTACAAAGAGAGTAAAGCTGTTTATATATATGTGCAGATGAAAAGCAGGTTGACGTTTTTATGATTCAGTTTTGCCTGGGATTAGCTTTTACACGCCGGGTTTGTCACCCACCTCGATGAAGCTCGTTGTGTATTTGCTTACAGCATGAACTGCTCAGCCCTGCTTGTTCACACCGACACACCCCCCCCCCCCAGTCACTATCATTTTCGGGTCTCTACCCTCCAAGACAGTGTTTCCCAATCCGATCCTCAGGGACCTACAGGTCCAGGTGTTGTTCCCTCCAACCTCTCCACCAGAGAGTCACATTTTTGCTCCCTCAGAGGTCCAGGTAGGGAGCAAAAATATGGACTGTCTGTGGGTCCCTAAGGACCGAATTGGGAAACACTGTTCCAAGGATGCAAGATTCATCTACATGTCACGAATCAATGCATAATAAATTGTTACTATCATCATTTGGTAAAAATTACTCAGATTTAAATTTAAATAAATCCAATATCTCACTACTCATTTATGTAAAATATCGGTAACTGAAAATTTGGAATGAAACATATCGATGATCTGTTACTGTGATTTTTGGGTCAGAAAGGATGACTGTTGTCAGGATTTTTATTTTTTAACTCACTAATTAAAATGAAAAAAATTGCAAGTTAAAAATTAAACTAATTGTCTGTTTTATAAATGCTCTGCTGTTTTGACAGGACAAAATATTAAAGTAAAATTTCCATATCAGATTTCAGAGTTTCCAGATAGTGATGGAAGATTTCAGGCTCTTAAACCAACAGTGGGTGGGATTACTGGACACTGCCAATCACTTCCTTATTTACATTGATGGGAACCAATCAAGGAATTAATAGGTGGGTTAAATTTGTGATTGACAGTGCTAGATAATCCCACCCACTATGGGGGTTGCTGATGTCAGTAGCTTCAGGCATCTGGTCATTGAACTAGACAAACTACCCGTGTTCACACGAACAAGACCTGGTTCCAGCTGATGATGGGCAGCATCTCAGCCGTATCTCTCGCCCTCAGAGCTGTTCGATGATTTTGCGGAGGGGCGGGAATGCGTCAACTGCGGGGCCATGTCAACGCCCCTCTGGCGTCGGGACGGGACCGGGCACTACCTGTGCAATGCCTGCGGTCTCTACCACAAGATGAATGGCATCAACCGGCCCCTTATTAAACCGCAGAGACGCCTGGTGAGTGTGGCTGGTCTTAGCCATTCTATTACCAAATATTAATAATTCGCCTTGATTCAATTTGTTATTTTAAAGGAATAAACCATCTGCTGAGAAGGGGTGATTTTTTTTACTCTGCTGCTTTCTTTTGTATTAACTTTGGTACGGACCATTCGCTAAAAAACAAAATAATATTCCTGTCTGAAAAAATATGCTTTATTTGAAAGAGAATCCATCCATCCATACATTATTGTTCCTACCCCATTGAGAAATAATGTCAATACATTAATTACAACAAACAGTAATCCTGGAAATTTAATATTTTGTTTTTCAGAGTGCATCTAGGAGAGTTGGTCTGTCCTGCACAAACTGTCACACCACCACCACCACACTTTGGCGCCGTAATGCAGAGGGGGAGCCCGTGTGCAATGCCTGCGGCCTGTACATGAAGCTGCATGGGGTGAGGACGACGGCGGGGGTGGGGGAACATTGCGGTCCGTCGCAGAAGTGAGAGCGTAGTAACCACTTATGGCCACTAGAGGTCAGGCTTTACACACATTTTAGCTAGTGATGCCGGTCTTCTTGCAGTTCTTGCTGCAATATATATGCAATATCCAGGGTTGGACAGACCATCTAGTATTTTATCGACATGTGTATCCTGCGGGTCATTTACCAAATATTACTGTTGTTTTGTTTTCATTGTTGGTCATATGTTGTTTATTCCATTACATAATAAATATATATAAAAAAATCTTTCTGCCACGCTAAACATGCTGGTTAAACATTCTCCTGACGCATGATGTCACTCTCTTGGCATTTCACTAGGCAATCTGTGGATTTTAAAGCAGACGCTTATGCATTTAATTCTCCCGAGTAAAAAGTTCCAGCTGATACGCTGAGAAACATTCCTCAAAAAAGGCCGTTATGTCACTCTAGATTAGGCTTTTGTTCTGAATCTGCAAACACATCATGATATTGTTGCTGCAAATAAGTAGTCAAACATCAGTCCCAAATGCTTGTCTTCAGGTCCCTCGCCCCTTGGCCATGAAGAAGGATGGGATTCAGACTCGTAAACGCAAACCTAAGAACCTGAATAAGTCTAAATCTGGTGAGCCCACAATTTTGACCGCAAAATTCTTCGTGTAACTGCTGGGAGCAGGTGTGTCTGATGCCATACCTTCTCCCCATGACAGGAACACCTCTGGGGGAGAGCCATGCCCCCAGCAGCCCCATGAAGGCCAGCAGCAACACGGAGCAGCCACGGCCAGTGAAGACGGAACCAGAGAACACCGCACTGTACCCACAGCATGGCATGCATCCGCAGGTGAGGGCGTCATGCATATCTGACACTTATCCTATTCAGTAAATATCGTCATGCATAGCAATGACCAAATAGCTACTGGCATTAAAATAATAATGCTTGCCAAAGTGAGCCTGTGTAATTCCAGGTAATTAACAGCAGAGGGCAGCACCAGCACTGATCCATATCAATGCCTAAACTTTCACATCACTGTTATGTCCAGGTGCCGTCCATCCCTGGATACAGGACTGTCCACAATGGCAATACGCCTCTCAAGCTGTCCCCTGGGGGCCCCTCTGGGCCCTCCAGCTCCAAGAGTGAGCCGTGGAGCAGCCTTGTACTAGCCTGAGGCTACGTGTACATATCTGGGTGAAAGCGGAGCGTCATGGAGACCTGGTTGCCTTACCTTTGTATCTCACATGCCCATGTAGTGTGGAGACTTACATTGCTTTAGCTTGCTGGCTTCTCTTTCTTCCAAGCCGCCGTCTCCCATGGTTTTTCCTTTTCTAATTTGTCATTTCTTCATTCTGTTGTGTTTTAAATAATTTTTTTTACACTGCAAGAAGAAAGCCTACAATGACTCCCAAGACTCTTACATGGCCGTGCTCGAGAATCTGAGCCACAAGATATGATTTAGTTTGAAAGATGGGGAGTAGTAGGGGGATGATAACCCAGTGGTGGCTTTCTGCCGTCGGGCCCACAGGACCTGAGCTGCCAGGTATTTTGGATCAGCAGTCGACTGAGCAAAAAAAGTCACTGAGCAGAAAGAAAGTGCATTCAGATACCTGTAAGCATCCCCCCTGCCTAGATCACCCACCGAACACGAAAGCACTCTGGAGGGAAAAGTTAACATTGTATCGTCTGGATCACTCCATTAGCTGCCTGAACTGTGTGTCATTTCAAGTTCATGATCTGTGTGTGACCCTCACACTTTGCGAGACGGATCCCGGCCAGTGTGACTCACGCTCTACCACAGGAATGCAATTTGGTGTCAGGCTAAGTGTTGTGTTCAACTTCTGCTCATTTGTGCTAATCAGCATATGCCATGTTACAGCATCAAGTCAGAAATATGTGCATAGAATTAAGTCTCGCGTGGTTGTCATTAGCATATTTTCAGTTAAAAACTGACACAAAGAGTCGCCCTGGAATGAGCCCTGAAATCCAGCCTTTTACTTTAGTGATATTTCGATTATTTTTTATGTTTGTAACATCCTTGCAGATGGTGTCATGTATTTTTAGCCTGGTTTGTAGTATTTATTATGCTTTAAATCAGCATTTCTCTTTGATTTTTCTTTTTACCTCTCTTCGTTTAGAATGCAACATCAGCATAAGCTAAATGTGAACGCATTGTGACAGAAATTATTAAAGATTTCCCAGCCACAGAACTGAATGATGATACCTGCTTACTCCAAGCAGAGAGACGTATAGCTACACTTTAGCCATCATCTTTTTGTAAATTATGGAATGTTGTAGAATAAATATACAAGCATACCGTTACATGTATATGAATTCACTCCATAATAATGTATGTATTTCATATATTCCCTTGAATATTTTTTTTTTTTCAGAAATCTGAGGCTACCTTTTGTCCCGTGGCTGTGGCAGCACCGGCACTATGCTGGCTGTCCTCTTGTGTGCCGCAGTTTCAGCAATAAAGTGAAGGAAACGTGTTGCGGAGTAAATCTGGGTTATCGCAGTTCGTGTGACGTTTTTGCATGTATGTCTGCGGGCTGACATTGGGGTACAGGGTAGTGATTGGGGCAGCAGGGTGGCCAATGGGATGGAGTGCAAGGCTGAGACGCTGAAGGGACTGACTTCCCTCTTGCAGGATAGTAACCCACGTGACCTGTTTTAACGCTGAGGGCATTAAGCATATTCACTTCCCCTTGGATCTGGGGCACATCAGGAAAGCGATGAAATGCTACAATATATAAAACCACAGTATCAAGATTAACTGTGGGGGAGAGGGCTAATCTAGTCGTTTTTACAGCAAATAATATGAAAATACCTTTTACAGTTTGCTAAGCTGATTGCCGTAACTAATTTTCAATTTTAGCCAAAGCACTGTAATTACAATTGAATCCTCTTTCATGGCCAATTAACCCGCACATGAACCACACACTTGTGGACTACCTTAGAGGACTCGGAGGCTTGAGATGTGACACATCTATTGAGCCACTGCCCTGCCCTTGCCCATCCAGTTATGAAATTAAACGCATTGTGTGTGTGTGTGTGTGTGTGTGCGGGTGTGTGTGGGTGAGTGCATTTACAAAAAAATCAGCACGTATTACCCTAAGAGGTAGCCTATATACCAGTCCAGCCCATAGTGGTATATTCTGCAAAAAGGATCCACGAACAAAACACACATTTAATGGTAATTTATTAGCATTACTCATCAGCACAGAAATCCATATTTCCTCACGTATTTACATTTAACATATTTAGTAGACGCTTTTGTCCAAACCGACAAGTGTGGCAAATGGCACGTTGCAAACATTAGCTACATGCTGTCAAGGAGGCAACTAGGCAAAAGTGCAGCTAGGCTGAGCTTCCGATGAATGCTCCGGTACAAGTGTAAGCAGTACTGGAGCAGGAGCTACACAATAACTTCTAACAAAGCAAAGATCCAGACTCTTCCCTTTTGAGAAGTGTAGGCTAACATACGATAATTTAAAGAACGTAACGAGTCATCAGGCCAGTATAGGAATTCGTGGAACAAATATGGATCTACTACATACTTATTTGGGTTATTTACCATGAAGCTTGTGAAAAGGGCAGCCTTTGTTATAATGGGTGTTCGGCCACGTTGTAAAAACATAATCATTATATTAGAACACTAAAGAAAAAAACAATAAAAAATATTTCTTATAATAATTTGTGTTCTTTGTTTGGTGCGAACTTTGAGAAAACAAGTTCATAAACCAAACGAATATTTTGAACGTTTGGACTTTTATTTGACTTTATATTCTACTTAATGCTAAGCGTCGAACTTGATTTATACTTGAGTTTGCACCTAATAATAAGGTATACATAGTATAACAGCACACCTTCGGCTTGGCAGTATAACTCCTAGGCATATCAGACAGACGTATATTAAACGTAAAAAAGACTCATCATCAGGTTCAGCTAATTATGGGATTTAAATCGTGCCGGCAGGTTACACGATCTCTGATCCGTCGGTGAGGCCAGCAACGTTTGGTCCAATCAACTGGCTTCCACCGCAAACCCCACCCTCTTTTAACGGGGCGGGGCGTCACACCAGCTTTTCCTAGCTGCTGAAAAGGCCGCCTCGCGCTGAGCCCATGATCAGCAGTCCAATCAGCACTATCACTCCATATGACGACTGGCCAATCGGAAGGTGGTACTGTCGGCGGGTCGGGCTAATGCGCTGCGGCGTGATGCTGCTCGAATGACGGAAAACAAGTGGTTTCGTTTGCCGGTTATATTGCTCGGCAGCTTATTCGGAAGCAAGTCAAATTCGATCGTATACCGGCAACAAAATGGATATAGTTAAGTCGCTCGGCCATCCAGAGGAGATGTACAACCTCTTGAAATTTAAAATGGGAGGCTGTCGCACTGTCATGCCTAAATTGGATTATGTGAGTAATCGTTGCTAGGTGCCTTCATGTCTGCCTGTGTGCAGACAATATTCTGACATCATATAAAGATTCACCGGGGACCTGATCGTAGATGTGGAAGTAACTTTTCATTGTCATATATTGTCTAATTTAAGATTTCAGATTTCCTGCACTAAAACATCTGGCTTACAAATGTGTTTGGTTGTGCGCAGGTTAAAATTTTTGGGAACCATTTACGGAACAAAGACCTGTATGTGACATTATTGAGAACGTGTATTAACGCTAAAACTTAATAATGTAGTCTATCGTTCGAAGGGTACGTGTTTTCTGGGTGTATATTTTTAAGATTGCTGTCTAAACAATGTGATGTGAGGAGATGCAGCATCCGTTCATTGGAAAACAGTCGTGTTACTATGTGACACAGAGATTTTGGTGGGTTTGCGAAGGCTTGTGTTTGCTACGGGGGTCCATTTCAGATGTGCATCCCTGACTTTGACAGTGATTTGTTGTTGTTGAGTATAGCTATCTTAAGGGAACTCGCTTGAAAATTATCCTGTAGTAATTTGGGGGCGTGCAAGTTGCAGACTATTGGGATGTGGTGTCCTCAGGGGCGATTCTAGGATTTGCCCATCCACCTAAGGCTCAGCCACCTGAAAAGTCCAGGACGACGTATCTTGGTTTTGGGCATTAATACATTTGGCTAACGTCGGACCCGAATTTACCGGTAGAGGGCAGTCGCGTCACTATCACTAAGAGGTACAGAAACTTCCCTTCTACTTCCTTTAAGTCCTGTTTCATTGTTAATCACTGTTCATCAGAATCGCAACTTTTTCCCCACGGTGGCCAGCTGTAAAACGGAACATGTTTATAATCTGGAAAAATAATGTGCATAGTTGAACTCAACATAAAAAGCATTTAAAGAGGATGACACTCACGCCGTAATGGTGACACAGGGGGCTTAACGTGAAGGTTTTTATATAATATAAAATAAAAAGCTATTCACGACTTAAGCAAAAAATTAATTTGGGGGGAGGGGTTAAAAAAACATTTAGGGGGGCTAAAGCCCCACTAAAATAGGTCTAACGTCGTCCCAGTTGGCTATAATTTTAAGTTTGGAAGCAATCGTCACCTATGCAATCAAAATGTTGCAATCAGAAAGCTGAAAATATGATAAATGGCAGCACTGTAATTTTTTTCTTTTGAGCTTGTGTAATCACATAGCAGATACGTGTTTGGATGTGTTGGGCGGGATTGCCGCTGGTGTGCTGTAAACTTGGATTAGTTTTCGTTGCGGTGGGTGGGGTAATAGACGCAGCTTTTAATACGCAGAACTGCCGTGTCAGACGCTGTGGCGGTCTTGCAGGCGGCCATGAGAGCTTGATATATTTATGTTTTGTTTTGTGTGCGTGGGCCAGAAATCGCATCGGATTTCCATATGGCTGGGGCTTGTTGTAAGGGCACGTCTTCCTTTTCGGCCTTTAAACGCACCCTGGTCATCGCACCGAGGAGCTCGGCCGCTGTCCCCCGGTCGGGGCTCTCCACGGGGCGTCTGTACGAAAGGGGAGCCTTGGAGAAGCGATGGGCGATCAGGACGACCACCGCGCACCGACGCCCCGTAATGCTGTGTTTCTCCTGTCAGGAAACCATGACTGAGACCATGCGGACATGCTTCCTGTATCTGAACCAGACCAGCCGCAGTTTCGCCGCGGTCATACAGGCGCTGGACGGGGAGCTGCGGTAAGGGACGCCGTGCACCGCCAGCTCCATGCTTTCCCAAGACGGGGGCGTGACTGAAAGTTCTTAGCCATAAACAAACCTTGTATTTTACCTGCCGGGAGTTACGTTTGTGCGATGCACAAAACGGTTCTAGTTTAATCTTGATTTAAGCACGCTATACAAAGATGCACGATGAGTTTTAGTACTTGTCAAAAGTTGATATAACAGGCCTACTCCTAAAAGTTTTCCCTACAACTTTTTTTGCAACAAATGGAAACCGCCTTAATAGCAGGAACCGACAATTTATTTGGGTTTGGGAAAAAAAAAATTATTACAATGGCGCGATGAAATGTTTAAGCACAATAAAATATGCACACATCGGTATCTAAAAACCGACGCTGAATGTTTCTGAGCTACTGCTGCCACGCTACAGCTGAAATGTGATTATACGGCGCTTTGCCTCTAGGGCGCGCTGCGTGTCTGAAATAAGGCGACAGTTATGCTGCCATAGTCGCAGTCGCTTTAAACACGATTTGTATTTGGGTTGGGGGGCGGGGGTCTCCTTGAGAAAGGTTAAAGCAGTTGAGCCAAAAATACTAAAGGACTGAGAAATGATTTAGGGAGCAGTTGCTCATTTAATTCATAAACATCCATCTATCAACACGTTTTACCACTTACAAATCTAGCATCATAGTGACTGCTATACCAATGTATTTCTGTAAAATAATTATTACAGAAACAATGGAAATAAGGATCGATCCATAAACTGATAAGAGCCACGTTTATCCAGGAGTCCACTTTCACTCGCTTATCCTTCGCTTTTCACTTGTCCTGCCCTGACTTCTCCAGCCAGGCTGTGTGCATCTTCTACCTGGTGCTGCGCGCCCTGGACACAGTGGAGGACGACATGAGCATCCCGCTGGAGAAAAAGGTTCCTCTGCTGCAGGACTTCCACAGCTTCCTGTACCAGCCCGAGTGGCGTTTCACTGAGAGTCAGGAGAAGGATCGTCAGGTGCTGGAGGACTTCCCCACGGTCAGTGTCACTCCACTGGCACTCAGTGGTTGTCATCCAGGAGGACATGGCTGCCTTGTCTTCGGCGTTGAGTTTGTGGTTGATTGGGAGCAGGGCTGGGCGATATCATATCGATATTATATCGCGCGTGTGCGATAATCACCAGGGATTCCGATGACAGACGAAGCGTTTGGCCGGACACCAGCTTTTCGGTGAAATACGGACATTAATTTACACCCATAATTTGGTAAGAAGATTAGTAGTATGGCTAAAATATTAATGAGATGCGTTTTGTGATACCCAAAAGTTAGTAATCTGTATAAACTTTGTTTCTTAAATTCGATTAGCACCCCACATAATAATGTTTTGGTATACTGTGGTTTGGTATACTGCGGTTTGGTATACCTCGGTGCAATATGCACTGAAGTCGCGGTGAAGAAGAGCAGCCACGACACCTTTTAAAAGAGGAGATCTTGTGGATAAACAACGTAAAAAGACGTCGGCGGTGTGGTGGTACTTTTTGCAGTTCAAAGTCTGACACATTTATTAAATGTGTGATTATTGCGCATGCGCAGTATAATATCGATATGATATCGGCCAGGCCTAATTGGGAGATTCGCTACAAGGGGAGAAATCAACAGTTTCTGCAAAAGGATCACACTCTGGGGTTGTGGGTTCGATTCCCACCCCCGGCTATGTGTGTGTGTCTCTAAATTACCAGTTGTGAGTGCTCTATGATGGACTGGCATCCCACCCCAAACTCTGCCCCATGCCCTGCACTCCTGGAATACGGTCCAGACTTACAGTGACCCTGTACTGAGTAAGCAATTCCAGAAAAGATTAGAAGTATGTATTTAATGTCGCTTATGTTATGTTTGTAAGCTTGCCAAAACCACCATCCCGTGTTCTTTGTTCCGTTATTCTTGACCTGTGTGCGGCCTGGTCACCTGCAGTGTGTTTCCTCTTTTCGCAGTGCAGATTTCCGTAGAGTTCCGGAACTTGGGCCAAGAGTACCAGGACGTCATTTCGGACATCTGCCACCGCATGGGGATTGGCATGGCTGAGTTCCTGGAGAAGAAAGTGGGCTCCATGAAGGATTGGGACGAGGTAGCGAACAGGAGTGCACACCCTAACGGCGCCCCCTGGCTGGAGGCTAATATCCGTTTGTTTTGTTTAAGAACAAGGACAGAGTCTCCCAAATTCTTACCATGTCTTTATTAATTAGGCAGCATTTTAGGTTACACTGCCTGAATTTAAATACCGTAATATAGAAATGGTGTATGAAGAGTTTAGACTTTAGCTGTCAGATGCTTTTATTTCTACACACTTCCAGGGCAAACATAAATGTCTTCTGCTGATATTAGAGAGTGAATGTCCAATCTGCTGTTAGTGCAAATAGCTCAGTTTAATTTGTAGGAGAAGGATATGAGAAGGGGATGAGCAGAATTAGCCCCGTATATGTGTTTTCCTCTCAATTAAAGTGAATATCAATCTCACTGTAATTGCTTTTTTTAGTGCCATTCTTATAACAGTTTGGAGATGTTCCGCTTGAAGGTGGTAGTTTACTGTGTTCCCATAATTTATTGAGATGAGATACTTTATATTACTTTATTCATCCCAGAGGGATGTTCTAGTAGCTTAGATTCTAATAGCGAAACAAACATCTGTCCATCCATCCATCTTCTAATCACTTATTCAGGTCAAAGTTGCAGGGTAATGGTACGACAATAATAGACAGAGACAGACAGGAAAATTGTCAGTGATTAAAATTATAAATTTAAAGGTACAAATTTGTTATTGTTCTGGTGATCTTTTTTGTTAAAGTTGTATTACTTTGAAAAATGTTTGCAGAACCTGCCAGAGAGGTGGCAGATTTCACCAGACTGATGTTTCCTGTCTCCACAGTACTGTCACTATGTGGCTGGCCTGGTTGGCATTGGACTTTCCCGCCTCTTCTCTGCCTCCCGGCTGGAAGACCCCGAAATTGGGAGGGACACTGAGCTGGCCAACTCCATGGGTCTGTTTCTGCAGAAGACCAACATCATACGAGACTACCTGGAGGACCAGCAGGAGGGCCGATCCTTCTGGCCTAAAGACGTATGTCTTAATGCCCATCCCAAGCTTTAATAATAAAAATTTATTTATGACTTTGGTAGATTACTGCAAAATAAACTGTTGCTACTTCAAGCATTTGTTCACCAAGAATCAAGACTTAGGTATTTGATGTGTGGAATTTCTGTTTCACACACACCATGCACAAGTTTTTGTAACGCGGGTTTTGGACTCCAGTCCTGGAGAGCCCCAGCCCTGCGTGGCTTGGTTCTCTCGCTGTTCCACCACATCTGATTCAACTGAAGAAATGGGTGGTCATTAGCAGAGAGGTTGAATCAGGTGTGTGAAATGAGGGGAAACCCAAAAATGTCAGGGGGCTGGATCTCTCCAGGACCGCAGATGGAAACCCCTGTTTTATAATATCTCAGTATGTCAGCAGATCTGCAGTTTTTTTTTTCTTTATTTCGGTCTGATGCTGCGCTGTAGGCTTGGAGTCAGTTTGCCGCCAAGCTAGAGGACCTGGCCCAGCCTCAGAACCTAAACGCGGCCCTTTCCTGCCTCAATCTGCTGGTGACTGACGCACTTCGGCACGTCCCTGACGTCATCAGCTACCTGACTCGCCTCCGCAACCAGAGCGTCTTCAACTTCTGTGCCATCCCTCAGGTAAGAGGCACAAGAGCACCCCCCCCCCCATTGTCACTCTGGTTGTTTTTATTTATTTATTTTTTATTCTAAGAAATTTACTTTTACTGTAAGTTTAGTCATGCTAATTTGTTTTAAGTTTGGTTGTACTTTTGTGAATATGCTATTTTGAAACTTCCAACAAAACCAAATAGCCTGAATTTGTATCAGTTGTTCTTTGTAACTGCTGAATTTAATGTAATGGAAAATTACAAGTGATCCTTCTGATATTGCATTTTCCTTCAGTCATTGTAACAGAGTGAAATAAAGATTATTTCATAAAGATCTCGGAGCACAGACTTGTCTTGTCACATGACCTTTAAGTGTCAAGCAGATGGCTCAATTATCACTTCCATATTTCATGTACAAGAAATATGAATCATTCTACTGTCCTTCCTGTGTGAAAGCAGGTATTTTTCTTTTTTTAGTGCTTAGTGTTTTTAAAATGTCTTAATTTGAATAATATAAAAAGCATTATTTTTTTTTACTTACTGAATTAATTTGTCTGTTGTTGGTTTCTTAATTTGCATAACACAATATGTCTTCTATGCATTGTTATAACAAATTATCTATTCTATATGTGCCAATAATTTGTTCTATTGTAAAATCCCACAAAAGTTACACGCACCCTCCTCCCCAGGTCATGGCGATAGCGACACTTTCTGCATGCTACAACAACCCTCAGGTGTTCCAGGGAGTGGTTAAGATTCGTAAGGGCCAGGCTGTAACACTGATGATGCAGGCCTCAAACATGGATGCAGTGAAGGCCATCGTCTCTCAGTACAGTCAGGAGGTATGCGTGAGCTTTTGGCGTATAGGGAATGGATGAATTTAAATGCTGCTTTTAATAAACCCATCGTAGTAGCGATGTGGGGGTTGGGGAGGGGTTGCTCAGCAGGCTAAGCCTCTGTGTCTGTGACCGGGAGGTTATTGGTTCAAGCCCCAGCCTCAGTAGAATAGGTTCCCAATCCTTAGCTCCAGGGGAGGTGACCCACCAGTTGACTTTCCACTGTGTCTCATGGAGAGCAAGATGGGATAGGCAAGGAGAAGCATTGCAGTGCACCAGTACTCAATATAAATATAAATGATCCTTGCATATATTTAGGTTTCATTGGTGCTGATTGTTCTGTCATATTTCAACAGATACTGCAGAAGGTGTCCCACACAGACCCATCCCGAGACAAGACACTGGTGATCTTGGAGCTGATACGGGGGAAGACGGTTACCCAGGAGACACTGCAGTCTCGGGGCCACCTCCTCTCCCCCTTTTACCTCTCGGCTGCCATGCTGTTAGCGGCCATTAGCTGGCAGTATCTGAGTGCCGTGGCGGGGCAGAACCCCACTGCGACAGACATGCAGGGACACTGAGAGGGCAACCTTGAGAACCGTGGACAGACCCCCAGCAGGGCCGCTGCTCCTTGGAATGGCCTCTTGCAAACCTGCCATAATTCACGCTTGTTTCATTAATTGTCGCGTGTGAAATATGATGAGGTTCTGGTTGCCAGTTTGGGATTTATAGCAGAGTATGACATCCTCTCATTTCCCTCTGCTGCCTTGCTCAGTGCATGCCAGTCTTTTACCAAGGGCAACCAGAATATTGAATTTTGGGAGCTTTTTCTCTGTCCCATATCACCTCCCATTCCAAAATGGATTCTCTGGTGATTGGTTTCGACTTAAGAGAATGGGATTCCTTAGGTAAATCTATGGCAAATTCTTGTGCGAAATACTTGCAGGAAATGTAATGAAGGTTGTCATCTAGTCTTGCAGAAGTGGAAAGTTCCTAAGTATGAGGTTGATTTAGAATTATCTTCAGAAATGTATGTAATTTAAGATTTATGCTAAAGGAAAGCTTTATGGGATGTATGATAGACACTGTGTATCTTAGATATCAGTATCAATGTAACACTGTCCTCAGTGAGGATTCTCCAAGTGTCCTTGTGTGGTTTTGAATGCTTCACCACTCAGCAGTTGTGTGTTTTCCCCTGTTTTGGACAAAGGTGACCTCTTTTTAACCAATCAACCAAACCGTTCAGTGTAAACAGACTCTTCTAGAGGGTCCCGCATTGTAAACGCAAATCAGGCAAAACAGATTTGATGGAAAAAGACAAGGAATTTATTTTCCAACATGATGAAAGATGATGTTTTTACATGAAGATGAAATATTTACAGTGATGGCCTGCTCCTCCATTAGGGCTGTTACTGCATCATATCCTGTGTCCCTCACACATGGGCTAAGCACTTAAAGACTTTGATCCTCTGTAGTTGTTAATGTCATTTCCCTTTTATTTGAGTTTTTTTTTTCTTTGAAAATCCTGTGATATTGCTCTATAGATTAAATAAGGGTTTATACTGGACTAGGATACATAAATTGAAAAATATTTTATTTTAAACTGCAGCGGATTTGATAAGGTTGTTTTTCTCATGGATGGCTGGAATGCACTTTGTATATGAAGTCGAAAATTAATACTGCAGCAGACGTTTTTTGTCACACTATCCCGACGAAGGTTCTTGTCTGACAGCCATTAAACTCATAGAAATCGTTGAAGCTGTTTTTCTGTCTTGGTATTTTATGATAACGAGAAAACACATTGATCCGCGAAGGAACGGTGAGAAGTGATCAGTGGGTACACCTGTGAGTCCTTTAGGGAACTGCAAGTTAGGGGTTCAACGAAAAACGTACATTTTCCAGTGCAGAAGAATGAGCGCGAGTTTCAATCGAAGTTTTTTTTTTTTTATCTCATATTTATTTTTAATTACTTTTGGGGGGGAGGCGTCGTGAGGTGAGAGTGTATTTGTCACACTGCTGCGTTTTACCCATTATAAGCGTTGGTTTACAGATGTCCTTTAGTCACTTTAATCACAAGTGGAAAATGAGTGGTTAAGTGTTGTGGCTCTAAAGCCATTGTCAGCAAATGATTCCCCCCCACCCCACACACACACACAAATCTCCATAGGAAAGAGGGAATTGGCCCGTTCATTTAACGTGCATGTTTCACGTGTAATAATAATAGTAAAATATTAATAATTATTTAGTTTAATTTGTATAGCGCTTGTGACAGCGAGAACACAATGGTTTGTTGGTGTAACTATCTCCCAACTTGGATTTTGGTTCTAAGTGTCGTTTTTGTCGTTACCTTGTTTAGACATCCTTATTTCGTACTTTTATTTAAGTGCAGCGGACGGTCAAAATCCAACAGAGCGCGTAAATATAGTGGAGCACACTAGGTCACACTTCGACAATGTAGGCTATATTTAAACAAGGAATATTCAATATTTGCACGTAACTTCACAGTCGTAAAATGTTACGTGAACGTGTTTGAATGTTATCCTTATTTTTGTAGTCAACTGAATAGACAAATCCAATTCTCAGTGAATGTCTGATGAATATTGCTAGCTTTGAGCTACTCGATCAGGTTTAACAGAGTGAGTTAGATCAAATTAGCCATAACGATTAACCGGACTTATATCGATTTATCAAAGGTGATGACAGAAACTGATTTCTATGCAGTATTTTAATGACTACTTTTGGTAAAGCAAGCAAATGTCCCCATGTGACGGAAAGAGGTTTGTCGGAGCGCTGACCTAAGCTGAGTGATCACGCTGCATGTTACTCTGCAGGGAAGGATGTCACAAGACTTAGGCCGATGCGGGTATGACAGTTCATGTTTTAAAAAATTCTGCATGGAATTCGTCTTTATATATCTGTTCTTAAACCCCAAAAAAATCGGTAAATACTAAGCATAATTCAAATTAATTGCAACCAGCAGTTGCTAAATAAATGGCAAGAAAAAAAGATTTAATATGTATTAACGCAAGTTATGTCCGATGGTGAAGTTCACAAACAGTTTAGATACTCAGCAATTTCATTACGGACGTGACTCAGGGTTTTAGGACTCTATGCCTGTAATCGAAATGTTGCCGGGCAAATCGCAGGGTCGGTAAAGCGAACAAGGGACTGCCTAACCCTGATTTAAACAAATCTATATTTCTCGTTGGATAAATGTACTTGGTCTAACTGTAAGTATTGTGTATTTAGACAGTCACATTTGCGTGAAGTGCATAAATAACCCTCAACCGGTAGGTAAAACAAGCGAAGGGACTGAAAGTAGATTAATTGGGTGCGATCACATGAGAGTCACAGGACCGGCGGGAGGGGGGGGGGGGTCATGTGACCAGTCACGTGATCCGCGCTGTGCTTATTTGATGTAGTGAACTTCCCTGATTGTGTGATATATATATATCAGACTTCCCCTGCGGTGACGGGCGAGAAAACTGCGGAGCTGCCTTTGTCTCTTTCATTGCCAACTAGCGAGACAGGTACCGTGTTTCATCCATGTTGCCAGAAAACTGTTTCTTGTCGGCTAATTAAGGCTATGGTAACACTGTATATGCGCATGTTTTAGCTATTAGCCGGATATGTTCGTGATATGCACGTTTGCCTTTGTCTGTGTGTTTTGGTCATTTGCGTTGTTAGTGTCCTGTATGTATTTCAGCAATAAATACGTTTGAGTTTTTCAAGGGTGTAATGCTGGTGGCAGTAACAGGACTCCATTCTCGTTCCTTGATTCCCTGACGTTATCGCTCTCCATTTATCTACTAGGTTAAATTTTCCTGGGCGATTAGCCAGCTGACTTTTGTACTTTGGCTTATTCTCTGGTATTCTTAATGTGTTACTAGGCGACGGCTCATATTTAAAGTATTCACGATTGTTTGGTTTTTTCATGTGTAAGTGACATATTCTTTGTAACGAAATATTCAACAACAATTACTTTTATTGACAGACTCAGGTCCATAGACACACACACACACACACACACACACACACAAAAGCACAGATAAAAACGTATAGTCCTGGGTTAGTGGCGATTAAGGCAGTTTTTTGTGGTCCGCTGTTTGGCGTAGGATTCCTCGTCTAGCAGAGTAACATTTTGATTCTGGTTAACATCCCGGATGAGTATAATGACTTCATGAGAATTGCCTTGCATTGTTGTGCTTCTGCCTCCAGGGTGGATTCAATATTGCGTAATGTGTACGGGAAAATGCCCGGTACATCTGCATCCGGGACACGCCTGGAACTGGTTTTGGATAGATTTTAGATTTTTAGTCATCTTTTGTATGTGTGTAAACACGTTGATGGATGCCGAGTTGTTTTATTTCAGTTTTTTTAAATTTATTTATTTCTATTTATTTATGGTTATGTTGGCCCAGTAACTATTGTGCGATCCCAAGAATTTCTTTTAAGTTTTAATGACTGTTTTCAATCTCTCTTTTTCGTTCAGAATGTGGCCCGTTGCACTCCTGTGTCTTCTCTCGGCTCTGTCAGTCAGTTGGGCGAGGCCCCGTCTTCATCCCTTATCCCATGAAATGGTGAACTACATAAACAAGGCCAACACCACATGGAAGGTAAACGCCTCGGTTAACGTTATTGCATGTGATGTGGAAAATGCAGTCTGTGTCAAACTGCTGCTGGACGTGTGCGTCATTCGTTACTACTTGTGATCGCATTAAATGCATGTTATCACTACTATCCACTCTAAGCGAAGTGCTTTTAGTAGATGTGCATCAGTGCCCTGCTATTCAAAACTTCTCAGCGAGTCGAGGCTGCAGAACGCAAGTCAGGCGGGACGGCTGGTCCCAACAGAATAGTGCAGAATATGCTTGTAACGTGAGACCCACTGTGGAACAGCAAATGTTACATTTGATTTCTCATGTGAATACATTTTTATCATCTCTTGTGACATTATATAGTTAGAATTTGACTCATGCCGGTTTACTTTACCTTTGACTCTTCTATAGGTTAATAAATGTGTGGAAATATTTGGAGAAACTTATGCCTTTTCCACACGTACACGGGTATATTTTAAAACGTACCTTTTTCTATACGTCTTGGGCTTCTGTCCACATGTAAACGGCGTCTCAGGTCACTGAAAATGGAGCTTTTGCAAAACTCCATCTAGGGTGAAGATTTTAAGAAACTCCGTTTTCAGAGTCGACATGTAGACAGGGAAAACCGTTTTTGGCTCGAAACGTTAGATTGTGCGCCGTTGTCCACTTTGTTTAACGTCAGAGCGTGCACTGTTGGCTGTATACATTAGGTGAGTTTGAGCAATGGCGGACGTAGCCGAAATAGTGCTTGTGCTAACCTTGCTGACAGGACTTCTTACATGTGAACAGATAAATGTTGAGTCACTCCCGCATTATATTGATCAACACAGGCGTCGGAATGTGCGCCATGGTTTTCAACTTAACATGACTGGCAATTAGGCTTCTGATTGGCTAACATGGCAGTACGGTTAGAGCTATAATGCCGCCTGTTGCTTTGGCATGCTTTTGACAGCGCATTTTAGATTAGATTAGATAGTACTTTATTAGCAGTTTCATGTGGACGGGGATTTTTTTTTAAACAGAGGAGTAAAAACACCGTTTAAAAAAAAAAAATATCTGTGTACGTGTGGACAAGGCATTAGTTTGAAACGTAGGTCATGGGCTTTTTATATTCATCACTAACCAGAAGGCCACATCATTTAGATCTTAATTTTATTATTTATTTTTCTTTTCTTACCCTGACTGTCATTCTCGCCCCAAAAGGCTGGACACAATTTCCACAATGTTGACTACAGCTATGTGAAGCGGCTGTGTGGGACTCTCCTGAAGGGCCCGAAGCTCCCAGTCATGTGAGTTCTTTGCTTCATTTAATTGGACAGGGTTGCTGTCATTTACACGTGTTTTGAGTTCCTGTATCTGACCATGGTTGACTACAACTGAGGATTCTGGTTCTCTGTAGGGTACAGTATGCCGGAGAGGTAAATCTACCCAAGAACTTTGACCCAAGAGAACAGTGGCCCAACTGCCCCACATTGAAGGAGATAAGAGACCAGGGTTCCTGTGGCTCATGCTGGGTAATGTCCCTGGCGAAAAATCCCTTTAAGAAGTCTTATCATAACAAAGACAGTCCCTGATACCATGTGCTGAGTTAAGATGTTGGAGTTGAGGCAGTGTTTGATCTCTAAGCTTTGTCCTGTAGAAATGACGATCCTCCAGGAGCCTAGCACTAGTATCTCATGTGAATCGAAACTGCTCTGCTTGCAGGCCTTTGGTGCGACTGAAGCCATCTCTGACCGACTGTGCATCCACAGCAACGCCAAAATCAGCGTGGAGATCTCCTCTGAAGACCTTTTGACCTGCTGCGAAGATTGTGGCATGGGGTGAGAGATTTGATAAATCTGTGTTAATTGTCTTCGGGACAGATTTACCCGTTTTGTTTTCAAAAGAATGGCACTTTTTGGGGTTTAATATCTAACATTGAGTTGTGACCTTTGACTTAACGCTCATCCTGTCTAGGTGCAATGGTGGCTACCCTTCTGCTGCCTGGCAGTACTGGACGGATGAAGGACTCGTGTCTGGCGGCCTGTATGACTCTCATATCGGTGAGGGTTCTAACCATCGGAGATGGTGATGCAGACACTACGGAGGCCTGAATCGGTCACCTGACCCCATGGTGTGTGTGTTCTGCAGGTTGCCGCCCATACACTATCCCTCCTTGTGAGCACCATGTGAATGGCAGTCGCCCTCCCTGCACGGGAGAAGGTGGGGATACCCCAGAATGTGTAGCCCAGTGTGAACCTGGGTACAGTCCTTCCTACAAGCAAGACAAACACTACGGTAAGGGGCTAGTGTGCTGGTATATTAACACTTCTGTAATTCACCTGATTTTACAGGGTATGTAGTTGGTCTGATCATTTCCCATTTACCATGATGACTTGCTTTGCAGTGAATAGTTTATCTATAAATGAACTTATCTGTAAATAGGCCTCATCTCCATTTGTAAATGGAGTTGCCTTTTTTTTGCCTGAAACTGTAGCGTGCTTCAGCCTGTGTGGACAGGGCTTATCAATGCTTGGTCTGATTTGTCAGAAATCTAAACTTCTTTGCCATTGTTTCCTGGATTTCCACAGGAAAACATTCATACAGTGTACCCTCAGAGCAGGAGCAGATCATGTCTGAGCTATATAAGAATGGGCCCGCCGAGGCTGCTTTTACAGTCTTTGAGGACTTCCTGTTGTACAAGACCGGTAGGAATGATCACCATGTTCATACCCAAGAATATTTTAGTGGATCTGGATGTTTTTCTTTTTTGTTCTTACCAGAATTTTTTTGCCATTAATGAGTTTGTTTGACTCTTGTCTCCAGGTGTGTATCAGCATGTCACAGGGTCTGCTCTTGGCGGCCATGCCATCAAGATCCTTGGCTGGGGTGAAGAGAATGGCACCCCCTACTGGCTGGCTGCTAACTCCTGGAACACTGACTGGGGTGACAATGGTAAGACCTGCGTTGTTCGGCAGCAGTCGAATGTTTCCAGCACTTAAAATCTTCAGAACTAATTGTCGCTTTCCATTCTAGGGTTCTTCAAGATCCTCAGAGGAAAGGACCACTGTGGCATAGAGTCTGAGGTGGTGGCGGGAATCCCCCGCGAGTAGCAGGTGACCTACACCCAGGACAAGGCCTGCTGAAGTCCGCCGGCATTGTGTTGGAAAAGGCATGCGGCCATTACTGACCAATCCCTGCATGCCAGCTGCCCCGAGCTTCCATCCGTGTGCTTCTATGTTCACTTTTAGATTCTTTTTTTTTAAGCCGATTTTAATGTTTTGTCAATTTTATAAACACTAAATTCATGAAGCTGGAGCAATGCCAAGACTGTCTCAAGTAGAGTTTTTATGATAGTATCTGAAAGCTGTAATCATGCAAGGGATTCGATTTCAGTATGGTTGTTATAATGGTTTGTTTTTACTGATGGTCTAGCTTTCATTCTCCCAGATGACGGAATAAAGTTGGGATTATATTTTTGAGTAATTTGAATGACTTCAGTTGCTTTCTTGGGTGGTCAGTAATGCAAACCATTGAACCCATGTGTTCTATATCTAATGCACAGCTTCTATTACTCTCCTGGGGTAGCTGTTATTTTAGGGGGTGGGGGGGATGTCAGTAATGGGGCATACGCTACAGTCAAAAGTTTTTGCACCCACAGGTTTTTAGCACTTTTCAATTTATTTCATTAGTGACAGATTGGAATGTTGAGTGAACCCCAATAAATAAGTGTCAAATGAAATGAGTTTGCTTTGTAACGTGGAAAGAGTATGTAACAGTGCATGTCTGACATCCTATTAACTGGTTGTGTGGTGATGACCTAGTCAAATTCTAGGCTGTCCTTTTACTTAAAATGCACTAGGTAACTCTTTCATATGGTGGAACAGAGCAGTATTTAATGTCCCTTGTAGAAAGAATGCCTCAAATTTTCCCTACTGTTATAACTGCTAGAGGAGGTTACTTTGAGTCAAAGAACATTTTCTTGCTAATAAAGGTACTCAAATGGTGAACATGCTGTAAATTTATTTGTTAGCAAATATATAGTGTATTTTTAGTAAATGTTGAGTAACATGCAAATGTAGAAAACCTGTACAAAAACTTTTGACTGGTAGTGTGTGTCAACTAAAATGAACCACGTGACTGTACATTTGCTTACGTCTACTAGAAAATGGCAGAGTTAACTTTGGAAATGGGTAAATAAGCCAGGTGTGTATATTGCTTCATGTTTGGCAGACGTGTAAACCGAATAAGGACAATTTAGATCGCTTAAATGACAGAATACCCAGAGGCACCTTTGTACTGGTACTGTATGTATTGCCAACACCCCTGTGCTCATTTTCCTTTGGGTTAAATGCAGTCAGAAAGGTCAGAATTCTTAGAGAGACAGTAGGGGGAGGGGGCGTATTAGTCCTCAAAGGCATAGTCGACAGAATGCAGAATCTGGCATGCTGCACTCAGCAGGAGGATGTCGGTGTCGTAGTCCACGTTGAGCTCGCTGGCGTAGTTCTTAACCGGCAGCACAGAAAACAGCGGGACCCCGACCATCTCCGCTGCCTCTTCCATCTGAACGAGGGCAAAGACATGAAGCGCTACAGTGAGCATAAGGTCTTAAATGCCAGTATGTTTCCAGTACAAGCTTGCTAACCTCATGCTGCTTCAGTGTACTTGTGTAATGCTGGCTAACTGGGATCATGCGTAGTGAAAAATACAGTACAGCGGTTACTGTTTGACAGACATTTGTTCCCCCCGCACCCCGAGTGCTGAGCTGCAGTTTATCACTTTTAGCTGCTTTCCTAGGGATTTTGCTGCTCGCCTACGTGTCACAGTACCTTCTCCCGCAGATTGTGGCTGGCGTAGATGTTGTGCATATCTGAGGGGCCGGCCAGCTCCACGTGTGTGAGCAGGACCAGCTGTGGAATGCCTGGAGAGGGAGCAAGGGGAGCCTGTTACCACAGCCACGCGAGGGGGGGGGCATCAGCCCATGATCCCACGATCCCACTGTATTCCTCTCTTTCCCTGCCTACACATAAACACCTGTTATAAAGATGGCTGGCTTTAAATGTTCTTTGGGTTATAGTGCAGCATCATAATCTGCAAAACACTGTATAATTCCATCAGCTGCAGCAAACTAGTCACCTTACAATGCTTCTCGTACTTAAAGGACACCACAGTATTCCAACCCCAACCTTAAGAACCTCTAGAAAACAGAGGTGTCCCAGTCAAGGTTCTTATCAAATTTGAGGAAGCACTTCTTTACACAGCGTGTAGTTAGAGTATGGAATAGTCTTCCAGCTAGTGTAGCGGAAGCTAAAACCCTGGGTTCCTTTAAATCAGAGCTAGATAAGATTTTAACAACTCTGAGCTATTAGTTAAGTTCTCCCCAAACGAGCTTGATGGGCCGAATGGCCCCCTCTCGTTTGTAAATTTCTTATGTTCTTACAACAGAGCTTACCCTGCCTCATGCCAAACCGCGTGATGACATTGCCAGACGATGTGGTGATCATCCTATGCACACACATATGTTTGTTTGTTTGTATGTAAGTAAGAATAAACGAATGCTGAGCTGACCCAAATCCGAGGACTCCCAGTGAAGTTTCTTCAGTGTGTCTTTCAATTCCTTGCTGTAAGAGTGGAGTCTGCATGCATCCAGAACAAACAGGACACAGTGGATCTTGTCTTGCAGGGCCGGGTCCACACGGTAGCCTGGGGAGTTGGGCTGAAGGGGTGCTTTGCTCTGAAACTAACAGTTGGGATGGTTTCAAAGGGGGGTGTTTCCTGGTCACATTTTACACATTTTATGTTTTAGGTTGTTATTTGAAGCCAGTAGAAGCATCTATGGGAATTGTTTAGGTCGCATGCATAAAAGACACATTTACCTAACCCTATGTTTTGGACTGTGACCATTACTAAATACAGTGGTACCTCAGTTCTCGAACTCATTAGAACTCGAATATCTTAAAAGTTGGACCAACCAGTTCGAAAAAAAAAATACCTAGAACTCGATCTGAATCTCAGAAGTCAAACCGTGAACGCCAAACTAAGATAACTTGTACGCACAGGGAAATGAGTCACGCGGCACGTCTCTCAGTGGAAACAAAGGGTAAAGCTTCAGTCTCAGCCTCGCATTCGCTGTGATAGCATTGTGCATGTTTACACTAGCTGAATACATATATTTAGACAGTAAAAATACATTTAGACAATGATAGACAGTAACAGTAATTATTATTATACAATAAAATACATTTAAAAATAAAGATTTCTTATTCATTATTTTAATATTAATAAAAAACCATTAATACATTTAATTATAATAATATTGTTGTGCCGAGCGGGGACGGAACGGAGACAAAGGCGCAGACGTCAGGGTATCGGGGAATACGGGGTTTAATTACAGGTAAGGCAGGCAAAACGCAGACGGACAATACAGTGACCGGACTGGGGAAACAAACTGAAACGCGGACGAAATGCAGAGGACTAATGACAACAACCAGAAACAGCTGATCACATGGGATTCTACACGGGGTTAACGAGGGGGCGTGGCACACGGAAGGAGCAGATGATCTGGGCAGGACACATTGTTTTTTTTTTAAACTTTACACATTGTTTGGATAAATTGGACAAATTACTGTTTCGATAAATGTGCTTAGATGTGTTTAGTACAGTATATGCTCTTATTGTTTTATCCGATTCATTTTGTGTTTAAATGGTAAAAAAAAAAATATTTAGGTGTAATTTTTTTGGGGCCGGGAACCAATTAATTGGTCTTCCATTATTTCTTATGGGGAAAATTCGATCAGAACTCGAACTTTTTAGGATTCGATCTGGAGTTCTGAATGGATTAAGTTCGAGTTCTGAGGTACCACTGTACATTAATTTTCTTGGAGGTAAACTAAACATGCTTCATATGGACAATGTCGCCCTCTACAGGCCTCAGTGCAATCTAGCTAAGGGATGGGTAACTGGCAGCTCACAGGCTGTATCCGGCCCCGTCACTCCTTTGTCCAGCCCGCTGACCGTGCACAAATACTAAAAGCATGTTTTATAAATGAACGAAACAGAAGCACTTTGAAATGGATAGGTGCACACCATGCGGCCTCACCATTAGGAGGGGGAAGAAATGACCAGGAAGAAATTAATATCTGATACGAATGATGTGTTTTTTCCCGAATCCGGCTGCCATCTGATCATTACTGTCTGTTTTCAGCACTTTTCCCATTTTCAGCTGTATTGGGTGTGTTTTAAAATCTCCTGGTTAGACGTAGAGTTAAAGCCATGTCAGACTGACAGTGGGTCAAAAATTTACATATATTGGTGGTTCATGTACTGCCTTTTAATTGTTTAACTTTCAAATGCTTAGGGTAGCCTTCCACAAGCTTCTCATAATATTTTCACAGAATTATAGCAATTCTTTGTGACAGAACTGGTACAGTTGAGTTAAGTTTGTGGGGGTCCTTGTTCTTTTTTCATTTTAGTGAACAAACTTTCTATGGGATTCAGGTCACGGCTTTGCAATGCCCACTCTAATACTTTCACCTTGTTGTCTGCAAGCCATTTTGTTTGTTTGTTTGTTTGTCATGTCTTTGGGAGTAAGTTTGAGATCAGTGTCCTGTTGGAAGACCCAGCTTTAGCTTTCTGTCTGATGTCTTGAGGTGTTGCCTCAGAATTTCCAGATAATGCACCTGTTCTTCTTGATGCCGTCTAAGTGCACCAGTCCCTTTCCCAGCAAACCTCCCCCACAACATGATGCTGCCTCCCCCGTGCCTCAGAGTTGGGATGGTGCTCTTCGGATTGAGAGCCTCACCCTTCATTCTGCATACTTAACGCTGATAATTACGGTGAAACAGTTCAAATTTCATCTGACCAGAGAACATGCCCGTCCTCATTTATTCCTGGGGGCAATTGAATAGCTTTTATACACCACATCTTGCATGTATATACAGGTCAGACAAGTTTTGGTGGTCAGAGCTTGAGGTGAGCTCAGGGAAGAAATGTGTAGCATTACCTGTAGAATCTTGGGTTAAGGGCCTAGCTCAGTGGTGATATTACTCTGCTGGTTTTGGGATTGGAACCTACAACCAGACAGGCACATATTCTTTCTAAAAATTTCCCTGCAATTACACATCAGTATTTTACTTTTGTTTATGGATGTTGACTTGCATATGTTTTTGCATAAATACTGAATCACTCATCCAGTTACTGTCCCCTGTAGAAGAATTTATATACTACAAATATGAATGATCATATATTACTTATGAGCAATAACTTAACAATTCTATTACATTATTATTATTATTTTTAATGGCTGCATGAGTACATCCTGAATATACATTATACATCTAATAAAACATGTTGGTTATACTATCAAGCTAAATGTAAACATTTTTAAATAATAATTCATAAAAACAGACATTTTAAAAACATTCATAAACATATCTTATTGATATAAAATGCCTGCTGCCACAATAAGGGTGAACTTGGAAAAAACTAATTCTGTAACATAGTTGTAACACCACCAGAACGTTAAAAAATACACTGGTTAAATTTTTTTGGCATTCTACTCAGCACTATGTTGTATGTACCAAAATGGCTGACACACCTTATATCCTTCTGGTGCGTGTCCTTTGATAACGGCCAGGGCATCATGCAGGCTCAGTCCGGTCTCCTCAGTGTCCCCCAGGCCCTTTAAGTCACACAGAGTCAGCGCTATTGGCTGACCTCCTTTCTCTGCCCGGATTGGGTAGGACTTCAGCTACAGGGGAGTACAGAGACTGAGATTAGCGGGGGACTGAATTTAAATACTTACTGCTAGTGATGGGAGTACTGAAGCCTCAAAACATGCAGTGTTAGTGACTGTCTGGTTTACCCTAAGAGGAACCACTATAGTACCTATCCATCTAACAGGGAACGTTCCCAGAATTAACGTTACTTAAAGGTCTTCTCAAAGTTGGCAGTGAACGTTCTTACTGTAACTGTAATTTCCATGTTTTAAATTTTAACAAAGGTTCTGTCAATGTCAGCATGGTAACATTATTACCTGAACATCTTTTAAACATAATTAATGTTGCAAAATACTGTTTTATAATAAAGGTATTATTTTACAGATGTACTATATGTGTATGCTACCAACACACCATCCAGCCTCAAACCCTTAATCCCAGAAGAGTAAAGCGACAGTGTCACCCACAGCTCTACTACTCCCTTCATTTGTTTCTACATTGTTGTTCTTAGTTGTACTGTAGGTGGTACTTCCAGGCTGACGTTCTGGGAATGTCAGCAAAACTGGACACCTTTAGCATTTACATACCTTACTTGTAACATTTGGTAAACATTCTTATAATGAAAAATTGCTAGTGGTTAATCCTTCCCACTATGGCTTCTAAAGCCTTTTCACAAAGTTTTCTAAACTGTTGATTGCAGTGTGTTTGCTCAGTGGGTAACACTGTGGGATTGACCTCCCCCCCCAATGTGTGTGAAGTTTACATACTTCTCTGTGTCATCATGGATTCGCTCCAGGCATGCGCTAAATCATGTCAGTCAAAATGTGCCATGATACTATTTCAGTATTTTTCTTCATTATTTAGAATAAACTAAATAATTTCAGATTCCATTTTATATATGACATTACAAGCTATTCTGCACTTCCAGAAATGATAACATAGCAGTTATATAGCATTGAAAGTCCTGATTATAAAGAAAGCAAGATGACACATGAATAATGGAAACAAAAGTAGTTATAAGGAGAGAAACAAACTGGAGGATCCCAGATCAGCTGGCCGCAAGGGCATTGGTTTGGTTTCAACATGGGCAGGGACCAAATCAGCCCACCCCCCCCACCCCTGAACAAACAAACACAGTACTGCCAGAGTTCTAGTAGGAACATGTTCTTGGCATTCATGCTCAAATCTATGTACTTGATTGGCTACTCAGCTCCTATGAACAATCAATATATAAATATGTGTAGAAACCAGTAACTAAAGAACATTTAAATAATTCTCCATAGCAAAACCTTTTATCCGCCTGCTTTACTCAGTTTTATTGCTAAATACAATGACAATACCAGTTATCCATCTGTGACAGCATGTGCTGATTTTCATTATGACAGATATCCTGACCCCTACCCCAAATGCCCACCCAAAAAAGATGATGATACACTTATATCGTACCTTACTAGTGAAACCATCAGATCCACTGCCAGTGATGGGCAAGTTGACCACGTGTCTGCATAGCACTGACTTAATGGAGTTGATGAAACTGGATTTTCCAGCTCCCACTGGTCCCAGTAGCAGAGCCCGCACCTGGCTCAGCCCCACAATGTCAGGTTTGTACGAGACCAGATCCTTTTTCAAATTTTCCCTGTAACTAGAAATCAGTGGGTATTTATTTGTGATAATTCCATTTATGGATAATGACATGAAGATGTTTTACTACAAACATCAGCTGACGAATTGCCTTTGTAAACAGCAATGTTTTGAAACCCCACCTGCCCCCTCCCCAAAAACAACAATAACAACAACAACAACAAAAACTCACATCTCTGTCCATGACATTTCCCTCCATGGTAGAAGCATCAGATCTCCAGCGTCTGGGGGGATAGCCAATTGGCCACATAATTTAGGAGGTTAGTATTGTTTAACTTCACTTAAAGTACTGTAACATGAAAACAATTACCAAAAGCATTACCAAAAAAAATAAAAAATAAAAAGTGGTATGAAATGTGCCTACCCTGTACGCGATGTACCTCCACATCCACACAAGACTCGGTAATCTCAGGCCAGCTGGTGTTATAAACCGCGTCATTTCCAACTTTTACGAAACAGCTATCATTCTTCATTTCCATGTTCAGGCATTCTCCGAAGGATATCATTTTTGTTTCATTTGATTTGATATGGAAAGCTTGACAGGCATCCACCACCGGGAAATGGATCGCGGTGTTCTGACTCACTAAAAAAACAAACGCCTTTTTATCTTGAACACATTCTGAGTAATGTAAACTTGGAAATTTTCCGCCTAAATATCCTCCCATGATTGCCCCTGATTCTAAATAAGCCAGAAAAATTAGGTTTCCCTGTTTCTGCGTTTTCTCTTGAATAGTACAAATGCTGAATCCGTGGCGACTTCCCTGGTACAGCAGACATAAATTCACACGGCTGGAAAACAACTTGACCAGCCGCTTCTCCGTCTGCAGATCCATTCGAGAGATTCCGAAATCCATTGAGCTGCATTAAGGGTATACAATATATGCTAGGCCTATATAAAACATAAAAGATCCTTAGTTTTGCAGGCAAGGTAGACGGGACTGACAATACGAAATACACCTCGCGATACTTGCCGTGAAATTTGTGTCCCCACTGTTCTTCCACTTCGCCGAGACGCCCGAACAGCGAATCGAAAGTTTGACGCTTCGAGAAAAACGAAACTGAACAGCTCATTTATCATGTGACTGCGCAATCACATAATGTTAAGAAAGTTTTATCAAGTTTAAATGCGCCTTGTCTCTGCAGGATGCTCATATAAAAAATGTGGTTAAAATAGCTAAATTTCTTCCATCTGTGGCATATTGCAAAACTTAGAATAATGCTCTTACTTCTGGATGCAGGAAAATTAGTACACACCTTTGTAACTTCTACACTGGATTACTGCAACAGCCTGTCGGTTGGCTGTGCCGCTGCATCATTAAACCAACTCCAAACAAAGACTAGGAAACAAGCATGTATCTGTCCTGTACTGGCCTCACTCCACTGGCTGTTGGTTAACTACGAGGGACTGCTACTTACTTATAAGGCACTGAATGGTCTAGCACCGGAGTATATTTGTAGTTTGCTGGTTCCATATAACCAACCTCGTTTACTTTGCTGTCAAGGGGCGGGGTACCTCACAGTGCCTAGAGTGGAACCATCACCATTAGGTTGCAGAGCATCTTGTTACAGGGCTCCAAAGTCATGGAACAGTCTACCAGCAAATGTCCAAGAATCAGACTCAGTCATGACCGTGCTGTTTAAGACAAGCCTAAAAACTCATTTGTTAAATCTAGCATATGGTGACAAAGCTGGTAGCTATTTCACACCCCCAGCCAGGATTATAGTCTGTGGCACAGAGCTGGTTGGGGATCAGTGTCATTGATTTTGGATGAACTGAGTGTCCAGTGCTGTCACTCTGGCTTCACGTGTCCCATGTGCTGTTGGAGTGCTGGTGCTCAGAGATTATTCTTACCTGTCTCTCTCTCTCTCTCCCCCCCCCCCCCCCCCCAACTCCCTCCAGTGCTGTAACTGTAGCTTCATTAGACCTGCTAGAGCCTCCATACCGCTCTACAAAATACCTTGTATAATTTCATCTATTTGTGACATAGTGTCCTTTTATAGCCCATCTGGGGCGTCCCCCCCCTACCTTGGTATTTTCCATCCATGTGACAGCAACATGTTTTGACATTTGCTTCGGTTAGTACATGTCCCCCCAGCCAGCATTTTTGTCACATAAGCGCTTTGCACCCCTCTCTTTGTTAAACAAGAGTTAAGTAACAATAGCTTGCACCATCTGTTTCCATCTTACAACTGTCTAGGACGAGGTCACCCTGCCCTGCCGGCACACTAGTCAGTTCCTGTTTTAGTTAGCTACATTCTTTTAGAATTAACCCCTCACTGCCCAGCCTGGCTTACACATCTGCCCTCCTCACCTGCTGGCTACTGGACTGCACCACCCCTCCATCCCACCAAAGGAAGCAGCTTCTCACCTGCCAGCCCTGACATCAGTGGACTTCCCATGGTGGATCTTGGAGGTTGGGCTCCCCCTTTGATCTGGTTCCTCTCAAGGTTTCATCTTAATAGGGAGATTTTCCTTGCCCCTGTCGCCTCTGGCTTGCTGACTGGGAGCTTTGGGTAGGGATAATGTTAAGCACTTTCAGATGTAATATTGTGAAAAATGCACTATACAAATAAATTGAATTGAATACATACACTATAGTGAATTTGTACAAATTTCAGGGTGAGATGGGTCCATGAACAGTGGTTACTTAAAATTTTATAAATAACAGATGACATGACATGTTGCAATTGTTACTCTTGGCTGTGGGAATTTTGAAGCACAAATTAATGTTTATGATAAGATGTGCTGTCACGCCCCACCTGCGTACAGGCAATGGGAAGCAGCTGCCTCTGACCAATGCCCATGGAGCATGTTAGTTATAAGCACGACAATAACCGCAGTTCAACATGAGGTATTGCTTCATGTACAGAACCATACTAAGCGTAATTATCCCTGTCTCCTGTCTAGCTCCGTTCCGCCCTGCTTGCCCATCTCAACCACCCTCCTGCCCTTTCTCCCCTCGTTCTTCCTCCCTGTGAGTTCCTCTTGTGCCCTGTCTGTGTGTCCAGACGGATTCCCCAGTAACCAAACCTCTCGCCAGTGACCTCGACCACGAACCCAGATCCCGACTTTGTGCCAGCCGTTTCTTCCTGATCACCCGGATTTTGACCCTGCCTGCATGACCACGTCTGCTCCCTGTTGCCCGTCTCACTCAGCCAGGCTAATAAAGGCTCAACGATCTGTCCATCCGCGAATCCGAGTATATTCATTACATGTGCTCTGTATCAAAATGATATTTTTACACAACTTTTTTTGATGTGGACTTAAATTAACTGGCAACTAGAAATGATTCTATTCCTTGGATGGCCTCTTGACCCCCCCCCCATCTAATCCCTACTCCTCCCACACCCTCCAACCTCTACAATTTCCAGAATTACTGGATGGATGACCCAAATGTGAGTCTTAGTCGTGACTTGACTCTGAAAGTACACCTATTTATTTAGTGCACGTTCCAGTAACAATGACAATGTATCTGCAAAGCTTCGAAAGGAACTGCCAAATAATTTTTGATTTATCATGCTGACAAGATCAAGTGTCTGAGACTGGCCTTGTCTTTGCTATCATTATATGGCATTGCTACAATTTTGGTGTGATTTGTCTCAAAATTCAAGCAGTTCCAGATCTTCACCCTCACATTCCTGAAAAGGATGAAAAACTTGTCTAATACCTTTTGAATTATGACAGTAAAAAGGTCAAGTTTGTGAGGCAGTATTTCTCTTTGTCATTACTAGACAATGTTGCTTTAATTTTGGGGCAATCTATCTCAGAATATAGTCAGTTCCAGTTTGTCACCCAAACCTGTTAGTTTGAAAAACATCTGTCAAATACTCTTTGAGTTACCTTCTCAAATGTAAGCAATGGGGACCCCTAAGGTTGGTGAAATCTAATGAGGGGATCCCTTTTCACCAGGTCATCAATATAATAAATTATGAATAGCCGTGTAGTTACATTATGCAACCTAGTAAGGTTTGCCAAATAGTGAAATAGAGTAAACAGAGTAATAGCCCAAATTGAGTTATCCTGTTCACAAGGTCAAGTGTCTTGTGCAGTTTGGGGGTATTTTGTCTCAAAATGAAATCAGGTGTAGATCTTCATCCACACAATATTTTTTGCGAAATAGTAATAAGATCCATCAAACTCTTTTTAACTGATCACACTCACAAGGTCAAATTTCATCTGCAGTCACCCTTCCCTTTGCTGCCACTAAGCAGTACTGCTACAATTTTGGGGCAGTTTGTCTCCAAATTTGAAAAGCTGCAGGTTATCTCCCATACAATGCCTCTGCAAAGTATGAAAAAGATCTGTCAAATATTTTTTGAGTTATCTTAAGGAAAAAAATGTCTGTGGCAGACTGGTCCCAGAACCATATGTTTCACTTCCTGAGTATACAGATGGCTGGTGCAAATTTAACAAAATGGCAGGCTCTCTAGTGTTCTGAAGGTGTATGCAAGGCATTTACACGTCATTCCTACATCCATCGATCATCCATGGTCGTTTGTCCAATTCAGGGTCATGGGATGGTGTGTGTGTGCCCTGTAATGAGTCAGCACCCTTATAAAACCCTGCGTTAGAATTCGCATGAATACAAAATATAGAACATATCCATGTGAGCCTAGTTCTTAAATTTCAATTGTACCTGTAACAGTCGCAACATGTTATACACCGTTAATCATACATATGCAAGCATTACAGTTTCCAAAAATCTGACACCCTGTATGAAGCTTTGAGCCCACCATACTCAACTAAATGGTAGGGGTGTAACGATACACCAAAGGCACGATTCGGTTCGGTTCACGGTTTTGGAGCCTCGGTTCAGTTCGGTTCGGTTTCTGTTTGCTGTGGGTTAGGGTTGATGTCATCTTAACAGCAATGCTAAGGAACAATAGATTCACTTAATAACAAGAACAACTAAACTTTTTCTTTATTAACTTTGCCATCACATTTTTAGTACAGTCAGGATACCTGGGTAAACAACAAAAATTAAATAAATACCTCCAATATAGACTAGTCAGAAAAAAGCAATTCTAATACTAACTTTAGAATATAATATTTAGAACAAAATTTAGAACAAAAGCTCATCATTACTAATACAATTTAATCAAATGTGATAAAATAAAGATGTGTTTAAATTGGTTAAATTAGTTAGAGACAAGTGACGTCAACCTCAACAATGGGCAGCAGGGGGCGTTAGAGTACCGCGGTACGCCACGAGTTTCGCGATACGTATCGTGGTTGGTGTATCACGATATTTCGGTTCGGTTTGTAATATCGTTACACCCCTACTAAATGGTTTAATAAAATAATAATAATCATCACCATCCTCATCATACTTTATTAATCCCCGTAGGGAAATTCTCTATTGATGTTCTTCCAGTTGGTATTCTTTGGACCCTAAACAGCCTTTCACATATATAGTGTCAGGTTATGATTTGATGTGATGTGTATTCTTATGTCGTAAACATTTGAATAGTTTTTTTATGGACCTGGAAAGGTTCATAAAAATACACTACATTTAGAACAGCATAGCACTCAAAGACTTATAGTACACTCATTTTCATAGAGCATGCAACACAACAATGGGTAGCGTCTGTACAGTACACAAATATTTTGGTGCACTCTTTATATTTCAGTTAAACTGAACATATTTGGTAGGAGGGGAATAAGAGAATATAAGTTGGCTTAGTGGTACATAGAAAATAACATTATCACAGATGCTGAAGTCTCCAAGAAGGTTGACTAGGCCTCAAACGTGTCATCGATAGCATGTAGTATTTGCCGGACTGCACTAAAGATGAGGATATCGGTGTCCCGGTTCACTGTCAGCTCGCTCATGTAGTTCTTCACTGGTAGCACAAAGGAGACCGGCACATCTGCCAAACTGGCTGCCTCTTGTACCTGCAGTAAATGCAAAAATGTCACCATGTGAAGGTAAAATTGCGCTGCTATGACAAGAAAATACCTTGCATTTTTACCCATATGCCGCAAATGAAGTCGAGTTAGCATATAAACATTAAAATACATTATATTTTGTTTTCATAGCAGCGCAAATGCACATAAAATAAGTACGCATTTGCGCTTTTACAATCGATTGTTGCGTGTATCATTCTTAAAGGTGAATGCGTACTTCCGGTCCAGCTATGTGCACCCCTGTTTATTGATACTTTATGAATGCATTATGAAGGTATTATAAACATGGCTAACAATTTATAAAAATGAATAACACATTATAGCCATGTTTATTATGCATTATAAATGCTATATGAAGCTCTCATCTATAATGCACTGTAGATACCTTCCTTCATAATGCATTATAATGGTCAGTATAAAAATTAAGGGTGCTTTGTACTGCATTCTGAAGGCAGCTATAGTGCTTTATACAAGGGTGCTTTAAGTAAAAACTTCAAAGTTATTAAATATGTCATCTTCATTATTTAACAGTTGTCACTTATGATGAAATGAAAATGAAGATGGTCACGAAACACTATAAAGCAGCAAAGAAAGTGACAGACTGTGGAATCTTGTGACCTCTGTTGGTCACGGTCATACCTTCTTTTGCACAATGCGGCTGGTGTAGACGTAGCGCACGTCCGTATTTACTGCATGGCACATCTCATCTACATGGGTCAGCAGAACCAGCTGGGGAACATCTAGAGATGGGAAGGTGAAAACAACATTGTCACGTCTGCAGCTAGTTACTGTCAGATAATCTCCACAAAAACCTCCCAAGATCATGCAGTGAATTTCTACACATATCTGGTTGTGTCACATTTGCCAAAGCACCATTTCAAATGTTGTGTTTGTTGACCACTTTAATGAGCACAAAATTACAAAATAATGAAACAGCTCACCCAAGTCAGAGATCTCTCTGCGATATTTCTTTATCATCTTTACCAGGCTTTCCCCATAGGAGTGAAGACTACGTGCATTCAGGACAAACACAACACAGTGGATCTTGTCCTGCAGTCCGGGATCCAGGCAGTAACCGGCACTACTGGGATTAATGGGCATTCCACTCTGAAACTGGGGAGGGAAAGAAAAATCTCCAGTTCAATTTTTGTGGCCAGGAGAGTGATGCTACCGTTGAGCCCTTGAGCAAGACCCTTAACCCCAATTGCATCAGTAGTTCTGGATCCCGGCTAGTTCTGGATCCCGGCTGACCCTGTGCTCTGACCTCCAAACTTGCTCTCTCCTGTATATGTGTCTTTGTGTCTTATGGAAAGCAAGATGAGACAGGTGTAAATTTTCCCATGGGGATGCATAAAGTATTCTATAACAACATTTACCAGACAACATTCACTATCCAAAGTTACATATTTTTTTCGAGAAAGCAGGGTTAGCCAAACCCAGAATCAACTGGAGTATATGTATGGGCTGATATTTGTGACACTAGAAACTGAATATGAATTTTGTATATTTGAATCTGCAGTTATCCGCATTACAAAACTGAATCTGAATTTAATAGTTTGAATCTGAATTCCAGTAACTCGAAATAGCATTTATCCTACCTCGAAAAATTCAGTTCGCGAATTCAATTTCAATCTAGTGTGACACACATCCGGGTCCTTAAGAAAAAGTAATTGACCGCAGATTCACAACGCAACTCATTTCCACGTTTACGACAGTTCTGCAATCTGCAGGTCGGGGTAAAGAGGAGGTGTGTGCCGGGATGTCAGAAAAACAAATGCTGGATTCGCAGGTTTGTCATTACCTTATGATACATATGAGAATAAGCTTTATATAGACGAGCGATAACATATATCTGGTTAGTATATGGTAGTATGCTGCATTCCATTTGCCTCGGGATCCGATTTTCGAATTCCGAGATTACATCACATCCGCTAAAAATTTGGGAAAACCGAGTCGGATGCGTTCCATTTGCCACAGAAGTAGCAATACCATGGATCCATATGAAAAAGCAAGATTTTTTTCTTAGCCGGACAACTTGTCGGATTTAAGGTACCTCAGTTTAAATGGCCTTTATCTTCGTCCACTTACAATTAGCCCGAACTACGTTAATCCGACAAATAATCCGACTAATCATGAAATCCAATTCAAACCTGGTGAATTGGTAGCCATTGTTAGCAATATCACTTGATAACACATTACGCGCGGTGCTTGACGTTTAAACTCCGTAGCAACACGTCCACAGATAAGTTGGACGGTATAGTGTGTGCGACCGATTTAATGAGCCACAAATGAGAAGTAGTGCTTAAACAGGATAAAACTACAACTTTCCCTTCTGTTGATAAAGGACGCAGCCATCTTGGATTCTGAACTCGGGATCTTCTGCGTTATCCGAGATATTTCTCGGATCTCCGAGAAACGGGAGCGCGCATGTCGTCACTTCTGGCTTCAAAACTCGGAATCCGAGTTCCCCCACAATGCATCTTTGTGTAATTAATGTTGTATTACTGGTATACTGGTTTTAATTTCCCATATGGTATGAAATTTTCATATATTCCCACACCGTGGCATAGCTGAAACAACAGCTGTAACGCTTCCTTAGGAAGCAAAATTATACAATATTGTTCGCTGCTAGAAGCATTATGGATCACTGTGCAGAGTGTATTGAGAGGGGACCCTGTTAACTGTGCATAACCTGCTCATTAATAGTTATAACATTATAATACAACAATTCTCCAGATACAAAACTGTTCTACATTATAGTATTTCCAACTACTGTTGAAGTCTGTGTCTGAAATTTTGGGTTTTGTGTAATAGACAAATAAGTATGTCTGCAATCAAATGCAAATCAGTAAAACAAAATCCCAAATATTATTGATTTATCATTACCGGTTAAGCAAATATGTTGCTATCAAGTTAAATATAAAAATCAATAAAATATGTCACTGTCTAGCTAAATATCCATTATTAATCTAATAAGAGATTCCAGGGAAACAATTCTTATCAAGCTAAGTACAAGGTTATAATAATAAAATATGTTGCTATCATCCTGAATATACATTATACATCTAATAAAACATGTTGGTTATACTATCAAGCTAAATGTAAACATTTTATAATAATAATTAATAAAAACAGACATTTTTAAAAACATTCAAAAACATATTTATTTTATACACTGCTCAAATTTTTAAAGGAACACTTTGAAAACACATCAGATCTCAATGGGGAAAAAAATCATGCTGGATATCTATACTGATATGGACTGGGTAATGTGTTAGGAATGAAAGGATGCCACATTGTTTGATGGAAATGAAAATTATCAACCTACAAAGGGCTGAATTCAAAGAGACCCCGAAAATCAAAGTGAAAAAATTATGTGGCAGGCTAGTCCATTTTGCCGAAATTTCATTGCAGCAACTCAAAATCATACTCAGTAGTTTGTATGGCCCCCACATGCTTGTATGCATTCCTGACCACGTCGGGGCATCCTCCTAATGAGACGCCGGATGGTCTGCTGGGGAGTCTTTTCCCAGATCTAGACCAGGGCATCTCTGAGCTCCTGGACGGTCTGAGGTACAACCTGGTGGAGTCGGATGGACCGAAACTTAATGTCCTAGAGGTGTTCCATTGGATTTAGGTCAAGTGAGTGTGGGGGCCAGTCAATGGTATTAATTCCTTCATCCTCCAATAACTGCCTGCATACTCTCGCCACATGAGGCCGGGCATTGTCGTGCACCAGGAGGAACCCAGGACCCACTGCACCAGCATAGGGTCTGATAGTGGGTCCAAGGATTTCATCCTGATACCTAATGGCAGTCAAGGCGTCGTTGTCTAGCCTGTAGGGGTCTGTGTGTCCCTCCATGGATATGCCTCCCCAGACCATCACTGACCCCCCACCAATCCGGTCATGCTGAACAATGTTACAGGCAGCATAATGTTCTCCGCAGCCTCTCCAGACCCTTTCACATCTGTCACATGTGCTCAGGGTGAACCTGCTCTCATCTGTGAAAAGCACAGGGCGCCAGTGGTGGACCTGGAATTCTGGTATTCTATGGCAAATGCCCATCGAGCTCCACGGTCCTGGGCAGTGAGCACAGTGCCCACTAGAGGATGTCGGGCCCTCAGGCCACCCTCATGAAGTCTGTTTCTGATTGTTTGGTCAGAGACATGCACACCAGTGGCCTGCTGGAGGTCATTCTGTAGGGCTCTGGCAGTGCTCCTCCTGTTCCTCCTTGCACAAAGAAGCAGATACTGGTCCTACTTATGGGTTAAGAACCTTCTACGGCCCTGTCCATCTCTCCTAGAGTAACTGCCTATCTCCTGGAATCTCCTCCATGCCCTTGAGACTGTGCTGGGAGACACAGCAAACCTTCTGGCAATGACACGTATTGATGCACCATCCTGGAGGAGTTGGACTACCTGTGCAACCTCTGTAGGGTCCAGGTATCACCTCATGCTACAAGTAGTGACACTGACTGTAGCCAAATGCAAAACTAGTGAAAAAACAGTCAGAAAAGATGAGGAGGGAAAAATGTCAGTGGCCTCCACCTGTTAAACCATTCCTGTTTTGGGGGTCGTCTCATTGTTGCCCCTCTAGTGCAACTGTTATTAATTTCATTAACACCAAAGCAGCTGAAACTGATTAACAACCCCCTCTGCTACTTAACTGACCACGTCAATATCCCAGAAGTTTAATTGACTTGATGCTATACTCTGATTAAAAAGTGTTCCTTTAATTTTTTTGAGCAGTGTATAAAATGCCTGCTGTCACAATAAGGGTGAATTTGGGGGGAAAAAAATTGTGTAACACACCATGACGCCGCCAGAACGTTAAAAAATACTGTGGTACAAATTTTTTGTCATACTACTCAGCACTATGTTGTATGTACCAAAATGGCTGACACACCTTATATCCTTCTGGTGCGTGTCCATTGATAACGGCCAGGGCATCATGCAGGCTCAGTCCGGTCTCCTCACTGTCTCCCATGTCCCTTACATCACACAGAGTCAGCGCTATTGGCTGACCTCCTTTCTCTGCCCGGATTGGGTAGGACTTCAGCTACAGGGGAGTACAGAGACTGAGATTAGCGGGGGACTGATTTTAAATACTTACTGCTAGTGATGGGAGTACTGAAGCCTCAAAACATGCAGTGTTAGTGACTGTCTGGTTTAACAGGGGCACTGAAACTTGCAGTGGGTGGGATTATTACTAATGATTAAGTTATAAAATATTTCAAGAAGAAGAATATAAAGTTAAAAATAATAAATGTATATTGTACCTTTTTAATGATGCCATCAGGTTTGGCGCCAATGCTAGGCAAGTTCACGACGTTTCCGTACAGTGCAGATTTAATGGAGCTGATGAAACTGGATTTCCCAGCTCCCACTGGTCCCAGCAGCAGAACCCGTACCTGGGTCAGCCCCACAATGGGAGGTTCATATGAGACCAGATCCTTCCTCAGTTCATCTCTGTTTCTGAAACATTCACAGAAAAGATAACATTGTTTCTTAAGTACTTATGCAACTAAATATATCATGTGAAGGAACATTGTTGTGCTGCCTCTGTCACACCTGCCCCTGATTAGTAAGTCAGGTAATACAGCCTCTCTGGGCTGGTGGCAATTAGAGCCCAACTTTATTTAAGCAGAGCAGTGAGTCATTCTTCCTGCTCAGTCATCACCATCACTCTTATACCACAGGGCTCAGTCGGCTCTCAATCATCGGCATAACTCTTATACCATAGGGCTCAGTCGGCTCTCAATCATCGGCATAACTCTTATACCATAGGGCTCAGTCGGCTCTCAATCATCGGCATAACTCTTATACCATAGGGCTCAGTCTGCTCTCAGTCATCTCCATAACTCTTATACCATAGGGCTCAGTCTGCTCTCAGTCATCACCATCACTCTTAGAGCATAGGGCTGTCGGCTCTCAATCATCACCATCACTCTTATACCATAGGGCTCAGTCGGCTCTCAATCATCGGCATAACTCTTATACCATAGGGCTCAGTCGGCTCTCAATCATCGGCATAACTCATACCATAGGGCTCAGTCGGCTCTCAATCATCGGCATAACTCTTATAGCTTAGGGCTCAGTCGGCTCTCAATCATCGGCATAACTCTTATACCATAGGGCTCAGTCGGCTCTCAATCATCGGCATAACTCTTATACCATAGGGCTCAGTCTGCTCTCAGTCATCTCCATAACTCTTATACCATAGGGCTCAGTCGGCTCTCAGTCATCTCCATAACTCTTATACCATAGGACTCAGTCAGCTCTCAGTCATCTCCATAACTCTTATACCATAGGGCTCAGTCAGCTCTCAGTCATCACCATAACTCTTATACCATAGGGCTCAGTCGGCTCTCAATCATCACCATCACTCTTATACCATAGGGCTCAGTCGGCTCTCAATCATCACCATCACTCTAATACCATAGAGCTCAGTCGGCTCTCAATCATCGGCATAACTCTTATACCATAGGGCTCAGTCTGCTCTCAGTCATCACCATCACTCTTAGAGCATAGGGCTCAGTTGGCTCTCAATCATCACCATCACTCTTATACCATAGGGCTCAGTCGGCTCTCAATCATCGGCATAACTCTTATACCATAGGGCTCAGTCGGCTCGGAGATTTGTTTTGTGGGGCTAGATGGAGTAGAAATGAAGTAGCTTTTCATAAGTGTCTTCCTTCTGGAGACTTGTGCCCCTTTTTTGGACACAACAGAGGCTGACAATTTTTTGGGAAACCTGTGGGTCACAGAATTCCTGCAGGAGTAGTACAGGCCCTTATACAGTAAGGTTGATATTCTAAAGCCATACATACCCAAAGTGCTTCCATACTTAATAAATATTCATTTACAGACATTCTAATGAAGCATCTGATGTTAAATGTGGCCAAAGTGTCCATTCAGACGATAGTGCTTGGACCCCAATAATCACTGCCTGCGGTTATGGTTCTTTGCTTGTAATTTTATGAAGTCACTTTTCATCTCAGATCTAACTCCAGTCATCTATTTCCCATTTTTGGATCAACACCATTACCTAAATATCCCATAGCTGAAATGTAGTTTATATGCATTTTTCTGGGGGGCAGACAATATAGGTGCCCCCCCTAAATATGCATGCTACTTGGGTTTGAAATATCTTTGGTTTATCTTTGTTTACTAAAGATTCTCAAAAGTATTGAGTATTGTACAGACCCCAAAAAACTGGCTCACATAGTCATGCGAAAAACATTTACATGTGATTTAGTGTGAATGGGGAAATGGAGGGGAGGTCACTGTACAAACAGGGGGGACTAAACAGGACTAAATGCGAAACAGAACAATTACTGGCACATGCAACACCTGGCACAAGACACATTATTCACGTAAATGATACAGATAGGAGCTATTTACACACGGCGCGGGGTACACTGGGAAACATGCAAATTACGACCGGCTGGTAATTTTTCATTTTCACCAATTCAAATTTCTGCTATCCAGCGACATGGTATTTTAGTATACTTTGGATCATTCTGGGGTGAGTTTCCTGAAGCGTTCTTAACGCTACGTCGTTCTTAAGTTCTGTGTTAAAAGATAGAACTAACGAACGACGTAGCGTTAAGAAGGCTTCGGGAAACTCACCCCTGAACAATACAGAAGCAAGGAGACCCTAAGAGATCAGAAAGGGAAATATTTTTTTTAATTGTTTTGCGTTCCCTTGCAATACTTTTGGATTCGCTCAATAGCTTTGTATGGTGGCCGAGAAAGCCCAATAAAAATTCAAAATAAAGAAACGCACGTCTAATAGAAAAATACGCTGCAAAGCAACAAAGCCTATTATTCAAGTTCATAACGAACCTCCAAACACACTGCAAATTCAAAGACACTACACAAATTTAGTATTTGCGGCTTGCATGTGTTGTCATTTTGATGCAAGTGTTTTCTTCCCTGCTACCTGCACGCTGTCTATATCCTGCCATCTCCCTGCTGCCTGCTCACTGTCCTCATCCTGCCATCTCCCTGCTGCCTGCACACTGTCCTCATCCTGCCATCTCCCTGCTGCCTGCTCACTGTCCTCATCCTGCCATCTCCCTGCTGCCTGCACACTGTCCTCATCCTGCCATCTCCCTGCACACTGTCCTCATCCTGCCATCTCCCTGCTGCCTGCACACTGTCCTCATCCTGCCATCTCCCTGCACACTGTCCTCATCCTGCCATCTCCCTGCTGCCTGCACACTGTCCTCATCCTGCCATCTCCCTGCTGCCTGCACACTGTCCTCATCCTGCCATGTCCCTGCTGCCTGCACACTGTCCTCATCCTGCCATGTCCCTGCTGCCTGCACACTGTCCTCATCCTGCCATCTTCCTGCTGCCTGCACACTGTCCTCATCCTGCCATGTCCCTGCTGCCTGCACACTGTCCTTATCCTGCCATCTCCCTGCTGCCTGCACACTGTCCTCATCCTGCCATCTCCCTGCTGCCTGCTCACTGTCCTCATCCTGCCATCTCCCTGCTGCCTGCACACTGTCCTCATCCTGCCATCTCCCTGCTGCCTGCACACTGTCCTCATCCTGCCATCTCCCTGCTGCCTGCTCACTGTCCTCATCCTGCCATCTCCCTGCTGCCTGCACACTGTCCTCATCCTGCCATCTCCCTGCTGCCTGCACACTGTCCTCATCCTGCCATCTTCCTGCTGCCTGCTCACTGTCCTCATCCTGCCATCTCCCTGCTGCCTGCACACTGTCCTCATCCTGCCATGTCCCTGCTGCCTGCACACTGTCCTCATCCTGCCATCTTCCTGCTGCCTGCACACTGTCCTCATCCTGCCATCTTCCTGCTGCCTGCACACTGTCCTCATCCTGCCATCTCCCTGCTGCCTGCACACTGTCCTCATCCTGCCATCTCCCTGCTGCATGCTCACTGTCCTCATCCTGCCATCTTCCTGCTGCCTGCACACTGTCCTCATCCTGCCATCTTCCTGCTGCCTGCACACTGTCCTCATCCTGCCATCTTCCTGCTGCCTGCTCACTGTCCTCATCCTGCCATCTTCCTGCTGCCTGCACACTGTCCTCATCCTGCCATCTTCCTGCTGCCTGCACACTGTCCTCATCCTGCCATCTTCCTGCTGCCTGCTCACTGTCCTCATCCTGCCATCTTCCTGCTGCCTGCACACTGTCCTCATCCTGCCATCTTCCTGCTGCCTGCTCACTGTCCTCATCCTGCCATCTTCCTGCTGCCTGCACACTGTCCTCATCCTGCCATCTTCCTGCTGCCTGCTCACTGTCCTCATCCTGCCATCTCCCTGCTGCATGCTCACTGTCCTCATCCTGCCATCTTCCTGCTGCCTGCACACTGTCCTCATCCTGCCATCTTCCTGCTGCCTGCTCACTGTCCTCATCCTGCCATCTCCCTGCTGCCTGCACACTGTCCTCATCCTGCCATCTTCCTGCTGCCTGCACACTGTCCTCATCCTGCCATCTTCCTGCTGCCTGCACACTGTCCTCATCCTGCCATCTTCCTGCTGCCTGCACACTGTCCTCATCCTGCCATCTCCCTGCTGCCTGCACACTGTCCTCATCCTGCCATGTCCCTGCTGCCTGCACACTGTCCTCATCCTGCCATCTCCCTGCTGCCTGCACACTGTCCTCATCCTGCCATCTCCCTGCTGCCTGCACACTGTCCTCATCCTGCCATCTCCCTGCTGCCTGCACACTGTCCTCATCCTGCCATCTCCCTGCTGCCTGCACACTGTCCTCATCCTGCCATCTTCCTGCTGCCTGCTCACTGTCCTCATCCTGCCATCTCCCTACTGCCTGCACACTGTCCTCATCCTGCCATCTTCCTGCTGCCTGCACACTGTCCTCATCCTGCCATCTTCCTGCTGCCTGCTCACTGTCCTCATCCTGCCATCTCCCTGCTGCCTGCACACTGTCCTCATCCTGCCATCTCCCTGCTGCCTGCTCACTGTCCTCATCCTGCCATCTCCCTGCTGCCTGCTCACTGTGCTCATCCTGCCATCTCCCTGCTGCCTGTACACTGTCCTCATCCTGCCATCTCCCTGCTGCCTGCACACTGTCCTCATCCTGCCATCTTCCTGCTGCCTGCACACTGTCCTCATCCTGCCATCTCCCTGCTTCCTGCTCCTGTGCCTCTCCTGCCTTCTGCTGACCACCATTTTCCTTCATACACATTAAGCTTGCAAAACTGCACCTATACTTTTAGTGTAATGTTCAGTAGCTCGTAACACTAATATTTCCTATTTACTCTTCTTTTACCACCAAAAAAAGTTTCTGATGTCTCCATCTTTCCTTTTCCTCATAGTGTGTCTGTGAAAAAAATCTAATCTATATTTAACAAAACAGTATCTGGGCTATTAGATGAAGCTTCTAAAAATGTCTATAAATATGAAATTGTGGAATGCAGAATCAATACCACTAAAATTCAAATAATAGGGCTTATTATTTGCTAGCTAGTTTTTTTTTACGTTGCCCCTATAGGTTTCACTTACGGCGTTTTTCCACCGAACCAGGTACCGTACTTTCGGTACTTCCATAAAGTGCCGAAAGTATGGTACTTCTTTCGTGTCGGTTTTCCACTGGCGTAAAAAATGGTACCGGCGCCAAATGACATCATCAGTGACCGCCCCTGACTGACATCGTCACAACGCGCAGCTTAACAGCCCAAAATTAAAACTAACAGTTTTGCTGGAAAATGCGGTTTATTGTTATGTCAGCTTCTATCACAGTATAAGATTCAGTAATATCCAGATTGCATGAATGCTGCCATCATTTACGTTTACGTAGGTACACTTACTTTGGCTAAGCTGATCAAAGCAGTAAGAATTAGCTTACTGCTAATTCAGTCTTTTGAAAGCAAACAAATTATTTAATTATGTTTTTTGATTTTCAAGCGGCATTGTTCGGTGTTTCGCGTGTGCCCCATTTCTTCCAAGCGGCTTGGTATTACGATGTTCCGGGCAATTCAGTTTCCCTATGTTTCTCCTATCTATCAGGAAATAATGTTTCCCCTAATATTAAAGCAGAGTGTAACTGGCATTAATCTGTCAGTTTTGAATGTGTTCCTTTATTGCCACACTTGTACCTTTAATTATGCTAAGCCTATAACAACGTGTACTAAAGTAACGGAACTAAAGTAATAGCGGAACTGTTGTTCTGATGTCCGCAATTATTGAAACACTTTTAGAAAGGAAGCACGTTTTCGCTTATTCATTTCGCTTGCTGCTGGAAACAGTTTGTGTGCTCGGCATCGACTTCAGTAAAGGGTTAAGAAAAAGGTTAAATCCTTCCGTAAACAGCCAACGAGGTATGTGTTAATTAAGTTTTAGTTGAGTTTTGTTGTATTTAGCCATGTAAATGTAAATGCTAATTGAGGTTCGTATTAACTGTATATGAATTCTCTAAGCTGTCTTTATTGTTATTTATGTTTATATTTCATTTGAATTTCAGTGTTTGTTAGCTAATATTGTAAGTAAATGTGCTTAATTTTGTGTTTCCGTATCTGTATTTAGTTCTCACGTCTGCCATGATGGTGATAATAACGAAGCCACTGTCTTTCGAATAAACCGTCGGCTCAGTTAAATGCAAAGGACTCTTGTGCTCGTGTCTTACGGGAGGGAGCTACAGTGAGAACTCGACTGCTCGTCGCGAGTGGAAGAGAAAGAAGACGGCAGCCAGTGGTAACGCAGCTGCAAGTTATCTGCAAGTTTCAGTAGACGCTGTCATCTGCTAATATTTTTGTACTTTTAAGAAATAGGTACTACTAAGAAATGTAAAGAGTAAGCACAGCTATAAGCAAGTTTCATCATAGTAACAGTAGTCTACCTAACTGATTATTCTTTAAGGGTGTTTCCTTTTGAATTTTGCTTTAAGAATTAATGTGTTTCATTTAAGTTTATACAGTAAATTATTTATTAATCAAAAATTTATTAAGATAAACCACACCAAAATGTCAGATACGGGTAAGTCTCCTGACCATGATATGGACAGCATAGGTCAAGTTTTAGAACCACAGCCGTTACCAACTGCCAGCAGCCAGCTGCATCAAGAAGGGCCACGAAGAAGCCAGCGGATCCGCAAGCTAACTGAAAGAGGTCAAGAACTGCACATTGAAAGATTGAAAGGCCTTGAACATCGCTTCAAAGTAAATTATGAAAGGTGGAAGGTTCTTGTTAAGGACGCTAGATGACTGATGACTGAACATTGTTCCAGTGAGCTGCTGCAAGGAGTAGTAGTAAAGGCTAGTAAGGCCTCGGCAGATCTAAATCAGGTTTATGAAGAAATACGTCAAATTGAGATTCTTGACCAAACTGCACGCCGCAGAGTAGATACCTGCGAATCAGTCACAAGGGCAATTGTAGAAACTGCACAGAGTTGTCTCAAGGGAGATAGCCAGAGGCACCAAAGAGAAGAACTACTTGAGAAGGAAACTGGATCTGTGTCCCTATCTATGAGGTCACATGAGTCAAGCATCAGTTGGAAGCACTCGGGGGGCTTCCATTCACTCACAAGGTAACTCAAGAGCCACCTCCACATGCTCAAGTCTTTCAGCCTTCAAGAGACAAGAGGCTGCTGCTGAGGTAGCTGCTAATGAAGCAACTTTAGAAGTCTTATTAGAACAACAACGGCAATTAGAAGAGCTTCAGAGGCTTGAAGCAGAAGATAAGGAAAGAATAGCTGAGCAAGAAGCTGAAGCCTTTAAGGGAAGAGGAAGCTAGGATGAAAGCTGTGCTGGAGGTAGAGAATGCTGCAAGACAAAGCATTAGAAGATAAGCGCAGAGAGTTACAACGCCTCGAGACACTCAAGAAATTAAATGCTGCTAAAGCAAGAATGCAAGTGTATGAGAAGAGTGAAGACTCAGGGGATGAGTTGGAAGAGCTACTTCATGATTGTGCATCTATGAAGGTGAAGGAAAGGCTCAGAATGAGAAACCACACACCTCAACCTCCTCCACCTCAGCAAACTGAGTTGAATCTACAGCAGGAAGACAGCACCACAGCTCTTGTCAAGATGTTGGCAGAATCCATTAGTGCAAGCCGTCTCCCTATACCAGAACCAGTCACATTCAGTGGTGACCCACTCAGGTTTAATGATTGGAAGGTTTCCTTTCAGACCTTGATAGACAGGAAGAACATACCAGCGGAAGAGAAAATTTACTATCTACATAAGTATGTAGGAGGGGCAGCTAAGAAGGTAATAGAAAGCTACTTCCTGCTAGGTACAGAGTCAGCTTACCATGCTGCGTGGGCCATTTTAGAAGAACGATATGGGAACCCATTCCTTATTGCCAAGGCCTTCAGGGACAAGCTTCATGCATGGCCTAAGATAGGTCCCAAGGATAGTTTGGAACTTAGAGAGTTTGTGGATTTTCTTCGCAGCTGTGAGGCTGCCATTCCTCAGATTAGTGGCCTTGAAGTACTCAATGACTGCATTGAGAATCAAAAGATCCTTGCAAGGTGCCCTGATTGGCTAACATCAAGATGGAATCGTAAGGTCTTAGAAATTGAAGAAACCACCAAAACATTTCCTAGCTTCAGTCAGTTTGTACAGTTTCTCACAAGGGACGCCAAGATTGCTTGCAACCCTGTGACATCTCTTTATGCTTTGAAAGCAAGCTTTGGTGAGAAGGTTAAGACACCAAGCAATAGAGGCCCTGGAGCTGAAACGCTAGCAACTAACTCTGAGAAAACCTTTACAAGTTGTGCCTTCTGTGAAAGAGCAGGCCACACTCTTCATATGTGTCGTAAGTTTATGGCAAGGACTGTTGCTGAACGTGTTAAGTTTGTTCAAGATAAAGCATTGTGCTTCGGCTGTTTGAAATCTGGTCACCGTTCAAAGGACTGTGAAAACAGGAATGTCTGTGACGCATGTCAGAGAAAACATCCAACCTGTCTCCATGAAGATCGTCCTAGGGGAGAAAGGAAGGTATCAAGGCCTGAACAACTGAAAGAAGGTGAGAAGTTTAAGGAAAGAAAGACAGAGTCCACACAAGATAAAGGGACAAAGGTGCAAAGTGAGGCAACATCTAATAGTTTCAAGGGATACCAATAACACTTACTCCTCTACAGTCATACCAGTTTGGGTGTCAACCACAAGCGAACCGGATCGTGAATTCCCCGTGTATGCTCTTCTTGATTCTCAGAGCGACACCACTTTCATTCTTAAAGAGACAGCAGAAGCTCTTAACACAAGGAAAGAACCAGTGCAGTTGAAGCTCTCCACGATGGCATCGAGAAACACGGTTGTATCATGTTGGAAGCTTGCTGATTTACAAGTAAGGGGATTTTACTTGAACAGGAAAATTCCTCTACCAGTGACCTACACGCGAGAGTTCATTCCCGCAAACAGAGATCACATTCCCACACCTGAGACTGCAAGAGTCTGGTCTCATCTTGAACACATTGCTGATGAACTGGTGCCCCAACAGAGTTGTGATATCGGTCTGCTAATAGGCTACAACTGCCCCCAAGCCCTTCTTCCAAGAGAAGTTGTGCCTGGTAAGGAAAATCAGCCTTTTGCCCAAAGAACAGATCTGGGCTGGAGTGTAGTTGGTTATGGTAACTCACATGCTGACTATGGCGATGCCATTGGAGTAAGTCATCAAGTTATTGTGAGAAAGGTGATGCCAGGTCTTCAGTCTTCCTGGAACCTTACCAGTGAGGTACACTATGTGTGCAGAACACAGATCAGAGAAGTGGTCACACCACCAGACATCATTAAGATGCTGGAATCTGACTTCAGTGAAAGGGTTACAGAGGACAGTCACATATCACAGGAAGATCTGAGGTTCCTGTCAATAATGAAGGAGAGCATTAGGCTTACAGACGATGGGCATTATGAAATGCCATTGCCATTTAAACAAGAAAGGCCTAAGCTTCCAGACAACAAGGCACTTGCCATTCGCCGTCTCAAGTACCTTGAAAGAAAGCTCAAGAGGAACAAGCAATACTACAAGGACTACACAGCCTTCATGGATGAGACCATAACCTGTAAAGATGCTGAAAGGGTCCCAGACACAGAAATTGACAGGCATCCAGTATGGTATATCCCTCACCATGGGGTGTATCACCCACAGAAGCCTGGAAAAATACGCATAGTTTTTGACTGTTCTGCTAAGTATCAAGGCACATCTTTGAACGATCATCTCCTCACAGGTCCAGAGATGACAAACACCTTGGTGGGCGTTCTGTGTCGTTTTCGAAAGTATCCGGTGGCAATCATGTGCGACAGAGCGCATGTTCCATCAGTTCCATGTCAAAGTAGAAGACCAAGACTATCTGAGATTCCTGTGGTGGGAAAATGAAGATCTAGAATCTCAGCCCTCAGTTTACAGAATGAGAGTTCACCTGTTTGGTGCAGCTTCATCCCCAGGTTGTGCCAACTATGGGCTTAAACATCTCGCTGATGAAGGAAAGGGACGCTTCAGTGAAGATTCCATTAAGTTCATACAACGAAATTTTTATGTTGATGATGGATTGATCAGTGTACCATCCGAGGTTGAAGCGATTCAGCTCGTAAGAGAAACAAGGGAGCTGTGTAGCGCCGGTAAACTACGTTTGCACAAGTTTATATCTAACAGTAAGGAAGTAATGGCCAAAATTCCCAAGGAAGAGTGGGCTGAAGGAGCCAAGGACCTGGATATGGCTCTGGGTGAACTATGCATGGAGAGGGTGCTTGGTGTTCATTGGTGTGTCGCATCCGACAAATTCCAATTCAGAGTTGTTGTAAAGGACCAGCCACTTACCCGCAGAGGAGTCTTGTCCACAGTAGCTTCCATCTACGACCCACTTGGTTTTTTAGCACCTTTCATCCTTGTAGGGAAGCAGATGTTGCATCAGATGTGTCAAGAGAAGGTTAGCTGGGACGACCCCCTTCCTGATGTCCTACGACCTCAGTGGGAGTCCTGGCTTCTAGATCTTCAAAGTTTAGCTGTTGTAAAGATTCAACGGTGCTTCATACCATCCAGCTTCAAGGAGGTCAAGTCCTATGAGCTTCATCATTTCTCTGACGCTAGCGTTTCAGGTTATGGAGAGTGCTCTTACCTCAGAACAGTAAGTGCATCAGGAGAGATCCATTGCTCCTTTGTTATAGGCAAGTCAAGAGTCACTCCAACTAAGGTGCTGACCATACCAAGATTAGAACTTTCAGCTGCACTAGTAGCTGTTCGAGTAAGTGACATGCTAAGGAAGGAGCTAGAGATTGACAGTCTGTGTGAATTCTTCTGGACAGACTCAAAGGTTGTTCTTGGCTATATCAATAATGAAGCCAGAAGATTTCACGTTTTTGTAGCCAACCGTGTTCAGCGTATAAGGTTAAGCACAAATGCTGACCAGTGGAGGTATGTAACCTCAGTGGAGAATCCAGCTGATCAAGCCTCCAGAGGTGCCACAGCAGAACAATTAACCACCTCTAAATGGTTTACAGGTCCAGATTTTCTTTGGCAGAAGGAACTTCCCAGTGTAGATATTAAGGTGGGAGAAATCTCAGACAATGACCCAGAGCTTCGGAAGGCCCAGGTCCATGATACCCAGGCAAAGGAAGAAAATTCATTATTGGATCACCTGCATAAGTTTTCAGATTGGACAAGAGTAGTGAAAGCTGTAGCCAGACTTAAGCGACGTGCTATGGAGGTCAAGGGTCTCAAGCCAAAATCTTATGAACCCACAAGCGTAGAAGAAAGGAGAGGGGCTGAGCTTACCATTATTAGAATGGCTCAAGAGGCAGCCTTCTCCAATGAAATAAGAAATCTCAAACACCATAAGGAGTTGCACACTAGAGAAAGGGGAAACAATTTGTACAAGCTAAGCCCATTTCTGGATGAACAAGGTATCCTCAGAGTGGGAGGTCGCTTAAAACATGCAACTCTTCATCCGCATGTAAAGGATCCAGCAGTCCTCCCAAGAGTCAGTCACGTGTCAGAGCTGCTAATCAAGCACTATCACAATCAAGTGCAGCACCAGGGTCGAGGAATGACTATTAATGAACTGTGGTCTAATGGTATATGGATCTTAGGTTGCAGCAAGGCAGTTTCTTCCCATATCTACAAGTGCACAAAGTGTAGGAAATTAAGAAGATGCACTGAAGAGCAACGGATGGCTGACCTCCCAGAAGATCGCTTAGAAACTTTTACATTCAGCGGAATGGACTGCTTTGGCCCATTTTATGTTAAAGATGGTAGAAGAGAGCTTAAGCGTTATGGGCTGTTACTGACCTGTATGTGTTCCAGAGCGGTGCATATTGAAATGCTTGACGATCTAACCACCGATGCCTTCATTAATGCCCTGCGCTCATTCATTGCTATACGTGGAGCTGTCCGACAAATTAGATGTGATCGAGGCACAAATTTTGTTGGTGCAAGGCGGGAGTTCCTTGAAGTATTGAAGAACATGAGTTCTGAACAATTAAAGGAGCACGGATGTGAGCTCATCATGAATCCTCCATCTGCAAGTCATGTGGGCGGCGTGTGGGAAAGACAAATTCGCACAATAAGAAGTGTCTTGACATCTATTCTTGAGCAGTCAGCAAGAAGACTAGATAGCACATCTTTGCGAACCTTTCTCTACGAAGTCATGGCTATTGTGAATAGTAGGCCTTTAACTACGGAACATCTCAATGACCCATTGGGACCAGAACCTTTGACACCAAATCATATTTTGACTATGAAGTCCGCGATTGCAGCTCCACCTCCTGGAAAGTTCATTAAGGAGGACCTCTATCTTCAAAGGAGATGGCGGAGAGTACAATTCTTGGCTAATAACTTTTGGTTAAGGTGGAAAAGGGAGTACCTCCTAAATCTTCAGCAGAGACAGAAATGGAGTAAGGATCGGCGGAATGCAAAGGTAAATGACATTGTTATTCAGCAAGATGACACTGCACCACGAAACCAATGGAAACTGGCAAAGGTTGTTGAAGTTCACCCTGGAAAGGATAACAGAGTCAGAAAGGTTAAGTTGCTAATTAGTGACTCAAGCTTAGATGAGAAGGGCAGACGCATCTCTAAGCGCACTTACCTGGAGAGGCCCATCCAGAAGACGGTTACTCTGATAGAAGCAGATTAAGGTCATTATTTATTCATTTGTTTATTTATTTATTTTTGGGTTAGTTCCAAATTAGATAAAGTATCACTTGATGCATTTACTAACTAAGGTCATCCATAAGAAATTCACAAGTGAGTTGGTGGGAGTGTAACTGGCATTAATCTGTCAGTTTTGAATGTGTTCCTTTATTGCCACACTTGTACCTTTAATTATGCTAAGCCTATAACAACGTGTACTAAAGTAACGGAACTAAAGTAATAGCGGAACTGTTGTTCTGATGTCCGCAATTATTGAAACACTTTTAGAAAGGAAGCATGTTTTCGCTTATTCATTTCGCTTGCTGCTGGAAACAGTTTGTGTGCTCGGCATCGACTTCAGTAAAGGGTTAAGAAAAAGGTTAAATCTTTCCGTAAGCAGCCAACGAGGTATGTGTTAATTAAGTTTTAGTTGAGTTTTGTTGTATTTAGCCATGTAAATGTAAATGCTAATTGAGGTTCGTATTAACTGTATATGAATTCTCTAAGCTGTCTTTATTGTTATTTATGTTTATATTTCATTTGAATTTCAGTGTTTGTTAGCTAATATTGTAAGTAAATGTGCTTAATTTTGTGTTTCCGTATCTGTATTTAGTTCTCACGTCTGCCATGATGGTGATAATAATGAAGCCCCACTGTCTTTCGAATAAACCGTCGGCTCAGTTAAATGCAAAGGACTCTTGTGCTCGTGTCTTACAGGAGGGAGCTACACAGAGGTATATGTGAAATGTCTGAAAATCACTCAGGTACATTATTACATGTGAATACAGTAGATCGTCACGCAAAATATAGTCTTATAAGCAATACTATACCGTTTTCATCAAATATCTATATCCAGCGAATTAAATAATTTAATTTATTAAAACATAAAACATCGAAAGTGCATTTGACGTTTTAAAATATATGGCTTGATTACCTCAAGAGCTTCGTAAAAAGACATGAAAACAACAGCGAAACCGTGTACAAATCAGCGCGCGACAGGGGAAACATAGGGAAACTGAATTGCCCGTAACGGCAAAAACTTTTTTTATTTCGAGTCGTGCCATCCAAATTCGAGAAGGGTCTGGCTGCAGACCTCCACCAGGAGGATCTCCATTAGAGGGACGGAAACACGTGATCTCCACAAGCGAATCCGAACATGATGTTATGCAAATATATACTTATTATTTTGGTGATCGATTTAAATTATATTATTAACATTGGAAACGGACGTTAATAATGTATTTTAATTCTACAAGAAGGGATGTTAATAGCATGTGTTATTTTTATTATTTCGGTACGTGTGAAATTCTCACTTTAATACGGAGCCCCCGAAGTCCCACAGGGTGATTTTTTTTTTTTTTTAATTGTGTGGCACAAGTTATTTTCTTGTGCTCACAAGTTATTCTGTGCGCACAAGATAATTTACTCTGTGTTTGAGGCCGAGCGTAATATGACAACTATGTCTACCAAAACTATGTCTCAACGTCTAAACAAATCAAACTGGAGAGACATTTATTTACAGTCAACAAGTAACACCATGAACTCATTTTCCATTTTTTTATGCTCCAAACTGTTTCTTTGGCATTAAGGGTGAATTATACAGTCCGTGTTTATGGTCGCGACAGAGGTGAAGCGACATGAATTCATGCGACATGACAATATTTTTCCTTCGGTCATTATCGTTAATCATAATAATACACTATGATAAACAGGTACAGTAAATACAATAAATAGGTGTCAGTAATATCAAAAAATGTTACTTGAACTCGGTGAGGTGAACAAATCAGCAAACCAATTAAAGTAGAAAACATAATCTGTTTTAACGCAACCGAACAAAACATCAGTGTCAATATTAGTAGGCATAACCCTATATCCCGTCAATTTGCGAATCATATTCAAATAATCAAAAGTACTACATAATAACTTATATAACTTGGTCACAATTTATTGCACGCAGGCTATATTTTGTGCATCTTTAATATTGATGTTTGGTTCGGTTGCATCAAGACATAGCCTACTATGTTTACCACTTTACTCTGTTTGTTGATTTGTTCGCCTCACCAAGTTCCCCTAACATTTCTTGTCATTACTGACACCTATTTATTGTATTTATTTTACCTGTTTATACCTGTTTTATTATTGACTACCGATAAAGAAAGAAAAAAATATTGTTCATATCGCTTCACCTCTGTCATGACCATTCATACGGACTGTATATACCTCAGCCTTAATGTCAAAGTAGTACGCGGCAGCGTTGTATTTACTCCTTCCAGTAATATTAATTACAAGGCTGTTGTATCTTACTGTACCCTAATGCCAGGTCTAGCAAACGTAGTACGGCGTCCTGAAATAAACCTCTTATGACAGCTATACGCAGCTAATCTATTCCTTCCAAATAATAACTTGTGCGCACAAGACAAATATTTATAAATTTATTTATAATTTTATAAATATTTTTTCTTTTTCAGTAGACAGTCAGTCTTATCTTAAGTAACCAATTTAAAGCTATATTTGGAGAAAAAAAACATAACGTCGTGCATAACGTCATGTCCGTAATCACTTGTGGAGATCACGTGTTTCCGTCCCTGTAGTGGAGAACCTCCTGGTGGAGATCTGCAGCCAGATGCTCCTGCCAAATTCCGCTGGATCTGTTCATCCGACCATAGAGCCTGTGTTTCCTTGTTCGTCCATCGTTCCGTTTTACTTTTTTATATTTTTGTTTCTACTCGCTGTTCGCTGTGTGTATTTTGTTTCAGCGGCAGGCTATTTACATAACCAATCGACAGCAAATACGTTTGTAAGTCCCACCCCAAAGTACCGAAGTACCAAAGAAGTACCCCAGCTGGTTTGGCACTTTCGGTACTTGAGCTTTCGGTACTGGTACTCGACCGGAAGTCAATGGAAAAGCGAAAGTACCGTACCAAAATTTCCGTACTTTGTGCGGTGGAAAAGCGCCCTAATAGTAATATTTTTTCAGAGCATAATGTTAGACCTTCTTATGCGTTAACATTAGCCTAATAACAAAACACAGGCTAAGTGGCGAATTAATTTCAGAAAGGCACAATTTATTTGATAAAATGAGAATGAAAACATAGGAAGTTCATCTCCTTGGAAAATGACCATGATCAATTTTACCTCACCAAAGAAACATGGTTTAAATAGATAACTTAGCTTCTCTTGCTAGTTAACGTAACTAATGTTGACTGTACTGGTGTTCTGTCGAGTTGAGCTACTTTGTTAAGGTAAACTATGGTTAGGGCTATTGATTAGCACTACGGTAGCTTACCTCGACAAAGTAGCTCAACTCGACAGAACAACCGGCCTCAGAAGGACAATGGTAAGTAATTCAACTTAAAGATGTCAGCCTGCATTAGTCGATGAAACACTTAAACGAAAAAATGAGGATTGTAAAATAACACATTTTCAACAGGCTAGACTTCTGCTGCCTACTTACATTTACCAATGCACGACAAACAGTACCATGACAGATGAACACAATGAACAGGTCACTCAATGAGAATGAATGACGCAACCGACTGGCTACTTCTAGCGCCGAGGTGGTTAAAATGGTACGGTCCACATTTGGGGTGTCTGAAATTGTTTTACATAACCTCACCTTGAAGGAAAATTTTCTTTTTTTTCACAACAAAAGAAAAATGTTAAGACCCCCCCCCCCCAAACTGCTATTTTTGTCTCTTTGGGGGGTTCTGAGTCTTGATCAGGGGGTACAGTACCCCTCGTAATTCGAACCATAGATGTTTTGTTCCCCGAGCCACTTGGTTATGACTTTTTTCTTATGGCATGATGCTCCATCATGCTGGAAAAGGCACTGTTTGACACCAAACTGTTCTTGGTTGGTTGGGAGAAGTTGCTCTTGGAGGATGAATTGGTAACATTCTTTATTCATGGTTGTGCTCTTCGGCAAAATTGTGAATGAGTCCACTCCATTGGCTGAGAAGCAACCCCACACATGAATGGTCTCAGGATGCTTTACTGTTGGCATGACACAGGACTGATGGTAGTGCTCCCCTTTTCTTCTCCAGACAATCATTTTTCCGGATGCCCCAAACAATCAGAAAGGAGATTCAGAGAAAATTACTTTACCCCAGTCCTTTTGCAGAATATCAGTCTGCCCCTGATAAGAACATAAGAACTATACAAACGAGAGGAGGCCATTCGGCCCATCGAGCTCATTTGGGGAGAACTTAACTAATAGCTCAGTGTTGTTAAAGTCTTATCTAGCTCTGATTTAAAGGAACCCAAGGATTCAGCTTGCACTACGTTATCAGGAAGACTATTCCATACTCTGACTACACGCTGTGTAAAGAAGTGCTTCCTTAAATCCAGTTTGAAATGTTCTCCCGCAAATTTCCACCTATGGCCACGAGTTCCTGTATTTGAACTAATGCTGAAGTAACTATTCGGTTGAACAGCATCCAAACCTGTTAGAATCTTATAGACCTGGATCATGTCCCCCCTCAGTCTCCTTTGCTTGAGGCTGAACAGATTTAGCTCAAATAACCTTTCCTCGTATGACATTCCTCTAAGACCAGGAATCATTCTTGTGGCCCTACGCTGCACCTTTTCTAAGGCCGCAATGTCCTTTTTAAGATATGGTGACCAAACCTGCACACAATATTCTAGGTGAGGTCTCACCAAGGAATTGTATAATCTTAGCATTACCTCCCTTGACTTAAACTTCACACACTCTTATAACTACTCGCTGCTTCCTATCCGTTAACCAGTTATCAATCCAGGTCGCTACAGTTCCTAAAATACCTGTCGCTTTGAGTTTAAGTGAGAGCCTCTTGTGGGGGACAACATCAAAAGCCTTTTGGAAATCTAAGTAGATGACATCATAGGCCTTCTTATCATGAACTTCCTGAGTAGCTTCCTCAAAAAACTCCAACAGATTTGTTAAACAGGATCTACCTCTCCTAAATCCATGCTGGCTATCCCTCAAAATATGATGCTTTTCTTGGAGAGAATTGGCTTCTTTGCTGCCGTTCTTCAACACCAGGCCATCCTCCAAAAGTTTTCACCTCACTGTGTATGCAGATGCACTCACACCTGCCTGCTGCCATTCCTGAGCAAGCTCTGCACTGGTGGTGCCCCGATCCCACAGCTGAATCAACTTTAGGAGTCAGTCCTGGCGCATGCTGGACTTTCCTGGGCGCACTGAAGCCTTCTTCACAACAATTGAACCTCTCTCCTTGAAGTTCTTGATGAACCGATAAATGGTTGTTTTTGGTGAAATCTTACAAGCAGCAATATCCTTGCCTGTGAAGCCCTTTTTGTGCAAAGCAATGATGACTGCATGTGTTTCCTTGAAGGTAACCATGGTTAACAGAGGAAAAACAATGATTTCAAGGACCACCCTCCTTTTAAAGCATCCAGTCTGCTATTCTAACTCAATTAGCCTGACAGAGTGATCTCCAGCCTTGTCTTCATCAACAATGTCACCTGTGTTAATAAGAGAACCACTGAAATTATGTCAGAAGGTCCTTTTGTGGCAGGGCTGAAATGCAGTGGAAATGGGTTTTTTGGGATTAAGTTCATTTTCATGGCAATGAGGGACTTTGTAATTAGTTGCAATTCAGCAGACTTTTTATATTTAAAATTTTATTTTTAAATTTATATTTGTCACTCTCAAAACTTTTGCCCATTATTTAATTGTAATATCTATAATTAGGTTTTTACTAGTAAAGAATGTAATTGCAGATCTATACAAGGTAATTGTACATGTAAGTTGCAATGAAAGACATTATGGAATTCATCTCTCTGGTTCTGTCTAATTCTCCTTGCATTCTATTCTTAGTGTTTAATTCCAGTATGTTGTTATTGTGACGTGTGTGTGGTGTGTGTGACATATACCTAGCCTCACCTACTTCTGACTTTGATCATTTGTAAGTTACGTGAATAACATGTATGTTTCTCATATATGGTTTGACAGATTGGATATAATAAAATACATATATGAAGACTCACGTCTCTATCCATGGGAGACCCCGCCATGGTCCAGGGAGCAAATCTCCAGCTGCAATACAGATGAGATTTCGTGTATCACATCCAGTCCATACTTTGCATTCCCACACTGTTTATTTTTTTTGGCCAACAGCTTATACTGATTTGATACAATCCTGTTATAGGCCTATGTATAACACAGTAAACACATGTACATTTTACTTCTTAATATAGTGTAGGGTGATCAGATAATCCATGGCAGGGAGGACACTAAGTTACTTCAGGTTTTACAAATTATTTTAAAACTGAAAGGCTCCTATGCTTTGCTAAAAAGTTCAGTTTGTCTTGTGCTTTGACTGGTTTTTTTCTTTGCTTGAGACTCACCCAGCTGTTTCACATTAACATTAGTGACCAATCAGCACACAGCAAGAACTCGTGCCTAAGTTCAGTTAATTCAAGTTAATTCAAATGACACTTTATAAATCCTGTCCTAGCGCAAAGTGTCCCCTGATATGGATTGTCTGGACACGGGGAAGGGACACGGTAGGACCACAGCAGGGGCTGACCCTGACAAATGTAGCGGTATCACGGCCACTGTTAACATGCACCTCAACCATAGCCAGCTTTTTTCCCTCAGTATTATAAAAGCCGATTTCTAGATGCGTTTTCAAATCTATTTTAAACTGCTACTCTAAAATTCTGACAAAAGTTAATTCATCCATATGTGTATTCCACTCTACCTTGGACGCGATGCAATTCCACTTCTTCACAGAGTTGTTTTTCCCAGTCCCATTCTGGCCAATTAAAATCATATGTAGAACATAAATTTACGTGGAATTCCCTGTCAGATGCCGCGACTTTTAGACAGTCTCCAAATGAAATGCTACTGTAAGTCCTATGAAAAGCGTGATGGCCTTCATTTACTGAAAAGCGGGTCGCGGTCGAGTCCGAGTCATACAAACTGAAGACAAAGGCATCTTCGTCTTTTACTTGTTCATTGCTCCGTGGAAGAGACTTTTTGAGAAATCCTCCAAAAATATGTTTCCCAAAATATACAGTAAGTATAAAACTTCCCTGATCCGAACATATTTGAAAAAGCTTGCGAATATCAAAGTTAAAGTGACTTCCCTTGTAAAGCAGCCGGAAATTGACATTCAGGTCAAAGAGCTTCAGCAGCTTCTTTTCTGTTTCTGGGTCTAACCGGGAATTAAAAGTCATGACTATAAATTTCGTATAAAAAACTTGCTTCGTTTATTAATAAAAACAAAAATCTTTCAAATGGAGTTTCCACGGGCAGTGTGGTACGTCCTTACAACGCCGTTCCTTTCAAGGGAAACGAAACCTAAACATAAAACGAAACCTAAACATGAAACGAAACCTGCACCTCTAGAAATGTTCATTGTACATTGTAAGAAAAATAGAGTACAGCCCTGATACTTTTCTGTTCCCCAAGGTACAAACAGCATTAATGTACCTCCATTGGTCCAATAGTACTATTCTTTGGAGTCCATTTCTATACCTTAAATTAGACTAAAAGGTACATTTACCTGCAGCACTTTGAGACCACTTTTTAAAAATCGCAATTAGTGCATAAAGTTGCAGTTTTTAATGTGAAATGAGCCCAGATTAAAATACAGTAATCACCATGCACCTTGTGCCCACATGAGTATATAATAAGCATTGCTGTAGCGCTGAGGTACGGGTGGACCGATGCCAGCCTTTTAAAAAATTCTCCATAGTCGCATTTATTGTGATGGAATTGTGCTGTGTGACTGTGCGTGCGCGCGACCATCGTCGTCGAACGCACCATTAAAGTCATGTCCTGACTCAAAAAAAAAAAAAAAAAGTAAGCGGGGCGATGGGCATGGTGGACAGCGCTAGTGTGTAGTTAAAACGGCTCTTCCGGGTACAATAAAGGCCACCTAGTGGTTAAAACTCGAAACTGTCTTCGTTGATTCGTCAATTAATTGATCTCGAGATGGCATAACAGCCCTCTTTTGCAGTACTATTACTATACAAAAAAGAAGAATGCAATCATTCGTAACGTAATTATTTTAACGTTTTCAGTGGATCAGCATTTTCAGTTTACCCCTGCTGTAGCAAATGTATTAATTTTTGAATTGACATAATTAACCGATTTGGTAACAAAATGTAAGACAGCATTTGAAGAATAGAAAGTAAGATCAACTGAAAAGCAGAAATATCATATTGTCATATTTTATCAAATTGCTGTTTAACTAATTTAACTCATCTGCACTGTATCTAAGCTTCATCCATCCATTATTTATTTATTTATTTATATTGTCCACATGCTTGACTCAGCATTGCACATATCCTGTAGAAAAATAAAAATCCTTTTATCTTTACTTTTAGGTGTTTATTTGTATGTGTGTTTTGCTTATATCATAATACCACCCACAACAAAAGAAATTCCTTGTATTTCTCTGTACTTGGCGAATAAAAAGATAACCAGTTATCTACCTTGTTGAAAAAACATTCAAACTTTATATACCAGGGGGTCACCAACCTTTTTGAAACTGAGAGCTATTTCACGGGTACTGAGCCATACAAAGGTCTACCAGTTTGATACACTCTTCTTAAATAACAAATTTGCTCAGTTTACCTTTAGTTATATATTATTATTAATGATCAATGATAGGCCTACTATATAAATGCAAATGTGTCTAAAGAATAATAGCAACAGGATAAAATTAAATTTTAGTCGCTGCTCACTGGTGAGTTGTGCTATTTTTAGAACAGGTCTGTGGGCGACTCATGTGGTCCTTGGGGGCATCCTGGTGCCCGCAGGCACCATGTTGGTGACCCCTGTTATATACTATTGTATTGCTGAAACTCTGACGCTTTGCTTCAGTCAAATTGCCTATTGGTTCCGTGTCTCTGATGAAGTGCTCCAATAGCAACGGCAAATGGGTGGGACTCGCAGGACTGGCTGAACAGAGCAAACCAGCAGCCTTTCAGCATAATGGCGTAGGAGAGAGTTTGATATTGGGAGGACACAACTGCTTGTACAAATGGGACTTTGTAGGTGGACACTTGTAGTGATTTATAACCCGAGATGTTTGTCTGTGTTACATTGCATTCAGGTCCAGAACACAGCTGTCTCGCGCTCCCTTGCATCTATAGTTGGGGGTGTCTTTCTGCTCAGCATTTTATACATGACTTTGGGCATAAAAGGACATTGCAAAACTTAGGAGCTACACCTGTCCAGAGAAAGCAGTATACAGCATTCATTTACTGAAATGTTTCTTTTGTTACCTGTATACATACTGTACACTGCTGAATAATTTGGTATATTACACGTAGCATGTATTTCCTATGACGGTTTGTTATTCCGTCCAAGGTGTACCGTGTATTGTGCTCTCTGCCTCGGCGTATGGATGTAGAGATTTGCATAGCTTACCCATAAAAACATGACAGGTGCAAGTTATTCTAGAAAAAAATAAACCTTTTAACACATTTCTTTTGAATTAGAACCTGATTACATCCATAAAAAAACATCCCAACGTGTGTCTGTGTGTGGATTATGTTTATATTACATTATTATGGAGACCAAATGTCTCCCACATTGCAAGAAAAACCTGTTATTTTGACGTTGTGGAGACCATTTTTCAGGTCCCCACAAAGATCTGTGAATGCAATCAAAAAAGTAAAAATGCCAAAAGTCTCGTATTTTGTTTGGTTACTTATGGTTAAGGTTAGGGCTGGGTAGAGGTTAAGGTCGTCATTTTGGGATTGGAGTTTTCCCCATACAAATGAATTGAAAGTTCCCTCAAAGATATAATTGCAAACCTGTGTGCGAGAGAGAGAGAGAGAGTGAGTTTGTTTTTTCTTCATTCCAACACATATAAATGAAGACATCTCATTTCTGAAACCCAAAATGGGTGATAAGATACGCGGTCATGCAATCTCAGTTCGGGCCGATAAAGTAGGCATTGGGAAGTAGAGTTGTGACGTTCGCGAACGAACCGATTCTTTTGAACGGCTCATAAACATGAACGATGGGAGCCGAGTCGCGGCTGGAGGGGAGCCGTTCTTTCTGTCATTCTTTTTTTCCTATGCGTGTTTCACACAGATGCACACAAATTAGCTCCTCCGCTAGACAGAACAGTTATAGGGGGAGGGGCGCACCCAGCGCAGGGGTGCTACTGCCTAAGTATGATGATAGTTGTGCACGCATCCTTCACTTCCACATTGTGTGGAAGTGTTTGTAGTAAAAGCTGTTTTGCACAGAAATTCATTGCAGCCGGCTTTGTTTTTGATGTTTATTTGTGAGTAGGTATTGTATGAATAACATAAGTCAACGTAGCTTTACACATACACACACTTTGTACTAAAGGTAAATCCAAAATAGTGATGTCACTGTCTAAGCAGAGGGATGTTGTACAACCATATGGAATATAGTCCACACATGACAAATGAGGTAATAATCAATATTTCAGAATAATTCAAACTCAGATATTGGTGTGTGATATCTGAGTTTTAATTATTTGACTACAAATCTCACCTCATCATTCCTCCCAGTGATTATTTCCAGGATAAACTGAGATGCCCCCAAGCTGGCTTCTTAAAACTGACTAAATATTTAAAAAGAGCCGTTCTCAAAGAGCCATAAATCCCATCACTATTGGGAAGAGCGCTTTAAAACATTGGTGGTGGACAGCGAATGACAGCGAGTTTTACTAATCTTAAGCAAAAGTCTTCCGGATTGTGATTGGCTGTGTCTGTGGTTACGTCATCACAGCAGTAAAGTGGATTTTCACCGGCGACGCCATTAAGCCGGAATGGAGTCTTCAGCAAGCTCCAAGCTCTACTGACGAGGGTTGGGCATGTTTAATTTGTGCGTCGGATCTCATCGCGGATTTTATTAATATAATTAACTGGATTGAGGACGTGAAGTGCAGCTTAAACATCCCAGCTAGATGCGTTTTCTTTAGCGATGCTGGGAACATGTACGGCATTTTGGGCCCTAGCCGTTGAACTTGACCGGTAGCGGTGACCTGATTGACTTTTTTTCTTTCTTTCACGTGTGTAGTTTTTTTTTCTCTCAGGCAACTGGGCGAGATTTAATGTCCGTTTATGGTTGGTATTTGTGTATTTGTAATGTAATTCATTAAGTGGAAAAAGTATCTTTATAAGTTAATCAGTACCAGCAAAAACAGTTTAACCATCCAAGAAAAGAGAGCCGGCTGTTCGCGAAAGTTCTTTTGTAACTTCCGTCTAGGTCTCAAAGTCCCTAATTGATATCTGTATTGCAGACTCGTTTCTGATGTTTTTAGGCCAGTGATGCGATAGTGTTACAGCATTAACTCTTAGTTTTCGCCTGGCGTAAACCGCGAATGAATGAAAGCTAGCGCACACAGACAGTAGGTCCTGATCCAGGTCCGGGGGGCATCTTTCCCGTTCAAGTCCGTGTTGTCAGATACTTACTTCTTCTCACCCGTGGAAGTCATGCTGCTCCTCCATAACGAGGTGTGGAGATCCTGCCTGGACTACCTCTCCAGACCCTGTACTGTGGTGGTCGGCGCAGTCTCTGCCGCAGTTTATTACCTTTGGCGCTGTGAGGGCCAGGTTAGTCCTCTTTAGGTGATTTAAGTTGCTGCTTGTCCTTGCTGTTATATCCAAATAGATCGAGGCTTATACCTTATGTACTGTACTCACTTTGTGCCTTAGTCAACTTAAAAAAAACATATGTGTTATTAGGGTTGCAAAGGGCTGGAAAATTTCTGGAAATTTTCCTGAAACTTTCCGTTCCATGGGAAGTTAAGCTGGGGAATTTTGGAAATATTCCACATTAGAAACTTTCCATGGGAATTAACGGGAAAGTATGGGAATTAACAAGAATATTCCTAGAATTTTGCAACCCTATGTGTTATATTCAGTTCAGTTTTTATCCAGTGTGATATACATCTGAGAAAGCAGCTTTAGGCAGTCCCTGGAACAATTGGAGGGATATGGGCCTTGCTTAAGGACCCAACTGTGAAGTCACTTTCAGCTCTAATCTGCAGAGCCAGTTGTAGTTCTCATGGTAGTTTTGTTTAGTTAGAACAGAGATCATTTTGCTGTCATTTAACCATGTGAATTATTTTGGGAAATGAAATCGGGTGTCAGATATGTGTACAGGATTTGGTTGTTTTTAATGCATTGCTGTAGTCTGTTTGGAATTTTTTTTTTAAAACTATCCAGGCAAAGCTTTCAAATGAACCAGTGACTATTTAGTGTTCTTGTCTCTGCTGGTTATCTGAACTTTGGTTCTTCAGCTGTTGTGCATGTGCTTCCTCAGCCTAAACTGCTGCTGATGGTGTGTTTGGTGCTGTGCGGAACGGTTAAATGGGGGGGGAGCTTAGTCCTTGTTGTCTTTGTCTTCTCACCCCGCCCACGGCCTCATCTCTCCCTGCAGATGCCCCTCTTGGTGTGTGGCGGTGGCTTCCGTGTCTTCCTGGAGCGTTACTGCCCTGTGGTGACCGAGAGGTTCTGTCCCACGCCCTGGTGCTGGGGGGGGCGGCTGCAAACCCTGGTTCGCGTGCTTATCAAGTCAAGCCCATCGGTCTCCTACCGAAAGTAAGTACAGCCTCCTGCAGTGTAATGGGCCAGTGTAGAAGCTACATTAATCTGTGCCGATTCATACATCTTCCTTACCTGCTTATCCGACTCAGGGTCTTGGTGAGCCTGGATTCTATCCCAGGAATGACAGGCCACCGGGAAGGGGACACGCTGGATGCAAGTCCTCACAGGACACACACATGCACACAACATATCTACACTTTAGAGACACTAGTTTACCTAAGTCTCTAGATGTTTCTGCAATATGATGTGATCAGTACCCACACTCCCTGGCATGACTTAAGTAGAATATTGGTCAAGGAAGGATAACGGTATGTAAGGGGAAAAGATGAGCTTCCAAAAAAGCGAAATTAGCACAGGCTCGTTGTCTGTGAGTTTTTGGTGCTGAACTCGATATTTGCCCGTGTTCCTAGTGAGCTGATTCGAACAGACGATGGAGGTCAGATCTCCCTGGACTGGGTGGACAATGACAGTGGCAGCACATACCCAGATCGTTCCACTCGACCCACGGTGCTGATTTTGCCGGGACTGACTGGGAACAGTAAGCAGACCTACGTCTTGCATGCCGTGTGCCAGGCCACGCGCCGTGGCTACAGGTGAGAAGCAGATCCTCCACTTCTTGCCGCCTCTCTGATGATGGGGTCTTGCTTGCCTGCTTCGGGCTCTGCTCAGGATGGGCACTTGGGTCCTCGGTGGCTAACGGCTTGTCTCTACTGTCCCTGTGCCTCTTTCTCCCCTTTTATTTTTAGATCTGTTGTCTTTAACAACAGGGGTTTCGGAGGGGAGGAGTTATTGGTGAGTAGTGGGTCAGCATTGGCACCTAGAAATGATTAAACGTCATTGTCACCTTAGCTTAGCTGCGTCGGCCTTAACTTAATCCATATAACACCAGGATCTGATAATGGGATGGCTTTTTGTAATGCAGGACTGTGCAGGGGTAACTGTTGGCCTGGTGTGGTAGTAAGTGGGGCAGTGTGTGGATCAGTGGGTTAGGATGCAGTGTGTGTGATCAGAACGTTGCTGGTTCAAATCCCATAGTCAGCGGGGTGATGTCACTAATATCCTCTTGAGCAAAGCCCTTAACCCCCAGTTGTTCCAGGGACTGGCTGACCCTGCTCTCTCAAAAATGTATATTGCATTTGATTAAAGTGTCTGCTGAATAATAAAATAAAATGTTGCTGTTTATTCTCGAAGAGGGGCCCTGCTACAGAACAATCATGCAGATGGGTAAAACTTGTAAACCACTTTGGTTGACATTTTTTATCCAATTAGCCTGAAGGGACCCTGTGACGGTTATGTGTGTCCCGCCGTAACCCCTGTGTGTCTCCCCTCCCTGGTCCTAGACTCCCATCACCTTCTCTGCAGCGGACACGTCAGATTTGGAACATGTGATCTGCCACGTGAAGAAACTCATCCCCCAGGCGCCGCTGCTCGGGATGGGAGTGTCCCTGGGGGGGTGAGCGCACATGTGCACGCCTTCAAATACACCTTGACAAATGGGGAGGAGCCCCATCCGACACACCAATCAAAACTCCAATCCTAACAAAAAGTTTGAACTGTACCAGAAATCGAATTGGTATTGATTTTATGTTATATTACCCTCAACGTCGGTAATGATGTAAAACGTGTTAGCAGAGTATACTGACACAGCGGGGGAAACTGCGTGCAGATCAGATGGTGAGATGTATCGGAGTGGAGCCTGGTTCGTCTAAGCCCTCTCTGGTGTTCCAGGATTCTGCTGTTGAACTACATGGCCCGCAAGGGGAGCGAAGCGGACATCCAGGCTGGCATCACCATGTCAGTCAGCTGGGACACCTTGGAGTCCTGCGCCTCCCTGGAGCAGCCGATCAACAGGCTCCTCTTCAACCGCCACCTGGCTGGGAACCTGTGTAGGACCATCAAGAGGTCAGCCTATTCTGCACAGCACCCCCCCATGCCCATGTTAGGGGCACACGCATGAAACGTTAGCTTTGCTGGTAAAAGCAGCTCCACTAAAGTGTGACGTCTTTCCAGGCACCAGAAGATTCTTCAGTCTGTGGTGGATGTGGACTATGTGATGAAGGTAGGCCTTAGAATTCCACGATTGGTTCCTGTGCCTGTTTCGCCACCAGGGGGTGCTATCCTAGGTGCTGGGGTTCAGCAGGTTCTCAGGAAACACTATCTCCCGATTTGTGTCTGTTTCTCTTCGCCCCCTGCTTCCCAGGCCCGTACCATCCGGGAATTTGATGAACGGTACACATCAGTGATTTTTGGCTACAAGTCGTGCCTGGATTACTACAGGGACGTTAGTCCTGGGTACAAGCTGCCCCAGACCGCTGTTCCTGTGCTGTGCCTTAATGCCGCTGATGACCCCTTCTCTCCGAAACACGGTAAAGTATCACAGAGCAAACGCATCCTTGTTTTCTGCTAGTTGCTGGTTCGAGGCCCTGGAGGGCCTTGCTCCAGTGCTTAAGGGGATGTGTGACTTACGAAAAGCCAGTCATTATGTTAATGTTCCATAGTCATGTTTTTGCACAGTTTGTCTGACATCTAACTGCCCTGTGCTTCTGCAGCTCTCCCTCTGGCCTTGGCTCAGCGCTTGCCCAACGTTGCCCTGTTGGTAACCACTCACGGGGGTCACATTGGCTTCCTGGAAGGGCTCTTCCCTCGAGGAGAAGGTTACATGGACCGCCTCTTTGGTCAGTTCATTCAGGCGGTATTCGAACACCCAGAGGATCTCAAGGAGGCCTGTGCCATTAGAGACGACCTAACTTACTGACAGCTTCCTGTGTAAGCAGCAGCCCTGCCCATGTAACCTCCATTTCACTTCCGCTGTAAACGAGTCACCTCATCTCTCACTGACTGCTAATCTATACCTCAGACTCCTGGCAGAAAAAAAATAGCCTGTTTCCAGGTAGTTAAAACAACATAGACTAACGCCTTTATTTGTACTGTGGAGCCGAACGTGACTTTTCAGAGTCACACAGCAGCCTTATGTGGCAAATATCGTGGTTTTTATACACCTGGGCTGTAACACGCACGTCTGAAATTTTCACGTTTACTAATGGTGCTCCAGCTGCAGAAAGAAGCATTTACATATCAAAACCATCTCATCCATCCATTCAGGCATCAGCCAGAATAGGTCCATAACAAAAATCAAGCATTATCCTATGTGGTTAGTATTTATCTGGAAAAAGCTACCTCATCCCTCTTCTGCTGCATCTCAAACCATCACAACTGCTGGCCCATAATCAGCGTCATCCTCAAATTAGTACTAGTAGATGTGCAATTAATCATTTAAAAACCTTAGGATGGCCAGGCAGTCATAGCATCATGTACCGTAACTTTTGGTGGTGTTCAACTCCAGTTTTAGTTCCAGCTAACTTAAGTCAGGCTGAAGTCACTGCTTGAAATCACTCCTGGTTCTTCTGCTTAGTGGTCTAATGTATCGGTTTTGATGTGTTTTGCCGATAAATCTCATAGAATGTGGTTGTTAAAATGAGTTTCTTCATTGATAGATTAAAAAAAATGAAGAAACCTACTGTGATCAAGGGAGCAATTTCTATATACTTTCTATATGCTTATTCGCATATACATGCGCACACAGAATACTGTGTTGTAGTACTAGACAGTCAAAGAATATGTTTAAATGATCTTAAGTCTGGTGTGAAATGTTTATCGCTGTCATAGTGTCAGCTTTGCCCTTTCAAAACCTCCCAAAGTATCCCCAGTTTTGGCAGCAACCACCCAGTACGCTCGTGCACGCTGGACACCCAGTACGCTCGTGCACGCTGGACACCCAGTACGCTCGTGCACGCTGGACACCCAGTACGCCACGTTTCACTAATCAATACCTCATTGAGTTATTTAACTAAGTACCTTGAGTACGTGATCTTGTAATGAAATTTAACAAATACATTGGATGGCTGTGGTGCACTGAGGGGAGGTTTGGGAGCTGAAGCGGTGTTCATCTAGTCATCCAACAGGATATCAGTAAATTTTTGTAGAAAAGAAATTCCTGCTAGTTTTTGTATTCTTAATTTGCATATGTTCTCATTTTTAAATTGCTGCTTCTGAGCAAATAAGATAAACAGCTTTAAACATTTCCTTTGACTGCCTAAGACTTTTGCACAGTACTGTACCCTATCAAATCAAAATCAATCTTGGGCTGTACCCGCAAGGTTCTGCCATTTGTACCCCAGAGTCCATTTTGGTACCTCAAAGGGTCTGTTTTTGTGCCATTGGGGGGTACATTGTAGTTAGTACCTGGCAGAACAAAACTGTACCATCCTTTTAGTCTGACTTTGTTTATAATATACACACGCATTGGGAATGATTCGTATTTCCATTCCTCTTTTCCCCTTGTCTTTCGACTGCTTTGATGTAAATCTGCTTTGATAAATCGACAGGTGTTTTATCTCATTGAGAATAGCCATGATCATCTTCACATCAGTATCTTTTACTACTTGTTGATTGTTACCTAGACTATGTGCTGCTAATATATTGCTGGAAAAACACCTAGTTCCGCCACAATCTAGGGATTTATAGCTTTAAATGAACCAGATAAAATGGCGTTGCGCATGTCTGCTGTACACCTGTGGCTTATGGGACTGATCTTAAACCGTATTTGGGTTTGAGTAGCATTGTTCCTTGGGTGGAACTCGGGACGCTTCAACGCACAGGGTTTCCCCAGGCTGAAGCCCAGGGGCACCTGCTAAGAAGGGTCCTCAGCTGACCTTGTTTAATAACATTTAAAACCTACCCATCCCATATTGAAAATGAAAATGCTATGTCTTGCAATGAATCAATATGGGAGACACTGTACGAGTTGGGGGAGGGGGGGTGGGGAGGATTGGTTGCATGGTCCAGATTAAATTGTACGTAATATAGTGAAGAGCAGGGGAGCATGTGACTATGTTAATGCCCCTCTTGTGAGACTGCAGATTTTTAAGAGTAACACATCATTAGACTAGAGAAAACTTGTCTTATAAGAAGAGTTTAAGTAAACTTTCCTTTCAGACTTGTCCTTCAGTAATAAACCACTCCAGGAAAACTAAACTGATATGTTCCTGCTTCACCTGTATCTTGCCGCTGTGGCCAGTCGCATTTTTTCTGTTATCTGAGTGAATCCGCTGCCCCCGTATGGACTCCGCATGTATTCACACCCATGTCGCTATGTGTGCGTGTAAACGGGGCACCATCTGTGTATTTACCGAAACACATTTTTAAATGTTCTATGCCTTAAGTTTATTGGGTGATGCCACTATGCCTTTGAGCTGAATGTTATTGCACTGTCTGACAACTGTATTAAGTGTTGCTGGTCTTGTGGCCCTGCTTGTAGGAAATGATTGAATGAACTTTATCATTCCGTTTTAATTATATTTAAAGTAACTTTGTATATACATGCACCTGGAAGCTGATAAAAGGCAGTGTTACGGCATTTGATATCTTCAACATTGATTAAATGTATTGAGTGCAAAAAGTGTGTAATGCTTACCTTAAAGGTTTTTTTATCTAAGAAAATTAGCAGGATGACATTGGAAATGACTGCTCTGTAATAGTGTTGATCTTTTAGTGCTTTGTCAGTCAACGATAAGTGTTGTGGGTGATTGACAGGTTGGGAGAAAGGAAACAGAATGTGTTTTTGCACTGATTTAGAAAGTTTGTTTACGTAATAACGGATATCAAATGTCCATTTGTTTTTTTTTTTGTTTTTTTTTTTTTTTTCCCCCACGTCAACAATTTATATTGACATCAGTTCTGTGCAGAAAAAATGTCTTGTTTTTCAGCATAATGCATTCATTTCATTTTACTATCATGGCATAATTAAAATGTGAATCTTAGCTACTGAACATTTTGTCCGGCTGATAAAGCTGGAATGGATATGACAAATCGCCTAAACGAGTTGAATTAAATCGTACATATTCAGTTTACCGCAATACCTCTGAAAACAATAACTGCCATTGATAGGAAGTGACATGGTTTTACTGAAATCCATTCAATGGGCAGTGGTCACGGTTTCCTGTCCTCTGGCTGGTAGAGTAACCATATCAATGTTTGGCCCTTGAGAAACGGCCTTAACCTCAACTGCTGTAGGGATACTGGCAAACCTTGACCCCATACCTTCCACGCTTGATCATTGCTTTATGCAGTGACATTTTAGTGGTATGTTTTACTCTTAATAGTATGAAGAGTTGCATGAATGTTTTGTGATTTAAGTAGCTGTCATAAGTAACTGAAGGCGTTAAACATAGACGAGACATTCTGGAGAGATGCCATCTGTGATTGCCAGTGGTTTACATTACATTACTATCTAATATTAAATAGTAATATTGTACATTTAGAATCTTATGTCTGACTCATCTTATATGTAAGATCATGTGTTTGGCCTTGAAAAAATATTGACTGATTTTTATTTTTTTTTAATTATTTTTAAAACGTACAATTTTAACTTTTTATCTATTGAATGTGATCTAAGGGCATTGCTGATATTACGGGCATTATCCAACATAACGTTCAGCTAGAAAGAACATTTAAAAAAAAATGTATTTTAGAAAGTGGAGTTGTAAAGTAGAAAGTTGTCACTGACCTGCAGTTTGTGAAAAGGTACTGATTAATATCTGTAACGTGTAACCATTTATAATGGTAAATGGGCAATAATCGCACTTAAAAGGAGCGTTTCTTAACGTCCCCAGACTTGTTTTATTCACCTGAAAGTATCTTATAATGTAATAGCGATTTATTTGCACTTTAATAATAAAAACTAAAAAAAAAAAAACTGGTGTTTTTTTGCTTTAATTTGCTCTCAGCCTTCATGGTCAGTCATTAACATTTGCAGTGTTGGGGTTTGGGGTTTCATTTTCCAGCCACAAGCAATTAGTACCCTTAAGTGATTTTGTGGGTGAGTAGTTTAAAAAAAAAAAAAAACACCCGGCTGGTACCTTTAGGTCATGTTGCCAGTGGAATAAATGTGTATAAATGTTCAAGAAGGAAATTCACTGAAATCCTCTCTGCAACTTCTGATCCAGTGCAGAGTTGCTTGAAGTCTTGTGAATGGGATGCATGGTCATGCAAAGTGGCTGCTTTGGAGATGCCAGTCCAGCTGGCCTTTGGGGAATCAGAGTTTCCGGATGAATCCTCTGATTCCTATGAGGAGCCTCAGTGGGAATCGAGCCACCAAGTGAGTCTGCAGTGCCACTCAATTAACCGCAGTACTGCACCGGGATTATTACGGGGGTGGGGTGATGTTATTTTTATTTTTATTTCCAGATGGCATAAATGATAAATGATAGTGTTCATATTTTCAGCATGCGAGGGTATGACGCATTGGCTGCCTCCCCGCCTGCCCCCTCCCTCCTACCAGCATACTCCTGTCAGCGGGCAATTAGTGGTCCCTTGGAGTATTTATGTGAGGTCAGAAAGCAAAGGCGGTGCCGAGGGAAGGTGAATATTGGGCTTTCCCTTCTTAATCTCCATTTCCTGATATCAGACCGTGTACACCCCCACCCCCCCCCAAACCAGTGGCAGTGTGATGTCAAAGCCAAATGTCTGCCTGAGGGTCATTGACTGATTTTTTTGACTCACTACTTAAGAAAATTTCATCCAGTATACAGCGCTGTGGTTTACATGCATCACAAATTGCATTGGGGTAGCAATCTTTTTTTTTATTATTAAATAAATAATGGCTTAGTACAGTATATGCATTCTTTTACTTTTCTACTACAAGAAAATACCAGCTGTTCCTTTTACTCATAACCTGCACCTAATCCTTCATTTAGATGTTGGTTAACTGGTGAAATTAATTGTTAACCAAAGCAATAAAAAACGCTGGCTGTAGTTGCAAGCTTTTGAAGTCAGAGGTCTTGTGAAAAGGTCTTTGATCTGCCTCCGAAGGAGCAGTAAGAGAGCTGTGTACCAAAACCCAATGGGAATTAACAGGCACATTTAATGAATGCATTAAGTGCTATTCCTAAGCGCACAGTTGATTTGTATGGATTGGAAAGTCTGACTCCTGGTCAGCTTTTCTTTGTAGTTTCTTTACACTTGTGCCATACATAGAGGACACCTGAATCCAGTTTAGCAGTCTTTTTTTTTTTAACATGTCACATCAAGAATCCCACTTGTCCACAAATATAGACTTGCAAAATACAGCTATTACGCAATGACAGGAGCGTCGCCAAATTGCGTTCCCTTTAAGTATGCGGCGGGATGTATGGACACTAAACCCCTCGCTCCGCACTCCGAGGGGCTCAGCAGCATGGAACATCTGGAGCTTGTCCCCTCCCTCCACTTGGAGCTCAGGGGCTGTGGTTAATGTTTCAGGATCCCGCTAGCGTTGCGACGACGTGCATAGAGCACGGATGCCGGCTCACGGCGAGAGGCGATAAGAGTGGAGAGAGTGAGAGAGAGCGAGAGACAGAGAGATATCATTCAATGTGCCGTGTGTGAGTCATAGGATCGTTTCGTCTGCTTTCACGTCCATCAACCTGCGTCCGGGGCCATTTCATGTAACAGATTTGAAACGATGTCTTGGACTCTTTCTTCGTCCCCTTCTTTTCGACCCTCAACTCAGCCAGGTGAGTAAGATCTACCTTCATTTCTCCCCCTTAAGCAGAAACGCTCAGAAACCTGTAAAGTCCAAAGGTGAGGCTTTCAGGTGAGGTTACGCCACAGGAGTCTGTAGGACATGAATGAACTTCTCTTAGGAATGACATGTTTTTGATTAAAGGTGTCACTTTTCCCAAAAGTCCTTATATAATTTTTGAAAATGATTTTTTCCTCATTTTTGTATGCTTTTAAGTGATAGGTTTTTGTAGTCAGATTTATACTAGATTAATACTATGCGAAGTATGGCCCTGTACGGTTACATTTTGACTTACAAAGACGGCTTGATAACTTTGGGTGATTATTTGTTATGCTGCGTTAATGAGATGGCGGTAGTATGACCTACCGAACCGACAGTCTGCTACCAGTAGTGGCTGCAGAATATTTTGAGTCTGTGGCCGGGGGTAAAAACTTCCGATTGTGGGTGGTGCTGCCGATTAAAAACTTACTGACTGGAAGGGAGGGGTTGGGTGCAGACGATACAACTTATTGAATGGGAGGAATTTGTTTATTACATTTATTGATGTGGGGTGGCAATAGGGATAGGATTTCATCCCCTCCTGTCTGCCTCTGATGTCAGTAGGTACCTTGTAAATGCAGAAAAACTCCTCCTGCCCGGTTAATAATCGCAGTCACGCGGAGAGGTGCGACTCACTGAAAGGTGTCTCGCTAACATGAACGAAAGGAAGCAAAGGCTTACCTTTGGCACCAAGTTCCTGATTTGGATCGAGTCTGTCACCATCTTCTAAGCGTAAAGGGAGACACTCTCTCTGCATGGAGTTTGTCACCTGCCAAGCTTCTGAGATCATGGCTGATGGGATTTTCATCCCCATGGGCATGTGAGGTCACAAGAAGGGCTTAAAACACAAGCTGCTGAGACGAATTTGCAGTGTGGTTTGATTCAGTTAGACAGCATGACAGCAACCAGTGAAACGGTCTTTTTGTCTCTCTACAATGTAATTTTTTCATGTAAATACAAGGCGATGACTTAGAATGTCTTTCTCCAGAGCTATTTGGCTAAAGATTGTATTCTGGAGTGTGTCCAGTATGACTAGAGATGCAAAGATGCCGTGGCTGTAGCCTCAGCAGAAGAATAGCATATTACTGCCCATGCAGCTGGCTGCTTTTCTCTCAGGCCTGCACCCACCTCCATATTCACAGGCTCCTCTGGAGCCATGATCGACATGCATTATTTATTGAGATTTTGCTGAACTTCCCGCTGGGCTCAGCCCTGCAGGCCTGGCCACCCACCTGGGTGTTTGTGAGGAGCCATGGCATTAGCATCGGAATAATATCGTGATGCGAACGGAATGGTGTCGGGATGAAGCCGACCGTCGGTGTGTGCGATCCAGTGACAGCTATGTGATCTGGGCACATAATCTGGATTCACACTTGTGAAATATCCTTTACAGGCCTTGGAATTCTCCCTGAAAATACACCGTGTGACTGGAACCCGCTGGTTGATAGATTCCTTCAGTGAAACCTCAGGTTCTTTCAGTGTCGAGTTCCTTAAGGCAGGTTCCTTAAGATTAAACAGTTTATTGAGACAGAATCAAGGTGTCACAGAAGGATGTTCACACAGGGGCGGTTCAGTGTCTGTCTGTGTCTGTTTGCCCCCACTGAGGGAATCAGGCCCTGTATCTGTGGTCTTCATATAGACTCATGGAGCCAGGTGGACCAACAGCCTTGGTGAGAACGTGTTGCATAAGAGACAAAGAACATGATGTGCAGACAAATGGGTGACAGACGCAAGTAGCGAGGAAAGAACAAAGAAATGTAAAAGCTATAAATGTTAACTAAATGAAAATAAGTCAAATAACTACAAATGAACCGGAGAAATCCCTCATGTCATATGGCTCAAAGATCACCTCCCCCGTGTCTCTCCCCAGGCATGGAGGTCCAGCTGCAGGAACTGAGGCTTCAGCTGGAGAAGCAGTGCTTGCTGAACAAGGAGCTGGAAAATGAGAAGCTGGGGCTGGGTGAGGAGGAGGTGGGGGAGGAGGTCCCCAACAACCACACATGGTGTTATTTTCCTCTCCTCTTCACACCACACTTTCAATATTAAAGAGAGCATTTGGACTCACACTCAAATGTGTTACCATTTTTACATTATCGGTGAAAAATAAGTTGACCGGCATTTTGCCTGAAGACCTACTCTGCCATTTTACACCTACAAGTGTGTCAAAAAATAATATATCAAGCATTTTCAGTATTCTTCCTTTGAGAGTAAAGCTCCTTCTATTCATTCTTTTTTTTCCAAAGACTGAAAAGAGAATTCCAGTGAAAGTTACCTTATTCTTAGTTTGCTTCATTTGTATTTCTTGGGCTGTTACATTTTCTTCAGACTTTCTCTGTCTGGTGTGGCGCAGTGGTGCAGTGGTTAGCACTGTTGAGCACTGTTGCCTCGCACCTCTGGGACGGGGGTTTGACTCTCCACCCTGGCTCCATGTGTGGGGAGTTTGCATGTTCTCCTTGTGTCGTCGTGTGGTTTCTTCTGGTTTTCCCCCACAGTTGAAAAAACATACTAAGGATAATTGGAGATTCCAATTTTTCCTTCTGAGTAAGACTGCCCTGCAGTGGCATCCCATCCTAGGTTGTTCCCTGTTTTGTTCCTGTAGCTTCTGGAAATTCCACATATTTCCTTAGTTTGTTACCAACCGGACCCAGGCTGGTTCAGTAGTTTTGGCGTGACATTGCATCATGTTACATGATGTTGTAGCAGCTGAACCAACCAATACAATTGTTATTCAAAAACTGTCCTTCTCTCCAGAGAGACGTCTGCAAGAAAAGGAGAAGATGTTGAAGGACATGCAGAATCGAATTGATGAACTTGGTAAGAGGTGCATAGTCCTGGTCTGTACCAGACCCGACATATTAAGGGGCCGCTCAGGACTCTGGCTGTGAGGAAGGCTGGCAGTTTGAATCCCGTGGCCTTTCAGCGTAACCCTGATTTCTCAAGGAGAGCTGTATGCTGGCTGACCCTGTGCTATGACTCTGTGCTATGACTCCTAAGCTTGTTCTCCCCTGTATGTGTGTCTGTGTTTCTTGTGGAGAGCAAGATGGGATGGATGAAAAGATGATATCTCCTACCAATGAATAAAATATCACTCATCAGTTTAATATCTCACCAGTGTGGGTGAGATTAGGATCAGAGTAGTTGTGGTGAAGGTCTCTCACCGTCTGGTAAAGACCCTCCACACCATTGCTCCTGCTGGCTGTTTAGATTCTGCTATCACTGCAGTTACATGAGCTTTGCAGGTCCTGATGTGAAGCTGGTCTTTCCACTTTCATGTGCTGGCCTCAGACTACCACCACGGCAGGACTAGCCACGACGGCGAGCCTGAGGTGAGGAAAAGCCGATCTGGCATCATCGTCACTGAGCCCATCCCTGAGGATCTGGACATCGCTGGCTCCAGCGTCAAGACTGTCAGGTACTCCCGATCGGGAGGAGGGGGGTAATTGGAGGATTTTATGAATAATGCACCTCCTCTGTCCTCTACTTAAAGTGTCATACCTAACCTGAAAATTATCTGGTAAAAAACAAATAGCATAAATCCTAATGAAAGAATACCAGTTATGTAGTAATATAAACCAAGTCTAGTGTGTATTTACTTATCAGTTTGACAAGGTTGCAGAAGAATGGGTTACATTTTGGAATCATGCTTAAATTTTCTCATGACTTGGGTGGAATTTGGTTTTATAACCATGATGACTTGGCTGAGTGATTTTGGTGATTCTTGGAAAAATTTATGCTTTTCTGAATTTATCCTTTGGTACCTCAGTAGGTTAGGGGTTTGGGGGTCTGTGTCTTTTAGGGGTGGTGGGTACCTCAGTAGGTTAGGGGTTTGGGGGTCTGTGTCTTTTAGGGGTGGTGGGTACCTCAGTAGGTTTAGGGGTTTGTGGGTCTGTATCTTTTAGGGGTGGTGTGTACCAGTGAATAGAAGTTTAAATCCCAGGGATGGGAGGGTGATTTCACTGTTGGGTACTTGAGCAAGGCCCAGTTGCTCAGGGGACTGGCTGACTTTGCTTTCACCCAAAAAATGTATGTCACTTTGGATAAAACATATTAAATAAAATGTAAATATAGAGCATGGCTTTTGACACTGTAGGTCAGTCATTGTTGGCATTTTTGGTAAGAAAAAATTTATATGAAGTATTTCACATGTGAATGTACTGCACCTGACAGGAGTTTGTAAACGAGACATCAGGTTTTCTTTGAAAGAGTCAGTCAGTACCTTGGTTTGCTAGTGCTGCAATTCACACCACAATAGAGGTGTCCAAGGAGAATTCCATGCACAGGCTATGCACGGTGAATGTGATGACACTGTTTCCCACCGGTGTCTTGGTGGGCTTCCTTCCTCCTCTTCTTGTCTGTTGTTGTCTCTTTAGAGGAACATTTGCTGTATACATCCCAATGTGAACTTATTTACACCATTATTTAAACTACCATTCACTCTATTTGACAAAAAGTAAAGCTGCAGTGGAGCACTAAAAGAATTCTATCTGGTTTATCGAAAAAGTTTAAATATAACCTAAGCTAGCCAATCTTTCTGGCTAGCTTAACAGGGAAATGTTTTGTTTGAGTCCCATTCTATTAAATTAAATGTCCTGACCCTGGTAATGTAAAATCACTTAGTCATTTCCCAGAAATAGCTCAAAGTAAAAAATGAATGCATTTAACAGCAAAAAGCAAGTAAATTAATAAAGAATATAATGAGTGGCTTTGCAGAGACCGCTCTATGCTGTTCCAGTGGAAATAGGAGTATTTAACTGACTCAAGATTTCCTTTTATCTTCATTTAAATCACCCTGTGAAAAGCCTGCATATCTGTATATAACAATCCCCATAACTCGTTTTTCTCAGCAACCCACCATTGACCACGTTCTCCACCGGCCTCTAATCTTCCAGCGAAAGCAACCTCATCGTTAAAGCCATCCAGAAGAGCGACTTCCTGAGCCGCCTGGACGATGAGCAGGTCACCATGATGGTGGACTGTCTGGTGGAGCGGGAGATCAGCCAGGGGGAAGCGATCATCGTAGAAGGAACCGAAGGCGACAGCATGTACATCGTAGCAGGTGGCCGCTCTCTGAATCTTTAATAATGTGGATTAACGTTGTTCAATTTTAAGAGAACCAGATGACAGAAAAGGAGGATGTATCTCAAATCCCTTGTGGCTCCAAGATAAGAACTGCCCTTCTGTGTTGATGCATACGAAGGGCAAGGTTCAAAGGCAGTGAATGCAAACCCCATGCACATGGAGCCAGAAATGATGTTTCCTGTGTCAATCAGAAATGAAAGGATGTTTCTTGATGTTACTCCCAACCTCCTTTGTGCATCAAACTTGAAACCAAGAGCATCAGTCTCTAACGCTTCTGTCCCTGAGATAGAGGGCGAGCTCCGGGTGACTCAGGCCGGACGAGTTCTGCGAACTCTGACGTGTGGGGACGTCTTTGGGGAGCTGGCCATCCTGTATAACTGCAAACGCACGGCATCGGTCAGAGGTGACATCTCGCCCAAATGCACTAGAGGGCGACGCTGCGCCGTGTTTGAACACAAATAGCAGCCTGGCTTTCTACCCAGATGGGTTCTGATTAATTTGGATCATTTTATTCCCCCCCAGCTGTCACAAAAGTCAAACTGTGGTGCATCGAGAGGCAGACTTACCGGACAATCATGACCAACAAGTCCAGGAGGAAACGGGAGCAGGTCATGGGATTCCTAAAGATGTGAGTTTCCCAGTTATCATATTAAGATCAAAGGTCTTCCTTATTGTATACCATTTCTCAACTTTGAGATTAGTCAATGCTATAAACCCTTGAGTGGTTGACTGTAATTTGTGACCTAGTCTCTCTCTCTCTCACACACACACACACACACACACACACAAGTTTGTAATTATATCTTTGTGGGGACTCTCCATTCATTTCTATGGGGAAAACTCTAATCACAACACGACCTACCCAGCCCTAAACTTAACCATAAGTAACAAACAAAATACAAAACTTTTGGTGTTTTTACTTTTTGGTTGCATGCAATCAATATAGTATAAACCTAATACATACACACACACACACACACACACACACACACATGCACACACATTTGTAGATTGTCCACCACCCAAAACAATTCAGAATATTTGAAAATTGAGCATGATTTTCTGAACATTGAGGATCAAACTATGGCAGTGATCCTCAAGCTTTTTACACCACACACCACCTCAGAATTTATGAGGCTCTCTGTTAACCACCATTATGACTGCTGTCATAAAAGAGATACCTCTGCCTACCATTAGAGGGAGCTCCATAGCTTGATAACCACTGATCAAGGGAAAGCAAGAATTAATAACTGCATAACATCAAAGTAAGAGAGGGACGCTTTTTATGGGCTTATGGATGTCTTCATGCTTATGGTCATAGCTGGTTTAGTATCTGGGTGGATAAGAGTGATCCCTTTGAACGGCCTGTCAGTGTCCTGTTTTTGTTTTATGTGTGTCCTTCGCAGTGCCCGCACCTTGAAGGACCTGAGTGACATGCAGCTCTCTAATATAATAGACTCTATGGAAGAGGTTGGTGGGTTTGCTACATCTGGACAAGGAACGAGAAACTGTGGCGTTTGTCCAACAAACCTTAACTGAAGGGAATGCTAACTGGAGAAAAGCATTATGGGAACATAAATCGTACCATACAAACATGTTACTTGTGTGGCATTGAACTGAACAGGTCTTTTTTGCACTTTCTAGGTCAAATTCCAGAACAATGAAGTGATTGTGCGTGAAGGGACAGAGGGAGACACTTTTTACATCATTCTGAAGGGAGAGGTAGGAGGACACCTCCCCCACCCGCATGTCCCCAAATATGGGGCCTGATCTGTGCCCGCTTGGCCTGATGCCACCCTCCACTGGCGTGCCCACTCTCTGCCACCATTAACACGGACCATGTCTCCGTGTTCCAGGTGCAGGTGACAAAAAACGTGAATGGACAGCAGAAGGAAATCCGGAGGATGGGGCGGGGGGAGCACTTTGGGGAGCTGGCTCTCATCCGGTAAAGCTCCCACCTACTGCACCACAAGGACTCATGCAGCGTATCCATCATCAATAAGGGGCAAGGTCCTGCTGAGCATAGATCAGGGGTCTCAAACTGAAATCGCCTGGGGGCTGCTGGCTGGATATGGGTCATTGAGCCATTTTCTAAGATGAATGAGGGAAGACAGAAAAGAAAAGACGATGTAATGTCAGTTTTTTGGAAAATAAAAAATTGATTTGCTGGCCAATTAAATCCATCTGCCCCATGAGCTGGCACTTTGAGACCTCTGGCTTAGACCCTCCCCCAGGGCTATTCAAATTATGGTCCTCAAGGGCCGAGCAATGCTGTTTTTCCAGCCTTCCTTTACCTGAGAGCCAGTTGTGAAGCCTTTGGCCAATTAGAGCCAGAAATTATTAAGCTAACTACCTGGGAGACTTGAAAACAAGGCCTGGATTTGGAATCGAAGGCCAGATTTGAATAGGGAGGGGCTCTACCCCATAAAACTCAGGGCACACACACAAACATGGGGAGAAAATGCTAAGTCCATGAACAGAGTGAAAGCCATAATCAAACCCGCAACCCTAGAGGTCTGAGGCCATTATGCTGCCCACTTACATTATATAATACTCCTTTTTTGTTTGTGTAACACTTTAAACGTGCCTTTATAACGGCTGTATTATTTACGATAATTAAACAACAAACGAGGCCTTGTTTAAACACCCCATGTTCCTCAAATTCTGCTGTGTTTTCAGTGAAACTTGCAGAACTGCCACATGTACTGCAGTGGGCCAGGTCAGCTGCTACTCCATCGACAAAGAGTGAGTGTCCTCCTCTCGTGATGCTGGGGAAGGCCAGGCAGCCTTGGGAGAACCTGGCTGCTGATTCGTGGGATGCTGTTTTTCAGGGTTTTCGAGGAGACCATACCGCTTGAACACCTCCAGCTTCATGACGAGTGAGTTCCACCGCTGAGTGACGCTTGTTGCTTTGAGACCTGCGCTTGCTTTCTCCTCCCATTTTGCAATCACTGGAGCCACTGGTCCTGTTCTTGCCACTGATTTACTGTTTTTTTTACCTTCTTCTATGTTTTGAACAGCTCAAATGTCTTTGAAGACATAGTAATTCCAGAGAAAAAGAGGTGAGGCCAAAAATATGCAGGCTTTGTGTTATTTTTCTGGTTTGCGCAGTGAAATCCATCAAAGGAGTATGGACTAAATATGCTAACAAAATGCTAATAGCATGAGCATTGCAGTAGGTGATTTAAGTCAAAGCTCTTAAGCTGCTTTTCATCATCAGTGGTAAAGATCCATGCCACTAAGGGTCTGAGATCCACCGTAACTGCTAAGGGATTACAGGCGAATACCGAGCAAATGATTGGAGAGCCATCTGACCCACTGTGTCCCCCCCCCTTGCATATTTCCATTCCCACAGCCAGAGCACCTCTCTGCATTTAAAGGACCTAGTTCCGGTGCTTTACCAGGAAGGGCGATTCCAGGGCGAGCCCGTCACTCTGGGATTGGGCGGATTCGGACGCGTGGAGCTGGTGGGTTCAGGTTCTGGTTGATACTCAGGCCTTCTGATGCAGGGCGTTCTCCAATCGTCAACCACAACAGGTTGAGGAATATTCCTCAATGATGGTCTTCTTATGTTTTCCATCCAATCCTCGGTATTTCTGCTGTCCTCCGTGACCCATCAGTTTGGTTACCTTCCTCACCATTCCTCCATATTCTCCCTTTAAATCACCACTCTCCAAGCTGCTTACGGTTCCAGTGTTTCCTCTTGCAGGTGACGACACTACAGCATGGGAAGTATTACGCCCTCAAGAGGATTAGTAAGAAGCACGTTGTTGCTAAGCGGCAGGAGGACCATGTGAAATTCGAGAAGCAAATACTACAGGACATTCATAGTGACTTCATTGTCAGGTACCTAATCGCCTCATATAATGGAGTAGAGCAGTGTTTCCCAATCCGGTCCTTAGGGACCTACAGAAAGTCCACGTTATGGCTCCTTCATATCGGGAGCTTGGAGGGAGCAAAAACATGGACCGACTGTGGGTCCCCAAGGACCGGATTGGGAAGCATTGGAGTAGAGACATTACTCCAGGTGTTAAGGGCCTTATTTCTGGGCCCAATGGTGGCATCAATCTGCCAGCCGCAGGATTTAAACTGGCGACCTTCTGATCACAAGCACCGTTGTAACATCCCTGCATTGTATTCCGCTTTTGCCCTCCAGACTTTATGCTGGGTTCAAAGACACCCGTTACATCTATATGCTTATGGAGTTTTGCTCCGGAGGGGAGTTGTGGACCAAACTGAAAGAAGTGTAAGTTAACCTGACTGTAGTGACCAGAGGTGGGAAGTTCAGGTTCAGAAAGTGCAAATCCGGACCAATGTTTTATTTCAACCAACCAGTTGAAACAATGTGATTCTTCTGTCTTAAAGGTTCTGATTTATGTAGGAGAAGTAGCCTTTCAGTATCCTGAAGACTTGACAGATGTGCATGAATCTTAGCTATTACTGAATATGCATTGTTATTGTTGTTTCAATGAATATATATATGTGAATGTGATTTTTTTTTATGATAAGCAAAGCGTAACATGTGTTTCTTTGTGGGTGGGGGTCTGTGATGTTTGGCAGTGGTCGGTTTGAGGAGAGCATCGCTGTCTTCTGCACTGCATGTGTTGTTGAGGCGTTTGCCTACCTCCACAAGAGGGGCATCCTGTACCGAGACCTCAAGCCCGAGAACCTGATGCTGGATTCACGTGGATTCGTCAAACTGGTGGGTCAACATATGGCTGAGTGAGGCTTGTCAGCAGAGTGATGTCACCACTGGGCCCTTGAGCAAGGACCTTAACTCCTGATTACTGCAGGAAACCATCGGACCCTGGTCTCTCAAAAAAATGCACATCACTTTAAAGAAAAGCATCTGTCAGTCACCTCTTGTCAAGGCCCCCCATCCATCTGCTACTCATACCATTTTGATTTTATGCATTTCATATTGCATGTTTACCTGAGACTTTTATCCAGAGTAACTTACAGTAGGGAAAAGGATTACAATTTACATGTGCTCCCTGGGATTTGAACCCACAACATCATTACATCATTAGCCCTCAGAGCTACTTGTTGAGCTGCATCCTTTGCGCCTGGGCTCTGTGTCACAGGTGGATTTCGGTTTCGCCAAAGAGCTGACACGAGGGGAGAAGACATACTCATTTTGTGGGACACCAGAGTACATGGCCCCCGAGATCATCCAGAACCAGGGCCACGACTTTGCTGCGGACTTCTGGTCACTGGGCGTCCTGGTGTATGAGCTGCTGGTTGGCAGGTAAACGCAACCCGAGACTCCAGTCCTCAGAGGATATGCAGAAACTGGCCTTTTGTGGGGACACATTTTATTACAATATCACCCAGAAATACTTACTCAGTGCCGGGTCAGAACTGAAGCTACAGCGTTGGAGCTGTGAGCCCACAGTGCTACCCACTGAGCCACTGTGCCTGAAAATAATAATTAATAAAATATTCACAATTCATCAATTCAGCTAAAATAAGGATGGCACATTTTTAAAATTCAGCAGAGAACCATATCCTAACAACAACAATAATAATAGTAATAATAATGTACTGTTATTGTTTTTCTGTCCTATTTACAAATTCGATTTATAGACAGACTTGGGGGACAGATCTTGTGAGTAACCTGGGCACTTTCTGGTAGTTTATGAAACTGAAACAAATCAAAGTAAATGCTACAAAGAAATGGCCAACAGAGGGCATCGCAAAGCAGTAATACTGAGAGAATCAGTTGACCGTTAGAAATGGTAGGAGCAGGTAGATGACGTTCTCCAATGTGCAGCAGTGGTCTGATTGCCGTCATAATCGCCGTCACAATCTCAGAGGTCCTGTACAACACGCAAAGAATGCTGACATCTTAACATTAAACTCTCCATCTCGCACATGGATAAACTGCACACTGCTTTCTCTGAAGTGTATTAAAGCGTTAATGTCTGCTCCTCAGCCCCCCCTTCTCCAGTTCCGACCCACAAAGGATTTATGCGAAGATTTTGGATGGGGTGCTTAAATACCCCCCCTACATGAGTGAAGCCGCCCGCTCCCTGATCAGCAAACTATGCAGGTCAGGGTAACTCCCAAATTTCTGATGCACTCGTTCTTCTGGCATTTTATTTTTTATATGAAACCTTCAGCTGTCTTCTTCAAAAACCTACAGTGGTCTTTAAATTAACACCCATTTTATAACATTCTGTGACGCAGGCCCCGGCCAGGTCAAAGGCTGGGGAATACCAAAAACGGGATCAAAGACGTCCGGAATCACAGGTAACATATTAGGGCTCTCTTGCAAAGGCTGGTCAGTGATGAGCAGAGTGGCCCTTTGTCTGTCTGTGTGTGTGTGCCCGCGTGTGTGTGCCCGCGTGTGTATGCCCGCGTGTGTGTGCCCGCGTGTGTATGCCAATACTTTCGGGGGGCAGTGTGTGACTCAGCAGGCTAAGCCCCTATGTGATCAGAAGGTCACTGGTTTGAGCCCAGCTGTGGCAGAATAGTCACATTTCTGTGGGCTCTGGAGCACGGTCACTAACCCCCAGCCCCCCAGGTGCTGCAAAGCAGCTGCCCCTTCACTGTGACCCCAAACTTGCTCTCACCTCTCTGTGTGTCTCATGGAGAGCAAAATGAGGTAAAGAGAATTTCCCCACAGGGATTAATGAAGTTTCTCTGTTCTGTTCCATGCGGTCCTTCTTCACACAGGTGGTTTGGGAACATTAACTGGCACAAGCTGAGAGTTGGACAGGTGGACGCGCCGACGGTCCGGCTCATGCGCAAGGTACTGCCATCTCTGCAGAATCCCAAAACAGAGTGACCTGTGTGTCTCAGCAAAGCTGCAGCCAGCACTTCAGGGCAGTCATTGTTATGACGGGTGCAGTGTTTCCTGTGGATAAAGAGGTTGGGCGTGGGGGCAGTGTGATGGGGGTGTATTACTTAGAAAATGCAGGTATCAGGACATAGTCGTACATATGTTTTTTTTTATTAATATTGTTTAGTGATGGCATGTTACCTCTCTGTATAAACAAAAACTTAATAATTATATGAATTAATATAGGCTAGTTATTTTTCAGTGGCAGTTATAACTACTTTTATTGTGGTTGCTAAACTAATTCCTCAACACTTTGCTCATCTCCAGTGTTTCATACAACAATGTAACAACAGTCTAACTGCACTGTACACAGCCTAACTGTGTATGTGACTCAGCCTAACTGCACTGTACACAGCCTAACTGTGTATGTGACTCAGCCTAACTGCACTGCACACAGCTTAACTGTGTATGTGACTCAGCCTAACTGCACTGTACACAGCTTAACTGTGTATGTGACTCATACACTCATATTCATGGGTAGACTTTACTGCTTTGCTCCCATTCCCACACGACACCATAACGGTAAAATAATGACATATAAGTGGGTTTCTCTGTGTGTGAATGGGGCATAAGACAGTGAGAGCATACTGCTCTGTTTTCCTACCTCAGATGTTTTTCTTTTCCTGGGAAAATACCAGAGAGAGATGTACTCAGTGGAAACACTGGCGTGAGAGAGAATCAACAGGAAACAGACTATAATTAGTGATACTGCTTCACTCAAGATTAAAGGGGTGCATCCGTCACGTACACAGTTGTACACATACAACATGTAGTGAAATGTAACCCTGGTCACTCTGAGCAGTTGTGCCTGATAAGAGAATAATAAAATATATAAAAATAACAATATAAAATAAAAGATATATGAAATATGTTCATCTGTACATATTCTATGCATAAGTGACATGGTGAAAGTGATTCTGCTGTGCAATATAAGTGCAATGTGCAAGAGACCTGAGAAATGTACCGACAATTTGGACAATATGAACTGTATGAAACAGTGCTCATGGGATTGTGGGCAAACGTACACGGTGTGCACAGTGATGTCAGTGTTACAGTGACCGAAGAGCCACTGTAGAGTCCGATGGGGGACCCAGGGGCACTGAGACTTGTCCTGGTTTAGGAACCTTATGACCTTATGACCACTCATTTTTTCTGGCAGAACTGAGACTTGCTGAGTTCATTGCTTGTCATTTTATAACTGCACAATTTCAGTTAGAGTGATTTGAAACTGCGGCGTGGTGAGCTTCATCTGCCTGCTGCTGTAAAACCACTCCCATCCTGTTTCTCTGCATCCTTCCTGCTGCAGGGTCCCTGCTATATCAACTTTGACCGGTTCCCCTATGACAAAACCCAAGCAGAGGAAGAAACCTCCGGCTGGGATGACAACTTCTGACCTGGTTTCATCAACAGTTTGGAGATCCAGCGACCTAATGGGTTCAGGCTACAGGCAGGTTTTATGTGATGCCTGTGTCACGCAGCCTCGTCCTTCAGCCTAAGTGGACTGTTTAAGTCGTCTGCCCCAACGAATTGAAGTATTTTAACTCTGGATCAAATGAAAATCCCTCCATGATGTTATTTCACACTTTTGTATATCAAAGTACTTGACTCTTTCAGTGTGATAAGTTCAAATCCAAACAAATGAAAGTGCCCCTGAAGACAATCAATTTTCATATATATTTTTTTTAAATGCAAATGCATTTAAGTGTAAAAATGCATAAAAGCACCACATAAATTTGTGTACTGTATCAAGGCTTTTTGACTTTTTCATGAACCTCTATTTAAACTAAAAAAAAAAAAATCACTATAACATTATAACAGCTCTGATGTTGGGGTCGGCACTGACCCATTTTTAAGTTTAAAATGCATAAAAGCACCACATAAATTTGTGTACTGCATCAGGAAAATCTATTTAAAAAATTAATACATAAAAACAAATTTCACTAGGCAAGGCATGCCCAGACAGGTAAGGCTAGATATGACCAATTCAGTTTATTTATTTAATTCACTTGAGGCTTATTTTACCATTATTTTATATTGAAAACCAGAGGTATGCTGACGAAAGAAAGGTCCAGAAAGCCACATCAAAAATATTAAAACCAATCTTTTCATGGATTAGGAAGCCTAACAAGGTAACCAAGAGGTAAGATGATAAATAATTGCTTTGAGGGTGTTTTATGGCTGATTTAAGACACAGGTCGGCACTGACCTGTCTAACATAAGAGCTGTGTACAAAAAGCTAACACGGGACGAAGGTTAAGACATGGGAACAGTTGGCACACAACGAACAAAGTGTTGTTATAGCAACCTTTCCTTGAATTGTAATAACGTAACCAGTATCTTTCAAAGTCCACTTCCACTCTAGATTTTATCTTGAATTTTCTTCTGCTCTGCCAAATGTGTATCCAAGTGGAATTAAGTGTTTTGCAATGCAGCCAATGGCATAAGTTTGGTTTGACCTTTGGAGGGGTTGAGGTCTCCACCCATTTAGAAGGAGACATGATTATTGGGGGGGATTACAACCCCCCATCCCCCCCGTAATTTATGCCCATGATTGTAGCCATACTGAAGTCACGATACAGGCATTGTTCTCCAAACTATTTTTGCCTCAGTTCAAGTAGTACTTTTATTACAAAATCTTGCATATTACAACCTTAGGATTTTCAAAAAAAATAACCAAAATTTAATGAAAAAGTAAGATGTTCTGAGAAATTAAGCTATAATCATGACTGTGAGAGTATCTGTATAATAAATTATTAAATTATCGTTTCGGTCTCCCTTGTGCATACATGAATGAACAATACTATTTCAAATAAAAGCACAAATTAAAACAGGAAAAGCAATGTAATTCTCCCTATTGAGACATAGCTTTATAGGACAGTGTGACCAGCGATTGTGAGGTGAAATCTTAGGTGCCCCACAAGACAAGGTTTACCTCAACTGTTAGCTTTTTAAATCACGAGATCCTCCAATATTAAAGTTTTATTATTTTTTTTTTGGTTTATGTAACTTTCTGTTGCGTGTTGCCTCATGCCCTTAGGGTTGTGGGTTTGAATATGACCTTCATCGTCTTTGATATAACTAAGTTAAAACAAAAAGGCAAAAGCTCTATTAAAAAGTAACACTGTGAAATCAACCTGTATGAAGATGCTATAACTCTTCACAGTGATGGACTGGCAACCCATCCAGTGTGTACCCTTGTCTTAGATTGGGTCTCTAACCTCAATCCATAAAAGATAGATAGATGGATGACTCCCCTTCAAAATAAATGAATGTTCAAGGTTTATTTCTAAGCCCAAACCCTGAAACATTTCTAATCTCTAGTTATGCAGGCTACTTCCATATTTCTTCCAAGAAATACAGTAGCTGTGAAAGTAGCTGTAGTGACAAAAGGGGCTTCCCTAGAGCATGCAGCCTTAAACTGAACAATGACCCCCTTTAACCATCCCAGGTAAGTAAAACAAAAACAAAAACCTGCAGACATGTTGAGTAATCACTAAAAGCACCTCCTTACTGGAGCTGGAAACACACTTCTAACACACTTTTTAGTGTGTTAGAAGTCCTACATCAAGCCCAATTAGTATATTTTTCTGTTGGGTGGTGGGCTCTTTGATGTTTAACACAGGTTTTACATTTATTCGAGTTCTTTGAATTGATTATATATGGAATTACGTTCACTTAAAAATTTTGTTCAGAAAGGACTACACAAGCCCACTCATTAATAAAAGGTGCTAATGATAAAATATGTTTTTTAAAAAACACGATTCTGCAAACAGAAAGCAGTAATTTACACATAGTCAACAGGAGAAGTATGAAATTTGGTCTCAAACCCTCCTAAGGCCAAAATGATGAGGGTGAATTTTAGGTATATTTAGGCTAAGTCTTTAATCATTTGGTGAGAAAAAATTTTACATGTGTACAAATTTCGAAGGGAGAAAACTTGTATCTTACCCTGCCGAAAATCCATATTGCTTAATGACTCTGTGGAAGTGGAAACAAACAATGAAGTCTACCATTGACACCCCCCCCCCTTCCCAGTCGACCTATAACACCTATAACCATCAGGTGTACTCCCAGGCCACTTGGTGACAATGTCTGTGAAATGTCCTTGCTGGTTGCATATCACCTGGAGATTTAGGCCTAGTGCCAAGAAGCCTTTTCAGTAAGTGCAGGTGGGATTCAAGAGGCTGTGAGTATGAATAAGGTTGAGCGTTTTGTCCAATGCACCTAAAATGTCTCAAATGGCATGAAAACCAATTGTAGTGTGGACAGAGCTAGAACTTGTATGTAGGTATGTGCATGATACAATAGAAATGTGATTAAACCATATATAGATTTAGATGCTGGATCCTTACTGAGGCCACGTGCATCACCATCAGTCTGCAGGTCAGCTGATTTGTCAGTTAAAACCTTGCCTTTTAATTCCTTCTTACCTAACTCAACAGAACTTGCTGAATGAAATGGAAAGTGTGGTCCATGCACTTATGGTAGTTTAAGTGAAGAGCAAATATTAATCCAAACAGAAGGCACATAGCCTGGGGTAGGTCATCAAGATCATCCATCACAGCTTTCCCCTCCAATACGATTCCCACAGAGGATGGACAGCAGGAAAGTGGAAGCTGTGGTACATCTTTAAAGCAGAGGATTCCAATCGGCGAATCTCTGTATCCGTCCTTGTCATCAATAGCCTAGACATGACAATATAAGTTAAGTTGTGCAGCATTTTGCATTTTGTACACATTTTATTGTTCATTTTTTACCAAACAAAACAATATCAGAAATAATTTGAGAATATATTTAAAAATTGTGAAATACATGATTGATTATCCATATGCTTGTTAACCAGACACACTCACATGGCTGTTTGTCTTATGGATTTCATTGAAAATTACATTACAAATTTGTTTGATTTAGAACAGGAAAATAAATGAAAAAGTGAATAATGAAACATGACGAATAGATGTTACTTACAAAGCAGTCCTTGAAGAAATCAGCTGGATAGTCACCAAGAAGTACTGGAAGCCCCATCAGGACAAGGCACCTGGTTTCAGCAGTATCTGAAGTCTGGATTGCAGTGACAGTAGAGAAAACATTGGAATATTACTGGCAACTGTCACTCCACATAGTCCTCATTTTACAGAACTGTACACTAAGACTGGTAGTTAAATTAACAAACCTTTGTTTGCTGGAGGGGGTGGCATGGTGGTGCAGTAGTTAGCACTGTTTCATCACACCTCTGGGACCAGGGTTTGAACCTCTGCCTGGGTTACATGTGTGTGGAGTTTGCATGTTCTCCCTACAATGTCATGGGTTTTTCTCCAGGTACTCCAGTTCCCCCTCCCCCAGTCCAAAAACATGCTGAGGCTAATTGGAGTTACTGAATTGTGAATGGTGTGTGAGAGTGCCCTGTGATGGGTTGGTGCCCTGTGATGGGTTGGTGCCCTGTGATGGGTTGGTGCCCTGTGATGGGTTGGCGCCCTCTCCTGGGTTGTCCCCCACCTTGTGCCTATAGGCTCCAGACCCAGAAGGATAAGCAGTTTGGAAAATGGATGGATGTTTGTCTAAATTCTGTCCCTTCAGGTCTCCTTTTGACCTGAAGATTTCAACAAGTTTAGGGCAATGATGGTCAAGAGACTGATAGAATTCCTTCAAGTTTTTCCTCACCACTCTACTGAATTCATGGTAGACCTGAAACAGAGGTACAAATAAAACATGTTAAAGTTCAACACACTGCCTGCACAGAATGGTAATTTCCATTCACTTGTACCTTTAAAGAGTTGTCTCATCTTATCAAAGCATCAGTGTGGTTGCAGGTTTTCATTCCAAACATGTTCCAGGCATGACTACACTTGTATACCTGCAGCCACATTCATTGTGCAACCAAAAACTTTCCGCCAGTCTTACTGTGACCACTGATGAATATTGATACAAGGCAGTTGGTAGAAGGATACTTAAGGTAGTAAACAGCAAGTGCACAATTATCTTAATTTTAACTTCATTAATTACAATTAATTGCGAACCACATAATCAACGACATATATTGAATTTTTAGATGAAAAAAATTCAAATATAAACATACATGATTACCCGACTTTCTACAATGAGTGTGTAAAATACTTGGCATGGTTCAAGAAACTCGCATAGCTGACATAACTTAACATGAAAACGTGGTTTGGATTGCTTGCGCTGAGTTGGGGAATGAAAATGGGATACGTGAGTTTTAAGAGTTCTGAAGTTCCGGAACGTACACAAACACTTTTGGTATGAACAAGGGAATGGTTCACAATTAGCGTAGCTGCCATACTTCAATCTGTAATGTTTTAATAGCTGCTCTCTTTTGTTACAACTCAATACACAATACTTGCATCTCCAAATCATGTTTGCTTCCCGTCGGTCCTTACGTTTACCAGTGAGCGGGCTGCGAGGCCCTCCTTGTCTTTTGGCAACGTGCGTCATGCTAGAAACTCTTGCAAGGTTTCCAGATCCTGTGATAGAGATAAGCAGCCAGGAATGGCAAGGCTTCTTAACATTTAATCGCCAGACTGGATATGTTTTGCAGATATCTCTCATTCAATTCTTACTAGTCAAAAAAGCATTTCAGATATCCACAATGACATTCTTCCTATCCACAATTGTCATTTCAGATATCCACATCCTCATTCTTCCTAGGAGAAATTACGTCACTTTTGCCATTCATGTCTATTGGGCTTTTAATTTCAGATATCCAGAATGTTCATTCTGGATATCTGCAATTGAATTCTTACTAGGAAAAACTTCCATTTCAGATATCTACTGGTGTAAGGGGCAGCGTGTGGCTAAGCCTGTGTGCTTGTAATTGATTGGTCGCCGGTTCAAATCCAGCCTCAGCACGTCTGCGGGTCCTTGAGCAAGGCCCTTAACCCCCAGCTCCCTGGGTGCTGCCATGAGTGGCTGCCCTTCACGGATGGCTTGCTTACAAAGAGCAAGTGGAGGGACGTGTAGACAAAACAATTTCCCCAAGGGGATTAATAAAAGTGATGATTATGGCCCTTTGACAGGTTTTCGAACTGACCAATAAAATCTCTCCTGGTCAAAACTAATTTGGAATAGGTTTATACAACTGAAAGGCGCCATTTATATTCATGTGGTAACCAAAAATGTGATCTTAACTCAAAATAGTTAAGAGTAATCTGCTGGACATTAAGACATTTATATACAACAGACCTACTTTCTTTGAGTTAAAATAAACTTTGGGATTACAGTGACACTTCAAATGTGGGATTCATTATGAATATCAGTGACATGCACAGACTTTTCAGGCACTTGCTTGTACAGGGGGGCATGGCCGATGGGTGCTTTTTACTTCTGATAATATTTGTATTCGCATGGTGGGGGGGGGGGGTAGGGGTGGGATTCAGTGTATGCTGTTTGTTATCATGCAACCTTTTCTGCCGTTAAAATGATGTGCTGGAAGGACTGGCAGTCTTGAGCGTTTCAGGACCAAAGCCAGGCTATGATGGCGTTTGTACTGTAAGGATGCTCTCGATGGTACCTCTCTGATATATAGAGTGTTATTGTCCTTCCAGCTTTTTCTGAGGTCCATAATCATTGCCTTTGTCTTGCCCATGTTGAGCAGCTGGCTGTGGGCCTTGCACTACTCCACCAGCTCTTTGACCTCTTGTCTGCATACAGACTTATTTCCACCACTTATGAGGCCAATTATGGTGGTGTCATCTGTATATTATATGATGTGACTACAGGTAGTCTTGGCAGAACAGTCAGATGTCAAGTGTGATGACTGAGGCAGCAATTCTGGGGAATTCCTGTGCCCTGTCTGAACTGAGGTGATATCCCGTACCCTGATATTCATAACCCTGACAAACTGTGGTATCTCTGTCAGAGAGTCCAAAATCCAGTGGTGGTTTAACTTAGATTACTAAAATTACAATTAGATTAAAATTACAATGGCAAGCTCCCTCCCACCTCATTTTTATTAAGACATTTGGAACATTTTAAACTGATTTTACTAATTGCATTAGTCTACTCAGTGAGTAACCACACCAGAGACTGGGGTTCAAAATCCAGTGTAGACACTGGGATTAGTTCCAGTTGAGATTGGTTGGAACATTGAATGATAGATGGATGAATGACTCCCCTTTAACATAAATTAATGTTTCAAGTTTTTTTCAAATCCAAACCAAGAAAGGCTCCTTATCTCAATTTATGCAGCTACTTCCGTATTTCCTCCAACAAATAATGCCAGTCATAATTTCTCATTAATAATATAGTGTCTTAATGGCATAATACGTAGTGTTAAAATAGCTTCATTTAAAAAAATACTTGTATAGTTATTGTTTTGAAGTAGAAATAAGAATGCTTGTACACAAGTTTCTGTTAGGCTACATTTTTTATTCATATGTGTTTATAATTTTGTCTATATGTATATACACAGGGAAAACAAGGGACCAAAAACCATATTAATGAGCCTCTGCTAATGAATATCCTGTTTTATCATAATGTATTTTAAAATGTCTGGTCTCTGCGAAAATCTAGATGTTCTTGAAAACCCAGTTTTCTCTTTTTCTTTCTCTGTGTTCCCATTACACATAAAATTACAATGGCTAAAGTCATGAGTATGATGAAGGCACTTAAGACTATCGCTGTAATGTGCAGAGCACTTTGAGGAACCACAACAGGTGTTGGCAGGGGTGCAGAATTCGGCACAACACATGTAAGGCTACAAGGAAACAAAAAGACATTTCAAGTGAAAAACATTATCTATAAGTCAAATGTGTCACGAGTAGTGCTGTCAAACGATTAAAATTTTTAATAAGATTAATCACAGGGTTGCTGTGGATTAATTTCGATTAATCACGATTAAATATCATTCATTTTTAATCTATATTAATCGCATTTCATTTTGCATGAGCAAACAGACTCAAGAAAAAAGGGAATATATATGCACTTAACATGTTTACTGAACATCTTGAACACGAATCTGATGCATTCCAGCTGCCACAGAAGTGCAATACCATGAACCCATATCAAAAAGCAAGATTTTTTTGCTTAGCCGGATTTAAGGTACCTCAGTTTAAAAGGTCTTTATCTTCGTTCACTTACAATTACCCCGAACTACCGTAAATCTGACAAATAATCCAACTAATCATGAAATCCAATTCTAGCCCAGTTAATTGCCATTGTTAGCAATATCAGTTGATAACACATTACGCACGGTGCTTTACGCATAAAACTCCGTAGCAACCTGTCCACAGATAAGTTAGACGGTATAGTGTGTGCGACCGATTTAATGAGCCGCAAATAAAGAAGTAGTGCTTAAACAGCATAAAACTATAACTTTCCCTTCTGCTGATAAAGGACACATCCATCTCGGATTATGAACTCGGGATCCTCTGTGCTGCTCCGAGATCAGATCTCTGAGAAACGGGAGCGCGCGTGTCGTTACTTCCGGCTTCAAAACTCCTGGTTGACAGAGACCTTTCAGGGATTTTGAGTCATTCTGCGCTGCAGATGGGTTAATTGCATTAAAAAATTTAATCAGATTAATCATGATGATGAATTAATCTGCGTTAACCCGTTAATTTTGACAGCCCTAGTCACGAGCTTATGGTATTCCGTGCTGAATTAGAATTTGGTGTTCACTGATCATTAGGCATGTAACGATGAATCGCGAATCGGTTAAAAATCGATTTAAATGTATGACGATTAAAACCGACTGATGTGGAAAATGAATCGCTACTTTAGGAGTAACTTCACGGTACTTTAACAGAAAACTGGTGTAATATTACATTTGATTTCACAACGTCAGTTCGACGTCACATGTCACTGCGTATTCACGTCGACGTTGTACGGTAGTTGTTGGTTTTGACTGAACGCGAGATGACGAGCGAATTTCAAATTAAGGACACACCCCCCGATCTTAAATCGGTGGTGTGGCAGGATTTTAGCTTTCCGGTAACCACTAACGAAAATGGCGAGAAAAGCACAGACAAGACAAAAAACTGCGTGCAAACATTGTAAAAGACTGATAACATACACAAATAGCACAACGAACATGCTTCAGCATGTCCACCGGCACCACAGTGAGCTCAATTCACCACAGCCAGAGCGAAAATTATTAAAAGGGCAAACCTCGCTAAAATAGCTGCACATGCATGCATGCCTTAGTTCAGGGGTCATCAACTATATTTGTCAGAGGGCCAGAGTTTTACCAGACAGTCTCCTTGGGGGCCGGACCCCCAAGAAGAAAATCAAATAAAAATCTAATTTTGGCTTAACATTATGTTTAATGTTTATACTTTTTCCATTTCATAGCCTAAATATAGTCATAAATGGTGGTTATTCTGACAAGAGACTCAGTTGTTGTTATTTTTAGTTGCTTCAATAGTGGACCACTATTTTCTTTTTTATCCTCACAATTTTGGAATCCAGTCGCGGGCTGGATTGAACGGCTCAGCGGGCCGGATTCGGCCCGCGGGCCGCCAGTTGATGATCAGTGCCTTAGTTTATTTGGTAACGCTTTAAATTAAGTGCACCTTCATAATGCATTCATAGAACATTCATAAGCAGCATGCAAGTACACCTTAACATCCTAACATCCCTTAACAGCTTTAATATACACTGCTCAAAAAAATTAAAGGAACACTTTGAAAACATCAGATCTCAATGGGAAAAAAAACATGCTGGATATCTATACTGATATGGACTAGGTAATGTGTTAGGAATGAAAGGATGCCACATTGTTTGATGGAAATGAAAATTATCAACCTACAAAGAGCTGAATTAAAAGAGACCCCGAAAATCAAAGTGAAAAAATGATGCGGCAGGCTAGTCCATTTTGCCGAAATTTCATTGCAGCAACTCAAAATCTTACTCAGTAGTTTGTATGGCAATGATCATTAGGGATGTAACTATACACTCAACTCACGATTCTGAGTTCACAATTCAATTTTCTGATGATTTTTTAACAGAATGAGCTGCAGACAGATTTATTCAAAAATATTCCTTTATCTTTCTAAACTGTGCAAAATGTGTCATCTTCAGTGCAACTGAAATTGAATGATTCTCTTTAAAAAACTCCCAAATCAAAATTAAAAAAATAAACAGTAACGCTTTACATTAACTGCACCTTCATGCTTTTATATTGCATTCATAAAACGTTCAGTACACCTTCATAATGTATTCATTAAGAATTCAGAAATCATTCAAAAACATCATGCATGTATACCTTTACATCCTAACATCCCTTAACAACTGTAATATATATTAATAACAAATTATATAATAACAAACATTATACTTGTATAATCATGTAATGTTTGTTATTAATATACACTCAAAAAATTTAAGGAACACTTTTTAATCAGAGTATAGCATCAAATCAATTAAACTTCTGGGATATTGACGTGGTCAGTTAAGTAGCAGAGGGGGTTGTTAATCGGTTTCAGCTGCTTTGGTGTTAATGATATTAACAACACGTGCACTAGAGGGGCAACAATGAGACGACCCCCAAAACAGGAATCGTTTAACAGGTGGGGGTCACTGACATTTTTCCCTCCTCATATTTTCTGACTATTTTTTTCACTAGTTTTGCATTTTGCTACAGTCAGTGTCACTACTTGTAGCATGAGGTGATACCTGGACCATACAGAGGTTGCCAGGTAGTCCGACTCCTCCAGGATGGTGCATCAATACATGCCAGTGCCAGAAGGTTTGCTGTGTCTCCCAGCCCAGTCTCAAGGGCATGGAGGAGATTCCAGGAGACATGCAGTTACTCTAGGAGAGATGGACAGCGCTGTAGAAGGTCCTTAACCCATCAGCAGGATCGGCATCTGCTCCTTTGTGCAAGGAGGAACAGGAGGAGCACTGCCAGAGACCTACAAAATGACCTCCTGCAGGCCACTGGTGTGAATGTCTCTGACCAAACAATCAGAAACAGACTTCATGAGGGTGGCCTGAGGGCCTGACGTCCTCTAATGGGCCCTGTGCTCACTGCCTGGCACCGTGGGGCTCAATTGGCATTTGCCATAGAATACCAGAATTGGTAGGTCTGCCACTGGTGCCCTGTGCTTTTCACAGATGAGAGCAGGTTCACCCTAAGCACATGTCACAGACATGAAAGGGTCTGGAGAAGCCGTGGAGAACATTACGCTGCCTACAACATTGTTCAGCCTGACTGGATTGGTGGGGGGTCAGTGATGTTCTGTGGAGGCATATCCATGGAGGGACACACAGACCCCTACAGGCTAGACAACAGCACCTTGACTGCCATTAGGTATTGGGATGAAGTCCTTGGGCACATTATCAGACCCTACGCTGGTGCAGTGGGTCCTGGGTTCCTCCTGGTGCACAACAATGCCCGGCCTCCGGTGGCGAGAGTATGCAGGCAGTTCCTGGAGGATGAAGGAATGGATACCGTTGACTGGCCCCCATGCTCGCCTGACCTAAATCCAATGGAACACCTCTGGGACATTATGTTTCAGTCCATCTGACGCCACCAGGTTGCACCTCAGACTGTCCAGGAGCTCAGTGATGCCGTGGTCCAAAACTGGGAGGAGATCCCCCAGGACACCATCCATCCTCTCATTAGGAGCAGCCCGACATTATTAGGTATGCCTACAAGCACGTGGGGGCCATACAAACTACTGAGTACGATTTTGAGTTGCTGCAATGAAGTTTCGGCAAAATGGACCAGCCTACCGCATCATTTTTTCACTTTGATTTTCTGGGTGTCTTTGAATTCAGCCCTTTGTAGGTTGATCATTTTCATTTCCATCAAACCAAGAGGCATCCTTTCATTCCTAACACATTACCCAGTCCATATCAGTATAGATATACAGCATGATTTTTTCCCTATTGAGATCTTATGTGTCTTCAAACTGTTCCTTAAATTTTTTTTAGCAGTATATATATATATATATATATATATTAAGTTACCATGGTAGCTCAGCGGGGTTTCATTTAAGACACGTTGATGAAACGAAATTTCCACTTAAATGAGCCAGACTTGTCGAAATAAGTCAGACTTTCCCTTAATCCTGCTTCGTGGAATACCCTCTGGGCCTTACTGGAATACCCTCTGGGCCTTACCCCTTTTACTGGCCATGTTGAGTAAAAACCCCAGACACCGTGAATAATCACAAAAAACACCAATTAAGAGAATCATTGTTTTAAATAAAAGATTCATTCACATCCAACAACAAGCCCAGTTACGGTATTTACCGGTTAGGTAGTGGTCTGTTTAATATTCAATAAAGATCCTTTATATTTATATATTTTATTGTGTTCTGTAAATTTAATACATATGAGATCGTTATATGTTTACGGAAAATATTCATTCAATAAGCCTACTCATTACTTCACACGTCAAAAACAAAGTTTTAACCACATGTTTATTAAATCTGTACCAAATTTTGAAAGGAGAAATTGTTTCTTACCATCGGAAACTCCGTGGTGCTTAATGAATATGTAGAAGACAAAACAAGGAAATTACTAATAAGCTTAAGCATCGATCCTCAAAAGGTAATTATAAGCATTAATTTGACATAGATTTGTTCTGGACATTGTATCCTGGACACTGTCTGGTACAGTAGCATGGGTGTGGTACTGAGTGGGCAGGGGGTGTACCTGTCCACCTGACAGTGCAAAGCCAAATTTAACAAATCATTAGTGATTTAATAGAATTGTCCTGGGACCCGAGTATGAGAGTTACGGCAGTTTTCAAAAAGCGGCATTGGAGATTTTTGGGGTGTGATTTTTAGCCCTGTGAAATCACTGGGAATGCTGCTGCAACTTCACCCTGCCCCACCCTTCTCCCTCTCCGAACACAACCCACCCCTCCCCACAAGTCCCGAGTGCAGCGACAACATGGAGACAGACATAGGCACAGACTTGCTAGCAAAGAGGAGGAAAAAAATATCGAGATATAAATCACCAAAAGAGTCTCAGAGTACTCGTAGATTTGTAGAAACAAAATCCTGGTCTGGATTTGTACCTGCTGACCCAGAAATACCCAACTCAGTGTTATCGTCCCTGTGGGGAAATTCTTTTTACACCTCCCTCAACTTACTCCTTGTAGAGCAAGCTGTCTGTGAAGGGCAGCCACCTGTTGGGCCATGCTGAAGGACCCCCAGCAAGTTGAGAAGGTTGAGAACAACTGGTCTACAGAGCTGATTCTGAGGAGGGGGGGGGGGGGCAGTTTGAGGTGGCTGAAGGTTGTGGTTGCATGTAGATTTTAATTATGTGAACCACTGGTCTTGGGAAGTTCAAGTGTTTGTCATGTGCTTATTTCTATCCACTCAGTGAGACATCTACTGGGGTGTATGACTAGTTAGTTAGACAGTCCCAGGGGATAACGAGCCCCTGGGACTGTCATTCTTGTTGGTGACTGACCTTGATATGTTTCATTCACACCAATAATTTATGCTGCAATAAATATGTCTACTACTGTAAGTAAGAACTTGGCTGTGTGAATCTTGATCATTTCTGGCTAACCCAGGCCAAACTGGTTAAACAAAGGTGGTGACAGTGGCTATGGTATGTTGCTTTTAGAAAAACAAAACAAAAAAATACGGGCTTACGAGAATACAGTGCTAATACTGATTTGCATTTCTGCATGTGATCTACTGAACAAGTCATGCAACATTCCATTTTCAAAGGTTAAGTCAACATGTTACACAACCCTTGTACGTTGGCTGTAAATACGAATAATGACGCTTTATAACTGTGAGCTATGTAGCTATGCAGAATAAAAAAGCATGACTTATTACAGGAGTGGCGTTTACCTTTCACAATGACCTTAACCTTATTGTAAAGGTGCTCTTCACTTCAATCATAAGCCTGTAGTAGCCCTGATAAGTGGGGGTGACACTTCTGAGGATGAGGTTTCCTGAGCGCAGCTCAGCGTTGCCGTCTTGGATCGTGGTGCCGTTTAGTAAGAGCTGTTTCGACTTCTGATGACTGAACTACCACTGCGGTGTGGGTGTAAAAATTGATCATCAGAACATAAGAACATAAGAACATAAGAACTATACAAACGAGAGGAGGCCATTCGGCCCATCGAGCTCGCTTGGGGAGAACTTAACTAATAGCTCAGAGTTGTTAAAATCTTATCTAGCTCTGATTTAAAGGAACCCAAGGATTCAGCTTGCACTACGTTATCAGGAAGACTATTCCATACTCTGACTACACGCTGTGTAAAGAAGTGCTTCCTTAAATCCAGTTTGAAATGTTCTCCCGCTAATTTCCACCTATGGCCACGAGTTCTTGTATTTGAACTAATGCTGAAGTAACTATTCGGTTGAACAGCATCCAAACCTGTTAGAATCTTATAGACCTGGATCATGTCCCCCCTCAGTCTCCTTTGCTTGAGGCTGAACAGATTTAGCTCAAATAACCTTTCCTCGTATGACATTCCTCTAAGACCAGGAATCATTCTTGTGGCCCTACGCTGCACCTTTTCTAAGGCCGCTATGTCCTTTTTAAGATATGGTGACCAAACCTGTACACAATATTCTAGGTGAGGTCTCACCAAGGAATTGTATAATCTTAGCATTACCTCCCTTGACTTAAACTCCACACACCTGGAGATGTACCCCAACATCCTATTGGCCTTTTTTATTGCTTCCCCACACTGGCGAGAATGAGACATGGAAGCATCAACATACACACCAAGGTCTTTCTCATAATCAGCTACCTTTATTTCAGTAGGTCCCATAAAATACCTGTACTTTATATTTCTGCTCCCTACATGGAGTACCTTACATTTGTCTATGTTAAATTTCATCTGCCAGGTGTCAGCCCAGTCACTAATTAAATTAAGATCCCGCTGTAGCTGCTGAGCCGCTAGTTCAGTATCTGCTACACCACCCACCTTGGTGTCATCTGCAAATTTCACCAGTTTACTGTATATATTGGTGTCTATATCATTTATGTAAATTAGGAACAAAAGTGGTCCTAAAATTGAACCCTGCGGTACCCCACTATGAACGCAGGCCCACTGTGACATCGAGCCTCTTATAACTACTCGCTGCTTCCTATCCGTTAACCAGTTATCAATCCAAGTCGCTACAGTTCCTAAAATACCTGTCGCTTTGAGTTTAAGTGAGAGCCTCTTGTGGGGAACAACATCAAAAGCCTTTTGGAAATCTAAATAGATGACATCATAGGCCTTCTTATCATCAACTTCCTGAGTAGCTTCCTCAAAAAACTCCAACAGATTTGTTAAACAGGATCTACCTCTCCTAAATCCATGCTGGCTATCCCTCAAAATGTTATTTGAGTCCAGGTAATCTACCATTTTCTCTTTGATTATAGCCTCCATAACTTTACCAGTTATACAAGTTAGACTGATTGGCCTATAGTTTGACAAATTACTTCTATCCCCTTTTTTGAAAATGGGCGTTATGTTGGCATGCTTCCAATCAGAAGGTACCACACCTTCAGATAAGGATTTTTGAAACAGTAATGTTAAGGGTCGGCAAATAATATCCCTCATCTCTTTTAACACTATAGGTAAGATGCCATCAGGGCCCTGTGATTTATTTATTTTGAGCTTAGCTAGGCTTTGCAAAACATCAGCTTCAGTTATATATATATTAGTTATAGACGATGTTGAATTAGTAATAAGAACTGGTAAGTTACTAGTGTCCTCGACAGTGAATACCCGTGCAAAACTATCATTGAACTCATTTACTATGTCAATGTCGTTTTCAATTATAAGACCCTTACTATCCTGCAGATTAGTAATTTCAGCTTTTAGAGCTCTTTTAGAGTTAAAATACTGGAAGAAACTTTTAACGTCATCCTTAGCCTCCAATGCGATCTTCCTTTCGACATTCCTTTTAGCTCGTCTAATGTCATTTTTTAATTCAGCCTGTAGATTTAGATACTCTTGCTTTATTATGTCATCATCAGTTATTTTCCATCTCTGGAACAAAGCCCTTTTCCTCCTTACTTTATACTTTATGTCCCTATTAAACCACCTAGGTTGCAATTTCCTAGATTTATTCTTGCTAGAAACAGGTATGAAGTCCTCTTGTACTTGCAATAATGTGCTTTTAAAAAATTCCCATGCCTCTTCAACAGTTTTGTTATTTAACTCCATCCAGTTCACGGTTTCTAGTTTTAATCTCATACAATTGAAGTTAGCCTTCCTAACATTATATATTTTTGATTTGGACTTTGCTCTTCGGGCACTAAACTTAACCTCAAATTTAACCATGTTATGATCGCTACTGTCAAGTGGTTCTAAAACATCTAATTTACCAATCCTGTCCTGGTTATTAGACAAAACAAGATCAAGAATGGCATCTCCCCTGGTAGGGGTGTTAACAAACTGAGTAAAAAAACAATCCTGTACTAATTCCACCATCTCAAGTTCATTTTCAGAAGAGCCAGCAACAATGTCCCACTGTATCCCCGGTAGATTAAAATCACCCATAACTACCACATCATTTTTATTGCTCATAATCCTAATATCACTGTATAACAATCTGCTTTCCTCAGCAGCTACATTGGGTGCTCTGTAACAAACACCGACAATTAGGCTATTTGAGTTTGTAGCATCTAATTTTACCCATATAGCTTCCGTACTTTTACTTATATCAGTAAGCTCCCTTGCCTGCAAGATTTCCTTTACATATACTGCAACACCACCTCCCTTCTTACCTATACGGTCTTTACGGAACAATGTGTAACCATCCATATTATATTCTTGTCCATCCTTATCACTCAACCACGTTTCAGTTATTGCTATAATATCATAAGAGTCCAATGAGATAAGAGCCTCTAAATCATGAATTTTATTCCTAATACTCCTGGCGTTTAAATACAGACAACAAAGGGTAGGCTTATTACAGTGCCTACTTATAATATGATTTTTTTGGGCTTTCCGTTTCCCCCCAGTTACATACTTAACTAACCTCCCTGCCCCCCCAGTCCCTAGTTTAAACATTCCTCAACTACTCTACAAATACGCCTTCCCAGTACACTGGTTCCCCTCCGGTTCAGATGCAACCCATCCGGCTTGAACAGGTCCCACCTGTTCCAGAAGGTCCTCCAGTGCCCCATAAACCTAAACCCCTCTTTCCTACACCATCCTTTTAGCCACGCATTTAATCTCCTTATCTCAGCTAACTTAGCCTCACTTGCGCGTGGCACGGGGAGTATTTCGGAAAATACCACCATGGACGTTCTGCTTCTAAGCTTATTGGCGACTTCTATAAATTTATCCTGCAGAACAGCCCTTCTACCCTTGCCTATGTCGTTGGTGCCAACATGCACCACGACAACTGGATCCACCCCAGCTGGGGCCAAAAGCTTGTCCACACGATCTGGAAGGTCTCCTACCTGGGCACCAGGCAGGCAAGACACCGTACGGGACCCTCTATCACGCGTGCACACATAACTGTCTACTCCCCTAATAATTGAATCCCCCACTACCACAACCTCCCTCTTTCTGGGGGGAGGGGGCTCCTCAGTGCCCAAGGGCCCACCTGCTTCCCCAGTCCCTTCCGGCTCTAAAGCTGGAAGCACCTGAAACCTGTTAGACACAGACACCTCAGGTGATGCCGCCTCTGTAACGTGTGTACGCCTTTTCCTGCGTCTACGACCTACGGTCACCCAGCTCTCTCGACCTCTCTGCTCTTCATTCTCCCTCCCCCCCGTTAGTGGCGTACACACCGTCTCCCTAAACGGCGTATCAACTAGCTCATCTAACTCACTGTTGCATTGGATGCGAGCCAGTTGCTCCTCAAGGTCGCGAACCTTGACCATGAGTGAGTCCACTAGCTTACATCGCTCGCAGATGAAGTCCGACTGGACACTAACGTCCAGAAGGGCAAACATCTTGCAAACGCAACACTGAGCTGGCCCCATAATTAACTAACTCACTATGACCCCGTACTCCCAGCCCAGTAAATTTATATAGTGTATTTAACTATAAAGATTAATTTGCGTAACAATAAATGCAGTAACGTGCGGAGTACACTAAAATAAGTTATTACTTGTGTTAAAACGGAACTTAATTATTATTTTATTAAAAATTTTAAACCTGATAAACTTACTACTACTTACCAGAAGAACTTCTGCCTGAACCAAGTATGAACTAAAAACAAGGCGAAATCGAAGTTGCTCTTGGGAGGTCGAAAAACCACAAAAACCCCCTCACAGCAGGCTACTGCCGGAGCGGGAAAAAAGTGGAAAATGTCCTCCCGGCCCCGACTGGCGACCGAGCAAAGCTCAGGAGCAACTGTCCTTTTCCGACGCTTGGTAGCGATACCGACGTTAGATGTTGTTAGTTATAATCGCCCCGCGGGTGTTCGTTACGGAGTTTAAACGCGGACAGAAAAACGCCGCGCACGCGACACCCGCAGCTCTCCGTCGGTAATAATCGCGCTGTTGATTAACAGACAGGACAGACAAGCACTCACGCTGACCGAAATAAGAACAATAAATAGAAATAAACAGCCACCCACGTAAACAGGTAAAGCACACAAACACTCAAAACACTCCAAAAAAACAATCCCAAACAATCGCTGCAGCTCAACACCACTCTCTCGCAGCAATCCCAGCAATCCTCGCAGCAATCCCAGCAATCCCTGCGCCTCTATCGAGGTGCTACTGAACAAGTGCTCCAGGTTGTAAAGAAACAGATTCTTTGTGACCTGCAAACAAAACATACATTTAAGCCTAAAGTGAAATGCTAAATTTACGTCACTCAGCACAGCCATAGGAAACTGACGTGAGTTTTATTTTAATGTAGGCTGACTAACAGGAGCCTCCTGCATAAAATGAAATTTGTGTACAAAGTGAAAACATTTAATTTACTTTTCAAAGCAAATTTAGATCTTAAGTTTATTTCTCCATAGTAAAGTGAAATGTTCTCCTACCATTATATGGGGTATATATGAACTGAGATGTTGCACAGCGTAATGTTGTGGTCCTCATGTATCAATTCATATATCCCATGTTGTTGGGAAGTGAGATTGTTCACTTGTATTTTATTATTTATTTTGTTGTAACATACATTTAAGCCTACAGTGAAATGCTAAATTTACATCACTCAGCACAGCCATAGAAAACTGATGTCAGACTTATTTAAATGTAGTCTAACTACCAGCAGCCTCCTGCATAAATTTAAATATGTGTGCAAAGCAAATTCAGATCTGAAGTTTATTACTCTATAGTAAAGTGAAATGGGAGGGGCAGATAGGCAGGATGTAAACCCCCCCCCCCCACCGCCAAAGCATGCATTCTGGGCTTATTGTCCCTATCTGGAAAGGGAAGGATTGCCTGGGTCGTCCTGGCTAAGATCATCCTCAACAGGACTCGTGTATTGAAATGCCGTTTCGCCCGGCGAAACAAGGTCAAGCATATTGTCCCCTCTTGCTGCAAAATCAATGTTCTGATGAAACTTTGGTAGAACTGACTTAAGTGAAGCTTTGTTGAAATCCCCCGCGACGATGAAGACGCCGTCTGTACTCCTTGTAGAGCAAGCTGTCTGTAGTAGGGTTGCCAACCGTCCCGAATTGTCCGGGACATCCCGAAATATGGATGATTTTGATTCATCCCTTCCCTGAAGGGACGAATCAAAATCACCCTTCATTGAAGGGAGTATCAGTTACAGAACTATGGCCATGTGGTGAGTTTCCCTGAGGGTGATCTGGCTTGCAGGATCCTCATTGCTGAGGACCTTTGTGGCTGGACCAGGCCAGGGAGACACCCACGTAATACCTGGCTGTGGCAGTTAGACTGAACCATTTATTGGCCTGGGGGGGGGGGTCGCCAACGAATGATGGCAGTCATAATTTCTTATCATCAATAATATATAGAATAATTCAGAGTTAAATAAGCTCCATTTAAAGGCACTGTGAAGTGGTGGCTCTGAAGCTGGGGATCTGTGTCAGCAACTGGAAGGCTGCTGGTTCAAATCCCGTGAATGCTGGGAGTGATTCTGTTCCATTGGGCCATTGAGCAAGGCCCTTCATCTGCAATTGCTTCATCCTGGGTATGATGTTAATCTACCTCCAGCCCTATAAGGAGGTTCTCCAACTTACAGGGAATTACTTGGGGGTTGGTGGCAGGATTGGCACTCCAGCCACCGGGAAAAAACCTCACATGGGTCCATTTGGACTAGAGTGGTGTTGAGGTATCCCCTCATTTAAAGGCACTTCTATAATTATTCAAACTTTTTCTGTCAAGTAGAAACAAGAAAATGTTTATACACACACAATCATGATTAATTACAAGCTTAAAATGCTAGTAAGCTATTTGCTTGTATTTTTTGGAAGATGAAACAAATATGTGTAATGTGTATGGTCGTGGAACAAAGAAATGCATGACAAACTGGTAAGAGCAATCACAGGTTGTTTTTTTTTTTAATATAAAAATGTATGTCAGTAATGTAATTAGCAACTATGCTTTTGGGAAATGTATTCACATTGTGCTTTTATTTTTTCATTTTGTTTGGGAACACGTAAGTTGCATCATTTATGTGAATTATACAAGTGTTTTTAGTTCAAAAGTTTATTTTTACCAAAAATATTTTATTTTCAACAGATACAATTCATACTATTTTAAGCTATTTTACAGATATTTTACAACATGTGTTTCATAATAAGCTAAATAAAATGATTGCTTTGTAGTTTTATACTTGCAAAAAAGTCTCATAAAGTTAGAAACACTAAAGGAACAACAGCAGTTTTCATACATGTATAAAGCCAAGTTTTTACAGTAGCGATCAAAATTAGAAAACAAGTGACATTTTGTAATTTACAAAGCTTATCCAAATTCAGTCATGTATGAATTGCAGAGATGTGTTTTTATTGTATATCCTCAGTGAAAACTCATCACAAAATAGAAAGCTGAAGCTCCTCGCTCAGTGTAAACAGAACCCAGACTGACAGATTATCTTCTCATTATCATATAAACAGAGCTATTTGCAAATGGGTGGATCAACACTGCTTCCAGTCTGAAACACCCGAGTCTGTGACTCTTGGATCTTTTCATCATTCTCGTAACAAAGCTCTAAAAATGTATTGTTTACCTGTAAAAAAAAAGCCAGCTGAAATCATCCTGTTGAGTTATTTTTTTTTACCAGTTGCAATATAAATATACACACACACATATTCTGTTTTATCCTGCTGGCAGAATCATGAACTCCAGAGGATTAATTTACTTAAAAAAACAAAAAACAAAATGGTGTGTTAAATGGTAAATGGACTGCATTTATATAGCGCTTTTTACTACTCTTACGAGTACCAAAGCGCTTTACAGTTATGCCTCACATTCACCCATCCACACTCACATTCACACACCGGTGGCAGAGGCTGCCATGCAAGGCGCCAACCAGCTCACCGGGAGCAATTTGGGAGGACCCGCGGCTCGAACCTGCAACCCTCCGGTTGCCGAACGGTAGCACTACCTCCTGCACCACCATCGCCCCATATGTTAAGGTTTCCAGATTAAGGACAAGCGTTAATGCGTTAATGTTGACAGCACTGATTTTAGACTGTCTGGACCCTGTGAAAGTCTGTGGATGTTTTCGGTTCTGTGCGGGACTTTACCAGTTTTCCCCTTCTCTTTGTTCCCTTTACATATACAACTGTGACAGTTAGAGCAGTGACTATAATTAAGGCACTCAGGACCATCGCTGTAATGAACATAGAAGTTTCAGGTTCCGGCAAGGCTACAAGGAATAAAAACATATTTCAAATGAAAAACATGATCTGTAAGTCAGATACGTCATGAGCTTGTGGCATTCAGTGTAGTGCTGAATTAGAATTTGGCGATCAGTATTGATACATCACAGCACACAACAATGAAATGTGTCTTCTGCATTTAACCCATGTGCAACATTGTGACATAGCAGGGGGTAGCCAATTCAGCACCCAGGGAGCAGTCCTTGGGGGTGGTACCTTGCTGGCTGAGGATTCAAACCAGCAATCTTTCAATTACAAGTATGCTTCCCTAACTATTAGGCCACCACTGGTGCTTGCGGAAACAGCAAATGAATCTGAATGAGCCCCAAATGATTTGTTCAGCTCAGATGTTTTGACAATTTATACAATTTAATCAACAGAAGAAAGAATGAACTTACTTTTGTCTTCTGTATTTTCAAACCCTGTCAAGAAAACAGATAAAAAGGTGTGCTTTAGATATAATTCATGTTAAATGCTGTGATGAGACTGAAACCCTCAGAAGGCATCATAAGCAAAGTTTATTAAATTTATACCAAATTTTGAAGGCAGAGAAATTGTATCTTACCCTGGTGAAACTCCATGATGCTTAATGACTCTATAGAAGACAAAACAAATTACCAATAAACTTAACTCGCGTTGTCTCACACAATTGCGTGCGCTTTTAGTGGGATTTTCCACTAAATGCTGCTCCCACCTTTCAAAACTTTTTTTACAAAGACTGCAAATCATTGTGCTACTAGTTTCTCTTAAAAGCACAAAATACTTCCAGATCATAACCCTGTTATCTGGTGTTCTTGCACTCTCCTAACTGCAAACATTATGTGCATGATGTCTCAGCAGACAGAAATCACTGCGCTCACACCCACTGAGTGGCAAAAAATCTGAGTGGCAGCATTAGTGCCCATATTGAATGGTGCAAAAAATTACATCTAAAATGGGAAATAGCTGTCGTGCGATTGATTGTACAAATAGGAGCTCTCTTTTTAAAATCTAAATAAGTAAGTATCGGGCGTGGATCAGTCACGTATGGCCGATATCCGATCCATCAAATAGGTCACTGCATCTCTGTGTTGACTGCTGTATTATCAGTCAACATGTTACACAACCCTTGTAACATCCAAAATGGAAAACGTTGGCTGTAAATATGAATAATGACAATTTATAATTGTGAGCTATGCAGAATAAAAAGCATGACTCATTACAGGAGTGACATTTACCTTTCACAATGACCTTAACCTCGTTGTAAAGATGCTCTTCACTTAAATCATAAACCTGGTAGTAGCCCTGATAAGCGGGGGTGACACTTCTGAGGATGAGGTATCCCGAGCGCAGCTCAACGTTGCCGTCTTGGATCGTGGTGCCGTTTACTAAGAGCCGTTTCGACTTCTGATGACTTTCGGGTACAAACTGAACCACCACTGCGGTGTGGGTGTAAAAATTGATAATCAGAACTGCTCCAGGTTGTAAAGAAACAGATTCTTTGTGACCTGCAAACAAAACATACATTTAAGCCTACAGTGAAATGCTAAATTTACGTCACTCAGCACAGCCATAGAAAACTGACGTCAGTCTTTTTAAATGTAGGCTGACTAACAGGAGCTTCCTTCATAAATTTAAATATGTGTACAAAATGAAAACATTTTATTTTACTTTGCAAAGCAAATGTAGATCTTAAGTTTATTACTTTATAGTCAAGTGAAATGTTTTCCTACCCTTGATATGAACTGAGATGTTGCACAGAGTAATATTGTGGTCCTCGTGTATCAATTCATATATCCCATGGTGTTGGGAAGTGAGATCGTTCACTTGTATTTTGTTATTCGCCACAGAAATAGAATCAGTAAAGCCAGCATGGCATAGTCCACTGCCGTTTTGTATAATACACAACTGAAAAGGTTCCCCGAAGATTGTTGGACGAAACAGTAAGATAGATGGCTGCTTGTGGGGTATGGAGATTTCCACATTTTTTCCAGCATACTCTATGTACTCTTGCTGATACACTGAAAGGCATGAAAATGCACATGCTATATTTCACACCGATTAAAATTAAACGAAAACACACATGAATGAGACATGTTACTTGTTCGTTTAAAAATACAAATACATTAACAAAAATAAATATTATAATCTTAAATTTCAGTTTTGGCGGTTCTGGGAACTGTTGTGGTGGTGTGACTCATGTCGTATGGTCAAGTTAGTTTTAAATTTACCTGTATTGCTGTTGATTTGGTGTGTGAGACCCCACACCTCAGCAGTAGTGCATTAGGGGTGGGACGAATTACGCATATTAAGAATCACGTTATGCCGATCTTACCTTCTACACTTAGTGCCATGGTGACAATATTTTTTCCGTGCAAATCAGACATCATATATTTCCCTGTGTCAGCTGGTGTGAGTTTATTTACATTTACAAAGTCATCTTGCACTGTCACACGGTGCTGAAACCATGAGGAACAGTTCACAAGATCTCCATGGACTTTGCAGAAGGCAGCATGTTTGACAGACTGAGATGACTGGAACACAATTTTCACTTCTGTGTGATTATACAGAGGAATGAACAACACATCTCCAAAGTCCTTCTGGACTGTTTCATGAAGTCCTGTCAAAAAAACAAGATGTTAATGTTCCCTTAAAATAATACATTGATTTTTAGAGAATCATAGATGATTCAAAGTGTACTTGTACACTAATCTTCCAATTGTTCCAATGTGTCAGTTCTGCTGAGGGTTATATGAATTGTAAATGACCCATAGCTTGCAAGTGTGTGCCCTGTGATGGACTGGGATCTTCCCAGGTTGTTCCTCTGCAATTACTAAGATATGATCTAGCTACACCACGATCCTCTGCTTGTGGAAATAGACAGAAGACATATGTTACTATTTACTATAACTTACCCATAATGAAGCTGACGAAACATGTCCCATACAAGAAAGCCTGTTTAAAAAAAGACTGAGTTTAATACAAACATGCACATATGAAACACACTTAACTCTATTTCCAGTCACACAACATTATGTTTACATGTAAAAATAAGCCAGCTGAAATCATCCTGTTGAGTTTTTTTTTTTTTTCTCCCAGTCGCAGTGTTTCCCCTACTATTATATTAGGGGAGCGCCCCGCCCCACCCAACGGCACCTCCAGCCCCCCCTTGAAAGTCAAGTTAATTTCACTTGATTTTATTTTCTATATAGCGCCAGATCACAACAGAAGTAATTTAAGGAAAGGAGAGAGTAGATTACAATGAGTAATTTGAAAATTGCAAATTGCAAAGTGCATTATTATATTATGTGGTGCATGACTGATTAGTGTGCTTCCTTGTCATAGGGCATATTAACGGGCAAGAAGAAATCAAAGTATCTGAAAAGGTTTCTGAAACCATCTTCTTACATCGTTCCTGTGTATTTCAAGGATGATGAACAGCAAAACCATATACCTTTCATACACCTTAAAGATTCCTTGACAGGACCCCTACTGTTTTGCTGATCTAGGATAAAATCAAGTTCATTCTTGATGTATTGATGCCAGAGGTAAGTGTTGAATTAATTTTGAATTTTGAATGCACTTGATTAAGTTGCTGAGCTTATTATTTGGTAGATAAATCATGAGTTTTATTCCAGTGCACCATCTATGGCCTTTCTGCACTTCATAATACTGATTGTAAGAAGGCAGAGGAAATGTTCCTTGCAGACCTTCCGTTAGATCAAAGCTATGTATTCATATTTAATCGAGTTTTATTTTTAATTATTCTGTAAGTTAAGCAATTTTTCTTCTTTTCAGTGAGAAAGATGTCTTCAACGAATCAGTTGAGAAGTACATGAAAAGGAAAGGTGTTTGGTTGTAAGAATTGTACTTACTATGTTTAAATCTTTTTGTTTGTTTGATCAGAAGACATCTTTAATTAGTGTGTTTCTTGTTTTTCTCTCTTCCTTTTTTATGCTCCCCTCTCTTCCACTCTCTTTTTATTGCTCTTAGTACTACAATGTATATATGTGCATTTTTATTTTTATATAGTATTTATACATTTTGATTTATATATCATTGTCTTAAAATAAATGTTTGTTTCAACTTCAAATCTATCATCTGAATTTTGCATCATAATAAACTACATATTAGTACATATAAGCTACATTATAGTATTAAAATATTAACAGATTAATATATGTAGTGTGTGTTCATAAAGAAGTTTTAAAGGAAACATTTTATCATAATTGTTTATATTAATAACCCCCCCCCCCCCCCCCATACATTTGTATTTATTACCAAACACGTAAATGTAATAAAATTTGTAAGATTGTGGTCATTTTGCTCTGATTAAAATCTTCTAAAAATAAATATTTGGTGTTATAAAACTCTGAAGGTATATATGTTTTAGCAAAGTTGTTCCTTTACCAGAGTGCATTCCCCAAACAATGTCTTATGACAGACATACATTACTCGAGATGTGATTATCCCCATCATGCAGCGACTTTTGGACTGAGTTATGACAGAAAGTTGTGTATAAATCAACTAAAAAATTTGTTTTTATAATGAAAAAAAAATTCAAGTGTAATTATGAAAACTACAAAAGAACACTCATTGCACAGTTTGTTAAATTGATTTGACTGTGTGCAGCCTACATAAATGTATGTGGTGGACATATATGTGCAGCGAACAGTGTTAGTCTAAGATGTGTACCCACCCTAAAATTTGCATCGGTACTTGAGCCAGGATCCATAGATTCTAATATTGCACTTCACCCCACTAAAGTACAAAACAATAAGGCTGATTTGGCTAAATTAAATTGCTATACACATTTTCATGGTACCTTGAATGAGTTTTCAATATTCGTCGATTTAATAGCAGTCCCACATTATAGATATAATTCATTTCCTTCTGGTACATTTGTCATAAAGGCAAAAATGATATATGTATGTAGGTACACACGACAGAAAGACTGAATTGCACAAGAGCAAAAATTTAAGTAACGCTACGGAGAGCCTTAGTTTTGCCGAAGTACCAAGACACCTTAATATTTTCTCAAACAAACCCTACAAATTATACATGTATTAATAATAATAGACACAATTCATTACTGCTGATTAAACGATTACATTGCAGTATGTTTTGCGCACCCACACACACGTTGAAAATGTCTAACAATAGCAACATATATGGTAAAAACAATGTTCTGTCAAAAGTACAAAGCTACATGTAAAGGAAAGACGGGAATATTTCTCCTCCGAAATTCATTGTAACCTCCGTAAACACTACACTAAGAAGTTAATTTGTAAGAAGTAATTTGTTATTTTATCGAGATGAGGTTGCGTATTTATTTTTTGGACGGACTACCCGTAAAACTCCACTCCTAATCATTTTAAGGAGGGACGTCCTGTAAAACGCTCCATTTCCAGTTAAACTCCACTTCCTGTAAAACTCCACACTCCACGCTCCACAGCAGCTGCAGCCAGACCCTTCTCCCCAAGCCCGGATATAGGAGGAGGGTTGTAATTGTGATGTAAAAAAACAAGAATCGTCAGAAGAAAGTTCATTTGTAGTTCTAAACGTATTTAGGATGTTTTTTTAACCACCTTTTGTCTCTCCCACGACATTATTCCTCTCTCCTAGTTCGTCCATTATCAATACATGCATTATTACATTATGCAAATTAGGCGATGGTGTCATTTAGCGACTTCTAGCGACTTTTGGGACAACCAATAGCGACTTTCCTTGCCGAGGAGTTGGCAACAGTGCCAGCGGACAGAGAGCTCACGTTTGAAAATATGTCGCGTCAACCACCTGAAAAGCAGACAAAAATATCTGCGTTTTTTAAACGCTTCCAGGGTGGTGAAGATGCACACTTTGTGGATAATTGTTATAAAAAGAGATGTTCTGATATTTAGTTCAGTTGTTATACTGACTGCTGTCATTAAAAGAAACAGACCATGAATCCTGTCGGTGTCTGTCTGCCCCCCCCCAAAAAGCTGTAAACCTAGGGGAAACACTGAGTCGCAATATAAAGCAATTTCAATTATAAGTGATATTTAGGACAGTCAAGGAGTCTGGATTATTTGCTTTTATTTTAGTCTTATTTTCCGTTTGTTTGTTCTCGAACATAATGTCATAATGAACATTTAAAGACAACTCTTACCTGAATTATTAGATCCATTAGTTCGATGGAGTTGGTTGATAATATAAAAAGAGTTTAAGATTTGAGAAACAAAAGTATTTTCCTGAAGTGACTGACGAGTTCCGTTTTGGGTCTTCTTAATATGGAAAGTCCTTCTTAAAGAAAAGCTTTAAAATATACTTGAAATACTTGGGTTATTCCGAAAATGTACTTACAAAAGAGTAAAATAACCTACATTAGGCTATTACAACTTAGTACCAGTCTGTTGTGGTTAAGAGAGAGCTCATGCAAAGGTAAGTATACCATTCGAAGTGGTCCGCTCCTTCCTGGTTCAGAAAGTGAAAGAGAAAGAGAACGAGAGAGAGAGAGAGATGGTAAACATAGGCCAGACATGCAAAAATATCTAAGTTTGAATCTGATCACTACGGAAGTCTACGGAAGCGTAATGCGTTCACTTGAGAAAAAATAATTCTGCTCTGTTTTTCTGAATTAATGACATAATTATCTCGGAATTTCTGAATTAATGACATAATTATCTCGGAATTTCCGAGATAAAGTTTTCATGTAAAAAAAAAAACCGCTGTTTTTCTGAATTAACGAGATACGGTTTTCATGTAAAAAAAAAAAAAACGCTCTGTTTTTCTGAATTAACGAGATACGGTTTTCATGTAAAAAAAAATACGCTCTGTTTTTCTGAATTAACGAGATACGGTTTTCATGTAAAAAAAAAAGTAATTGGTCTTTGTCAGCCGACGTCACACTCGCTATAGCCGCAGTGTATTGTGGGTCGAATCGCCATTTTGGTTGTATATAACGAAAGAGCGAGCATTTGCGTCCGGTGTTCTGTCATTTCATCCTACTTATCGAAACGTCCTACATAAGGCTACTACGCATGCGCACTGCCATATTTTTTTTCGTGGCTACACGCCCATAAATGCATGCTACCATCGCGCACCTCTCGAAGTTTTGTGGAAGTAGTTGAAGGAAAACACGGTAACTACAGCACCAAATACTTTTTTTCATATTTGTGTAACTGTAATTGAAACATGTAAACGATTATATAATACTGTGTAGTGTTAATTTCGTCACCTATTTTTAATTTAGTCTTAGTCTTGTGCCAAATGTCCTTGGTGGACAGTCACAGTTAGGAGCAGCAAAATACGGAAAAAAAACAAAAAACTGTGCTCTGCATATTAGCAATTATGTAAGTTGCTAAACGACGGTAGCAAGGATGCTTTTGGGAAATGCACCAAATATACGCACAGTATAAACTACACGCTTAAACCCAAACTAAGATGTACACTGTACAATATACATGCACACTATGCAATTTAGAATGCACCAAAAAATTGCTCGTTTTCATAAAGTTGAAATGACATGAGTAACATTGCACATTATCACCTCATCAGATTATCCTACCACCAGTGTTTTGCCCTCCATCCATCCATCCATCATCCAAACCGCTTATCCTTACTGGGTCGTGGGGGGTCCAGAGCCTATCCCGGAAGCAACGGGCACGAGGCAGGGAACAACCCTGGATGGGGGGCCAGCCCATCGCAGGGCATACTCATACACCAGTCACTCACACATGCACACCTATGGGCAATTTGGCAACTCCAATCAGCCTCAGCATGTCTTTGGACTGTGGGGGGAAACCGGAGTACCCGGAGGAAACCCCACGACGACACGGGGAGAACATGCAAACTCCACACACATGTGACCCAGGCGGAAACTCGAACCCGGGTCCTGGAGGTGTGAGGCAACAGTGCTAACCACTGCACCACCATGCCACCCCGTGTTTTACCCTTTATATGATTATGACACTTTATTGTCCATAAATCACAGGTAGCATGTTCTGATAGCTCAGAAACACCCATCAGATTATCCTACCATCAGTATATTACCCTTTATATGATTAATTATGACACTATATTGTCTATAAATCACTGGTAGCATGTTCTGATAGCTCAGAAACACCAATCAGATTATCCTACCATCAGTGTTTCACCCTTTATATGATTAATTTTGACATTATTGTCTATAAATCACAGGTAGCATGTTCTGACAGCTGAGAAACACCAATCAGATTATCCTACCACCAGTGTTTTACCCTTTATATGATTAATTATGACACTATTGTCTATAAATCACAGGTAGCATGTTCTGACAGCTCAGAAACACCCATCAGATTATCCTACCATCAGTGTTTTACCTTTTAACTCATTGCATGTGGTCTTTATTGGACTTTGCCATAATGTAATAAAAAATATACAAGATAAGATGAGATAATCCTTTATTAGTCCCACAAGTAGGAAATTGTTTTGTCACGGCAGAAAGTGGACAGTGCAAAAAGCAGCAAAGTTTAAAAAAAGAATAGAAGAAAAATAAAACACAAAAACCAACAGTATTTAAACCAACAGTATTTAAAAAATAAAAAAAATGTACACTATACACTCTGGAAACATAAATATAAAATATATACATGTATGTATGTGTATTTTGTGAATAGTTTATAATATATGGCCTGATTCTTTGTTATTCTTTGTTTGAAAATTGTATTATGTTTATACTAACAAGCAAAAACTGTTTATATTTTAGTTATGGAAGACAAGTGGAATGCCGTATATGACTACCTTTCTTTGGGAAAATATCCTCTGGGATATGATAAAGCCCAAAGACAAAATCTGCGTAGATATGCATCGAAGTTCAAAATCAAAGGTTAGTCTCATTATGGTAACATTATAGTTTTTCTCTTAACATTGACATTAATTATGTTTGTCTTTTTATGTAGACGGAGAACTCCTCTATAGTAACAGAAGGGTGGTAAAGGAAAAACAAGAGGCAAGAAGGCTGTTTGAGGAGTTTCATTCTGCCCCAATTGGTGGACATACAGGCATTATAAAAACAAGAGTGGCCATGTGTTCGAGATTTTACTGGCAAGGCATGTCAGTAGACATAGAAAACTGGGTATGTTAAATGTACTCTACCCTGAAAATAATTACACGAGCAACATACTGATAATCATGTTTAAATACATTTGGTTTAAGGTTTTGGCATGTGACAGTTGTCAGAGAGTAGGAAAACCTCTGGCTGATGTGCAGCCACTGCAGTGTATCAAGGTAAACGCCTTCAAAACATCAAATTAATAGCAGCTAGCTAATGTATGATCTGTATGCGTTAATGCAAGTTATTGCTTTGATAGGTGTCTGAGGTTTGGGAGCTTATTGGGATTGATATTACTGGACCCCTTCCAAAAACAACAGATGGATTCCAGTACATATTAACGGCAACAGACTACTTTTCAAAATGGGTTGAGGCCTTTCCCTTAAAGACCAAGTCTGCTGCTGAAGTTACAAGACATCTGTGCACACTTATATACAGACATGGATGCCCTAAACGAATCCTTTCAGACCAGGGTAGAGAATTTGTAAATGAAGTAAGTTGGATGGTTAATGTAAATATATTTGTTCAGTTGCCTTAAAGTATATTTGTTCATATATTATATATATTGTTAATTACTTTTATCTTCATATAGCTCAACCAAAGGCTTTGTGAAATGCTTAGCATAGAAAGGAGCGTCACAGCAGCATACCATCCGCAGACAAACGGTTTGGATGAAAAAACCAATGACAACATCAAAAGGTATATAAAATAATTGTCACATACACACATATATGTATGTGTGTGTGTATATACACACACACACATATATATATATATATATATATATATATATATATATATATATATATATATGTGCCAAATGTTGTGGTCACACCAGAGGAGCTGAATTAACCATGCTTGTGACAAAAAGAGAAGTGAAAGTGTAAGATTAAAAATCTTGCTATTCTTATTGATATTACTACAATTTTTATGTTTAATTCTTTCTCCTTTTTAATTCAGATTTTAGTTTTTTCTTTTTTTCCCCCTAAAGGTCTCTCTGGTATATCTTCTGAACTTGTCCTTTTTAATTTTGTATGACAAGTTTATTCTCTGACCTAGTGTACGATAAGGTAGCTTGAGAACAAAGATGGCGTGTTCTGTTTCTTTAATACTCGCCGTTGCTTATGCCCATAAATTACCTGTCATCCTAACTGTCATTGTCTTCCATTTTTTCCCTTTTTACATTTTAGAGCTCTGAAGAAAATTGTGAACAAGCAACAGAATGACTGGGACGTCTTTTTGGAGGCTACTCTATTTTCACTGAGGTCTAAGATGCACACCACCACAAAGGTCTCACCATTCCGATTGATGTACGGAAGAGAGGCTGTGTTCCCTTCGGAAGTCCCTCCTGAATTGCCAGTGAGTTCTTCCCATAAATTAGTTAGTTTTCTTTTTCATACATTTCTATTAAATTGTTTCATAATAAATAATGTTTTTATTTTAAACTTATAAAACCACTTTTTGAAAAGAGTATGTCACTACATCCATGTGGCCATCCAGCCACAAACATCTCAACAGATCATTTACTGGATGAAAAAAATAACATGTATAGAATTATTCTTATTACAGTGCATGCTCTTTTATTCTTTTTATATTTCTTTGTTTATGTTCTGTTAAACACTGAAGTTTTCATCTGTCCGCTTAATTTTGCTTACAATTGAAATGTTTTGTGTCTTTAATTGCAGCTGTCCAACATCATTCTCCCTGAGGAATCTAGTTATAATCAGTTTCTGGATTCCAAAGAAAAAGTGAGACAGGTCATTAAGAAAACAGCAGCTGAATCTATTGCAAAGTCTCAGGCAAAGCAGGAAGTGGCATATGCCAAAAGGGTGCAGAAAAGGCATAGAAATGTAGTTTATAAGAAAGGAGATGAGGTTCTATTGCTGAACATGAGAAAACAGACAAGGAAAGGAGGAAGGATAGAACCAGATTTCTATGGGCCCTACATTATTCATGATATTTCTGGGAAGCTTGTGACATTAGCAAATCTTGAGGGGTCTACTTTAAAAAATAAATATAATGTCACCCATATCAAGCCTTACAGAAGATCCGAAACAGACCAGAAAACTAACATGGTCTCTAGTCATCCAAATGATTCCATCATGATGCCAGTTAACACTTCAACCCCATCCCTTAGCCCCCAGCAAAAAGAAGTAGCACAAAGAACATCAGTCATTAGGTTTGCTCAGAAATCGGTTGATGAATCGGTGCCTCCTACTGCCTCATCTTGTCTTATGATATCATTGCCAAGCCTGCTCAAGCTACCATGTTTTAAATTCGGATATGCTTTCTGTCCACAATAATTGTGTATTTGCCATTTCTATAGGTTGCACCGATATGACAAAAGTTCTGCCCTCTCACCAACAAGGCTCTTTTTGTCTGCAGAACTGTCACTCACTCTATATTTTGTTTTTCACCGGTCTTCTGCTGCTGTGCATGAAAATCATAATTCGGTTGTTTGATGTGATCATTACCTGAATTTCATTCAAATTTTCTTTAATACAGGTTATCGATGCATATCTGTGCCACTTCTTGGAAAATGTACAGGTAAAAGTATATTTCATGCTTTGTTATTAAAATACTCTATATAATCTATAATACTCTGTATTATGAAGATCATTTCCCCTAGACACCTGTACACCAGCTTTGTGCAGTGATTGCATCATCATTGTTTGCTGGGCAGTTCCTTAGTCTCAAAAAGGTAATTTGGCTGAAGGCTTCTATTTTTTATCAAGATGTATGAATTATAATGATTGAGAACCATCACTAACTATTGCACTTGTTATGCAGATGAAATGGCCTGTTCAGGACATTTGGTTGTGCCCCGTGAATTTTCGAGCACATTGGATTCTTGTGGTGTGTGCCTTAATTACTAAACTATTATGAGAAAAAAAGTGTATATGATAGTTAAAATACAAGCATATATATTATTTATTGAAACACAAACTGTTCACTCTAACTGCCAAAGATTTATGTTTTGAAGATTGTGAGAATGTCCCAAAAAACCCTTCTGCTGATTGACCCTTTTGGTAATGAAGGCTATTATGAAAGGAAAGTTCTGCGGAACTGGAGGTACCATTTATAAATTCTTTACTCTTAATTATGTGATTTGTTAAAATCAGCTTTGGAGTGTCATATTCTTACTTCTTTTAATAATCTTTAGAAATTTTTTGAAGATGAGAGGATTTGATGCCCAAAAAGGACAGTGGTGTGTACAGACCTTGCAACACCAAAAGCAGCTTGATGGCAGCAGTTGTGGGGTTCTCATATTGCGGGTAATCATGTGGGTTTTTTTCCTTGTGGATCAATATAACTACATTTGCATTAACTAAAATTGATATTAATATTTGCAGTTTGCTGTGGATTACCTTTTGAGAGGGAACATTTCTGAGGTGCAAACAACTGAGGAAGCTGTGAGGTCTGCACGACTTGAAATAGCGTGTGAACTACTTGAATGTAAAGGTGAGGCAGACTGTAGTGTCCTGGAAAGTGAATGGTGATTTACCAATGTTTCACTGTCTGAGTGTGCAGATGTTTCTTACATTTCATTGCAAAGTACAAAAGCATTTTTATATTTCTAAACATTACATTTCTAGTGAAAGTTTTGTAGTTATGATTATGTGATTATGTAAGAGAGCAGTTTCCAGGCAAAAATACATTGAAGGTTCCTGGGTTTTGAAAAAGTAACAACATTGTTAACAACGTGTGACAGCTAACGGTTCCAGAAGAACCCTGGCTTTTTCTGCAATATGCTGAGTAAAACCTACAAACTTCCTTTGAATTGTGAGGGAAATTTATCTAAGAATCATTCACTAAAGAAAAGAAGTCTATCTTTCAGAGATCATACTTTTGAGCATGTGTATGATTTTAGGATTCAGTGGCTTTGTATTATAATTTGATAATTATGGAATTTAATAAATTTATTACCTATGCATTCTCTCCTCTGAATCTGTTTTTAGGAAATGCAGCAGACTACTGTGTGATTTGTTCCATGCTGGACTCAGATCAAGATCACAGCTTCATTGAAATGGTAAAATTTTCACATTAAACTTGATAACTTTGGGCATTTGAGGACATATTGTTAAGATATTGGATTCGCTTTCAATATTTACATCTTATAACTCTAATTACTTACTCTAAGAAATGTATGCACCATTGAACACCTTTTACAAGTGCACTTTTGTACTTAAAAAAAAAAAAACATTTTTATTGTTTTACTGGTTAACAACTTTGTTTGATATATTTAAATTTAACTTAAACTTGGGTTTTAATGCTTTTCATTTTGTTAACAATGTTGAATTTTTCTATTGAATAGTTTGTATTAAATGGTGAAAGTGCATCGAGTCTAAGCTTGTTCAAGTCTGAATTTATAACAATGCTTTTTTTAAGTTGTCAAGAAACACCATAATTCATGTTCTGGATTTTGATAATGTGTTAAGATTTTGAAAGATTGCCCACCCTTACTCAAAGACACCCGGAGCCATGAGAGCAAGTAGAGCTAGTGAATATGACCATATTTATCATTACTGTAATTTTCCTCAAATATATACTTTTCCCAATACATCATATCGTCATTACTTCAGGAACACAGAAGTTTATTGCATATTTTATTGCAAAGACAGCATAATTAGCCATAGTTCATTTACTGCTGTGCAGTAATTACATTGAATTAACAGCATTTGTAGTTGAATTGTGAAAATGTCACATGTATTTTCCTGTGGTGCCCACCCCTATTGAAAAATGGTTACATCCATCAGAACATCAGTGTTTTATCTTGAATTATGACTCTTTACTGTTCATGAACCACAGGTACCATGTTCTGATGGGTGTTTCTGAGCTATCAGAACATGCTACCTGTGGTTTATGGACAATAAAGTGTCATAATTAATCATACAAAGAGTAAAACACTGGTGGTAGGATAATCTGATGGGTGTTTCTGAGCTGTCAGAACATGCTACCTGTGATTTATAGACAATAAAGTGTCATAATTAATCATACAAAGGGTGAAACACTGATGGTAGGATAATATAAAAGGTAAAACACTGATGGTAGGATAATCTGATGGGTGTTTCTGAGCTATCAGAACATGCTGCCTGTGATTTATAGACAGTATAATAGTATAATTATGATATAAACAAGTTACGCATCGCATTTGTAGAGCTTGCTGAAACTAGGCAACACCCCCAGTAGGATTTTTTGATAGCGCAGCAAAAACCGATAGATATCACTATAAAAACATGCTCTTTCTTTCAATTATATTCATTATGTCTTAAAGTAATTATGACAATGCTATTTTTTCTTTTTTATCAGACATCTAATTTTTTTAGGTTTTATTCACCTGACATGTTGACAGTGAACGTCGAAACATGTCAGGTGAATAAAACCTAAAAAAATTAGATGTCTGATAAAAAAGAAAAAATAGCATTGTCATAAAAACATGCTGCGGTAGGAAAATCTGACAAGGTAGGACAATCTGACAGAACACCGGCATTATTTTTTGTAAGATGACACTAAGTGAAAGACTGTCATACTAAGTTACATGGTAGAAATGGCAAAAAGGTGGACTACACCACTTGGAAAAGAGGATATGGACAGCAGGTAGAGGAGTTAACGAAGAGGCGTCCGGTGGCCTGGGTGGCAGCAATGAGACGGAAGGAGGTCACTTTCAATACGATATCTCCCTTTATGCGTGCTTGCTCTCGGTATTTTCATAAAGGCAACTAAGATGTTTTTTTTGTTTGAGTAATATTACTGAACATGCATTTTTTTGTCTTCTAAAGTTGGTATTTTCACATTGGTTAACCTACGCTAGCAAGCTAGCCTCACTACGGAGGGCAGCAGAAATAGATTAATATGCTCATGTTAAAGTAGTGTTACAGAGTGAATGCTTTTTAAAGACAAGTAAACAGCAAAACTGTAATGACACGTGTATCAGTTCATGTATATTCGCGTGCATGGATTATAAGCCGCCGTGCTGGAAAAGGTTGTCACTGTGTGCTGTGCCCTGTAAAACCAATGCCTAACTATGTTTTAAGTATAGAAACATTTGCAAGTATGGTTTCTAACGTTTTACATGATGCCTGGAAGGATCTGTATAAACTCGTTGTATACCAAGCCTATGTCCTGCTTGCCGCTTATATTTTATTTTAAATATTACCAATAAAGCTATGTCCAATGACATTTTTGTGGTGTTCTTGACTCTTTTTTTCCCATTCTTAAACACCTAAATTGCTGGTGTGCTTTGGTAATGAAAATCAGTAACATTACTGCTAAAGTTCCATAAAACGTTACATTTTTTGTAGAGAAAAAAAAACACTGAATATGAAACATTACGTTTGTTAACCAAATGTGTTTACATCCGCGATACACTCAAAATGGCGAATGGAGGCGTGTCAGACAGTGCAGACACAGATACAGTTCATCTAAAAAAAAATACATGGTCTGACTGTCTCTTGAGTCACCACATGACCAGCCTGAATGCATTTCAGATGCATCATCTTGTATCCGTGAAGCATGCCATACTGGTCCAACTGAGCCTGTAGAAACACTGCAATGTTCTGCAGATCAGAATGGGCTTTCCGTCTGAACAACCGCAAAACCTGCGCAAAGTCGACAAACTAATAACAATGCCATCTACGTTACTTAAAGCTGCGAGTATTTCGCAGTGTTTCAAACCCAAACCAAAATAAAACTGTATTAATCTAAGGAGTGACATTGTTGCAGTGAGCTCTAAAGTAGGCGAAATGAGAGTTGTTGAGGTTAAGTCAGAAAAACAGAGCGTTTTTTTTTTTTTACATGAAAACCGTATCTCGTTAATTCAGAGAAACGGAGCGTATTTTTTTTTTTACATGAAAACCGTATCTCGTTAATTCAGAAAAACAGAGAGTTTTTTTTTTACATGAAAACTTTATCTCGGAAATTCCGAGATAATTATGTCATTAATTCAGAAATTCCGAGATAATTATGTCATTAATTCAGAAAAACAGAGCGTATTTTTTTTTACATGAAAACCGTATCTCGTTAATTCAGAAAAACAGAGCGTTTTTTTTTTTTTTACATGAAAACCGTATCTCGTTAATTCAGAAAAACAGCGGTTTTTTTTTTTACATGAAAACTTTATCTCGGAAATTCCGAGATAATTATGTCATTAATTCAGAAATTCCGAGATAATTATGTCATTAATTCAGAAAAACAGAGCAGAATTATTTTTTCTCAAGTGAACGCATTACGCTTCCGTATGTTCTCGAGATAACGAAAAGAAAAAAAAGTTTATGCATGTCCTCTATAGACTTCCGTAGATCTCAATTATACTACACTATCATTATCCTATTGATTATTTCTCAGATAAATGTAGTGAAAAAAAAAGAAAAAGAAGGATGAGCCTTTAAAGCCAAGTTAGAAAAAGGGTGAGAAGCTCAGACATCATTCGGAAGGGGGTCAAAATAGAGAAGCACCGAAGCTAGCTGAGATAGGATTGGGTCTCTCTGTAGGATGCAGGGGTGCTGCTAGAGATTTTGGGCCCCATGAAAGCATATCACATTGCACCGCCTAGAGCAGGGGTCTCCAACTCTGGTCCTGGAGAGCTACTATCCAGTCGGTTTTCAATCCTACCTGGCTTCTGATGAGCCACACCTGTTCTCAGGTAAATACCAGGGCTAGGTGTGGCTCATCAGAAGCCAGGTAGGATAGAAAATTTCTGGATAGTAAGCTCTCCAGGACCGGAGTTGGAGACCCCTGCCCCGGTGCCATACCGCGGTGAAGTTGGTTTTATGTTCGTTATTCGCTACATTTACTGATATCTAAACTGCAATATCTTCGGGATCATGACGGTAATTATTTTCATATTAGGCTCCACATGTGAAGTTAAACGAGGAGAATATTTTACACTTTTAGTTAGCTTCACATTCTCCAGCAATATGAATTAAAAATACAAAGACGGGAACATCCTTCCGCCCACACAAAACTGCCGGAAAACTTAGGGACCGTCTTGAAAGTGCAATGCCAATCACCATAACGCCACTTTTACAGTACAGTATGTGTCCTTTAACCGTCTATCAATATTGCTGTTGGATAAATTGTAATACCTCCTTCATTTTTAAGCCAATCAACATCAAACCAAATGCAGTGTGTTCCTCTGGCTCTCTGTAATCTTTCACACCCTATGAGGAAATTTTCACACCCATCTATTTTCCAGAACAACATTTGTATGTGTCCATATAACTGTGTATCAATATTCATTCATTCAGTTTTACTTTGCTTGGAAATAAACAATAAGCAATATTTTATGTAGGTATTTAATACAAAACAACACCCATATTTCATGAGTTTTCCAATACGTCTAACATCCAAAACATTGGCAATTAGCGATTACTGTTTATTTCCATTTCACTTTAATCACCTCTACTTTTTCTTAGCCATTATTTCCCTCAAAGAAGCCAAGAGAGTAATACATTAATACATGTCACAAACTGATGGTCAACTGGGTCAGTAGGGAGCCAAATGAGTAAAAATGGAAGATGGGTCGCAGTCATGATGCTGCACTGGTTAGCACTGTTGCCTCACACCTCTGGAACCAGGGCCCATTTTTGTGGAGATTACTTGATCTGCCTGTGGGGTTTCCCACAGTCCAAAAGTGTGTGTATGTGTCTGTCCGCTGCCTTGTGCCCATAGACACTGGACCCCCTGCAATCCTGAGATAAACAGATTCAGATAATGGATGGATGTGTTATGCTACAAAAAAAAATTAAAAGAAGAAAAAAAAACAATTTCTCCAACTGCAATATGGACAAACGGTTATAGGTCACATAGCACTGGGGTTCTGGAAAATAGATGAGTGTGAAACTTTCCTGAAAGGGTGTGAAAGATGAGAGAGGGCCAGAGGAACACGCTGAATTTGGTTTGATGTTGATTGGCTTAAATTTTTTTTATTTTTTATCTTTGTTCAATTTATGACATAAAAAGTAACTATGCATCAATGTTTGCTGAAAATATTGTGCATTTTTCCCATTTCCTACAGAGACTGTGTTTACATCTTTTCTATTAAAAAATTACCAAAATATGTTATTTATCGAGGGGTGCCCAAACTTTTGCATACTACTGTAAATTTTACAAATAAGGCATGCAACCATACGTCTAATTTCTGTAAAAATACAGAAAAGAATCAATCCAGTTTCACTGAAGGGATTTCTCTGTTATTTTACAAACTGTGCATAAATATAAATTTATGCAATGTAGTTTTAATAAAGCTTTTCTGTCATTTAACTTAACAGGAAAAAAATATAAATTACAGTTAAATTGATTGATATAAAACAGTTTAAAACTGTAAAAAATTTGCCTTTTTTTCACAGTGTAGGACGCACACATCTTGCAACACATATGCTTTATGCAGTTTGCATTTTTGCAAGCACACACACATTTAATGTAGTCTATGTTCTGCAGGTTTGGACCATTTGCACTTTGAACATCCTCTCTCTCTTGGGCCCGGCTGCCTGCTTGCAGCCCCCATCCAGCTTTGTGGTTTTCATGTCCTTTCTCATAAGTGGCTTCAAATTTCACACCTTTGTTCTGACGCCTGCATTTCTGCAAAATCTAGCGAACATTAAATTCCAGTACATGTTTACAACACTGAAGTTAACTCTTAATTCTCTTTAGCTTATTCTTGGGTGTTGGCTGCCTTACACCCAGGCACTTCTGCATTAGTATAAAACTACATTCTAAAACTGTATACAAAAATATCCCTCTAGTCAATTTTTCTCTCACAGGACGTGCCTTGAACAGTTGCAGCAACTGTTTTTGCTCTAATTACGGGTAAAACTATATAAAACTGGAAGAACCACTGTACGAGGTTTTGTCTTATGTCCAACAACAGAATGCTTTTCTGCCCCACTCTTCCTTGGTTATGTGAGTTTCCTCTTGTGTGCTTTCACATGCCTGTTCCACTAGACCCTATTACCCATACAAGTATTGATCCTGACCCCCATCTATGTATGCCTGAGTGTCCCAATTTCTCTGAGTCTTCACAAGTGTTTCCCGATTCCCATATTCTTCCTAGTAAGATCACCAGACTTTGTTCACATCTTGTGATTTGGCTTTTTGGTTGCACCACGTTTAGGTCCTCTGTCCCTGATCTGTTCTGTGATAATGGCCACACCAGCAAGGAAAGACTGAATATGAGCAGGCAGCAGGCATTCTTTAAAGCACGAGCTTACCTGGGCTGAAGGCCAGAGGCTTCCTTTAAGAAGGTTTGACAAGGTATACTGTCAATCCCTCCCCTCCCCTCCCTTCCCTCAGTGGCAAACTTTTACATTTACCAGATAGACAGTCCCTTGACTGTGTGTGTGCATGCATTATAACTTTATGTAAGTAGAAGAACTTTGAAATCAGTCCCGAACCAAACAGAAAGGCCAATGAAGCAATCTAAGTAGATGTTGTGTTCCTGCTCCTGGTTTTGCTGCAATGCAAAATTTAATGCAAATTTTATTGCACTAATGTTACCTGCTGTAAACAAAAGCAGGCATCAGTTTCAGTGTCTTAAATAACAAGAAACCAGCATAGTTTTGGCAGTGTTACATAGCTGAAGGAAGTACACCTTTTACTGCATCCACAGGAGATTTACTGGCTTTACTGACTGACTAATCTCAGTTTCTGGAATGGAAACTAATCAGGTTCGTGATTTTAAGTCAAGATTGCATGCTAAAATGACTTTCTGGAATTCCCCATAATGCAAAACATGCCCAACACACCTGCATGTCACAGTGTGGCATTTTGTAGGTAGGAAAAGAGGTGGCTCAGAGGTCACAAGGGGTTAAATAAAGTAGATCACAGTACCAAACCAAAAGGATTACAAAAAGGATTAAAGGGGTCAATAACAAACAGGGAAAAAACACCAAGTTAATAAACTAATATTGACAACCAGAAAACAAAACTAACAACTAGAAACCAAGGTAACACCAGGGGCAAAATCAGGCTAGGAACCAAAGCAACCAACACACAATAACAGCACATACACAACCATACACAATGACTCACTGAGAAAATGAACACAGGCAGGAACTCAAATACACAAACCAAAAAAGGCTAACAAGGCAGCAGAAGTGAGACATTACCAAGACAACCAATTAACATGAACACAGAGTAACAAGCAAGAAATGTAATTAATTAACAAAGATGAGCACAGAACTAGAAGGCTTAACAGACATCAAACTAGGAAACATTAATCTGGCACTAGGAATACAAAGCAAAGCTAAATAATTACAGAATCGAAAGGTACAAAACAAAACCAGAACAGAACATGGGGGTGTTTTTCGTACGTGGATTACTTGTTTAGCTGGATGTAATTATTGACGATTTACATTTACATTTAAATTTATATTTACAGCATTTGGCAGACGCCCTTAGCCAGAGCGACTTACATAAGTGCTTTAAGACTCTACAATGAATTTTTCCCGATACTAGCTCAATAAAACCAAGGCTATGAATACCATCGATCTAATACTCTGTTGGGAGTGTTTTACTCTGTTTTTTTTTTTTTTTTTTTTTAATAAAAGGAAAAAAACAGAGTATAATGCCAGAAGTGTTAATTCAGGTATTTCTGGAAAAGGTGTGTTTTAAATCGTCTTTTGAAGACATTCAGTGACTCAGCTGTTCGGACATCTAGGGGGAGTTCATTCCACCAACTTGGTGCCAGAGCAGAGAAGAGCCGAGAGGTGTGTCTTCCTTGTGCCTTGAGGGGTGGTGGGACCAGTCGAGCAGTGCTGGAGGATTGGAGAGATCGTGGTGCAGTGCGGGGTGTGATGAGATCTTTTAGGTAGGATGGAGCCAGATCATTTTTGGCTTTGTCAATTTTCGATTTGGCATGATCCTGGATCTGTCGGTTTTTGAAACTCTTGCTGGATGTGTTGTCATAGCAGCACAGCCAAAACCTCAAACCTGGGGCCTGTACTATGAAGCGGTGTTACTGGCTTATTGTGGTAGCTTGTTGGATTTAAGGTAGTCTGGACAAAATGTAAGTGAACGAATATGAAGTCCATTTAAACTGTCATACCTTAAATCCGACAAGTTACCCCGATAAGCCAGTAACCCCGCTTCCTAGTACAGGCCACTGCTCGGAGCATGTTTGTTCTATGTAAACAATGATTAGCTCACACACTTAATCAGTGTCCGTGCATGGAAATCCATTCAGTCATGGCCTCGCCATGGATGAGCAACCAATTGCAATTAGTGCACAAATAATAAGAAGGGAATTTCATACTGAGAGTGTTTTGCGTGATCGGCATGATCCTTTATTGTTGCCGGATGATATTCTTTTTGAAAGATATTGCTTCAGCCGAGATGGAATATTATATCTTAAAGATTTATTAGCTAGGTGAAGTCGGGCTCACAGCCACACAGACAATGTGCATTGACTTGAGATATTTTGCAAGCGGCACTTTTTTGTATAATGTAGGTGATGCGGAAAATATATCAAAGAGGACAGTTTGCCAGGCTATTCGCAAAGTCTGTTTGGGCCTGAAATATTTCCTTGGGGTTTTCATTGTTTTTCCCAGACACCTGTGAGTGCAGGCAATTAAAGAGGCATTTTATGCCATTGCAGGTAATGTATACGCAATAAAATTACAGTTCTATAAAGAAGTTAAAAATCACACTAATATTCTCATTACCCAGAATTTCCAAAGCTTTTGTCTGCCTTCTTTCTTATTAGCTTCAAAAGGAATGTTTTATAGATATTAAAGATTTTCTATATTTCATATATATGTATAAAATTAAACACACACATATATATGAATGAAATGTCGTGTTTACCAGTTGGAAGTATAATTTTGTACTTCACTTTAACTTGTTCCCATGTCCTGCATGATTGTGCTTGTATTTGATCTGTAATTATGACAATGAAATAATAATGAAACATTGGAAACATAATACTACATTCAAGTCATAAATACAACAACTAAAAACTATCTACACATTTAATTTGTCGGACAATTTTTGCCAGCCATCTTTTCTGGTTTGGGCCGCTTTTGACGTGTTTCCTTTAGTACATATTAATCTTTGAATTCATCATACCCCTCTAATAAAAGGTCCTGTTCGGATTATGTGAAAAATTGCACCCTGTTTCCGCCATCTTGGATGAATGGATCCAGCTAGACTAATCTATTACATAGCTGTGTTTGAAAAACCAACTTATCCCGGATTAGTTTCACTGGCATTAACTCATCCAAGATGAGGCATCTGATCTTGGATGATTTAAGAGACGTATGGAAAATACCCCCCATAAGGAGGGTGAACCAAGGGCAGGAGAACTAAGACAGAAAATAACACACACTTAGGGAAAGAATTCCAATTTTCGCCTGTATAGCATCTCAGAGTTGTCTATGTATCTCACTTCGTCACCAAGGTTACGAGCTGAGCTGCTGAGGCAGAAGTTCAGGTCCTCAGAGGGAAGTGCAGAGAGAATAGTAGCCTTGTTCATGCTCTTTCCACCGAACAGAACCTTGGTTTTATCTCCATTGAGAGAAAAGAAATTTTCATTCACCCAAGTATTAACTTCATTAAAGCAATTGGCTAAAGTGACAATAGGTGTAGTTACGTCTAGCTGATATGTATATTTGCATGTCATTGGTGTTATACACTCACCTAAAGGATTATTAGGAACACCTGAACTCCAAACTGAATGTCAGAATGGGAAAGAAAGGTGATTTAAGCAATTTTGAGCGTGGCATGGTTGTTGGTGCCAGACGGGCCGGTCTGAGTATTTCACAATCTGCTCAGTTACAGGGATTTTCACGCACAATCATTTCTAGGGTTTACAAAGAATGGTGTGCAAAGGGAAAAACATCCAGTATGCGGCAGTCCTGTGGGCGAAAATGCCTTGTTGATGCTAGAGGTCAGAGGAGAATGGGCTGACTGATTCAAGCTGATAGAAGAGCAACTTTGACTGAAATAACCACTCGTTACAACCGAGGTATGCAGCAAAGCATTTGTGAAGCCACAGCACGCACAACCTTGAGGCGGATGGGCTACAACAGCAGAAGACCCCACCGGGTACCACTCATCTCCACTACAAATAGGAAAAAGAGGCTACAATTTGCACGAGCTCACCAAAATTGGACAGTTGAAGACTGGAAAAATGTTGCCTGGTCTGATGAGTCTCGATTTCTGTTGAGACATTCAAATGGTCTGTCAGTCAGAATTTGGTGTAAACAGAATAAAAACATGGATCCATCATGCCTTGTTACCACTGTGCAGGCTGGTGGTGGTGGTGTAATGGTGTGGGGGATGTTTTCTTGGCACACTTTAGGCCTCTTAGTGCCAATTGGGCATCGTTTAAATGCCACGGCCTACCTGAGCATTGTTTCTGACCATGTCCATCCCTTTATGACCACCATGTACCCATCCTCTGATGGCTACTTCCAGCAGGATAATGCACCATGTCACAAAGCTCGAATCATTTCAAATTGGTTTCTTGAACATGACAATGAGTTCACTGTACTACAATGGCCCCCACAGTCACCAGATCTCAACCCAATAGAGCATCTTTGGGATGTGGTGGAACGGGAGCTTTGTGCCCTGGATGTGCATCCCACAAATCTCCATCAACTGCAAGATGCTATCCTATAAATATGGGCCAACATTTCTAAAGAATGCTTTCAGCACCTTGTTGAATCAATGCCACGTAGAATTAAGGCAGTTCTGAAGGCGAAAGGGGTCAAACACCGTATTAGTATGGTGTTCCTAATAATCCTTTAGGTGAGTGTAGATACAGTTAACGTTATATTTTCCTATATTATCTAATGGCAGCATGTACAGAAAGAAAAGTATCTAAGCATCATGATGTATTCCTGTGACAAGCCCATTTACTAATAACTGAATAATCTCTCTAATAAAGACATGTACAATTATACTGGCTAGAAAAAACTCCTGGTATAACTAGATACCACATGAATGGCATCAGCAACATTTAGCTATCAGTGTAGAATTATTAATTATTCAAAAAGCAGAGTGTTACAGGAAAAAAATGTCAGAAAACCGAGAAAGTAGGTAACTAAGATGCCTGAGACTGGTAGCATGTAAACAAGCATACAGCTGTCAAAGGGACACCTTTGGTACAAGTGCTGTTAGGCTTGGCTTCCAAGAGCTACAGTATACAAATACTAGAATATCACATCAGATACGCTATACAAATAAATACCACACAAGAAAGAATCCAGTATGATATAAAGCTATGTCCACAGTAATAGGTTTTCATTTAGCAACGCAAAAATTTTCTTTCGATTTAGCCTTCCATCCACACTACCGCGGATTTTTTTTCCCCAGAAGCAGAGAAAATTTTCAGTGCTATCCAACAACTAATCCTTCTGTAACCACATTAGTGCAGTAAAACAGAGGGGAAAAGAGTGAGATGTCTAGTGAATTTCTGGATCCATGTTGTATTATACTGTTGCTGCTGTGATTTTGATAACCTACATGGTTGCTTTTATGTACAACTTTGCAGTTGCAACGCTGCAGTGCTGTGATATTTTGCTTTAGCTAAATAAAATACATGCATTTACTTCAAACACATGGTTGTATGTGAAAGTAATCAACAGTCAAAAACTGAACTTTATTAGAAATCTAAGTCAAATCATAATTCAAAATATACCTTGCCACTTCTAATTTTATTAAAAATTTTGGTTGGACAAAAAAAACCTGGGAAATGACACATTGTGCTCGAGCTACAACAAACAAAATATCAAGTTGGTAAGTGCAGGTGTCATGGACGCAGGGCATGGTACAGACGGGGAAAGGAAGGTGACAATCCACTTACAGTTCCAAGACAAACAGGGTTTTTTTTTTCTTTAAAGAAACTGGACACACAGGGTAAAACTACAAAACAAAAGGACCAGGAGTGGTCAGGAAACAAACAGGGAAAAAATGCTGAATTACTAAATCCATTAAATAAAGCATAACTAAGAAACTAAGCAAAACCACAGAGAATAGAATTGGACGTGATAACACAGTCACAAACACACCATAACATTCACAATGGACAATGGCAAAGAATAAATAGAAACAGGTAACCAACTAACGAGGGAGCAGGTGTGGAACATGAAAATTAACCAATCAACCGAGACACAAAACATCAAGCAACAGGTGGGTCGAGTTACAATAATGGAGAGAGAACCAGGGAACTAACAAACAGAAAACAAAGAACTAATCAATCCTAATAAATAGGAGGTTAACACTGGGAAAAGGCCAGGAACCCACATACAAGCACAATACTATAAAACAAAGAAGAAGTAGGGTGAACCAAACAGAAGAACAAAAGCAAAGACGGAAACTTCAAAACCAGGAAGAATGTGAAATAAAATTACAAAAGAGGTGAGACTGGTCTCAGACCTTTGATTAAAGAGCTGCCAGCCCTCAAGCTACATACTAAGCCTGCTAAGTCACACAGCAACCTGGGAAGCAGAGGCAACACACAAGAGGAACACCAAACATGGTGGCTGGTAGGAGCTACTGACCATAATTGGGAAAAGGCACATGGGGTCAGGGCTAGACAGGCCAAACAAATCAATTCAATGGAACAATCAAAAGACACCATGAAGGCCAATGGAAGTGAATGAGGTTTGTTGAGGTGTTCAGGTTTTATTAAGTTGTAATTAATTCCACCAAATGATGATTAAAAATAAGGACCATGATACCCCACCTGGATTGATGAGATCGGGCCCTCACCCTGAAGCCAGGCCTAGGATAGGAGCTTGAGGGTGAGCGCCCGGTAGCTGGGCCTCCACCCATGGGGCCTAGCCAGGCATAACCCGAATGAATAACATCAGTCCGCCCTCCTGTGGGCCCCACACCTGCAGGGGGAGCTGTGGGGGTCAGGTGCATTGTAGATTGGATGGCAGTCGAAGGCAGGAGTCTCAACAGACTGATCGTCGGCTACCAAAAGTGGTTCTTGGTACATGGAATGTAACCTTTCTGGTGGGAATGGAGCTGAACTGGTGTGGGTAAAAGATTCTGGTAAGCCATCAGGTGACTCAGGAGGGGGGAGTAGGGCTTTACCCATGCTGTTTACAGCAGGGATGGAGAACTGTTGACCTTATATGGGAATACAGTCGGGTGGTATAAGGAATATTTTGAGGATCTCCTGAATCCCACTGATACGACTTCCTTGGAGGAAGTACAGCTGGAAGGGGGACTTGCTGTGAAGAATAACTAATAATCAGGAAAAGAGACATCCAAATGAAGATAGCTAATCAAGAAATGGCTGAGGTCATCAAAGCAGTCAAAACACGCCTCAGTGATAATTCTCCAGGGCTGGATGAGATTCCACCTGAGTTCTTGGAAGCGCTTGATGTAGTAGGGCATTTAGATTGGCAGACTGGGGTGGTGGTCTGCCTGTTGGTTGAACCTTGGGTCCAGGAGGAACAATGAGGATTCCATCCTGGTCACAGAATGCTGGACCAGCTCTGGATAATGTTGAAAGCAAGATTGTGTAGCACCCCCTAGCTTGTCTGGCTATGTGTTGGAGTGCACCCCCCAGATTCCTTTTCTTTAAAGTAAGAGATATCTCTCTAATGTTAATCAATGCACTAGTGTAAATAATTATATACCACAGACAATCTGGAAGTTAGAATAATTCGAAGGGTATTACTACTATCAACTGATGATGGACAGCATAGAAAGGCAAGTTTTAAATATATTAATCTCTCCCCGTTATGTCATACTTAGTATTGCTTACCTCAATGAGTTGTAATCAGGAATGTAACACCTTTCTACCCCTTTTTAAGAAACAGATGTTACCTTTACCAGTGAATTATCAACAGGAAAAAAAATGCACAAACATAATAAAGTGTAACTTTTTACTGAAAACGTATATAAAATAAATAAAATCAAATATGCTTGCAAATACTAAATATTAATTTGAGTAAGCTCGTTCAAAATTTAGCCGTTGTTTCACACAAAATAACTTCACAGTGTTTCTCACCTCAATAAGGACAATACCCTAAATCTATACACATACAACTCTAAAGCCGGCAGTTTTATACTAAACCTGCATAAACATAAAATCATTGATTTAATTAGCAACTGGGCTGATACCTGGCAGATGAAATTTAATGTAAATAAATGTTAGGTAATCCATGGAGGGAGCACAAATATAAAGTACAGATACTTTATGGGTTCCACTGAAGTAAAGGTAGCTGATTATGAGAAAGACCTCGGTGTGTATGTTGATGTTTCCATGTCCCACTCTTGCCAGTGTGGGGAAGCAATTAAAAAGGCCAATAGGATGTTGAGTGACATCTCTAGGTGTGTGGAGTTTAAGTCAAGGGAGGTGATGCTAAGATTATACAATTCCTTGGTAAGACACCACCTAGAATATTATGTGCAGGTTTGGTCACCATACCTTAAGAAGGACATTGCTGCCTTGGAAAGGATTCAACGTAGGGCTACAAGAATGATTCCTGGTCTTAGAGGAATGTCTTATGAGGAGAGGTTAGCTGAGCTGAATCTGTTTAGCCTCAAGCAAAGGAGACTAAGGAGGAACATGATCCAGGTATATAAGGTTCTAACAGGTCAAGATGCTGTTCAGCCAAATAGTTACTTCAATATTAGTTTAAATACTGGAACTCGTGGCCACAGGTGGAAATTAGCGGGAGAACATTTTAAAATGGATTTGAGAAAGCACTTCTTTACACAGCGTGTAGTTAGAGTATGGAATAGTCTTCCTGTTAGTGTAGTGAAGGCTAAAACCTTGGGTTCCTATAAATCAGAGCTAGATAAGATTTTAACAACTCTGAGCTATTAGTTGAGTTCTCCCCAAATGAGTTTGATGGGCCGAATGGCCTCCTCTCGTTTGTTCTTATAAATTTCATGGACAGAATTTCTAGGTGCAGCCAAGGGGCAGAGGGGGTCTGGTTTGGGGGCCTTAGGATCGCATCTTTGCTTTTTGCAGATGATGTGTCCTGTTGGCATCATTGGACTGTGAGCTGCAGCATGCACTGAGGTGGCCGGGATGAGGATCAGCACCTCCAGGTCTGAGGCTGTGGTTCTTGACCAGAAAAGAGTGGATTGCCCTGTTGGTGGGGGATTGGTTGCTGCCTCATGTGGAGGAGTTTAAGTATCTTGGGGTCTTGTTCACGAGTGAGGGAAGAAGGGACGCTGTATTGTTATGTTGTGGTAAAGAGGGAGCTGAGCCGGACGGCAAAGCTTTTGATGTACCAGTCGATCTACGTTCTTACCCTCACCTGTAGTCATGAGCTTTGGGTGGTGAGCAAAAGAATGAGATCGTGGATACCAGCGGCTGAAATAAGTTTCCTCCGCAGGATGTTTGGCTCAGTCTTAGAGATAGGATGAGGAGCTTGGACATTTGAGAAGGGCTCAAAGTAGAGCCACTGCCCCTCCAAATCGAAAGGAGTCAGCTGAGGTGGTTCAGGCATGTATCTAGGATGCCTCCTAGATGGCTCCATGGGGAGATGTTTCAGGCACGTCCAACTGGGAGGAGACCCCGGGGCAGACCCAGGACACGTTGGACAGATTATATCTCTCCGCTGGCCTGGGAACACCTTGCACAATTGAAGCACAACTTTGGCACATTATGCATATATGCATAAAAGTTAACACAATTTTCACAGCTGTCACACTGGTTAATCATTTAAGAAGCCTTTCAGACAGTACAAATTCAATTCAGTTTCATTTTACTTGTACAGTGCATTTTCACAATCATTTTACAAAGTACTTTGTATTGTCCCTGCCCAAAGCCTCCAGTGAGCAAACCTGAGGTGTCAGGCTGGGAAGCATGCACTACATGATGAAACACCTCAGGATCCTGGCTGGTGACCCCCCAGACAAACACACAGTCCAGTCCCACCCTCCAGAAATGGTCATCCATTATCTACAGCTAGGTGTCATGTGGGCATGCCTTTGGCCTGATCCTCAGCAATGAACATCCTGAGAGGATGTTCACCCTCAGGGAAACACGCCACATAGCCATAGTGCCGTAACTGACGCTCCCTCACAATGCAGGTAATGTGCCTCATTCGGGACTCCTCTAGCAACCGCTCGCTCTACACAAAGTCAACCCAGCAGTAACCAAGGATTCTCCGAATAGACACAGTGCCGAAGGAGTCCAGTCTTCGTCTCAGGTCACTGGATAGTGTCCATGTGTCACAGCCATAAAGCAAGACGGAGAGCACCTTCATCCTCTTCCAAAGATATCAGGAACGGCACACACCCCTTTCCTCTTCTTATTTGAATTTCTAATTATCTTCTTGTTGTGTGTGTCGGTATGTAACATTGAATCTTCTACCTTTCATAGATCTATCAATTCTGTAGTTCTTACAGAAATAAATGAGGGCAGCTATGATGCAACATATGAATAGTGGAATCATCACATAAACACATATACGTGCCTTAGAGGTGCCTAAAAAACACACAGAGACTATGTTAAAAATGAAGCATATTACCTTAGAAATTGAAATATACCTTAAAAACCCAACACAGGTATATTACCTTGTTCTGTACTGTTCTTGCTGGTGGAATTTGACAAATCTAAATCATATGGAAAGTAGGGAGAATATTATTTAACTCAAAAAGAACAAAAAGCTCTGAGTTAATCTAGAACTTATCTTCAATGATCTCCTTACCTTTTGGATTAGTTATTTCCAGTCTTACAATGCTAATGTTTTTTCCAGAACGTTCATCTTGCACCGTGTAGACACCAGCATCGTCAGGAGTGACACGATGTATTCTTAGCACCTCATTCCCCAATTCGAAACGGTTCTTGTATCTGTTGTCCAGGTCACATTTTTGGGAATTAATTTGTATTTTGCCAACGTTGTGCTTTTCTCCATTTCTCCAGAAGTCCAATTGCACAGACTCATTTGAGTGCAGATATAAATTTAATATGTTTCCAGAAGGAACACTGGCATGTTGATCCCAGCCTAAATGACAAAGTGGATTTGACTTAAGTGAATGTTAATGTTAAATGCTTATTATTACTGATAATATAAAAATTAACAGAAATGACATAGTAAGCTTATATATAGGGATGGTAGTCTAGTTATCGACAAGTTCTATGGCTACCTTTCATATTTGTTTAGCATCCAAATAATTTATTTGGATAAAACACAAGTATTGTAAAGATTGTTTGACGTTACTTAAGGGCTAAAGCATGCTTATTGATGAGTAATAAAAATTAAAATGAAGAGACAGTAAATGATAAACATACATACATATAGGAATGGTACTCACCAATAACATCTATGTCGAACACTGATGTTTGATTAGCATTTGATCCATTTATTTGGGTAAAACATACATATTGCCCACCATACTCAAAGGTGATTGGCCTTAATGTTATGGAAAAATTTCCTTTTTTGAAGTCTCCTGCTGGACTAATTAAATTTTCAAATGATGGCTTTATTGTAATCTTGTTATTTATGAATGAAAGTATTTCTTTCCCTTTAACATTTGCAGTTACATTTTTATATGTCCAGTAAATGTAGGTGACAGGTTCCTTGCTTTGAAAGCAATCTAAAGTAACGGGTTCCCCAAATTTAACTTGCTTTTTATTATTAACCAAGGGTAGAAAAAAGAACAAAGTGCAGAAATAAATCTGCATTTTTCTCAAATCCCATACAGGAAATTATCCCATCCAACAGGCTCTTCGTTTCTTTGAAGCTCTGCAGATCTATGTCTGTCCCAGAAAGAAATAAAACATATTAGCTTATATCACAAGTCAGCTCAGACATCTCCTAAGAACATACTGCTAAATATACCAGGATTGATCTGTCAGATTCAGCCCGGGAATGTCACATCCCACACCGGTGTTCCGGGAAATTCATGTTCTCTATGTTCACCTGTTACATGCTGTTTTGAATCCTGATGTTACCCACTACTTAATAGTTTGACGCGTTGTTTCCGTCTCTTGTCTTTTTAATGTCTTTCTACAAACATATTGATGTAACCAAATCATTTATCCAAAAATCTCCGATGTCATTTCGACATTTGTGAATTTTTAAAGATAGCTGAAACGGAGAGGGATATTGTTTAAATGGGTACAGAGATATCATTGTCAGCAGTAGTAGATAATTGTAAGGAGTTAGTAGCCTACAATTGTTATAATAAATCTAACACTGATTGTCACACATGTCTGTGGTTTGTGAAGTTCTACAAACTTTAATGGTGTTTTCTGTACTTCCCCGAGCAATCATCTATTACCAGCGATTTAACCCTCTATTGCATGATATATGAAATAAGAGAAAAAAAATATTTGCACACGTTATTACCCGTCATAGAGCACATTGAATAATTCAACACATGATTTACAAAAATAATAATAATAGGGGGTAGATTTAGGTATGTTACTTTGGAGCAACAACATGCAATAATGGTAATAAATACAAAAAGTGCAGTCTGTTTAAAATTAATCTCTTTATTTCATAACAAAACACATTTTATGAAAGAGATTCAACACCAACTTCATTAAAAAAACATTTGTACTGAAAATATAATAAGTTACTGTCAGGTATCATTTTTGTTTGTTACCTATAAGCAACAATGCGCAACAAAGGAACATCATTTTTATGCATTCATTCTCATTCAACCTTCATGTTTGGAAATCGCACACTGGATAATAACTAATTTGTATTGTTTAAAACATTTTTTATGAACTAGTACAGAACAAACACTGGTGGATCATTCAATATTAACACAGAAATCATGGACACGAGTCCAACTCATCTTTTGCTTACTGTGGGCTGTGGGCAACTTAAACCTAACACTCAACACTCAATTACCTGACTGATCGAACCAATCATCTGTCTCCCTCATTGACAGGTATTTCCTCCTCATTCTCCTCATCACTACCATCTAACTCATCCTCACTTTCATCACGTGTTAAAACCAAAACAGTATCCACTGCCTGACTCCTCTTTCTGCCATAGAATGTTGATATGTTCATTGTCACTGAAAAGGATAACTACACAATTATTATATATATCTGGAAATATCGATGGCAAAGTGAACATTTGGAGTACACACACACACACACACACACACAGACACAAGCGCACATGCACATCTGAGCTGACAAAGGTACAAAATCTACGCTATGCATAGATGACTACCAGTAGCTAAACTGAAAAAAGTATCAAATATTGTTAACAGTATTTAAACAAGGCATATACTGAGAAATATTTTCATATTTCTTGGTATCCTGCCATCTGTGTGAAATATTGTATTGCTAACAATATTGTATTGCTAACGAGCATTCTCATTCTACTGTTGCATGTTGTTGCTTTGAGGCAACATAGCTATTTTAGCCCTTTACAAAAGAAAAAATCAATGAAAACATAATTAACAGAGTGAAATGAAATCAGAACTTACCCAAAATTGTGAAAATATTTTTTATTTTATGGAAATCCTCAAGATAACGTCACTTTTTCAAAGTTTTGTGGAGCTGAAAAAACATGGCTGCCACATGTGAGTACAAGTGAGGAAAAGAGATTGAAAAGAGGGATGGGACAAGTCATGTGATCAAATACAAGCAGACTATTGGCTTCTTATACTTCCTCCAGATTACAAATGAACATTTTTATTGGTGTATGATTTATTGTGCCTGGGAAACTGAGGGAAAATGGGTATGTTACCCTGAAGCAATGGACTAGAGGGTTAAACCGTTCCAGTTATCTTTAAGAAATACGCAAATATCGAATAGACATCCGATGTTTAGCATAAATGACTTGTTTACCTCAACACGTTCGTAGAGAATATAAATATAAACTTACTTAATAAATCTCCCAACCCTCGTCACATGCTCACAACCAGGGCGGCCCGCTTATAAGGTCTCAGACCGCGGTGAAGTTGGTTTTGTGTTCGATATTCGCTACATTTGCTGATATCTAAACTGCAATATCTTCGGGATCATGACGGTAATTATTTTCATATTAGGCTCCACATGTGAAGTTAAACGAGGAAAATATTTCACACTTTTAGTTAGCTCCACATTCTCCAGCAATATGAATTAAAAATACAAAGACGGGAACATCCTTCCGCTCACACAAAACTGCCGGAAAACTTAAGGACCGCCTTGAAAGTGCAATGCCAATCACCATATAACGCCACTTTTACAGTATGTGTCCTTTAACCGTCTATCAATATTGCTGTTGGATAAATTGTAATACCTCCTTCATTTTTAAGCCAATCCACATCAAACCAAATGCAGTGTGTTCCTCTGGCTCTCTGTAATCTTTCACTTCCTATGAGGAATTTTTCACACCCATCTATTTTCTAGAACAACATTTGTATGTGTCCATATAACTGTGTATCAATATTCATTCATTCATTCAGTTTTACTTTGCTGGGAAATAAACAATAAGCAATATTTTATGTAGGTATTTAATACAAAACAACACCTATATTTCATGAGTTTTCCAATACGTCTAACATCCATCCCTTCTCCCCAAGCCCGGATGTAGGAGGAGGGTTGGAATTGTGATATAAAAAAACAAGAATCGTCAGAAGAAAGTTCATTTGTAGTTCTAAACGTATTTAGGATGTTTTTTAACCACCTTTTGTCTCTCGCACGACATTATTCCTCTCTCCTACAGCGTCCATTATCAATACATGCATTATTACATCATGCAAATTAGGCGATGGTGTCATTTAGCGACTTCCAGCGACTTTTGGGACAACCAATATCGACTTTCTTTGCTGAGGAGTTGGCAACAGTGCCAGCGGACAGAGAGAGCACGTTTGAAAATATGTCGCGTCAACCACCTGAAAAGCAGACAAACATATCTGCGTTTTTTAAACGCTTCCAGGGTGGTGAAGATGCACACTTTGTGGATAATTGTTATAAAAAGAGATGTTCTGATATTTAGTTAAGTTGTTATACTGACTGCTGTCATTAAAAGAAACAGACCATGAATCCTGTCGGTGTCTGTCTGCCCCCCCCCCCAAAAAAGCTGTAAACCTAGGGGAAACACTGAGTCGCAATATAAAGCAATTTCAATTATAAGTGATATTTAGGACAGTCAAGGAGTCTGGATTATTTGCTTTTATTTTAGTCTTATTTTCCGTTTGTTTGTTCTCGAACATAATGTCATAATGAACATTTAAAGATAACTCTTACCTGAATTATTAGAGCCATTAGTTCGATGGAGTTGGTTGATAATATAAAAAGAGTTTAAGATTTGAGAAACAAAAGTATTTTCCTGAAGTGACTGACGAGTTCCCGTTTTGGGTCTTCTTAATATGGAAAGACCTTCTTAAAGAAAAGCTTTAAAATATACTTGAAATACTTGGGTTATTCCGAAAATGTACTTACAAAAGAGTAAAATAACCTACATTATTATAACTTATTACCAATCTGTTGTGGTTAAGAGAGAGCTCATGCAAAGAAAGAGAACGAGAGAGAGAGAGAGAACGAGAGAGAGAGAGAGATGGTAAACACTGGCCAGACATGCAAAAATATCTAAGTTTGAATCTGATCACTACGGTCACTGCCCAAACCTGCAATTAATGCCATAAATCAAGCTCGGTGTGTGCATCGTTGTCTGTGGACTGGACAACACGATTTTATCACTAAAAACGCCCCACCTTACTTCCGTGAAAAGTTATTGAAGCTAGAAAACTGATTAAAAAAAAAAAAAATTACGAGCAAATATGTTTTTAACTGTAAAGCTCTAAGGAACTTACCTTGACTTACCTTTGCCCTTATTGGCTGAAGAGTTTAGTTACACGCATGACGTTTGTATCCCAGGCAGTTCCGATGCGTAATCTGCTACTTCTCTGGAATATCACGTAAAGCAGTAAGAACTGGTTTTCAGTTAATTTACCTGGTAAAATAAAGTTTAAATAAATTACATAAATGCTCTAATAGTACACGTAAGTTAGTGGTTTTGTTAGTTACTGTAATGTTGTGCTGCTTTATTTGGTTAATCGTCTAGTGTGTATAAGGCATTCAAATAAGAATTGCATTATAGTATAAAGAGATAAAGAGAGCACCAGGCCAGGTTTATTGTTTGTTTTTACCAGCCTTTAAAAAAGCCAACCTGTTACCAGTGCGCCCCCTAGAAACTAGGATGCACACAAGCATAACCCTGTGAGCAAGCATGATAATAGAGGCCAGACCCACCGAGTTATCATTTGCCATACCTGTTACATCCATGGTGAGTCTGGACATCCATCATCAGCTTGCTCATACAACACAACACAACACAAAGAACATGTGCAGCTTGCTCTTTTACCTGCAAGCCCAGAACATGCACACATAATGAGCAAAACTCCAGCATAATCCCTGTTCCCATGATGCACCTCCCACAACAGCCAATGAGAGCTCCCACAGAACCATTACACTGCCCCCCCCTCAGTCTCGGCTGTCCCAGGCCGCAAAGTCAAGCTCAAAGTCAGTGAGGGCAGGGGGGGCTCTCCTCCTCCAGCCAGAACGGCGCACACTGCGCCCTCCCCGCTCCGGCTGCGCTTGGGGGGCTAATACTGGCTTCCAAGGGGCTCGAACCTGCAACACAGTCGTGCTTGCTATCAGAACATAACTCCCTATCCGTGGCAAGTGGTTGATAAGGAGCTAACCTATCCAGGTGTAAAACCACAATTCTACCCCTTTTACTCATTTTCACCCTGTAGACCACCTCCGAGAGGCGCTCCAGTACAGTGCAGGGCCCGATCCAATGCGATGCAAGCTTGGGCGACACCCCCTTTTTCCTCGTGAGGTTGAACACCCAAACTCGCTCGCCAGCAGCAAAACTGCGCCCACGGGCACGCGCATCATACGCGCGCCTCTGCCTCGCCCCAGCCTCCTCCAATGACTGGCGCGCGAGCTCGTGGCCAAAATACTCCAAGCCTGGCTTGCCAGGCACCTCAGCCTCCGGGGGAGGCCCAAACACTAAATCCACCGGCGTGCGCAGCTCACGCCCAAACATTAACGCTGCGGGAGTGGATTGGGTGGATTCCTGAACCGCAGTACGGTAAGACGACAGCACCAAGAGCAAATGCTGGTCCCAATCTCGTTGGTGCTGTGAGGTCAAAATGGCGAGCTGCGTGGCCAATGTCCTATTAAATCGTTTGACTAGGCCGTCGCTCTGGGGGTGCAGTGGCGTTGTGCGTGTTTTGTGCACCCCCAGCCGCGAACACACCTCGCCGAACGCCTCTGCTTCGAAATTTCGACCCTGATCGCTGTGGAGCTCTTCTGGAGCTCCAAAGCGCGCAAACATTTCGTCCACCAGAACACTAGCGGTGGTCGCGGCACTTTGGTCAGGCACGGCGTAAGCTTCAGGCCATTTCATAAAGTAGTCCATGGCCACTATCACATAACGGTTCCCGCGTTCGGATATTGGAAAAGGCCCAGTACATCTACACCTACACGCTCCATGGGCGCCCCCACTCGAAACTCCTGCAGCGGGGCGTGTGAGCGCTGCGACGGCCCTTTTTTCGCCATGCACGTGTCGCAGCGGTGGACAAAAAGTGCCACATCGTTATGCGCCCCGGGCCAATAGAACCGCTGACGTAACCGGGCTAAGGTTTTAGCTTTGCCGAAGTGCCCTGCACCCTTTGCGCCATGTACCAATTTTAACACGCTCTCACGCAGCGAACGCGGAACAACTGTTTGAAAATACATGCTCCCCCCGCTGCTCTTTTTCCAGCAGCGGAATAGCACGCCACCCCTCACTATCAAGCTCTCCCATTGCGAGGCTAATGCCTTAAGCTCTTTGTCCGTGTCGCTGATTGCCGCCCAATCTGGCCTTGCCGCTTCGTGCACCCAGCGGAATACTGAACCAATTGCAGGATCTTTCCCTTGCTCTTCGCTCAACCGCGTGCGGTCAAATTCAGCTATCTCGCAGTCTTTTATCGCCCGCACAATCTCCCCGCGTGCTGATGCTTCGCCCTCCTCCCTGCGTGAGCAGTGTCTGCAGTCGCCGCACGGACGCCGCGATAGCGCATCAGCATTACCGTGCGAGCGCCCTGCCCTATGCTGAATTGAGAAATCAATTCATAAAGTAGTCCATGGCCACTATCACATAACGGTTCCCGCGTTCGGATATTGGAAAAGGCCCTAGTACATCTACACCTACACGCTCCATGGGCGCCCCCACTCGAAACTCCTGCAGCGGGGCGTGTGAGCGCTGCGACGGCCCTTTTTTCGCCATGCACGTGTCGCAGCGGTGGACAAAAAGTGCCACATCGTTATGCGCCCCGGGCCAATAGAACCGCTGACGTAACCGGGCTAAGGTTTTAGCTTTGCCGAAGTGCCCTGCACCCTTTGCGCCATGTACCAATTTTAACACGCTCTCACGCAGCGAACGCGGAACAACTGTTTGAAAATACATGCTCCCCCCGCTGCTCTTTTTCCAGCATTGGAATAGCACGCCACCCCTCACTATCAAGCTCTCCCATTGCGAGGCTAATGCCTTAAGCTCTTTGTCCGTGTCGCTGATTGCCGCCCAATCTGGCCTTGCCGCTTCGTGCACCCAGCGGAATACTGAACCAATTGCGGGATCTTTCCCTTGCTCTTCGCTCAACCGCGTGCGGTCAAATTCAGCTATCTCGCAGTCTTTTATCGCCCGCACAATCTCCCCGCGTGCTGATGCTTCGCCCTCCTCCCTGCGTGAGCAGTGTCTGCAGTCGCCGCACGGACGCCGCGATAGCGCATCAGCATTACCGTGCGAGCGCCCTGCCCTATGCTGAATTGAGAAATCAATTCATAAAGTAGTCCATGGCCACTATCACATAACGGTTCCCGCGTTCGGATATTGGAAAAGGCCCTAGTACATCTACACCTACACGCTCCATGGGCGCCCCCACTCGAAACTCCTGCAGCGGGGCGTGTGAGCGCTGCGACGGCCCTTTTTTCGCCATGCACGTGTCGCAGCGGTGGACAAAAAGTGCCACATCGTTATGCGCCCCGGGCCAATAGAACCGCTGACGTAACCGGGCTAAGGTTTTAGCTTTGCCGAAGTGCCCTGCACCCTTTGCGCCATGTACCAATTTTAACACGCTCTCACGCAGCGAACGCGGAACAACTGTTTGAAAATACATGCTCCCCCCGCTGCTCTTTTTCCAGCAGCGGAATAGCACGCCACCCCTCACTATCAAGCTCTCCCATTGCGAGGCTAATGCCTTAAGCTCTTTGTCCGTGTCGCTGATTGCCGCCCAATCTGGCCTTGCCGCTTCGTGCACCCAGCGGAATACTGAACCAATTGCAGGATCTTTCCCTTGCTCTTCGCTCAACCGCGTGCGGTCAAATTCAGCTATCTCGCAGTCTTTTATCGCCCGCACAATCTCCCCGCGTGCTGATGCTTCGCCCTCCTCCCTGCGTGAGCAGTGTCTGCAGTCGCCGCACGGACACCGCGATAGCGCATCAGCATTACCGTGCGAGCGCCCTGCCCTATGCTGAATTGAGAAATCAATTCATAAAGTAGTCCATGGCCACTATCACATAACGGTTCCCGCGTTCGGATATTGGAAAAGGCCCTAGTACATCTACACCTACACGCTCCATGGGCGCCCCCACTCGAAACTCCTGCAGCGGGGCGTGTGAGCGCTGCGACGGCCCTTTTTTCGCCATGCACGTGTCGCAGCGGTGGACAAAAAGTGCCACATCGTTATGCGCCCCGGGCCAATAGAACCGCTGACGTAACCGGGCTAAGGTTTTAGCTTTGCCGAAGTGCCCTGCACCCTTTGCGCCATGTACCAATTTTAACACGCTCTCACGCAGCGAACGCGGAACAACTGTTTGAAAATACATGCTCCCCCCGCTGCTCTTTTTCCAGCATTGGAATAGCACGCCACCCCTCACTATCAAGCTCTCCCATTGCGAGGCTAATGCCTTAAGCTCTTTGTCCGTGTCGCTGATTGCCGCCCAATCTGGCCTTGCCGCTTCGTGCACCCAGCGGAATACTGAACCAATTGCGGGATCTTTCCCTTGCTCTTCGCTCAACCGCGTGCGGTCAAATTCAGCTATCTCGCAGTCTTTTATCGCCCGCACAATCTCCCCGCGTGCTGATGCTTCGCCCTCCTCCCTGCGTGAGCAGTGTCTGCAGTCGCCGCACGGACGCCGCGATAGCGCATCAGCATTACCGTGCGAGCGCCCTGCCCTATGCTGAATTGAGAAATCAATTCATAAAGTAGTCCATGGCCACTATCACATAACGGTTCCCGCGTTCGGATATTGGAAAAGGCCCTAGTACATCTACACCTACACGCTCCATGGGCGCCCCCACTCGAAACTCCTGCAGCGGGGCGTGTGAGCGCTGCGACGGCCCTTTTTTCGCCATGCACGTGTCGCAGCGGTGGACAAAAAGTGCCACATCGTTATGCGCCCCGGGCCAATAGAACCGCTGACGTAACCGGGCTAAGGTTTTAGCTTTGCCGAAGTGCCCTGCACCCTTTGCGCCATGTACCAATTTTAACACGCTCTCACGCAGCGAACGCGGAACAACTGTTTGAAAATACATGCTCCCCCCGCTGCTCTTTTTCCAGCAGCGGAATAGCACGCCACCCCTCACTATCAAGCTCTCCCATTGCGAGGCTAATGCCTTAAGCTCTTTGTCCGTGTCGCTGATTGCCGCCCAATCTGGCCTTGCCGCTTCGTGCACCCAGCGGAATACTGAACCAATTGCGGGATCTTTCCCTTGCTCTTCGCTCAACCGCGTGCGGTCAAATTCAGCTATCTCGCAGTCTTGTATCGCCCGCACAATCTCCCCGCGTGCTGACGCTTCGCCCTCCTCCCTGCGTGAGCAGTGTCTGCAGTCGCTGCACGGACGCCGCGATAGCGCATCAGCATTACCATGCGAGCGCCCTGCCCTATGCTGAATTGAGAAATCGTATGACTGCAGTACCTCTAACCACCGCGCGAGTTGTCCTTCTGGCTCCTTAAAATTCATGAGCCACGTCAGGGAGGCGTGGTCAGTGCGGAGGTGGAACTTTTGGGCGTAGAGGTACGGGCGGAAGTGCGACACCGCAGCCACTACCGCCAAAAGCTCCCTCCTCGTGACGCAGTAGTTTTTCTCTGCCTTCGACAGTGCGTGGCTGAAATAGGCTAATACTGGACCGTTTTCGTGAGCCAAAACGGCTCCAATGCCTACGTTGCTCGCATCGGTGTCGAGCACGAATGGCCGAGTGGCGTCTGGGTGTCCCAAAATGGGTGCCGTGACTAATGCGGAACGCAAGGTGGAAAACGCACGCTCGCAGTCTTCGTCCCACGCAAACACAGCCCCTTTTTGAGTGAGCCGATGTAGTGGGCTCGCTATTGTGGCAAAGTCCCGTACAAACCGCCTGTAATACGAGGCTAGCCCCATGAAGCTCCGTAGCTGCCGAATGTTGTTGGGTGCAGGCCACTCTTTCACTGCACTAACCTTCGCTGGGTCAGTCGCTACCCCTTTTCCACTCACGACGTGGCCCAGGAAGGTCACCTCACGCCGAAACTGGTGACACTTACGCGGGTGTAATTTTAGCTTCGCTTGCCGTATGGCTTCGAAGACTTCACTCAGGTGTGCTAGTTCAGCGTCGAAAGTTTTTGCGTGCACTAATAGGTCATCGAGGTAGACGACGCAGCGTGATGGGGGAATGCCTGATAGCACGCGCTCCATCAAGCGTTCGAAGGTGGCTGGGGCGTTACAGAGCCCGAACGGCATGACTCGGAATTGCCACAGACCTTGGCCGATCGAGAACGCCGTTTTGGGCCGAGCCTCCGGGGCCAGCGCCACCTGCCAATAACCAGTGCGCAGGTCTAGTGAACTGAACCATGCGGACCCGGAGACTCGGTCCAGTGCTTCGTCGATGCGCGGAAGTGGGTACGAGTCTTTACGCGTCACCCCGTTGAGCCGCCGATAATCGACGCAGAACCGCCACCCCCCGTCCTTTTTCCTCACCAAGACTACTGGTGCCAACCATGGGCTATTTGATGGCTCGATAACCCCATTCGCTAACATCTCCTCGATTTCCTCTTCTGCTGGCCCGCGCTTGGCCAACGGAAGCCGCCTAGGCCGCTCGCGAATTGGTGCCGCATTCCCCGTATTAATGTGGTGCTGCACGAGGTCAGTGCGAATACAGCCTCGCTCATCTAGCGCGAAGATGTCTTTATACGTGGCTAACAGCTGCGTTAGCGCTTCGGCCTGTTCCACATTTAACCCCTCGCAGCTACGAGCCTCCAGCTCCTGCAACGCCTCAATTTCGCCCGCGGACTCAATTACCCCTGACGTCTGGCTCGCCAACGCACGTGCACCTCTAGCCTCGTGCCTGCTAAGCAGCTTGACCCATTCTCGACCAACGCGCATGTCCCCTCACTCTACATGGATCACTGCACCAAGACGCTGAAGTAAATCCAGCCCGATGATGCAGCGATCTTTAATGTTGCCTACTAAGAACGGGTGCTCTAGAGTCGTCGTGCCAATTGTAACATTAACTCGCCTACTTTCGGACATGGCCACGCACTCACCTGTGACCGTTCTTGCCGTACTCTCCATAGCGGTGTTCTCAGCCACTACGATGGGGCCTCCCCCAGGCCTCCCCGCACGGAAAAGAGAAACAGTTGATCCAGTGTCTATTAAAGCAATACATCTTACACCCCCAAATGTTCCCTCCACATAGAGGCCTGTATGCCCAAGCCGAGCGCTGAGTGGTCCATGTGGGGAGGCGACTACTCTGCTAGGTGACGAGTTCCCCGCCTCGGCACCTCCCCGTCGTTTAACGGTGGCTGTCTTTGCGGTGGCTGCTCCCTGTCCCCCTGGCGGTTAGCTGGGCAGTACCGGGCGATATGTCCCGCCGCTCCGCACTGGAAACACTGCCGCTGGCTCTGTTCTTCCTGCCGCTCCGCAGTACCACGACGCTTAGGCTGTGCTTTGAGTACGTGCTCAGCTTTCTCGGCCACAGCCAAGGCCTCCATCCATGTGCGCGGCCCCACCAGCTGTGTGTGGTCTCGAAGTCGCTCGGGCCAAAGTCCCCTGAGGAACGCGTGGAGGGTTAATTCCTCCTGGGCCGCTACCGGGAAGTCGGGGAACCCTCTCCTTGCCAGTTGCCTCAGGTCACTCGCGAATGCCCCCAACAGCTCGCTCGGTCGACGTTGTCTGCTTGCCAGCTCTGACCGTGCGTCCTCTGCCCATGCCGGCTGGCGGAAACGACGGAGCAGCGCCGCTTTGATCTCGCTCCAGTTGAAATTCTCTTCTCCTTGCAAGTCCTCCAATACGCTGAGGCTCGCACCTTCCAGTGTAAGTGCCACGTGGACCTACGTTTCCCTCGAGCTCCAGCCGTTCAGCCCCGCCGCCAGCTGCACTTGTTGGAGAAACGCGTCGGGCAGTCCGAGGCCCCTATACGATGGAAGCTTGACCCCCGCGTTGGTGTTCTGCTGCGCGGCTGGGTTTACCGCACTAACAGGCTGTCGCCGCCATCTGGAGATACTAGCCTTTGTTCGCTGGCTTCAGGCGGTGTTTCATCAATCGCCATGGCAGACAAACAGTTTTTCCTGCCGTGGGCATGATTTATGCCCCTCCAACTACTCTCCGGATGAGGAGCGGAGCTCCACCGCTCTACGAGGGCGCTGTGCTCCCGCCGGTCTCTGGAGGCGCCGCCTTTATCCGGTGGCAACTCGATGCGGTACTCCCGCCAGCCTCCGGGGGCGCCTTTTTCTTCCGGCAGGAGGCTGCTCGCTGCTTCGTCAGCGCTTGCCTGCCGCTTCCGTCTGAGGGCGCTGCTTCCCGCCGGCTTGTCAAGTCTTTCCCGGGTCTTCTTACAGTCTCCCTCCAGCCGTTCAATCAGCGGCTCAACCTCCTAGAGCATGGTGATATCCATCCCACTTCTGACACCAGTGTAACAGTTCTCTTGAGAGAGAGCCGCTAATGACACACTCGCACTCAAGTTATGCTCTTTGAACCAGTAATGGAACCGGCCAGGTTTATTGTTTGTTTTTACCAGCCTTTAAAAAGGCCAACCTGTTACCAGTGCACCCCCTAGAGACTAGGATGCACACAAGCATAACCCTGTGAGCAAGCATGATAATAGAGGCCAGACCCACCGAGTTATCATTTGCCATACCTGTTACATCCATGGTGAGTCTGGACATCCATCATCAGCTTGCTCATACAACACAACACCCAGAACATGCACACATAATGAGCAAAACTCCAGCATAATCCCTGTTCCCATGATGCACCTCCCACAACAGCCAATGAGAGCTCCCACAGAACCATTACAAAATGTATGCACTACGAATACGTTATACTATTGGCTGTGTGGAACATCTGTTTATGTATCTATACCCGCAGGTTATATGATCACATTTCTGCATGGGTTATACATTGGTGAATCATGGCCGAGGGACCGAATGTATTAGGATGAATTCGCGGACGATTACGTCACCCACGTGACATGGAACTAACTTTACTATAATATTCTGGAAAGTTGTAATTGTGGATTCATTCCGATCGCGTGTGGACTGATCGTCCTGAAATTCAGATCAATCGTCCATGATTCACCCCGAATGTTACTAAACTGCACGAACATGTTATTTACCGATCCCCTGTAAAACCTAATTTTGCCATAAATAACTTGGGCTCATAAAGAGAAGCCAGGATGCTCATCTGGGCCATTAGATCGGCATGCAGGATGCTTATCTTGGTTTCGGGAGATTGCCTTTAGGGGGGAACAGGGAGGCATTGCGCAAGGACGCCTATTGTAGTATGTTATCGCAAGCAGCATCACTCGGACAAAAGGGGGAATTGGAGCACCATATATTGCCTGGGGGGAAGGGGTGAGCCTGGCCAGCTTACCCCCTGCCCACATGCAACTCTAAATTTAGTATAAAGGAAGGGGGAGATCCCAGTACTGACCGGAGTTCAGCCATGGGATAGAGCGCGCATCGCCCGGCACTTTCTCGGAACTCACGTGTTGGTCTCCTGCCAGGACTGAAAGGGCTCCCCAGTCCATGTGTGAAGGTGGGTGATGATAGCACGTCCGAGTGTAAATAGCTTTGCAACTGCTTATGCTTTCCCTTGATTGTTGCGAGTAAATTATCGCCGCTTGTGATAATATTTCGTAACTTTTTATGTTTCCTTGCTTCTTGTATGTATTATTGCTTCTTTTCTATATATATATTCATACCTTTGCACCTAATACTATTAGCTATAAGATATATATTATTTGATATACGTTGTAGTACGAGTTATTTTGCATTGCCTTCAATATGATAGCTCAGTATTGGTGTTAATGTGAGATCATTTTGTATTACTTATTAAAGTGTATTTGAGTGAACCTAAGCGTGCCTGTTTGTTCCTTCGAGGGCCCTACAGTATATCCCTCTCTCGTCCATTTTAATACAACCGGAGACATAAATGTCACTGCTGAGGTAAGTGAATCTCTTGACAAGGTCGACATTCTCCCCGCAGACAGACACACACACTACTGCCCACTGGCATGGAAAAAAATAAATCCTCAGTTGGAAGATAGTCTGGTTCCTCCCAAAGTTAAGGGGGAGCCCATCCTCCAGGGGCCGGCAGAGGAAATCAAATGAACAAGATGAACAAAATTCTAATGTATACAGTTCAAATTTTAATATTTGTGTATAAATGCTTCCAACAGCAGGATGAATAGTAGTATGGCAGCAGGGCAGGCAAGAGACATCACAAATGTCACCACATCTTTCGCAAAAAGAGGATTCAAAATTCTCATAATGCCACCCAAAAACACTGTTTCTAGGAACCTCAGAAAGTCATAATCAGTTTTTTAAATGACATGCATAATGCGTATTAAAATGCCACTCTACACTGTGTGCAGAATTATTAGTCAAGTACTATTCCTGGAGATGATTTTAGCAGAAGTTGGGCAGACTTATAAAGGTGAATTCAGAAATTCTTTTGCTCCAATTTATTTAGAAGCAAAGTGTTAGTCTGACACCAACAAAAATAACAGAAACACATGATTATTAGGGTGCACATTTATTAGGCAGTTAGAAACTATGTGGACTTGTCTCTCTTCACCATCTACAGCAGGGGTCGGCAATTAAGTTTGGCCTCGGGCCAGATTTTTTCCAAGCCATTACATGGCGGGCCACAACCAAAACAATGGCTAATTTGTTTGATGTCTGGCCTGTTTGAAAGAAGTGTTTTAATTTTCACAATAATATGACGCCTATGTCCGTTGTTTGAGTGACAACTTGTGTTTTAGAGACTATTGGAATTTCAGCACCAGACGCTGTCCGCTGACGTCATTTGTTTTTGCATGTTGAGCGTTCGCTCTGCACCTCGCTGATGCGCTTATTCACCCTCGTATCCAGATATAACAAATAAGAATTTAGATCGATTGAAATATTTCTGTTCTGAAAAATTAGGTTTCCAAATAAAGAGCTTTTTTGAGACTGTCAGTCTGATTTTTAAAAAATATCATTTATTTATTTTCATTCTCTAGTTCAAACCAGAGCATGTGAGCGGAGCGGAGCGGTGAGAATTTCCGCTCCTCGCTCACGAGGCTGTTGGCTCCGCCCGCTCCTCCGCTCTAATTCGCACTAAGCCGCTCCGCTCAACACCGCTCCTCGCTCCACTAAAATGTCCTCCCGCTCCTGTCAAATCGCTCCACGCTCGCTCCAATTTAAAAGAGGAACAAATAATCTGCATGCCTAACAAATGTCACCTTAAACCGAAGCCTTATGTCATAAAGAAATATGAGCAACGGCAACATTGCCAGTCAGAACAGAAAATATTTATTTTTAAGCAACCTATCGGCAACAACGGACAGGTTTGGCAATGGCATTCCACACAAAAATAGGCTTAAAAATAAAGGAATCAGTGGGTTTAATAGCCTAAAGAATATACAGACACGTTTTAAATTCCTCAATTTTTTTCTGTTGATGCAGCACGTCTCTAAAATAAAATTTTACGTTACGTGAAATTAAAAAAAATCTTATTAGACCTACTTTGAATGACAAAACGAATTTATTTGATTACCAATATTTACTTTATAGGCTTTTATACTTTAATTTACTTTATAGACTTGATATGCTACAACCATATAAAACTTGCACGCGTTTTGCTCTGGCTTCCGCTTGTTCGCGTAGCACACTCAAGTTTCTGAGAAAAGTGATTCCAAAGTGAATCTTTACTCACTGAAACAGTTTCACCACATTGTTGTTCTTGCTGTACATTCTTGTCATCTAAACGTTTGATAAGAATAGTACACTTGTATGATTTATCAGTTTTCTTTGTGAAATACTTTGCGAATTCCATCTCAGCCAATTTGTGTAACAGTCTTGATAATTGTACAGATGAATTCTGGGTAGATTTGGGCACGCCTCAGAATTGTAGTGTGAGCGGTATCGGAGCGAAATTGTGAGACAAAGCGACCGCTCCAGCCTTAATTAGAAAACCCGCTCCGCGCTCTGACCAAATTCCGCCCGCTCCGCTCCTCGCTCCGCTCCGCTCCGATCACATGCTCTGGTTCAAACAATCTTACGGGCCAGATGTTTTTGCTTGCGGGCCACATGTGGCCCGGGGGCCGCTAATTGCCGACCTGTGATCTACAGAAATAACAATAAACAGTTTTAGTTATTCAGTGTATAAGTGTAGCGCCCTCTAGCTTGTCTGGCTATGTGTTGGAGTGCGCCCCCAGATTCCTTTTGACATGAGATCTCTCTCTAATGTTAATCAATGCATTAATGGAAATAATTTACCACAAACAATCAGGAAGTTAGTAGTAATACCTTTACCAGTGAATTATCAACAGGGGAAAAAAATGCAAACACATAATAAAGTTAACTGTTTACTGAAAATATGTATATAAAATTTAAATCAAATAGGCTTGCAAAACCAAAAACGACTAATTTCAGTAAGCTCGTTCAAACTTTAGCCGTTCTTTCATACGTAACTTACACAGAATTTCTCACCTCAATCAAGACAATACCCCAAATCATTTCACATACAATTCAAAAACCAACAGTTTATACTAAACTGACAAACATAAAATCAAAACCTGAGGTGAAATGGGTACCCAATCAAGTTAGGGACACAGGCCTGAAGCGAGGCTTGTGAGCGGAGAGGCCCAAAATATCTGGCTGCTTCGTGTCAAAGCGCCAAGAAAGAAACTCACGCCATTATGACGGGCTGTCGGCGTCCTCACACAGGCAGCGCGGTGGTAGCGGAGGGGATGAGATTGAACGTCATCACCCCCCCAGCAGGGATGTCACCGACGATTGAAGTTCATGGTCCGAGTAGGCTACTCCTTGCACAGTCCCTTGAAGCTCCAATTAGCCATTCTCCGGCGTCATTGCAGTAAAATCTGTAAGTTTTACTCAAACATCGCAGTAACACTAAACAACACGAGTAGAATGTTCTTAAGCGACTCACTATCTGTTTATCGCTCACATTCCCCCATCACAAATCTAAAGCTCATGTTTTACTAACTTTGCTTAACTTTCTTCTCCGCTGATTGGATCATCCCTCCAGGTAGAGTTTTTTTTTTTTTATTATTATTTTTACATAAACTACACATTTTTCTTCAAAAATATGAGGTTGACACTAAGAATAAACATCAACTTAGATTTATTAACTCTGAGAATCATTTACCCAAAATTCCCATAGGCCTACATAAGGAATAAACTTTCGACTGTTCTATAAAGTCCACTTTATCAAGTGTAGTGTCTTATATAGTCACCTTTCTTCTCAATGGCCATCATGGGCCTGTTGTCCATTGAACCAGTCAAGTTTTTGATTGGATCCTGTCCTATATTATCTGAGGCAGCTAGGACCGCCTCCCAAACGCTGTTCTGAGAAGTGTACTGCTTGCCACCATGATAAATCTCATACTTTAGTCAGGCCAAGTAGTTCTCAACAATGTTCAAGTCAGGAGAAGAAGGTGGCATGGTCATAATTCAATCACCTTTCTTGGTCAATCTAAGGAATACTTTGATGCATGGGAAGGGGCATTGTCCTGTATGTATATCATAACCTTTTGAAAGCTGCTTACTTTGCTTTGTACCAGTTTTTGCATAAGGAATCTTCTAGAAATTTGCAGTACGTCTTGGAGTCAATTTTTAAACCATCTACAAATTGTAATGTTCTAACAAGTTCTTTGCCTACATGATCACTCCTCCACCACACTGTCGCTGCTAGATGTTACTGTTCTTCTTCTTATTCGACGTACTGCATCTACTTGTGGTTTTCTTCGGTAGCTAACAGATCTGCTATCATGTCTAGGTCCACGAATATTACCTCTCTTACATAAAAAAATGGCACATATGCATATGAGTAGTACTACACAGACACTAATCCCAATCAGCAAATTCTTCAATTCATCTGCCATAGGAGGGCCTAAAAAACAGAGAGATTAAGCATATTACCTTGAAATATAATAAAATTTAAATATTAACCTTAAAAACTCAACATTGGTCTATTACCTTGTCCTGTACTGTTCTTGCTGGTGGAATTTGACAAATCTAAAATCATATCAAACATAAGGAAAATATTATTCTACTTCAAACTCTAAAACTCAAAAAGAATAAAACACATAGTTAATTTAGAACTGATCTACAGTGATCTCCTTACCTTTTGGATTAGTTATTTCCAGTCTTACAATGCTAATGTTTTTTCCAGAACGTTCATCTTGCACTGTGTAGACACCAGCATCGTCAGGAGTGACACGATGTATTCTCAGCACCTCATTCCCCATTTCGAAACGATTCTTGTATCTGTTGTCCAGGTCACATTTTTGGGAATTAATTTGTATTTTGCCAACGTTGTGCTTTTCTCCATTTCTCCAGAAGTCCAATTGCACAGACTCATTTGTGTGCAGAGATAAATTAAGCGTATCTCCAAGAAAAATGCTGTCATTTTTTTCCCAGCCTAAATGAAAAATATTGTTTGACTGTTTAAGGGCTACAGCAGGCTTATTGATGAGTAATAAATAGAAAAATTAAGAGAAAGTAAATGATATACATACAGGAATGGTACTTACCAACAACATCTATGTTGAACGCTGATGTTTGTTTAGCATCTGATCCATGTATTTGGGTATGACATGTGTATTGCCCACCATATTTAAAGGTGATTGAGCTTAATGTTATGGAATAATTTCCATTTTCAAAGTCCCCAGCTGGATAAATTACATTTTCAAATGGTGGCTTTGTTGTAATCTCCTTATTTCTGAATGAATATATTTCTTTCGGTTTAACATTTGCAGTTACATTTTTATATTTCCAATACATGTAGGTGACAGGTTTCTTGTTTTCAGTGCAATTCAAAGTAACAGGTTCCCCAAATTTAACTTTTTTAAACTGCATTTTATTATTAACCAAGGGTAGAAAAAAGAACAGAGTGCAAAAATAAATCTGCATTTTCTCATCCCATATAGGAAATTATCCCATCCAACAGGTTGTTCTTTTCTTTGAAGCTCTGCAAATCTATGTCTGTCCCAGAAAGAAATAAAACATTTTAGCTTATATCACAAGTCAGCTCAGACTTCTAAAAACATACGACTAAATATGCCAGGGTCGATCTGCCAGATTCAGCCCGGGAAGGTCACATCTCACACCAATGTTCTGAGAAATTCAGGTTCCCTATGCTCACCTGTTACTTGCTTTTTTGAATACTGAATGTTTCTAAGAACATACTGATGTAAGAAATCATTTATGCATCATTAAACCTCTGGTGTCTTTGACAATTATGAATTTTTAGAGATAACTGAAACGGTTAGGGATATTGTTCAAATGGGTAAAAAGATATTGTCAGCAGTAGTTGATAAATGTACGGAGTAAGTAGCCTACAATTGTTATAATTAATATCACATTGATTGTCACACATAGGCCTGCTGTTTGCGAAGTTCTACAAACATTAATGCAATCTATTAAATTTAAACTGTTCTAGGAATATTTAAGAAATACGCAAATATAGACATCCAATATTTAGCATAAATGACTTGTTTACCTCAACATCTTCGTAGAAAATACAAATACAGTATAAACTTATTTAATAAATCTCCCAAACCTCGTCACATGCTCACAACCAGGGCGGCCCGATTATAACAACTCAGGCACTGTTAAATACATAAATACATTGGGGTACATACATGCATTTTCTATACCCGATATTCCTATGCAGGGTCACGGGGGTCCGGAGTCTGTCCCGCCAAACTAAGCGTACAAAGCAGTATAGAAAATTAATGAAAAAAATAAAAAAGCATGTAGCCACACCTTAAGGGAAAGCCGGAGAGCCGGTGTCGAGCCTTTCTGCGCATGTGCAGTTCCACCGTTTTGAGATTAGGGTTAGTGGTTAGGGTTAAGGTAAGGGTTTTAGGGGATTAGGGTTATCGATTAGCACTACGGTAGCATAACTCGACAAAGTAGCTCATCTCGACAGAACACCGGTATAAACCTATATGTTTTTATATCCATTCCTTCGATCATCTGAAACCGAAAATATAGGGGTGAGGGTAAAATGCGGATTCCGCCGGACGTAAACGAAAGAGCCTTCGAGGAGCTCAGCAATGCGGTCCACGTCACGTCAGCTGCAGACACACCTCGAACGCAACCCGTGATTAGGTAACGTCGTATGGGTTTCTTTATATGCCACGTGATCTGTCTACGCGGCGTGCGTCATTTGCGACATAAAAACATGTTAAAACATGTTAAAAAATTAAGGAAGTGTCTTACAAAATACTTCATAGAATTTATCCTGCCAAGCATATTTTGGAAAGATTTAAGCTTAATATTTCATATACCTGTGAGTTTTGTGGTCAAGAAAAAGAAACCATTTTGCATATTTTTTTTCATTGTATTTACTCAAGAGTATTTTGGAAAGATATGGAATTCTATATTAGCAGAAAAATGGAATGTATGATAGAAATTTGTATATTTGATGTGCTTTTTTATACAGAAAGTGAAAGATTGAATTGTAAAGAACAACATATTATACATTTGTTTATTTTATTAGGAAAATTCCATATACATAAGAAAAAGTGGGCTCGGTGTAAACCAAATTTTTCTCATTTTATTAACGACTTTAAATTGTATGTAAATCTCCTGGAACAAACAAAAAACAAAAAAGCACTGAAAACATGTAATGCTCTAAAATTATTGAAATTTATGTAATGTATTTTCTTTTCTTTTTTTCTATTTTATTTCTTCTTTTTCTCTAGCAGCTAATGTTAACTTGACATGATTGTGTAATACCTCTTGTTCCTGTGGCATTGAGTTAATAAAAAAAATAAATAATAAAAAAAAAAAACGTTAAAAAACATAAAATCCATTGTTTGTAAACAGTCCGCATTTTACCCTCACCTAAAATATAGCCTATCATAAAGTCTTACCAGGGGGGTATTCCAGAAAGCAGGTTATGTGACATACCCGGGTAAGTTTAAGGGTAAGTTAGTGGATAACCTCAACTTTCGGTTCCAAAAACGGAGGTTACCTTTCTGGGTATGTACGTAACCATAGCAGCTTACTCTCTGAAGATAACCTGCTACTGAGCAGGTTATGTTCCAGGGTAAGTTTGTTGCAGAAGGTTACTGAGCATGGCGTGCCCTTTTGATGACGATCCTGTGAACGTGGAGGCATAAATTATACAAGGTTTTTTTCGCCGGGAGAAAGTTATAAGACCGCGTATTGATGTCTTGTCATTTCCTAATGATTATTTGAAAAAGCGTTATCAGTTTTCAAAAGAATCGTTCATTTACTTAACATCTCTTGAAACCGCATATTGCAAATGTCACAAACCCAAACCGCGGGTCTGCGCTTAGCACAGAAAACATTCTGTGCATAGCACTTCGGTTTTTTGCGTCAGGGCATTTTTTGTACAATATGGGCGACGCAGAGCATATAGGAAAGGCAACTGTGTGTAGAGCCGTTCGTTAGCTACAAGGTACTTAACGCTTCTTACACACGTTTATACAGTTCCCTGTCCATAAAGCTCTGCGTGTTATTAAAGAGGAATTCCACAGAGTGGTAGGTTTGTCCTTTGTGGTAAAATCTATGATGCATATTTAATATATAGTCATACTATTTATATCTATAGCCTACATGTATTCATCCTGCACACACACACACACTTGATACTTCCCTATATGACTTTCTATTTCAGGGTTTCCAAATGTAATTTGGAATACATGTAATACATAATAGATAGCGGAGGAAATCTATTCATAGTATCAATGTGCAGGTAACTTGATTTTGTATCCTTAATTTTTTGCCTTGTTAAAATCATCAAACTCATTACTTTTTTCCACTAACTATAGGTAATCATTACAGGACAGTACAATGCTGGTTAACGTTACCACTGGTTGCCCTCAGATGGGGTGAGGAGAGGTGGTGGTGGGCTCCCGCCAGTTAGACGGGCTTCAGCCTTTTTTCTATTAGCTACATGACAGAAAGAATATACTAAATCATGTTTAATAAATAGTTAAGTGATCGTGTAATCAATTACCTTTTTGCAGAATGTTTTTGTGTTTCATTTTGACTTTGCTCAAAGTTCTTCTGGCTCCAGAAGGATTACACCTTATTAAATAAGAAACCATATATTCCTAGTCGATACACATTGTTATTTTAACCTAAAGAAATGAATGGCAGGAAATAATTAAACACGTACCCCTCCGCATCCTTTTGACTGTTAAATCACTATGAAAGCATTTACTTCTCCGGCCATTCATTTCTTTAGGTTAAAATAACAATGTGTATCGACTAGGAATATATGGTTTCTTATTTAATAAGGTGTAATCCTTCTGGAGCCAGAAGAACTTTGAGCCAAGTCAAAATGAAACACAAAAACATTCCGCAAAAAGGTAATATTTGATTACACGATCACTGAACTATTTATTAAACACGATTTAGTATATTCTTTCTGTCATGTAGCTAATAGAAAGAAGGCTGAAGCCCGTCTAACTGGCGGGGGCCCACCACCACCTCCCCTCACCCCATCTGAGGGCAACCAGTGGTAACCAGCATTGTACTGTCCTGTAATGATTACCTATAGTTAGTGGAAAAAAGTAATGAGTTTGATGATTTTAACAAGGCAAAAAATTAAGGATACAAAATCAAGTTACCTGCACATTGATACTATGAATAGATTTCCTATTAACATAGTCTCCCTCATTTATTGAAGGAGCTTTAATAGGAATGTAGGTGCCATCAATGCACCCAATTATGAATGAATGAATGAATGCCTTTTATTGTCACTATACATGTATTACATGTATTCCAAATTACATTTGGAAACCCTGAAATAGAAAGTCATATATGGAAGTATCAAGTGTGTGTGTGTGCAGGATGAATACATGTATAGATATAAATAGTATGACTACATATTAAATATGAATCATAGATTTTACTACAAAGGACAAACCTACCACTCTGTGGAATTCCTCTTTAATAACACGCAGAGCTTTATGGACAGGGCACTGTACAAACGTGTGTAAGAAGCGTTAAGTACCAGACATACTGTGCGAACGGCTCTACACACAGTTGCCTTTCCCACATGCTCTGCGTCGCCCATATTGTACAAAAAATGCCCCGACGCAAAAAACCGAAGTGCTATGTACAGAATGTTTTCTGTGCTAAGCGCAGACCCGCGGTTTGGGTTTGTGACATTTGCAATATGCGGTTTCAAGAGATGTTAAGTAGGCTAAATTAACGATTCTTTTGAAAACTGATAACGTTTTTTCAAATAATCATTAGGAAATGAAAAGATATCAATACGTGGTCTTATAACTCTCTCCCGGCGAAAAAAACCTTGTATAATTTGTGCCTCCATGTCCACAGGATCGTCATCAAAAGGGCACGCATGCTCAGTAACCTTCTGCAACAAACTGACCCTGGAACATAACCTGCTCAGTAGCAGGTTATCTTCAGAGAGTAAGCTGCTATGGTTACGTACATACCCAGAAAGTTAACCTCCGTTTTTGGAACCGAAAGATGAGGTTATCCACTAACTTACCCTTAAACTTACCCGGGTATGTCACATAACCTGCTTTCTGGAATACCCCCCAGGTTTCTGAGTGGGACCATTGACAGACTTATGCCTTGTCCACACGTACACGGGTATTTTTTAAAACTGTGTTTTTCCTCCTCCGTTTAAAAAAAATCCCTGTCCACACAAACATTGTCTTCTAAAATATTTCTGTCCACATTAAACCGCTAAAATGCTCTGTGATAAGCATGCCAAAACAACAGGTGGCATTATAACTCTAAGCGTACTGCCATGTTAGCCAATCAGAAGCCTAATTGCCAGTGCTGTTAAGTTGAAAACCATGGCGCACATTCCGACATCTGTGTTGATCAATTTTAAATTTTATTTATCTGTACACACGTAAGAAGTCCTGTCAGCAAGGTTAGCACAAGCACTATTTCGGCTAAGTCCGCCATTGCTCAAACTCGCCTAATGTATACCGCAAACAGCGCACGCTCTGACGTTAAACAAAGTGGACAACGGCACACAATCGGACGTTTCGAGCCAAAAACTCCGTTTTCCCTGTCTACATGTCGACGCTGAAAACGGAGTTTCTTAAAATCTTCACCCTGGATGGAGTTTTGCAAAAGCTCCATTTTCAGTGACCTGAGACGCCATTTACGTGTTTACAAAAGCCCAAGGTGTATAGAAAAAGGTACGTTTTAAAAAATACCCGTGTACGTGTGGACAAGGCATAAATTACGTTAAAAGAATCCACTAAATCTAAAAAGTCCTTTACCAGAGGCTTGTCAGGACAGCACATGTGAATAATAAAATCCCCAACAATTACCACTTAATCATAAATTGGCATATGAACTTTTACAGTTTTACTGTGAACTTTCACAGCGCATTTTTTCCTGAGTGAACCCCCCCTGCCCAGTTAACTCGAAAGTACTCCCATTTGCAGAAGCAATTATGTTTATTTCCCCAGTGTTAGTATATTTCTTTAGATTGAAAGTGGAAATACTTCTGGGGTGTCATGCCTTGCTCGTTCGATCCTCCCGTGTGCCACGCCCCCTAATCTACCCCGTGTGGATTCCCCATGTTCACCAGCTGTTTCCTGTTGCTGTCATTAGTTCAATGTATTTAGTCCGCGTTTCAGTTAGTTTCTTCAGTCCGATCATTAACGTTACGTGTGTTTTGGAGTGTGTTACCCTGTGAATAAATTCCTTTTGTTCATATCCACGGCTTCCTTCGCCTGCTTTCCTGTGCCAGTCGTGACATGAGGCCTGAGCACCCCCCCCCCTCACCCAAAGGTCAAATGAAAGGATTTGCCTCTGATATGAATATCATATTTAAGCCCAGAATCCGATAGATTCGTATGCATCTGTAGAAATCATTGTTATAATTTGTGTGTACTTTATTGGCGCCAATTCATTACAGGTATCCACGTGTATTTGGACTGCTTTACAATTATAAGAAACATGAATTTCTGAAAATGCTAAGCTGCTCCTTAGAATCACTTTGATAAACCCCCTCCCACTTCACTTATGTGCAGTTAAACGGAAGTTAACCATAGCAGCGGCAACATGAAAATAAATTCCTGCCTCATCATTCTATGTAAGTAAACGAATTAAATTATAAAAAATTGTGGAATGTTTTCGACGTCTCATAGATTATGTGGAATTAGCCTTAAATGTAAGCAAGTAAGTAAAGTTTTTTCACAGACAGACGTCACAAAGCGCTGAGCAATAAAATGAAATAAAATGTCAACGAAGTTAAAATACAGAGTTAAAAATAAAACAGAATATTGTAACAAGCTACCAAAAGCCTCGTTTAATTAAACAGGTAAGTCTTTTAGCTGGGCCTTAAACTGTTCGACCAATTGCACCTGTCACAGTGCTGGCGGAAAACTGTTCCAGTCTGGAAGCCACAGATTGAAATGCAAGATAACGACTAATACAGGAGTCAGCACCATATGAATTTTTACGGACATTTTGATCAAAACGCAATTTTACTACGGACATAGAATTGTAATAGTGGGTCAATAAGATATGCTCACAATAATAAGTCAGCCAATAGAGTCCGGGGTTTAATCATCAGATGGCGTTTATTACCCCCATACCACTCCTATACTGTATGTCCACCCTGCTCATCGCCTGGCTTACTCCTAATACACATGCTAGGCGCACGCACATATATGCACACACGCTACGTACAACGATAAACATTAACACTGTACATGACATAACACACAACACATTTATAGCGACACAAGCGATTACTGAGAACTATTTACAAAGCTGGCATCAGTCCAACCTGCCGCGCTGCCCGCCGCTACCTCCGCGATACAGTATTTAGAAACGTAACACGCTTTTTCTCAATCAAAACATTTTGCCGCGGATTCAGATGAGTATTTCCACACACACGTTTCTCCGTGTACTGACAAGTTGACGATCCCTGTTTAATGGACATGCAGCGTCAGATTTCTGCCTGCATTAACAAAAAATGTTTTGACAGTGATACACAGTGATACAATGGTCCATAAATAACATTTGGAAATACTAAAGTATTTTGCAATTTACATTTCCATACCTCTAATACATTTAGATGCAAGATAAGAAATGTGTTAGCGCCTAAAAGCCAAGATAATTAACATTTCTCATAAAAGTCAAACCACATTTCCTGCTTTGAAACTAAGCTATTCATGGTTTCCTTTTCTCAGTTCCTGCTTTATTGTGGCTTCCGTATTGGCAACAAAAGCAACCTGCATTAATTTATGTTACTGTACAAGTCCGATTTACTTATCACTATAGAAAGGTATATTTACAAAAGTTATTAATTTAAAATCTTATTGATTTTTATTTCAATAAATATGCCTGTTCATTTTCGATCAAGTTCTAATTGTTGTAATTGTTTTGAATTAAGAAATTAATATCTCATTACTACTAAGTCTCGCAAATGTTAGCCTTAACTAAAAAATTGAAGGCATTCTACGCCATTCTATTGAGAATTATCTTTATCTCTTTGTGCAGTTTGCTTTCATGAGTAAACCATATCAGAACCGATGTTTGCTTTTTTTCCTCCCAGGCCTTAGTGCCCACTGGGTGAACATAACCGGGGAGCTGAGGCTGGTCCGTCCAGGAGATGATGTGACTCTGTGCTGTACTGAGGAGTTTGAGGAGTCGATGTGGTTCAGCCACCGCCCGGGCGAATCGCCGGTCTTGATCAGCGTGTCCAAAATCCCTAGTGTGGTAGTTAATATTTACCGAAACAAAAGCTATCGGCAAAGATTCATTACAGTTAAAAATTCATCAATCAATGCAGTTAACCTTGAGATCAAAAACCTAACGGTGGAAGATATCCAAGCCTCATATTACTGTGGCGGAATCCATGAGATACAGATGGTTTTTGGAACCAGTTTTACCCTTAAATTCTCAGGTACTGATCCGGTCCACCCCCCGCAGTCCAAAAATATGCAAAGTTGCACAGTTGGCAAATGGTCTTTAGGTGTGAACGTATGACTGAATGGTGTGAGTGCCCTGTGATGGCTTGGCGGCCAGTCTAATTCCTTTCACTGCGCCCGTAGCCTCCCTGATAGGCTCCGGACCCCCGTGAGTCTTTCAGGGGTGGCGCCAGAGATTTTGTTTCGCTGGTGCTATGGGGTTGCTTTACTTTTCGGCGATGGGCTGGTCGCCACAGTTCTACTTCTACTGTAACTGTGTACATTGTGCGACAGATACAATGATGTTGAATGACATGTTAAACACATTATGATAAATTTAATTATACTGATCATACGTTAAAAATAATTTCTAAATAAACCGCAGATATTTCTTGTGGGTGTTAACAGGATGCTACGGCTATTATAGGGTTAACTAAAGTACCCCAAAGCCCCTCCCTGGCGCCGCCTCTGGACCCTGTATAAGACAAGCGGGAATTGAAAATAAATTAAATCAGACTTTTGCTTTAGAGGTAGACACTTTTTGTAAATATTCAATTGAATTTCATGTTCATTCATGCCCCCCCTCTCTCTCTCTCTCTCTCTCTCTCTCTCTCTCTCTCTCACACACACACACACACACGTATTTTCCCCTCTCTTCACTAGATCAAAGGCAGGAGCACCCAGAATTTCCGTTGTACTTGTTCCTTTTGCCACGATGTGTCATATTATTAATCTTTTTTTCCGCCTATTTATGTTACATAAAATGTAAGTACCAAGTTTCAAGTTTTGTCACATATACAAACATACACTGTACTTGTTTGTAATAAAATGCTTTCCACCAGCTCTCTGGGTTGTGCTCAAAAGACAACAACGTGATTAATTATAATAACAATAATAAAAATGAACAAGAAACAAATTAATTAATCGATAAATCACTGTAGGTTACATAATCAGTCGGTCTATTTCATTACATATCATTCTGTGTGTGTTAATATACTACCGTCTGCATATTAACTGCACAGGCTTTACGAAACAACAACAGGATTATACCGAGAGACGACCAGGCAGGGTGAGTAAATACTACAACCTTTGTATACAGTATATTAAAATATACAGTGTATTAAATCAGATATATAGTAAATAACCTTATACAGAAGTAATCACGCGCGCGATTTTTGTTATATGATACCATTCACTTTAATTATAAGAACAGAATTATGAGATTGAGCTGAACACAGAAGTTTTAGAGTTATTCTTTGATTCTATTTTTCCTTCAGCAACGGGTGAATAGACATGCGAACCGGGAAGCACAGATATGAAGTGAGATGCTGTTGTTATGCTGTTGTGGGATGCTGTTGTGCTGAAGACACAAGAGAACACATTCAAATGGACACCGGAAATTACATAAAATTGCACAGTACTTACTGAATCCTGGGTAACTTAAATTTAAAGATTATTCATGTTACAGTAGGAGTGTGGTTTATATTCTAAGAGTAGGCACTTATGTGATAACACATTACACTGGATATTGAAACAGGATTACAAATTATATGTTACGCAAACTTAAAAAGTGTAACTAATGAAGCAAAACAGCACCACCTATAGGCTATGAAATTGAACTCTTTAATACTAGTTACGCTTTAAGTTACCGACAGCCAGTGAAAGGTGTATAATTATCCATATTTTATATAAAAGTGTAATAAAATTGCATGCAGTTACTTGCAAATAAGCACAGAATATATTTTGAGGCACTGCTGCTGTCAGTTTTAGTTCGTGCATTAAGGAGCAGAAGCATATTTGATTTGTTCTGTTACTGTTTTCTGTCTGGTTTTTGTATTTTTAATTTTAAGTTGACACTTGTTTCAATATACGGTTTTGCTGTTTCCAGAAATTTTGAAAAATACTTGTTACTTGAAAATTGTTACACTGTACTGCACCACCAAAATTTACAGAGGACGATCAATAAAATGTCTATAATAATACTTATTCTTAATAATACTTAATATAAACAACAACAAAAACAAAAAAAAAAGGTTTATACCTGGGGTTTTCAACCTTTATCAGACCGGGGTCCCCTTGTTGTACAGAGACACCTTCTTTAAACATTATAAAATTATGTTACAGGTTACATCTGATCTGTATTAACGTGAGCATTAACTATATTAACCTGTTTATTGAGGATTAAATTAATAAATATTAATGACCCTATTGACCTATTTATTTATTTTGTCTTGTTGCTTACAATGGAAAAACTAGACATTATTGATTAAGGCCTATAATTGTTAGAGTTTTTATATTACATTTCTTTTTGGCATCTGTAAAATGAAGGCTTTAGTTTGTATTTAGAAATGCTTTACATGACAGATCTATTTACATGACAAATAGCAAAGGCGTGTCTGTGTATCTTTGCAGTCCATGTAACTACAGGAAACGGGAAACCGCAAGTTTCAGGTCCCAGCTGGGGCTGTCTTCGATGACATCATACTAGGGCCATTGTAGAGAAAAAAAAACTGAGTTTCTGGGTGGGGGTAAAATTCTGAGAAAAGACTCAGAATGTCTGAGATCAAAGTTGCAAATTTATGAGAAAAACACTTTGAGATTGCAAAGTCGTAAATTTGCAAGAAAATAACTTGAAGTCAGTCTTCACTGTTTGCATGTTGCATCAGTAAGAGCAGAGTGTTAATGCTGAATTAGCAGAGCAGTAGCACAGCTGTGCATACATTACTGCAATCCACACAACAGAATGGGAGACATTTCAGAGTTCAAAAGAGGACAAATTGTTGGTGCTCATCTCACTGGCACATCTGTGACCAGGACAGAAAGTTTTTGTGGTGTATCGAGAGCCACGGTATCCAGGGTAATGTCAGCATACCACCACGAAGGACGGACCACATCCGAAAGAAGAAATGGTTGATCAAGAGGAAGCTGTCTGAAGGGGATGTCCGGGTACCAACCTGGAGTGTATTCAAAAAACATTAAACCACAGCTGGATGAGTTTATATAAATTTCACAAAAAGTAGTTTGTCACTACACAATGATTCACAGACCCCCTGCAGTCCCCCCTCCCCCCCCCCCCCCCACTCACCCCCTTGTTGAAAACCTCTGGTTTATACCGTACAAATATTGGTAGAAAAAATGTTAAAAAAACCCAGTAATTTAATTCCACCACCAAGGGGCAGTGTTTCGCCATTTTTTCTGATTCGTTACCAACATGGACTTAGAGCTTGTACCAGAACCATAGACAGAAACAAATTTCAAGGGGCACTCTTAAGTTTGCTCCCTGCCTATGTGGCAGTTTCCAGTGGGGGGTGGCAGAGTTACATGTACTTTGTGCATCTGAGCAACAGTGATGCCTGAATGTTCTCATGTTGCACTTCTGGTCCTTAAATAGTCTTTTAGGTTCTTGCTGTGTTATAAGTTGTTGTGCAGCTTCTGCTCTGATACTACTGGCACATGTACCTGGGTGATCATTGGAAGCTCAGCCTTGCTGCACTTATGCCTAGTTGATGCCTTGACAGCATGTTTGTTTATAATGTGCTGTTTGCCTCACTTAAAATAATCTGCTATATATGTAAGTGTACATGAGCTCTGTCTCATTAGCTAAAGTACTAGATTTACACAGCACTCTTCCCTGGATCCCAGTTTGTGATGCTATAAATCATGGGCCCCGAAATGCTTCTGATCACCTGAGAAAGGTGTCTGAAGCAGCTTTTTGTGACAGCGTGGACAACGTGCTGAGATCCTGGCTTCACCATGGCCTGTCTTCGATCACTCTAGAGCTGGCCTTTCTCTTAGGGTGCTTTCCCACCATACCAGATACTGAACTTTTGGTACGTCAAGAAAGTATCTGTAGTACTCCCTTCCCTCTTAGGTGTGAATAAATCTAGCTTTAAGACGGGGAACCCCTGGGTTTGAAATCAACGCATCTCTCAACACAGAGATATGGGAACGTTATAACGACACTGTCTCCTTGTCCATACAGTACTTCAAGGTGCTGGTTTTCCACTGGTGTACCAGAGCTAAATGACATCACAACACGAAGTGGGGTATTGACTTTAGTAAATGGCTACAGTATACATAGTGCTGGGGGCTGTGCAATATTAATACCAACATCGCATGTTATGCCCATGCAATTCTTACATCGCCAGTCGGCTAGATTAAGATCAGGCTGTATCGTGCCTTCATACTTTACAGACATTATAGCGCAGGCAGTTTACATTTCGCTAAAACATTTTTTTACTCTGTCTTAAGAACAAAACACTCAGCAAGCTTTACAATTTTAATGACTATTTCTTTTCATGATTATCTAGCATATGTTTAAAAATCAGTTTAAAGTTTACCTCCGCTGCTTTTGCATGAGCGCTCCATGCATTCTCTGAGACAATCATAATTATTTTCATCCTTGCTGTTTAAATCACTCCTAGACGGGTTTGTGAGAAATTTAAGCTGAAATCCTTTTTTTGCTTTATACATACACCAATATTTATTACAACAAAATCACACTGGAAATTCTCCAATATTCTGCTGTCCTGGTATATCATACAAAATACTTTTTAAAATTCTTGTCATGCCATCCTAATCCGAACAGATCACAATTACAGCTTAGATCTCTTCTTTTGTCCACAGATCTGTTTTACTAAATTTTATTTTCATTTATCATTGTTTTCTGAGTTCATAACTTACAAGCAGCAGTTGTATTGAGTTTCAGAGGCCGGCTATTTGCATAACAAATTGACAAAGAAAGCATTTTAAGCTCCACCCCAAAGTACTGAAGTACTAAAAAAGTACCCCAGCTGGTTTGACATTTTTGGTACTGGTACTTTTGGTACTGGTACTCGACTGGAAGTCAATGTAAAAGGGAAAGTACCGAAACTACTATACCAAAAGTACGATACCTGCTGCAGTGGAAAATGCCCCTTGAAGGCCGGGGAGTTTATGGTTGATGCTCCAGAATAACTTGTCTTACATTCTGAGGGAGGCTGGAGACATTGAGCCTGAGTGGGACATATTCCGTGCCTCTACTGCAGAAGCAGCTCTGCAGAGGTGTGGCTATAAGGTTGTTGGTGCTTGTCGTAGCAGCAACACAGATTCTGGAAAACTGTCAGGTGATTCAGGAGGGGGAAGCAAAAGCTTCAAGACAAAGCTGTTGATTTACTGATGTATGAACTCTGGGTAGTGACCGAACGAACAAGATTGCAGATACAAGCAGCAGAAATGAACATTCTTTGCATGGTGTCTGGTCACAGCCTTAGAGAGAGGGTGAGGAACTCGGACATTCAGGAGGGGCTCAAAGTAGATCCGCTGCTCCTGTGCATTGAAAGGAACCTGTTGAAGTGGGTATCTTGCTGGGTAAGTGCTTTGGGCATGTCCAACTAAGCGGAGACCCCGGGGCAGACTGGGATACACTGGAGAGATTACATATCTCAGCTGGCTTGGGAATACTTTAGTTTACCAGTGGCCAGCAGACTGATGGACCAGTTGGGCCCTTGAGCAAGGCCCTTAACTCAAATTGCTTGAGGGCCAGTGGATGCTGGCCAACCCTGTGGTGTGACTTGTAAGCTTGCTGTCACTTGTTTATGTGTTAGTGTGTCTCTTTTAGGGCAAGATGGGATGGCTGAAAGCACAATCTATTCTATTCTATTCTCCAGTGCATTCAGAAAGAATGCAGACCTTTAGCATAGGACTTCGATATAAACAAAAATGGAAAAAAAAGCCATAGAATCTGAATTCTTTCTGAATGCCCAGTAGATTAAACAAAGCCCCTTTGTGCTTTTTTTGTAGTGATTGATACACACACACACACACACACACACATATATATATTTTACTCTAGAGAAAATGTCATCATCAATGTAAAAAATCCTGAAGATATAATGCCACCGACAATAATTTTCAACCCACCAAGTCAACATTACTGTGACAGTTCCAACTAAGGACAGAAACCCTGTTTCCCGTCCTTCGGCGACGTGGAACTGATGGCAGGATGGCTCAGAGTTCAGTGGTTAAGGAGACAACGAAGATCAAAGTGGCAGGAAACAGCGTCTTGGGAGTGATAACTCGACTGGATCTCTGGGCAGGGAGCTGGATGCCGTGTGTCAGTGAACGTTTTACGGGGGGAGGGGGTGCACTCTCTGACAGAAATATGGCATTGGTGACAAAAATAATGCATGTCACTGTGCCTTGGGATAAAATCTAATTTTAGAGTACATTAACATCCGAAATGGCAAACAGACATGCCACCTGTACTGTACTTTCCACTAGAACTCAGTCATTTTGAAAGCACCATAGAACCCAATTCCCCAGACAAGCAGACACACTTAAATACCTTCAAGAGTATGAAGACGAACCCAGAGAAAACCCTAGATTCCGCTGGTAATGTATGCTGGCCCAGTTCACAATATCGGTTCCTATGGTAACCCTAGCATAGCTTTTTACAACGGAGAAATAGCAGAGAGCAGCAAAAACCACAAAGAAGCACAGAGCTGCCCCAATTCACCTTTAGCCAATTGTAATAACTGAGGAAACCCAGTGGCAAATCAAAGAAAAAACTGGATTCCAACCCATTGCATTGTTTCACTTTGCATTCTCATCTGCTATTGTATGAAGAGATCAGGCAATATATTACGATATGATAGAAGGCTGCTTGCAATCAGTTTCATTGACATGAATCTTTTTTGAGGCCTTTTCTTTAAAAGTCAATCCATCCATCGTCTAACTGCTCATCCTGGTCAGGACCACAGGGACTCCTGGAGTTTATCCCAGGCAGTATAGTGCACAAGGTTGGGGTACACCGGATGAAATGTGCTTATATATTTAAGCTTAACATCTGAAAAGGAGTGTGGTTGTACTCCAATATATCACAGTCATTTGGTCGTAGGCATGAGGCTACAGGCCGAGTGCCAAAGATAAACACAACCGTGATATATTGAAGTACAACCACACGACTTCAAGTATCTTATTGCTTTTATACAACAGTTCATCCAGTAGCTTTTTCAAGGTAAGAATAATAAAATCCAGCATATTTTCTTTATTTATTTAAAAATTTAAGGGCCTCCACAAAATAAAATACTTCCTGTAACGTCAGTGGGACGAGCTATTGCTAAACAATCCTCATACCGAGAAAATTCAGTCTATAACCGATGTAGTTTTGTCCAATATTGTTGATGCCAGCAGTGAATCAACTAGCCAGCTTATTAGTGGAATAACTTTGCATTGTAAGTTAAAACCATGCCACAGGTCTAATGAATAAAATACCATGACGCTTGAGGGTGAAGAGATCATGAGGTGGACAGCAAAGTTCAATTATTAGCGGACTCTTATTGGGTGATACTTAAAAGGACAGCGCTAAAACAGCAAGCGAGAATAAAGAGTAAACTTACTATTATGCATAGACAGGGAGCTTTTAAGGAGACAAAAATGGATGCAGTAGAGACAGAGCACAATGAGTCATACTCTGAAAATCTTTTTCCGGTTCGGTAGCTTATAAAAACTTAAAACCCGAAATAAATCAAAATAAATCCAAAAAACTGAATACTTACGAACCTTTGCTCTCACTTCTGCCTACGTTCATTTTTGAAACCGGTGGAAATGCGGGCAGGTTCTCAAAAGGCACCAAGTGAGAACCAGGCCAGCACCGGCTCCATGTTGGTGGAATTGAAGTGGAGTGATACAGCCAATGTGAAATGTCCGAGCCTATGGTTGAGCAGAACATTGCACTATCCTGTGCTGAGCAAGACCTGCCTTTATTCTTGGTCTAATTCTCAGTGGGTTTATCTGCACCCATAAAGTTGACATCTGTGGGTTAAATGGATGTGTTTGATGGGATTCGATATAATATATGTTTGATGCATGTTTGAGTTTTTCTTCATTATTACCATCATCATCATCATCATCATCACCATCTTCATTATCACACTGTATCTCCTGGTCAGGGTTGCAGTTGCAACATGATGAACAGGTCATACCAAACCTCTCTTTCCAGGGCCTTAGATTCTAGGTCAGTAGAGGGATTCCTAGATGTTCCAAAGCCAGCTGGGAAATATTATCCCTCCATTGTGTCCTGGGTAAGCCCTAGGGATCCACCCAATGGAATGTGCCTACAAACAAACTCCCACATGAGCCGACCAGGCGGCTTGCCCTGCCCACCTCAACTGACACCACTGACTTCAAAGGAGCAGTGGTTCTCTTTTAAGGTCCCTCTGGATCTCTGAACTCTTCAGTCCTAGAGGGATCTTATTCACAGAGGACTGTGAGAGTGACTGGTAAATTGGTTACACTTTTGCAGGTAGTGAGCAGCTCAATGGTGGTGAAGCTGTAAGACAGGGGTTGCAAACAGAAGCAGACAATATGTCCATTCTCCACAAGGTAGCTGGGTTCACTCTGACAGATGTTCCTTCATTGCATATTTAAGTAAGGTTCTTGCCTGTCCTCAGTTCTAGTGGGCTTTGGATCCAGGACTGTAAAGGTATATAATGCAGGATTACCCAGATGGCCTGAGCTGGTCGGGAGACACAGTGGACGCCTCACAGTACTCCTCACCTACTAACACTCTCATTCATTTTTATTTGAAGGTTCATTACACCTTCTGTGTGTCTTTCTTTTCTAGAAGGGACCTGCACCACCCAAATCCATATGGCTCCTACAGCTCACACCTACCAAGCCCTAGAGAAGCCGTCTCCTGCTGCAGCTTCCCCTCCCCACATAGCCAGTTTCCTCCCTGGCATTGTTTTTATCCATGTTAGCCTCCCAGTTTGACAACATGTCAGGTCGATGGCAACCAAGACGTCACCGTCCTCAGCACAGGCTAAAAGAGCCCAAGACAATTAGCACCCTGCGGCTTCCTGGGAATCTATAACACGTCCCTGTCGTCATCTGGAGATGGCGACGCCAAGCCCAGCTACTCGCTGCTGGAAGCCAACACCGTGTCAGCTGGTGGGGGACATGGGCCGCCAGCAGGAGGGATAAATCAGCGGTGTTAAATCCCCGAACCACGGAGGCTCTGTTTACATACAAACTTGTGAATCACTCCCTTGCAGAACACAGACCTAGGAGGGTTCTCAAAGAGCACTGCATCCTACACATGAAATTCATCCACTAATTCACATTGATGAGAAAAATTAAGCTTTGTTGGCTGTATGTTGGCCGTGGATTTCAAGTGTTCATACACATAATTGTAGGATCCGTCAACTGTTTCAGCACTGGGGTGTTTTCAGTAAAAATGACCTTGCTATCTTTCTTCTTATTCCTTAACATGGGTGGTGTGTGGTTCTTTGGGTTGGAAGGTCGTACTATTGAACCCTTAGGAAAAGTCCTTAACCTTAATCAGTTATTCCAGGGACACTGGAGGATCCTTCTCTCTGATCATCAGTTGTACATCACTTTGAGCAACAACATTTTCAAAATCGATGTATAATCATCTGAACACCATGCCTTCTCTTGTGCATCTTCTCTTGTGCAAACACTGCAAATTTTTCACAGCGATCACTGAATAATAAACATTCTTGGAGTGATAAATGATTGACTCACTTTATCAAACAATGAAGCTAAAATAAAGCTAAAATCGACCCTTCTGTGATGTGAAATATTTAAAACATGGTGACGTGAATTTACATAAGTAATGATCATCAAATAATGAACTGTGGAAATAATTTTGCATGTAAAATATGTGAAATTAATTTATTTGAAATTATATCGTGATTATGTAGCAATAAATTCAAGACACAATGATCAGGCTCAGTATGCGAAATACGGCGAGGTCCGGGGGGGTCCAACACCCCCCATTAACCCATGAGACCCCCTGAAAGCCTCGAAAGCAAAATTTTAAGGGGGTCTCAAGATCGGTATTGCGCAACAATAGGGAGATGGGGACCCCCCCAAATAATGATGGGTATTTTGCAGACTGATCAGGCTGCAGTATGTTTAACATGATCCAGTCTAATTCAGCCCAAATTATCCAATCAAGCCACTGTCCTATCAATCTTCATAATGGTTAGAAGGTAGGATATTTTGGAGGGAAACAAGTATGAGGCCTGGACAATGGCAATGCTATAACCAACACCCCAGTTATCACATTCTGAGAGTGTTGGGGTGCTTAAGCCTACTTCCCAATGTGAGGTATTACTGTTTTCTCCATACTGAGCATTGTCCAAGTTTTCATATTCCTGATATTGAATTTTCCGATGCGGCTTCATGGTTTGTGATTTAATTTCGTTCTGTTCCTGATAGTTTGGGCCAGTTTATCTGTGTTGTAATGTTCCATAGCCACATACATACAGTATACAGTACAGGGTCACGGAAGTTCAGAGCACAAGGCAGGGACACCGTGGACAGGATGCCAGTCTCCTGTACACAATGTTCTCAGTGTGATGTGGAGAGCTTATGCAAACGAACATGCACCTGTGTTGTTCAAATGAAATTAAATTTGGCTGATAGAGATGCTTTCACGACCAGGCCATAGAAAAAAGAAAGATTTTCACTATTCTAATTATGATAGTGTGAAATGTTTATTTAAAGCTGAATAACATCACATACATCTTTTATAAAGGTTATCTGGGATTAAATGAACTCTTAGGGCTGAAATGGACAATATCAAAGGTGTAATACCAAAGCATTTATGTCATTACAGATTTACAACTGAATAGTTCAAACAGATCCTGGCCATGCTGAAGTCAGACTATTACTTACGCAGCACAAAGTCTATGAAAAAATGCATAATTGCTGAAGGACAATGAAGTGCTTATATATGTGAGTGAATGAATGAAAAAATAAAAGCAAAAAACCATTAAGTTAGTTGGATAGTATAAGTTTAGTATTTGCATTTAAAGGCTATACATTTAAAAAACACCAGCCTATGTTGTAATTTGTCTGTCATATGCTCCAATCAATCAGCCTCTGGAGCCAGAATCCAGTCCGTATCTTCCACCAAACTCTTTCTCAGGATCACATTATCTGTTACCTGAACATATTTGCAGGTTGTTTCCATATAATGTGAAGTATTACCATTTTCTCCAAACTCAGTCCAAGTTATCATATTCCTGACATCGAATTTCCCGACGCGGCTTTATGGTTTGCCATTTGGATTTCGTTCTGTTTCTGATACGGTGTCGACTTGTGCCCGTTGGCTCTGGTATAAGCTGATATGGGTCGTCCCGCACGTGGAGTCGTGTACCGCAGATTATGTCATTACGCTTCCTCTATTGCTCTCGCATGCTTGCAACAGAAGCCATCCTTAGAATGCTGATAAAGTAATTTAGCTGAAGAGTATGCAAAGTGAAGACTGCGCTTTTAATTTAGAACATGATAGATTACACTGTTATATGATAAATGAAACGTGTCACAAAAGATAGAACGATAGAGGGCAATGGTCTTAATGAAGAGACTTCAGAGACTCCCCGGCTTCTCGGTGTGTGGTGTTGGGAGATCACTGGCTGATATTGACTGGAGATTCTTTGTGGAACATGGCCTCATGCTGAACCTGCAAGTTAAGGATTTATGTGACATCAGAGACGACTTGTTACTTAAGGAAATGAATGGGACTAATCGATTTACTATCTCAGTAGACGGATGGCTCTGATGATCCGTCCAGGTGAGGCGTCCGTCTTTAATGCCGGAAGACAGAGGGGATTTGAAATGAATGTAACACCACTTGGCTGATTCCTCATCCAGTGAGCCACACAATTTGGCCTGAGATCTCGTTTCTGTAACCCAGACAACGGAGAGTCCGTGGGACAGCGGGGGAGTTGGACAGGACCTAATCTGCTGTTACTCTTTTTCTTTACTGTAAAGAAAAAAGGGACATTTTGGTCAGGAACTAGGGAGGCGAAGACTATACAGAGTGAGCTGGAGAGGTGGCTTTGTAAGGGGCGGGGGGCGGAGTCACAAGAAAAAGCTGCCTGGGAATTTGCCGTGAACGGGGGGGGGGGGTCCATGTTGGTCACCCTTATACATTTTCCATTAATCATCTCCTGTGGTCGACATCGTCTGATGGCTTATGCACCCCTCATATACAGCATAGGAATAATGCCAGGGTTAGGGGAGAAGGAATGGTCCTGACATGACTGGCTTCCTGGGAAACTTCCCCAACTTCCCGATGGCATTTACAGTAGTGCCCCCTTTTGGCGGGGGATATGTTCCAAGACCCCCTGCGGGTGGGGGAAACCACAGATCGTACCAAACCCTCTATATACTGTGTTTTCTCCTATACATACATATGTATGATAAAGTTTAACATCTAAATTAGGCACAAAAAAAGATTAACAACAATGGCCAGTAAAAACAGAACTATATACTGTAATAAATGTTACTTGAACACAAGCACTGCGATATTGTGATGATCAGTCTGATAACTGAGACGGCTGCCATTGCCGCATATTATACTGTACAAATTTTCCATGTTACCCAGCTACCAGCAGGTGGTGCTCATTAGCCGTTTTTCGATGACCATTGCATATTAGCCATCTTACCCACAATCAAAGAAATGTATGATTATTTATGTTGTTTGTTTCATTCCAGCCACTTCCATCTAAATGAAATCACTGAGCTTATTCTCGTTTCCTGTAAGGTGCATAATGAAGCGGTCATTTCCTGTGACTGCTGTGTCCAGGTTAGGGCGACATGAAGCACTCTGACACGTATGGGTCACACGTCTCCGGCTTACTACAGATTTTTCCATTGCAGTAAATGTCATTCTAAATGTCAGGTCAAAAGATCTTGTAAATCTAAGCTACAGAATCGTAACATGTACTGCCATTATCATGGCAATTATTATCATTATGCTTATTATACCACATCTTATGGACTGTCATTATGTTTGAAGATGTTATGTTCATTGTTCATATGCCTGTTTGTACTGTAAATTAATAAAAACCATCTTAAAATGGCCATTGGCTCTTGACTTACGGATGGGCTGTAGCCAAGAGTGTCAGACATCAGGATACTGGCAAATATAATGGGGGAGAGAAAACTTAGCATTAAATAATAATGATTGAAAGACACAGGTACACTGAGAGAGTGACTCACGTACAAGCTTAACCGCACAAAAGTCTGCAGCCGAATGTTTATTAGAGCTATATCATTTTCGGGTAGCGGCTCACCTCAAAGAAGTCCAGCAATGTGTGTCTGACAAATCCTGCGCTGCGTTAGGAAGATAAAAGCCTGGAAAGATGGTGCTAAAACTGACCAATTGCTTCCATCATTTATTTTGTTGAGGCAGCTTGTTTCTGTGGAACAGCAGCTATTATCCTGGAGCAGACAGGAGGGTTTCTGACCCCCCCACCCCACCCCCCCGTAGCAGTAAATAGCACTTAACAGTCTGAGGGGTCTTTATGTGGTGCAGGGTTAGGGGGTAACAGCTTGTTTTGAGTCCTCTGATTTCTGTCTACTCCATACAATCACTCAGGGCTAGTGGCCTATTGTTACATAAGATGGAGCGACAGAGGATATTTGAAGTATAAATTTCTCCCCACTTTAAGTTTTGGTTTGCATAAAAATTTTAGCTACAGCTGGTGTAAACAATTTGCAACAGCACGAAATATTTCTTTTTGTCGGTCTGTTAGGTGTTCATTTGTATGTGTGTGATTCGAATGGGAGACTGAATACAATATGTTTGACCCAACTTGCATTTTGAAAATAATCTTACAACAAGGTGCATAATTTCAAATATTTTATTATGAAAAAAGTATTTTTTTTTTGTAGTAGAGATGCCCCTGTTTGCTCCAGTGATATGGAATAATCATGAGTAGTTTTCAAAGTTAAGGATATTTCAAAAAACATAAATGCATTTAAAGGTTAATATCAGAAAACTATGACAGGCATGCAATCGCAATTAAAATTTTCATTCACATTACCTTTAAACTGTGCATAAAAGGTTTTGAGAAATATATATCTAAAGCTATTCATTGTAATATATTGATGATGGTATTTTTAATGTAATACAATCATAGTTGAATTTTCTCAAAATGTAATCAATCTAAATTAAAATGTAATTAAGTTAGTGACTTCTAGTCCATTAAGACTAGACATTTTCTGACTAAATTTTTACTTTTTACCTCACGCTATTAGACTGGCGGTTTGTGCTTCACAACACAATTAATGAAACACTGGATATTCTTTATCATTAGAAGCAGAGCATTCTTAAGAGATATTGTTCAGGTTTAAGTTACATTCATAACGTAACATCGGAGTCCATACTTACTCAACAATGCCCATAAGGTTTATCTCATTGCTCTCATCTAAAGGATTATATCCACGCTCATCATAACACGGTACGCATCTTTCCCCGGCTACGTCAATCAAGGAGAATTTTACAGAAATGTGTCTAAAATGAGCTTTAGTGCTCAGTGTTCTGTTTACTTGGGGCCCTTGGATGCCCTTGTGCAACAAATTTCTCACTTTTCACGGCTACACTGGCGACAGCAAGATGATTTACTGTCCTCTCAAGTCACATCGTGGATGAGCTGGGGTGTGGGGAGGAGAACATCGCTCTACAGTCCAGAATGAACCATTTTTCATACGTCAAGCTTGCTTCTCGCAGCTTGAACACCCCCAGGAGGCATTCATTGGTATCTCCAAAGGCACAGTTCCTTTGGCGGTATCTATTTGGTGTTGATTGCTTTTCTTTAAGTAGAAGACGCATAAGACACATGAAGTGCTATCAACAGGACACACTGTAGGTGTAATCTGCTCTTCTAGCAGGTCTATGAATTCATACAGAGACATAATCTGCCAACTCATATCAAGCAAAGTTATTTCAAGCAAATCCATTCATTCTCCACCACTGTATTCTGACCTGGTCAGAAGCAGGCCCAGGCTTAACATGACCCACCCAATCATGAGCTAGCCCCACCTTTCATCAACCAGTCACAGAATGTCTTTAATGATTATTGTAACTAGGAGTTATCTTAAGGCTGGTTCATACTTCTCTGCATAAGCACTCTGCATATGCAATCTGAAGCGTTCATAGTTCTCCAGTCAAACCGTGCTCTTTGCACATGTGCACAAACTTTATTCATATTTTTATTAATAATATTATAAATTATTGTTCTGATATCCTCTGTGCACGTACCACAGCAGTGAGATTTGTGTCAGTTTCTCTATGTTTTACAAATTCAGAGAGCCAGCTCACAGGGTTGCCAACTTCGGTCAGCTGACTGGTGTGAGATTTTCAATTCGAGACGATTCTGCACAGACATGCATACACATTTACATGTATGTAACAGTTACAGTACCTTGTAAATAGTCTGTAGGGTTTGCAAACTACCACAATGCTTGTCAAAAGCATCCCTGTTGGTATTTAAAGTGGACTATGTGGTATTTAAAGCTAGCAAATCAATCACATGCAGTGTGTCCAGAGTTGCACGGACACAGATTTGGAGTGCAGCAAGCGTTTGACCGAGGAGGTGCACAATGACGTCAAACGCATCATAAATGTTCGCGTGGACATGTCTGCTAGTACGTGTGCGGAGAGGTATGAACCAGCTTTACACTGAAACACAGCCTCAGGATGATCCAGTGGTCTACCCCAGAGCTGGTGCAGGGCCTGGTTAGAGGAAGTCACATTTCCTAAAACTGAAAGGCAAACAGTCACCACTATCTGGTGCCAAGGACAATGCAGAGTGCATTTCAATACTCTCACATCATGGATAAACCGTCTCTGCATTCAGAAACATTGGCACAATATTAAATAGATAAACTAAAGTCTTTTGCCTTTGCATCAAAAATGAAAGCCCAGGTCCACGTGCACAGACTGGAGCACTGTGTTGGTAGCAGCCGTGGGACTGATCTCTGGGTAATTTCCCAGTGGCTGTTATCTTGTAGACATTGCTGTTGAGAGCTCCATTAAGTTAAATGAGCATCTATGTGTGTGGCAAAGCTGAGAGACTGAATCGGGATCGATCCTCTTTGGGTGGCTCAGGCGGAGCCGTGGTTAAGGACACGACCTCTGCAAGTAGCTACTTCAGACTCTTGCGGGGACTCTGGAGCTTTCCACACAAAAATGCCTAATTATGATGTTCTAAGTGGTGAAGGAAATTGCACTTTCAGAATAACACTTCAGCTCATACAAGTATATACTGCTGGTCCATAGTTCCTCATGAAAGAAAACAGTAGTGATCATACAAATACACTTTCTAATAAACTGAAACCAGGTAGAAGTGAGAATCCCCCATTTAGATCTATGTGCCATTAATAAATCTAGCATGCGATTTAGCTCTAATCGCATTTAAGTAACTGAATTTTCTCGAATTATTAATCTGGTAAAAAATAAACAAACAGATATTTTACATTAATTATAAAAATCTGGCCTGTAAAATTAATTGACAAGAACCTGCATCAGTTCTTGAGATGTTAATGCAAAGGTTTTGCTGCTGGATTCAGCCAAGAATGTCATCATTTTTCTGCCAAGTTACTTGTTCTGACAATGGTGACTGAATGCTAATTCAGTTTTCTATTGTAGCTGAAATCGTCTCACTGCTTTAGTGAAATGGTTGCTAAAAGGTGCCTGGAAAAGGTCAAAGATCGACATACTACTGAAAGTGAGACTGCTGGTGGAGTAAGACAGAGACAGCAACGTGGACACATCATGTTGTGAAGCATCACCACAGCAAACGTGACCCACCCAATCACTGCACTGCATACGCAGTGTCACTGCACCAAACTGTACATTAATGATAAGATATTATACCCGGTTTCGTATCCCTAAGTTATTGTAAATACATCACCAGGGATTAAAAGAAAGGAGTCTAGAAGGAGACCCTTCGTGTTAGTGCTACACCTTCAGATGACTGTGTCATTAGCTGTATCGCTTGTATGCTGGTTACCTGGTTAGGGAGGATAACCTCATGGCCAGTTTGATTAACCTCATTACCTTCTAACGTGTTATTGACTCATTTGTATAAGTGTAAGGGTGTGGGTGAAGGTGATGTTGCCTTTCTGTATTCTTGGTTAAGTCATGTGTAATCAGGAGTAAATGAACAAGAGATAAACTTGACAATCATACGTTCAGGAGGCAAATCTATTCAAATCTTTTCTAAACAGCGTCACGGCTCTGATGATAGTTTCATAGCCGGACACACACAACGCAGCTTTCGTGTTTCTAAATAGACATTATAGTAAAAAAAAAAAAATCAACATTCAAAGTCAGTCGTTTAGTGTATTAAACAGCAAAATTTGTTTTCGTTGTGCAGGCAACTGACACCTTTGAATTATTATTTTAACAAAGTACTTTTTAAAGATAACTAGAGACAAACAGCTGGAAGAAACACTGCAACCTAAAAACAGGCTCCCAATTCAACAGTCTCCAACACTAATGCCAAAATTTAACGTGTCAACAGGTTTAAAAAATTATGAAAAATGAAAGATGTGCATATCTTAGCATATCGAGATGTGATTTGTTCATTTTTTAAATAGTTTATTTAACAAAGCTTTCCTAAAATAGTCTTTTTAAAGAATTGTTGTTCAATTATAAAGTACGTTTTGGTATGTTTCTTCATGCCTGTTATGCTGATTGTGTTGTGATACTTCTAGAAAAATTCCTCATGCCCCCGCGATGGTAACAAAACAGAAACCACACCGGCACCAGCTGTGAAATATTTTTGGGTGTCAAGCTGTGGAAAAAACAGCTGGATCCAACTCACATCTTCACGAAGCTGCATCAGTCATTCTATCGACTTTCTCAGCAAACAACCTCGGCTTGTTGTGTCTTTTGGAGAGACATGGCAGCCTGGATAAATACTCAATAATGAACATTTGAAGTGCAGCTTTACAAAGCAGCGACCATGCTGAACACAGGCCAGCTGAACCTGCATCACATCCACACAGACTCTGGTCCTCTCTTCAGGCTTCCCTTTAATCCAGTCCTCAATCCAGACGGTCTAGCAGGTTTCCGTGGTATAAACCAGAGGCGCCCAGGTATCCTGACCTCCTGATGCCTCCTTCTCTCGTACTTTTCAAGCCGCAGTTAAGGAACAAGAGGGACACGTAATGTTTCATTAAAATATCTGATTAACAAAATTATGTTTGCCTTGTTTATTCATGCATGGGGAAAAAAGTAGCTTCTTTTGACATTTAAGGCACAAGTGTTATTCCTTAGGTAAAATGCTGAGATTACACCCAAGCAAAGGTCCCAGCCTTGTGGTTAAATCATCCTGCTTGTGACACTGGACAGACTCACTGGCTGCTCGAAGGCATCAAATAACCTCATTGACTTCTTTACATTAATGGGCATCGATACTTTTGATTACAGGAGATTTCGTTATTTTCCTCCATGGTGCCGTTGTGTGGAGTAACTACTTCGGGTTCATCTTTGATGATACAGTTGCGTGGCTCCCCCGACTTGATGCAAACGGGGACCTCGGGGCGAGTGCGCGTTCACTTGACACGCTCGATGATAGCTATCTCCGCGCGGTTGGCGAAATCGGGGGTAAGGCCGTTCAGGTAGAGGCTGCCGTTCTTGGTGAGCGCGGGGAGCTCACGCTCCCGATCATGTTCCTCGACGAAGTTTACGGAGAGGGTCCGCTTGCCCGGTGTCATCTCCTGGCCTGGCCCGAGGCCTAGCTCGGCGGACAGCTTGCGCTTAATGGAGGCTGCCCGTTGGAACTTGTCGTAGATGTCCACACTGAGGCGCCGGCGCGTCTCCTTGAACTCAGCTGACACGTTCGCTGTCCACTCGGCTGCATGCGCCCGGAACTCACCCACCTTGGAGAGAAAAACAACGTGGCACACAATTGAATAAAAGAAAATGGTTACCTATTTAATGGCATTTCTCTACGTATTCTCTACATTTAAAAAAAAATTATAGACATCAAAACTATAAAATAACATATATAGAATGATGCACTGGTGAAAAAAATAAAAAATTGTTTGATAGGGGGGCAGCTCTGCAGGTCGGGTGTCAGAAGGTTGCCGGTTCAAATCCCGTAGCTGGAGGAGTGATCCTACCATTGGGCCCCTGAGCAAGGCCCTTAACCCCAATTACTCCAGGGACTGGCTGTCCCTACTGTCTCCTCTATGCCAGTCTAATAAGGTGGCCTCCTGAGATGCTTTTCCAGCTGTCCTGAAGGAGGTCCCACATATATGCTGAGCTCTCATTGGCTGCTATTCCTTCACTGTGTGGTCAAACTCCTTCAAAACCATTTCTGCTGTGTTTAGGTCAGGGGCCCCTGAAGCATTAAGGGCTCAAGGGCCCAATGGTAATATGACTATTCTGCTAAGCACAGACTCAAAGTGGCGCTTTTCCAATCACAGACACTGAGGCCTAACCCACCAATCCTGGTAATATTTACTAATTATTTTTAATCTTGTACACTTTCCTAATTTCCAAGCTAACAGAATTAGAGATAATTCACCATACAAGCAATTCCATGTGATGATATGTGATGCACTTTCCTTGTTTGGTCGGCCCACATCATCATCATCCATTCTGGCGCAAAGAGAAATAGCCCCATATCCCTTCTGAAGCTCAGCCCAACGCAAACCACATATGACAGCAGAGGGACGAAGAAAGCACTCTCTTCAGCTGTCAGAGCCCAATGATGAGAGAACGGGGGGGTAAACCTCCCGAATGCTTGTGCTTTTTGCGATCGGTGGGCTTATATGGAAAAAAAAAAAAAATCTGTGAATCTTGTCCAGCCATTTGTCTGATTGAAAACTTCCTGTACAAATTTTATGCCTTCTTCCTTAAATCACCACTACTCACAGATTTGGTTTAACAGGACAAATTAAAATTGAAATTAAATTGAAATTCATATATGGCCATTAACATTATGCTTTATTATTCTGGTAAATCATATATATTCCATCTCCTGAAAAGACTTATCATCTCCTGCGTGAGTCATTTTGCATATTCACAGGGTAATGCAGAGCTTTTATTTCAGATGTGACTGTCCTCAGCTTCTTATGTTGATCTTTGCACTGTGCTAATGGAGAATCTGACCACCTCCCCAGTCTCAGTGGGCCAGCCGGATTGAGAGCAAATAAATATTAAAGCTAATGTAGCAAAGGTAGCAACACATTGACACTGTTAAAATGCTAAATGCTCAGCTCTAGCGCTTTTTTTCCATTCCCATTCTAAATAAATGTAACCTTTCTACTAAAGTCTTCACACAAAGCATTCATTGCGGCTGTGGTAAGATTTTTACTTTTAAAAAGTGCATCAAGTGACTTCCGACCATCTGTTTTATTGCTCAAAGCCCTTACAAAAATTAACACATCCTGAGGAAGGATGTGTGAAGGGGCAGTAATTAAAATAGATCAGAGGAACCCATTTCACTGGCTTTCCTAGTTTATGTAATTTTCTCACGACTGTATACTATACAGTAATGTTGAAAGAATTGAATTGTACTATATAATTTATATCCATCCATCCATCCATCCATCCATTCATCCATCTTTGCTCAACCCTTTCTCTGGTACAGGGTTGTGGGAAGTCAGAAGCTTATTCTGGGAAGCACAGAGCACAAGGCAGGGGTACACCCTGCACAGGATGCCAGTCCATCACAAGGCACACACACAATGGGCAATTTAGAGACACAAATTCAGCTGGCTGCATATTTTTGGACTGTGAGAGGAAGCTGGGGTAGCTGAAGGGGACACGTGCAGAAACTGAGGAGAACATGCCTGTGCAACTCATCAATCAACCGCCCCGAGAGCAGGCCAGAGTATCGGAGAAATCCTGACAAAGCAGCCTGTGATTAAACATTTACAAACCAAGAAATGCCCAGGGTCATAAAGCCTGGCTAATTCACAGACCAAATGCACTCTTACATTCAACTATAAACCCAGTAAATACATTGAACTTAATCTTAGTCTTCTCACAGAAATTGAGAAATGTGTAAATCCAAACAATTAAATAAGGATGAGTCATTGAATATTGATGTTAGTTAGAGAATGAAAATGATTTAGGTAAATATGATCAAATCCCACAGAAGATAGCATACCTCCTCTTTCGTTTTCTTTGATATGACCCGGAACCAATCTCCTATCATACTCAGCACAGCTGCGAAGTAAGCCAGGCCCACCAGGATCCAGAACCACACAATGGGCTTGTAGTAATGCTCGTACTCAATTTCAGAGCCACCTGCAGACAGAAAATGAGTAAAATTAGCTTTCAGATCTTGGGTCATAGTGTCACAAACATAGTCAGTACAGTTATAAGGTAACCATCTCCATTCTGGCTGTCACTGGACAACGACATTGTAGCTGCGTGTGAGAATCACAGTTTGTCATCAGTGCGGTTCCTGGTTAATTTTGGGATTATCTATGGCGTCAAATCTCGACTCAACCTGCCAGTTAATCTCAGGTAAACCAAGTTATCATGGCTCATGTTTGCCCTCCGATTTTGCCCAAGTTTTATTTAATCACTCTTACAGAAACCATAACACATTTCATACTGCTGAAGAGGGATGGAACTAAGAGCTACAAAATATGGCCAAGAAAAAGTCTGTAACAGTGTCGAGTTTACCTGCAACAAAGTCCCCAAATCCAATGGTCGTTAAAGTGATGACCACAAAATAGATGGATTCCAAAGTGCTCCATCTCTCAATTTGTTTGAAAATCACAGCAGGGATGGTCACAAAGAGCAGGCAGCCGAACAGGATGAAGAGGACTGTGGACGTCACGCGAATTTTGGTCTGGCTCACATTCCACTTCTGGGAAACGTGGGAACAGAGGATCAGCATGTCACTAGTCCGGCTCATTTCGTAAATGACCACAACAGCCAGACACACAACTATAGGTAGTACAAGGAAATTGTACACCCCCGTCTGCTGTCAACCATTTGACTTAATAAAATAAGAGAAACTTTATTGATCCCAAGGGGACATTCTTATTTTCTATTTCAAGTATAGCTAATGTGATAGTTTGATATGCCGAGGCTTTGTGTTACAAAAGCAGAAAGTGGCTCACAAGCCACACCAAGATTTATTAATGCAAATTATGCAGAAGTTCTTATAATATTCAGGGTGTCGTACGCGGAGCAGGCACGGGGCAGGGAAGCAGGCGAAGGGAGTCGTGGAGTCGGGTAAATGAGGGATTTATTAGGAGTCGACACGATCAGGAACACAGGGAACACTAGTAACATTAAGATGTCAAGACATTAATGACCGGACTGGGGAAACATGCAGACTTAAATACACAACAGCAATTAACAAGACTAGAAACAGCTGGTAACACTGGGATTCCACACGGGGTAGATGAGGGGGTGTGGCACACATGAGGATCGGCATTATCGGGGGATGACACAGGGATTGCTGGATTTGACTATTTCTTGCTTAATTTTTTAATTCTTGGTTTAATTCTCAAGGTTTCTTCCTGCTAGAGGGAGTTTTTCTTTGCCACTGTCGCCTCAGGCTTGCTTGGTGGGGGTTTGGGCCGGTTACATGTAAAAATGCTTTGTTAACATGACTGTTGTTAAAAGCGCTATATAAATAAAATTGAATAGAATTAAGCTCTGCCACTTAATTTAGTATGAGTTTTATTGCACATACCCGTTATTTTAATCTGCTGCATACGCTGCCAATACCCAAGTTTTGGCTGAATTTTTTCAGAAAAATGGGATAAGGTCCTTCTACACCCACTGAAGCACTTTAATAACAGCCCACCCTAACAATACAGCGAATGTTATAACTTTACAAAGAGCATCTGATGCTAACTGGCACAACCAACACGTGCTGAATTGAAATAATAAAGCTCCTTTCATCAACAGAGGATTCCAGAACCTACATTCAATTCAGTTAATATAGTGGTCGAGGGCATTGATTCATAAGCCAAAGTTTGATGTCTCAGTTCACAGTAGGAGCTGAGTGATACTCGCTTTCAGTAATATAATCAACCCCAAAAGCCCTTGTGAGGCTTCCAGTGGTTTAAATGAATAACAAACCTCTTTGGATAAAAGCATCATTTAAGATTGTAAATGAGACGTGACCTGAACTGAACTGTAATGCAACACCCACAAACTTAAAGAACATTGTTAAATGAAATATTTAATGAATAATAAGAGCATTTTTATGGGAAGCGGTGAAAGTTCTTTTTAATGTATTGATCCACTGTCTACTGTGTGACAAAATACATTAGTTTGGTGGCTCTCAGTTGACTGCCTGTGATTAAGGTTGTCAGTATTGTAGCTTTTCACTACCAAATAGAACAAACATCTTTAAACGCTTTACTAACGACTGTTGTTGGCCACAGACATGCCTTACAAATCCGAACATTTTTACGTCAAGCTGAAGAGCTCATCGAGAGAGGGAGAGAGTGAAAGGAGTCTGCTGAACTCCCTCTTAAACAGCCCCCTCAGTGGTGCTTGCCCCCAGGTTCTGGGTCCTAGGCTGGGTACACGCCAAGCCGATGGCACAAAACTAGTGCCACCCAAGGTGGACAAATGATCGCCTCCCAGGGGCTCCAGATGACTGTGAAAATGTGCGCTGATACACAGTGACACCGCTAGTGGTGATGCTTGACATGCAGCCCAAACAAGAGTTACATTTCATCAACTAGCTTTAACGCCAATTCAAGAATCGGCCAAAACAGCAGCAGCTGTCTCAGGCAGAGCTGCCCGCAGTGACGTGACGGGCAGGCACCCGACTGCCTGACAGCTGAAAATCGACTTGATGCGTAACAGGCTTTGCGGTCCCGAAAACCATTCTGCCTTACAGAGTGTCCCCAAGATCGGCAACAGCAAAAAGAAATAAGTCACAAGGAAACTCCACCCCCCTCCCAAGACTGGGGGGATGTTGTTAGTTGTTGTCTGCAAAATCAGCTCTTGCTTTTTCATGCAGAACTGCTTGATTTATTGTCCAGTTATGGATGGGGGAGGGGGGCCGTACTCACCACAAAGATTTTCTCCACTTTGACGATCCCTTTGCCGAAAATGGTCCCGAGTTGATCCCCAACTCCGGCCAGCAGGAAGCCAAACAGGGGGATCCCAAGCAGGGCATAGATGATGCAGAACGCCCTCCCGCCTTCGGTGTGGGGGGAGATGTTCCCAAAACCTGAGGCAGCAGTGATGCAGCCAATCAGAGCTGGGTGGCGCTTTCAACCGCACACATTACACATCATTCAATGTGGAAGCTATTGCTCGCTGACACCTAGTCACCCACTGACTGGAGACCTGCAAATAGGTGGGGCCGTGACCTGCATCCCATGCTGAAACACTCCCTTCCCTTGAGTGGTTCTCTGCTGCTCGTACAGACTCAGAAGCCCTTTGCCACTGACTGGACCACAACTGAGCCCTAGTGACGAATCCCGAAGCTCTCAGACACTCAGGCGTGTCCAGGAATGGCTGTGACCATGGCTGTTCACTGCTGCTATTGGCTGCTTGTCGGGAGTAAAAACTCTCAGATTCGCTGAGATGATGCTACATAAAAAAAATGCGTCACAGGCAGGGCACTAAAAAATGTGACACGCTACTAAGTATATTCTAAATCATAGATATATATTTTTAATAAAAGGTATAATAAGCATGGATTCAATTCTGAGAATTACTCAGATTCTCGCACATTTATTTAGTAAAGTGAAAACAGGACAATATTACACATATATACTGTACATAGTTAAAATCCTTATCTGAATAAGCTAGTTAATCAGAAATGTCTACTTAAGCACAGAGATTCAATGCTTTCAATGCACCACTAATGCTGTTACTCTCCCAGATTACCAATTAGTGATGCCAAGATTTGAATAGCTTCTTAAGATGCTGAAGTACAGACACATTTTGCATGTAAATATTGTTGTGCAGGGCTAGTGCATATCTTTGGATGAACTATTGTGTTCGCCAATGCGATTCACGATCCATATCAAATTCACATTGACAGGCCAACTGCCTGTGTAAATCCCATTTAGAGAATACCCATAATGCTCTGAATCTGAATCTCAGACAGTGGAGGAGTCTAGCCGTACACTTTCATGTGTTTGCAACCATGAACTGACTGACAGAGCACTCTATTTGTTACATAATCGCAAACCAGTGCTAACCCGTGTTTTTTTTTTTTTTAAATCTCCAGTAAGCCATAAGGAAGACGTACATGGGCAAAGAACACATGAGCCTACAGTATGTTTCTGCTCTCCAGTCCCTGAAGAGCGCTTCTTCATGATTACACATTATTATGACATGCCTTTTTCTCTCTTTAGAAATCCAATTTTCTGTTTTGTAAAAAGAATTTTGTGGCATATTACATTCCACAAATTGTCTTCAAATGTCTGTTAAATGTAAAACCATTTAAAAAAGTACTCTATATTGCCTGTGGATACATTCTGTTTCCTCTGAAGATGACATACAACTTCTGATTTGATATAAGTGAAATTCAACAAAACAGCCTGTCCACGAGAAGCCGGCAGTGCAGTAATAACTTCACAGCAACGCTCGCTGTTCCTGAGCCAATAAGTGTGAAGTACAGGCCACTAACTCCCTGCCCTATCGCCCCCCCCCCCCGCACCGGAACAGCCCTCAAGCACCTCCTCCAGGTCCACACACAGGCAAATCATTTTTTATTTATAAAAAAATATATTTATTTTTTATTTATATAGGGCCAAAAATAGTCTCAATACTTCTCAACCCATGGGTCACGATCCAAATTTGGGTCACAGCAAGTTCTGAATGGGTCGTGAGGCAGTGCTGGAAATTCAAGCATTTTAAAACCAGCAAGCTCCTATGTGGATCCATGATCAGATTTCCCAGCTCCAATGCTAGAATTAACCTATATAAATGGGTCTTGGGTCTGCAACTGCTTAGTGCAAAACTAGTGAGCACTCAACCAATCCACAAAGCCAAACCACAGATGCTTAATTCAAAATTCACTTGCACATCCAATCAGATTTGTGCAACAGGCATTGACTGGCATAAAATGCAGAGTGCACTGCGTGCTTGATCATAGTGTCCATTTAAACCTATACTTGATACAGGGTCGCGACTGAGCTGGCATGGTGAGAATTGGGTCACAGTGCTAAAAAGGTTTGCGGTCCCCTCCAGTTCCAGTATTGGAGCCACACCTTGAGTTTGGCTATTAATAGCAGCCTGATTTAAAAGGCTGCGTTCCTGTGGGGTAAAGGCAAGCCTGGTGGCTTGGTACAGGTGCCTGGAGAGTCAAAACTGAGCCAGAAGCACCATATCCCATGGGACAGAGGAGCTGGAGCTGCCCATCTGTTCGTGGCGGGAGCATGGAGCACGACCGATCACCCGCAGTGCTCTTCAGCAAGTCGAAATTGAACCGTGACTAAGGGACGTTGGTTCAGTCGCAAGGGTAATTTGGGTCTGCTGTAAACGGCACGAGACGACCGTAAGGCACAGGGCATTGGGAAACCAATCCTGCAAGAGATGCTCTGATCTGTGGAGGACACCTGAGGTGCAATCTGCCGCCCCCTACAGTAGACAGTGAGCGTTCGAGGGCAGGCCGACATTAAGGTTCCAGCTGATGGACTTTCGGAGGCACCGAAAACAGCCTCAATTAGCAGTGAACATTTTGCAGCCTCATTACCGCCATAATTTATCTTGATGAAGTCTGTCTGCGGAGAAGATAAATTGAATCAAACAGCCCCTGGAACATGAGTCATCAAAATGATTACATCCAATCGTCTGACTGAGACGTTGCTCTCGATGTAAGTGTGCAGGACCTCGTACAGCGGCAAATACAATCTCATATCCCACAATAAACACTTTTTTTAAATAAGATTTTTATTTGGGCACTAAAATAATGTGGCCAATGTTTTCACCTTAAGCTCAAAACAATTAATTTAGTAAATTAGTTTAAGTTGAACCAAGGATGACGCATGGGAACTAATTATGCTAATTTTCAGCCAGAGCCTCAGCAGTTTACTAAGGTTAAGTCGTTACGTATGGAAATAAGTTGAACCTGGGGAGTTTTAGTGCATCTGAGCTGGGAATTATAGCTGCTATTTTAATGTATAAAGTACTGTACTAGTTAGCAAACAGGCTGTTGCAGTTTGCCCTGCATATTATACATACCTTAGAATAATTAGCAGACATACTATAACCAAAGCAAAAGCACACTGTGCTGGGAGCAGGACCAGAAACAAAAACTGGAGGATCGGATTACGGTTTTGTTGTGGGTTTAACAAATCAGCGTAGGGAGGAACAAAAGCAAAGGCAGTGATTTGGACGTACAGTAAGTAGGAGGGGGCAACCAGGACACAGAAACGGCATCTGAGAGTTGGGTCTGTGTTTGTGCAAATTATAAAAGTCTGTCGAAAAAACAAGTGAGATGACTTGGCCCCCCCCCCCCCCCTGGACGTCCCCAGCCCCCACCTTTCACGAGCTTTTTGACTTGCGCCACCATGCGCTCATCGTACACCCATCTTGTATATTTCCTCGGGCTTGGCACAATAAATCGAAGATGGGAACATCAGGGAGGCATTTTTTAAAAACTGCACAGGGAGAACTTTAGCAGTTAAGGTAATTGAGTCTGATCACGCACAACGAGGTGTGAAGTTCTTCACGCAGTGCCGACGATCCCCATTTTGGTTAATTTCATGCAACACTCCGACTGGCTGGTCAGCATGACAGGGCCATGAACGAGCCTCCTCCCTTCTACGACCGGGGGCCCCCGTTCTTGCAGGCCTGCCGTCCAATTACCAATTGATCAGCGAATGAATGCTTGAAGGAGGTTCGGCCTTCCATCCTTCAGGTGATTTGTATAATTAAGCTAAGAGAGAGAAAAACAGCCTCAAAGTCACCAAGGCCATGTGAGCAACGATTTCAGAACGCTTTCAACACGGGATGAGCAGAAATAGCATGTATGTTTTGAGGTATATGCTGCTATGTTTTAGTATATGTAATAATGGTATTAATATCATTTATTAATACCATTATAAATGTAAACTGTTTGGCAAAAAATCAAAAAGGTTTAGCCTAATTTTTGTATAAATAAAGTCCTCAACAGCTTCTTTCCCCAACAAGATATCTCCAGTCATGCAGGTCAAATCCTTGCATATGTAATTATGATTCTCTTATTGCACACTAAACAGTTTATATATAATCATGCAAACAGGCCAGCTGTGCTTGTTTGTTTCTATATAAATTGAATTAGAATGGGGAATCCTAGTTTTCACTGTGGTGGACTGGCATTGTTTCCATCGTCCTGTGCTTCCTGTGATGGGTTCCAGTTTAAATGCAGCCCTCTATCCTTATACTGAATAGTCATTTGGATGAAACTGAAACTTATTGATATTGTTGGTGAATCCATCTGTCAAGCTAGGCGGCCTCATGAAGGGGTAACGGCCCCAGGACGTCTTACCGATTGTGGTGATGACGGTGCCGGCGAAGAAGAAGGAGCTGCTGAGGTCCCACAGACTCGTCTGATTGGACGCCGAGGGGTTGACCCCCGTCCGGATGGCTAACACCACTTGCTGCAGACATAAGTCAGCATACAGCTGGTTACCCTGAGCGTGTCACTGGCCGGCATTTAGCAGATGCTTTAATCCAAAGCAACGTTCACTTGAGAAAGCAGAGTCAGCCAATCATAGGAGTACTTGGGGGTTAAGGGCGCTGTTCAGGGGGCTCCATTGGTGAAATCACTCTGCCGACCTCAGAATTTAAACTGGCAACCTTCTGATCGGCACAGTGGTGCAGTGGTTAGCGCTGTTGTCTCACACCTCTGGGACCAGGGTTTGAGTCTCCATCATGGCTCCATGTGTGTGGAGTTTGCATGTTCTCACTGTGTCCTTATGGTGTTTCCTCTGGGGCTCCCCATAGGTGTGTGGGAATGGTGTGTGAGTGTGCCCTGCCATGGGTTAGTGCCCTGCAATGGGCTGGTGCCCTGTGGTGGGTTAGTGCCCTGCCTTGGGTTAGTGCCCTGCCATGGGTTGGCGCCCCATGGTGTGTGAGTGTGCTCTGCGATGGGTTGACACCCTGGCTGTTCTCTGCCTTGCACACCTATAGCTTCTGGACCCTGAATAGGATAAGTGGCTGCAGAAAATGCATGGATGGATCTTCTGATCACATGCACCCACAGAGCCTCACACTGCCCCCAAAAAGCAACACGGCCTTAAACCCATGTCCTTCAGGGATACAACAATGATTGCTAGATAATAGTTCATTCTATTTATAACTATAATATTATAAATGCTAATTCAGGTTAAACACAAATATTATCCATGCCTGTTCAGATAAACAAAAACAGAAGGTAATTTCCACATTAACACATTTCCTGCACTCTATAATCCATTTCAGGTTCCCTTTTAGCTCACAACAGTAAAAGACCATTCACTCCTATAACATCACACCCTTGAGGCTCATTACTGACTGTTCCTGTTCTATACGTCAGGTTTTATTTCCCCTGAATTTCCCAGAAAATGATTTTTGCTGAATCTGCAGTTTACAAATATTGTTATATGTGTTTTGCAATGATGAAACTGTGACTCACAAGATCTGTATGATTATAAATCCAGGGCTCAAGTTGCGATGGAATGCAGGAGGATGGCACCACCCCGTGGAAAAAACTTACAAAAACCATCCACTTTGATAATATAACCCCCCCCCCAGCATCCCCCTAAATTGTTCTGCATAGGTGAAGGTAAATCTATCAGAAGTGGAGATTTCAGGTCCAGAGAGTATAAATCCAGATCAAGATTTTGTTTCAACCAACCAGTACTCTGTGACTGTGTCTCTTTATACTCAACTGGATGGTTGAAACAAAATCTTGGTCTGGATTTATACTCTCTGGACCTGAAATCTCTACCTCTGAAATCTACCAACTATATGAGGGCAGATTCCTATCCGAAACACGACTTAATCCGGGCTGCTGATGTGTTCCATCCTCTGTTGGTTTGACTTAAGGTTAAAAGAAAATTTGCATATGAAAGTCCAGGCTTCCACGAAAAAAATCTCCTTCTGCTGTCAGTGTGAAATAAAATCTGCAGGTATTTGTTTAATGGTGTTTCCAACAATGCAGGTTAGTGTCATACGATGATGCAACCACAGTACTGCTTAAAGAAGTATAGAACACAGATCAGCCATAACATTAAAGTATAGAAGTATAGTACGCAGATCAGCCATAACATTAAAGTATAGAAGTATAGTACACAGATCAGCCATAACATTAAAACCACTCTCAGATGACGTGAATGACATTGATTATTTTGTCACAACAATACACATGTAGGGTGCCATTATATATTAGGCAAGTGAACAGTCAGTTCTTGAAGCTGATGTACTGGAAGCAGGAAGAATGGGCAAACTTAAGGATTAGAGCAACGTTGACAAGGGCCAAATTGTCATGGCTAAATGACTTGGTCAGAGCATCTCCAAAACGCCAGGTCTTGTGGGGTGGCCCTGGCAAGCACGGGCCAGTACCTGCCAAAATGGGTCAAAGAAAAGCTAGGAAAACTTTGGACCTGGCATTCATGTGGATGTAACTTTGACACGTACTGTACAGTATCACCTACCTAAACATTGCAAACCAAATGCACCCCTTCATAGGACTGGTTTTCCCCGATACCAGTAGCCTCTTTCAGCAGAATAATACGTCCTGCCACACTACAAAAAATGGTCGGAATGGTTTGAGGAACATGAGAAAGAGATCAAGGTGTTGACTTGGCCTCTAAATTCCCCAGATCAATCTGAGCATCTGTGGGACGTGCTGGACAAACAAGTCAGATCCATGGAGGCTCCACCTCGCAACTTCCAGGAATTAAGGGATCTGCTGCTAACGCCTTAGTGCCAGATACCACAGGACACCTTGTGGAGTCCATAGATCGGCAGGTCAGAGCTGTTGTGGCAGTATGAGTGGAACCTGCAGAATATTAGGCAGGTGGTTTTAATGTTATGGCTGATTGGTGTAAATGTGTATTTCTGAGCCTTAGATATTAAGTTGCCTGGGGAATCTTTATTCAGGGGCCAACGGGGAATCTAAAAATTGAATTAATTAAACTATGATTTTATGTAATTATCATAACTACTTCACATTGAATATTTAAATCTGTTCGTCATCATTAGCATGTCGTTAGCATAAAATTGGAACCAGGAAAATGCCTTAATGAAAGTGAATTTTAACCAATATATTAAGATTAATTTTCAAAAAAAGTGATGAGATCTTTTCTCTGATATTTTGATGAAAGCCTCACCACTACTGTGAAAAGTTTCAAGAAATTAAAAAAGAAAAACACAACACACGTGAAATTCCCTTTGGAAGGAAAGCCCTTTTGGGAACTGAAAATAGAGAGCTGTCCATGGTCCTAAGTAACCAGACTTTCATACCTGGTCATTCTTAGTTTGTAATGCTTCCAAAGTAAGGATGCATTATCCTGTCTCAGTAAATACTAGTGAGGCATGATATCAAAATCCATGATGATGGGGACTATCAGTGTAAATCAGCAGCTGATTTTGCTGTTTAACATTGGTTTATATTTGTATATTTTATATTTATTTGGTGACTTACAAGTGAGATAACCTTGGGTTCCGAGGAGGATCAGCCATCACCAGCGGATGGAGCCATTAGCATTAGCGCCTTGGTCAAGGTCCCAACAATTATCCAACTACAAAACTCAAACTTTCAGGACTCTAAGCCTTAACCTGCTAAACTACACACAATCTATCAATTGTTTGATGTTCGTAAAGTCACACAAATCGTAGGTGGCCTTGTTTTGATATGCCTTAGCGATCCCGAAGGAGAAACTTGGTGACATTTTTTTCCCTGATGAAGAAGGAATTCAAACCCACAAGGACAAAGCACAATGCACTGGCGGCCTAGTGCCTAAACCATTGGTCACCTTCTCAGAGCTGTTTGGCTTGAGGTCAACTTTTGTAATGAATTACATTGTGTCATAATCTTATACACCCAAAGGTCAAGCAAGACACGACCAACTAATCCACCTGCTTCCTCTAAAATTCTTTGAAACAGCCACCCGTTGACATTTCAGCAGGTAGCACAACCTTAGACACCTTAAAGATCTCCTGCAGGCAGAAATCCAGACCCAACTCCAATGCATAGACTAAAACCTCGGGTTTCATTTCAGGAATGCAGCGGACTTACATGCATAGCAAACAGGACCAGATTCAGATGGGGAAGCTGCACTCAGCAAAGTTTTAACCTAAATTACTAAAACAACCATATAAATGTGATTCAGTGTTACTGCACACAACCTTAGGCAGTCTGAACAGGAGTTATTAATAGCTATAACAATAACTTGGTTTTTAGGCCAAATTCCTCACAGAACCCTTCAAACTTCGCCAAACAGGTTTCATTATTTATTCTGATATTAAAAAATAGCTCCAAAGCCATTGCATGAACCAGTCATGGGAGTCCATCTCTATTTATCTTCCTGATGGGGACCTCAAACCATGGCTCAGTGGCCAAAATGCTGTCCTTCAGCCAAGAAAGCCTCCAAAACAATGTTACAATGTTCATGCCAGGCAGCCTGTGGCTAAATAAAATCCCAGTGCTTCTCCAATACTGTCGATAAAGGGCACATGAAGGGTTTCATCCCTTTAGGGATCGGGTGGTTTGGTAGATGGCTGAGGAGCAAAAGTAAGCAGGCGTGAAAGAAAGGGTAGTCATGTGATATCCCAGTGGATGGTTATATGCGTATGGAATGTTCTAGACCAGGGGTCTCCAACTCCGGTCCTGGAGAGCTACTACCCAGTCGGTTTTCTATCCTACCCGGCTTCTGATGAGCCACACCTGCTCCTGGTATTTACCTGAGAACAGGTGTGGCTCATCAGAAGCCAGGTAGGATTGAAAACCGACTGGGTAGTAGCTCTCCAGGACCGGAGTTGGAGACCCCTGTTCTAGACTCTAGCACTCAACACTACCCCCCCCCAGCAACTCCAGTCTTGATGGGCCAGTTGGAAGATCCACTGCACCCAACCATGTGAGAATCCAATGGACATATTTCCATCTAAAATCACCTGTCACTTGAAATCACCAATCACCTTTGTCACCTTCGTGTTTAGGATACCGTATGTCAGATCAACCTACTTACACCTCTTGGGAATACTTCATTTTTTGATGTTATATATTTATCTAGAATCTCAGAAAGTTACAGCATTTCTTTTATTTATAGCTCATATTGCTGTCAGGGGTGAAGAGTGTTTGATCATTTGAGTCTGCCGATGTACACAGCACAGAGCTTTTATGTACAAACCATCACCTAGCAACCTAAAAATCTTACCAACCATGCTGTCTGCTTGAATTCTGTATGAAGAGTGTCAAGAAGTTTCACTCAGGAAATTGTTTGCAAATGTCAAGAGCAGGTGTTGTGTCAGAGGGAAAATCACCTTCAGAAAATAAGTAGTTTGTTACCTGCACAAGTTCCTCCAGAGCTGATAAATTGACACAGGAGTGACTGGCGAGGAACTTGAGCTTTGTGGTCTCGATCGCCTCTTTCTGAGCGATCTCATGGGGTTGCTCCAGGGCTTTGAACACGGTGGCCCCGATGATGAGGTAGACCACCACCAGGAGGAAGATGGCCGACACAGTCTTCCACCTCATCACTGTAGTGATGGTGTCCTCTTCGGTGTTTAACACGATGGGTTTGGTGGAGAAGGACAAGCGAGGCTTGGAGTTATGAGCGGCTGTTTTTGGATCCAGAAGATCAGGTGCAGCCACTGGAGAGGGAACAGAACACACCCAGTATTCAGACATCATCCTAGTTAACAGAAAACTTTGAGGAATGCTAAAGTCCAACAAACGCTTAAATGGTCAGTCCAAGGACATTTGTTTGAGATTTAACAGAAAATTTAGTGTTGTCAGATTTTTTTAATTACTATCAGCAGAAACGAGCAGGAATTGCAAAAATATGTACATAAGCAATACATAAACTTAGACTAAGGTTTTTAAAACTGCTTCACATGCAAAGTACATCTCATACGGTTTTGCTGTTTCAATGAGGTTCAAGTTTAGATTGACAGACATGCAGCGAACAGAGAAAGATGCAAATTTCTGTAAAACTCTAAGTAATCTATCATGTGGAACAAATGCGAGTGAAAGGAGATTATGTTAATTTAGCGATTGTCTGTCGTCTTGTCAATGTGTGGCAGTTAAATACAGAATTTAAATTAGAAAGTCTTGCCAAATTACCCCAGGCTAGTGTGATTAGTTTTAACTGAATCGTAGCGCACCTGCTTTTCACATTACGGCGTTGGTCCTTTGGGTGTTAGGGTATAGAGGGCGCTTCTATCACACTCAGCCAAAAAGGCAGTGGGTCAGAATAAAAGAACAGATTGCAATTTCTTTGCCAGAGAGTGTTGCTTTGTCTGTAAGTTTTGCACTCATATCTAGCGAGCAGATGCCATCCCCACCAAGAGTGACATTTGGGAAATATAATTAAACAGACGAAAACTCAACTGCATTGGCAACCGACAGATATGACATACTACCATGAACACCAATGACGAGATAAGACAACAAGCGGTGAAACGTTGAAGATTAACATGAGCTGATTAGCATATTTCAGTGCTAATGATATAAAATATAACCGAAAATAGTAAAATAGATGCTCAAATACTCACATGAAGCATTAAAACGTCGGTATACGTTTAAATGAACAGCATTTAAAAGGAAATTAAATAATTTGACAACAGTCAGACCAAGAAGTTTTGACTTAAATCAAGTTGCTTGAATTCGTTTTCCTAGCCATGCAGTTCATATAGGCTTCTGTTGTGTATAATAATTTAAAAGGACACTTTAAAGATGCATAAAATTGCTCACGTTAGATGAAAAAGTATACATGCCCGTTTCAGACAGCAACCATAGCTTTACTAATAGTGTTACGTGACCTGAGCCGACAGCAGCTTTAAGTGATAATGTAAGCGTTTCGTCTCTAAATGACCATGATCAAATCTACTTCAAAATAACGCGAACAGTCATTCATAGCCTATATTAACCCTTTGCGGATTATTCCGGTTTTATTACTACGGATTTTATTGAATCACAATATTCGTGGTTGAAATAACACCATCCTTATATAATTATAGCCTAAGCATTTGTGCTACTCTGTTTGGTTGGTTTTGAAATCCAGTTTTTCAGCGAAGTCTTGTATTTCACGTTTTACAAGTATGTCGGATGATCGATATAAAGTCTATCGTATCAGTATGCATTAATTGGTCAGAATTCATCTAAATGTTAGATTATACGTATACGTGTTAGAAACAGCTGCATATATATCCTCAGTACACTACAATCCCACGTTAGTGCACAGCAGTGCGCCCCCGATCGTTTATCAAGAGTTGTCTGTTAAACGTTTTTCATATTACTAGGCTATATATTGGGACGACTGTGATTTCCCGAACTGCACGATTACTTCCTAATTCACGTTTTGATAACGTGGCTGTGAACTCTGTACAATATCAACCAATATCCCTGTTCCAATTGATTAATATTATCAAAGTAATATCCATAGTGCATTATGATAGTAGTTATTGTTCCTGGTAATAATAATATAATAATAATAACATCATTTATTATCAATAATTTATTTTCTATTCATGTAAATTCAAAGGTCCTTTCTATTTAAGGTATCAAACAACAACCAATTACTGTTATTCTGAGTAGGGAAACGGTCATATTTTTTGCACTGTGAATAATTGTTGGCTCACTTACTTCTTTTCTACCAAATGTCCGTTGCTTGTTCTTCTTCATCAGCAATTATTTCCCAGATTATATCCGCGATGCCTGTTTTCTTTCTTCTCCTCTCGCCGGCGGCTCCGCTCGATCTGACCGCTTATTCGCACATGGTACAAAGCGATTCCTGCAGCATTTAGTCACAGATTTAGGCTCCTAAACACATGTCGTCTACAAATATTTCTTACAGAATTACACTTGAAACCCGTGGTGGGCAAAACAAGAAAAGACTGGGAAAAAAATGGGAAGAAAATCATTTCTGCATGAATAAAACAATAAAAGAATTACGGCTCTATAAGATGCATTGATATCGAGGAGCAAATTGAGTTCTCACGCCCTAAATCACTAACTGAGGCGGTAAGCTCGATGGAGACCGGTTAAGAAAAAGAGGAGAACATTGTGCTCATCATGAACACCCAAAAGCGCGTTTCCAGCGTGAGAAAACGATATGTTCCTCACATCTGCGCTCCTGCAGACAACGCGATACTCAGACGATGTACTCTCCACATTTCCCCCCTGAAATATCGGTTCGCTTGTGGCCTTAAGTTTCCGATGGTAAAGTTTTTTTATATACAAATCAACAATTCCCTTGGTAATCCAAAGGTTGATAAGGATGTCAATGCACTATTTAACATACCGGCCTTTGAATGCATGGATTTCAAATTATACCAGGGGTACGTTTCAGACCAGTCAACCGAAGGAAATTGTATTAAAGCAATACCAGCCATTTCTGACAACAGACAACATTCACTTTATGCCAGATGCTGAAACTCTGCATGGAATGCAGTTCCATTGTAGTTGTAATACAATTTAGGTTAATGGTGTCTCAGTAGAATACTGAATCTCCTAATGAATCGATATGGACATTGATTATTGTTATATATTAAATGATCACGTAATCAGTGGTTTAAAAAACTAAGGTTGTTCTTAAAAAGTAGATAGTGCATAGTATCTTTGTGTTTTGATTTACTACATCACATATTTGCGGTGTTTAGCTTAGTATACATCATTTATATTTTGGGCCCTTTAAAAAATGCTGACGCCCCCCCCTTGAATCTATCAGATTATCCATGCCAACCTGGTCAGGTGTGTGGGGGGGCTGAACCCTGGCATAGGTCACAAGGTAGGGGTAAACCCTGGATGGGATGTGATAGGATACATTGACTTTTTTTATTAATAAATTAGTTGTGTCCTTTGGAGGTCACTTAAATTGGAGCAGGTGGTGGGGATGAATGAGCACATCTGCATTCAGCTCTGAAACGATATTGATTTCTGAGGGAACTGGGATTGTCCAATATGGCACCTGAAGTGAATGACACCAAAGGAAACGCCGGGAATGGCAGCCGTGTCTTATGGGATTCCTGCTTTTCACTCGTCTCCCTCCCCCTGACCACCCTTTTTAAATGTGTCTCGCTTACTGGTAATGAGCGTGCGCAATCCATCAATCGTTCATTCTTCATCGGAGAATCGAATCACACTGCAGTGCATTGTCTATTTTCAAATAGAATCAAAATGGAATTCTTTGCATTTAGGTGACGGCGTAGAAAAAAAAATTGCTCCTGTAAAATCGTGGGTTATGTATATGACAATTATACTTCTACAAACAAGCAGTAACACTAATCAAAAATATACACTCAGCACCCAATTTATTAGGTGCACCTGTTCATTAATGCAGACAGCCAGCTCATACAAAGAATGAATCATCTTTCTGCAATTGAATACATATATATAGCATGCAGACAGGGTCTAGAGGTGTAGGTACTGTGCAGCTAAGCGTGAGATTGGTGAAATCACCTGATCTAACTGATTCTAATTGTGTTATGATTGTTGGTACCATGTGTTTTGGTTCTAGCATCTCAGAAACAGCCACCCCCTTGTGATTTTCACACACTACAGTGTCTTGAGTTTACAGAGAACAGTGTGTCAAACAAAAAACATCCAGTCAGCAGTAGTTCTGTGGCTGAAAACACATTAATTAGAGAGGTCAGAGGGGAATGGCCGGACTCATTAGAGTCAACAGGAAGACTGCAAGTGCAAAAATAACAGCTCAGTACAATGTGGTGTGTAGAAGGGCAGCTTTGAATGCTCCACCCCTCAACACATGAAGTTTTCCTGGATATGCTATTAGAAAAGAAAGCCAATTATTTAATATTTCTATCCATACATAATTCATTGCAGTTGATCCAGTTATAATGCACAATTCTTTGGAAGCACAAATTGAGAGTTGGTCTGTAAAGATGATTTTCACTGTGCAGTTTCACCAGGCATATCTATGCAATTTCAATTGGCAAGTCTTTTTTTAAATTAGATTGAATTAATTAAGGTACAGTGGGGGTGGCTTCTTTATACATTTTCCAAATTTCACTTTCGGCTATGTGATCCTATTAGTGGGGCATCTGGCTGAGGAATTTGAATTTTTGATGGTAGGTAAGGACCCTAGGGTTTGCTATATTTGAATTACGCTTTAATTCTTTAATTCTTAACAGCGCAAAAAACAAAGTACTTCAGTGTTCCAATCCAGCATCATGTAGCATGTGACGGATGTAGACTTCAAAACAGTTTTCACTTATTTAATGTAAGACAAAGTGCGGGACATGGTGGCCTTATTTTTTGAAATGTTCCTAATCCTTAAACAAACCATTTCCATGATAATTAACTGCGGTAAATCCTAATCCTGGAAATAAAATCTTACCAAAAAACTTTCCAGTACTGAGTAAAGCAGTGGAAAATGACATAGGATTCGTTCCAAACTACGCCCAGTCATCAGATTCCTTATACACCTTCAGGAAAGCCTGATACCACGCCGTGTTCCCTGAATGTTCTGATGCACTTGTTGCTGAGTTGTCTCATTAACTTCTTGCTTTGTCTTTGAAGTTGTCGTGCAGCTGTTTCTAAGATACTGGCTTACATTTGTACCTGGGCGTTCACTGGAAGCTCATCCTGGCCACACTTATGCCTAGTCGACATGTTTATAATGTGCTGTTTGCTTCATTTGTACAGTATGTCGCATTGGACAAAAAAGTCTGCTTAATAAAAGTACAGGTAAATGTAAAGTATATAAGTAATATATCATTTTTGTGAGTAATATATCATTTTTGTGAGTAATATATCATTTTTGTGAGCTCTCTTTTTATTGTGTTGCTACATGCCAAGAGTAACGTTTAATTTAATGTACTTCCAGCTTCAGACAAAATTGTAATGGCGCCTTTCCAGTGACAGAAAGGTCAGAACTGTTGGATGTGGTCCACCAATTGCCTTTCTGACGCTAATTATTTCTTCAAATATGTAATTTGGCAGTCTCACTTCATCGCTTTTGACCTGCCATCCCGTGTACAGGCTGTCCTCTCTGCAGCCACCATGGGGGGAAGGGGTCTGCATGTCAGGAAGGGGTCCGCATGTCAGGAAGGGGTCCGCATGTCAGGAAGGGATCCGCATGTCAGGAAGGGGTCCGCATGTCGGGAAGGGGTCCGCATGTCGGGAAGGGGTCCGCATGCCGGGAAGGGGTCCGCATGTCGGGAAGGGGTCCGCATGTCAGGAAGGGGTCCGCATGTCAGGAAGGGGTCCGCATGCCGGGAAGGGGTCCGCTCTGGCAGACTGTTTGCCAAATCCTTTGTCTCTGTGTCCTACAATGTGAGACTAAAGCAAGTTCGGCATTGGAGATGAAAATTATTGAATTACGGTGCTGAGGCAGTTGATGTTGTACCTTCTAGGGCTCAGTACGACCTGGTATGGTCTAATTGTTTGATCATGAGCAATGGACCTATGAAATCATTTACCCATTAGTGTACATCATACCCATTAGTGTGGATTAGTATTGAATATATGAGGATTTTGGACATTACAGTAACCCTTGGTTGGATAATGCATAATATATTATATTTTTAGATTTTATTTTGTAACCAAATAAGAAGAAAACAAATTAAGCAAATGTTCTCTTTAGGTGTTTTTATCTGATTGAAAAAGAACTAAACCAGATATCCATCTATCTCGACCGGTATCCATCCTCTGCAGGCACATGTGGGGGGGGGGGGGCTGGAGATGGCTGAACGCGTGGCCCTTTCACCCCCCCTTTGAAGGTACTGAATGCACTTTTTTGTGCTATTCACTTATGGGTGCCCATGATCACCGACTTAGTAAATCCCTCCCCCCCCCTCCCCCACTCCTGGTCGATAACTTCCACTGTTGAGCGCCTGTCCCTCAAAAAGATGATGCACTGATGTTCTCTGGCAACATATTTATATCACTGAGAAATCTGGTACTAGTTGACGTCACTGAAAAATCTGTGTGGCATTTCTACAAAGTTTCTACTTCAGGAATCAGACTTTTTTCAGTTGTTTCCTATGGCAACATTACTCATTACTTGCTATTTTAAAAGCTGCTACATTGTATGGGTGAAAAGTAAATGCCTCGTCATGACAACTGTTTTTATAGTCTGTTTGATGATTTCCCTGCAAATCATATTTCTTGACTTGCATTGCAGTGATACAGAGGATTTGATTATGTTATTTCATGCTGTTGTTAACATTTCTGGGGGGCAGGTATTGAAGGCACAAGAACGTTTGAGATTCCTGTGCTGTTAAACAGTGAACACGTGACATCATGCGTCTATTTTGCTAACAAGCACTGTTCTGTGTAGACTGGTGCCCCTATTCCCGCATATGGGCCCGAGTGCTGTGTCTCTCCAGTTGGTGTCATTAGAACGATTCTATTGGCTGGTAAAACTGACCCCCCTCGTGGCACCAATGTGCGAGAAAAACTCACACTTTTGCACAGGGTCACAGATCCCAAAGCCACGCCAGATCATTAGATATGTGCTGGCTGAATATTCACATACTCAGTTTTGACAGCTTCCAGACAGTCCACTACAGTTTAATTGTATAATGATTTATTTCATGTCACTCCAGAAAAGGAGTTATACAATTCTGTAGCCAACACCTTTTCTCAGAGCCAAGTACAATTGCATTTTTCTTTTCTCAGTCTGACTCCTGTCTCATCAGGCAGAGAGGGAGTCATTTTCTCAGTCCCTGGCATAATTAATTTCTCCCAGTAAACTGGGTGGAACAGCTTGTAGGAGATGTCAGTCCATTGAATGAAACACTCACATAGTACAGGCCAGTTGAACTCACTGCATGTTTTTCTAAGATTTGCTCAGAGACTGGAGTAGCCAGAGACACGAGGAAAACAGGCAAACACCACACACACCCCATGGGGTTGGGGATTTGAACCCACAACCTTACAGGTGTTAGACCAACAACCCAAAGTAAATGTCAGTCTTCCTTATAAAGAAACTTAAAAATGGCTGCCATCAGTGATTGATCATTCACTCATGTGAAGCGAAGCTCTGTGTGGGGGTTAACATAACAGGAATTGCTCGGACGAGGTGCCCAAAAAGCGTGGTGTCTGTTCCAGCCAGGAGAGCATCAAGTCTCAGACTGCGATGTTTGCGTCAAGCAGTTGTGAGAGAAAATTCCCTCAGGCTGCAGTGTTACGAGTAAACAGGCCTGCAAGAGCCGCTCTGATGTGTCAGCGCTAAGGCGCTACTCTGCACACGGGTGCAAATCACAGGCTTCTGACCTCCAGCACCCCGTGAAGTGGGAGGGGGGGATACGGGAGCAGCAATGGCAGGATTAATGGGCTTGCAGCCCCAGTCCTGAGGGACACCCCCATGCAAACAATCCAGCTGACTGTAGCAACAACACAGAAATCCCTGTCTTGTTCTGTACCTATTCTTATGTGGCTTTACAACAAATGGATCACTTGGTTTTACAGCTGAACGTATTATCGGAAAATGTCTCTATGTCATGCATGAGTCCCCGTTATTATAACTACAGACGCTCCTCTACTTTCAACTTACGAACTTTCAGACATACAAACGAAGAGGACTGTAAGTCCAAATTGTGTTCATTGGGTTCCCGTTTCCTGTCCGCAACATTAAATTCTTTTTTTCTGCGTGCCAATTCCAGGTAGTACGACTTCTGGCCGTTAATCCTGCCACACAGCAGTGTAGCGTGCGTACTCCCAGTAGCGTGCGTACTCCCAGTAGTGTGCGTACTCCCAGCATCCTAGTTCTTTGTACTTGCGGATACCCTTAAAATGATGTTAAATAATGACTTACGTTCGGAACGTAACTCATTCATAAGTAGAGGAGCATCTGTACACATAAAATGATGAAAAAATATAAATCAGTCTGCCCCTCATTTGAGCCCTGGCTGGGACCCACCACTGGGAGCAGCGTCTGCATGGTTGGACTGCTAACAAAACCCTACAGTTTCTGTTCCGATATAAAATGCTGTTATTGCCCCATTACCAGCTGATGAGGTGGGGGACTGGTTACGATGGTGAACTGTTCTAAATACTCATCAACACTTCTACTTTACATATTATTTAATACCACTATGTTAGGTTAATGTGGAGTATATTACCTACCAAAGGATTTTTTTTCGGTGCAAGAATTAATTAAATACTTTATTTTAATTTATTTTAAGATAAATATCCTCTTCCTTGTGGTCTGTCTTGGCAGGACTGGATGTCCTGCATTATTAAGCATTAATGTCACGCATGATGAAATCTGGGGATGGTGCCTCTGCATCTTAGCAGACTGACATCCCACCAACATTTATGCACTTTTATTGTACTCAGTAGAGCACAATAAAATCAACTGATTCATTTTTTCTTATCCACTGCGATAACCCCCCCCCCCCCCAGTGCCTCCCAATCTTCATTGGCTCTGAGTGATGTCAATCATAGCACACGTCCTCAATACAAATAAGACACGATGCAACTGTAATTTTAGTAGTTACACAAATAATTTTTTTAGTACATTTCCTCTTTGGAAGCCCCACCAACCCCATTTTACTGCCCCCTCCACCGCACCCCCATGCCCCTCTCCTGAAAATAACATGCACCATCGCGGGCTTCTGGGTGCCGTTTGTGACACTGATGCTTCGTGTTTTTGTGCCTATTCACGCTGCGATTATCCTCGTGACCGGAGCTTTCTTGGCATTTCTCACTCCCAAATGATCAGCCGTCTCCAGGGGAGCTATGAGTGATGACGAGGCTGAGTGCCCCCCCCCCCCCCCAAACTCCATTACCTCCACACACTTACCCCACTGGTACTGCCTACCAAACTCAAACCCATTTGGATACAGAATATAAATGGGGTAGTAAGGAACAGAAACCCCACCCGGGGCATCTAGAATCTTGTTACCCCCCCCTCCCCCCCCCGGCAGTGGAGGTTGCTATGGCTAACTGGAGCTCCCACTTGACACCTGTAGCTACTGCCATCAAAGCCGCTTTTCCCCTGGCATGACTGTGGCTCTGCCCTCCTGCCTGGCACCGGCTACAAGACGCCCTGTTTACATCATGCACTTAGCTAACTGCTCACTCGGCTCATTCGGAACATTTTTATTAAATTCCAACGAAGCGGCTCAAAGTCACCATGGCAACCATGTGTGGACCAGCCACAGGCTTTTCTCCCATGTTTGTGGGCCGACACTGACATCTCTCAAGGCACTAAGCCGTCACCATGAAATATTCCAGCAGCGCCACACATTCAGTGAGAATCTGCAGCAACATGCGATATGTCTCTTTCTCCAAACATCACTCTCGTGTCCATTAGGACAGACTCAAGAGGGTGCCTGATGTCTATCCCAGTCAGTAGAGGGTGGAAGACAGGGGACACCCAGGACGGGATGCCAGTCCATCGCAGGGCATGCTATGGGCAAGTTAGAGACACCAATTAGCTTAACTGCCTGTCTCTGGACTTCAGGAGGAAACAGACAAAATACGAGGAGAATGTACAAACTCCCAGGGCAGAGATGGGATTCAAATCCCCTTGGACGGAAGGCAATAACGCTACCCCTTGCACTACCTACATATATACATATTAATTGTACAATATGTACAATTAAAAACAATGACATTTTAAAGATAACAATTATATCTTAATAATATATATAAAAATCAAAACAACCCCTGTCTCGCACACACACTGGTATGGAGTGTGGAAGCAGGCACAGGAATCCGGGGAGTCGGGTGAACACGGGGTTTATTTTGGGTCAAACACACTTAGGAGCACCGAACAACAGGGACGAATAGCCACACTGACGTCAATGACGTTACTGACGTTAACGACCGGACTAGCGAAACATACACTGACGTGCACTTAAATACATACTAATTAAACACAACTAGAAACCGCTGACAACACGAGGATTGCACACGAGGTAAACGAAGGAAATAGTGGCGCGCAGGAGGATCAAACGAGCGGGACGTGACCCCCCAACTGGAATAAGCTGCTGGAAGATTTGTGGATCCATTTTCCGAAATCACTTATCTTATTCAGGGTTGCGGGGGTCTGGAGCCTATCAGCACAAGGCAGGGAACAACCCAGGATGGGGCATCGACCCATCACAGGGCACAGTCACACAAATTAGTCACTCATATATAGGGGCAATTTGGTAACTCCAATCAGCCTCAGCATGTTTTTGGACTGAGGGAGGAAACCCAGAGTACCTGGAGGAAACCCCACAAGGACATGGGGAGAACATGCAAGCTCCACACACGTGGAACCATGGCAGAGATCTGAACCCTGGCCCCAGAGGCGCTAACCACTCCACGACCATGCCACCTCAGATGTGTGAATATTCAAAAAAGTATTTAACAAACTGGCTCGTACAGATTCAGCACCTGTAACTCCCTCTGTGTAGGAAGCTGCACTTCTTGTAGTCAGGACTCTCTATAATTAAAGTAAATACAGATCACTGTCAGACATCAGCCACAAAACCCTGATTTGGTTATTCTTGCAGTAAAGAAAACTCAAACATTATCTCATTATAAAGTATAAAGGAGTATCTCCTACTCGATCCTTTTCAAATCCTCTGCACTGCTTTGAATTCAGCCTTAACTCCGACTGGAGCAAGGCAGGGATAAGCACCTTGGCATTTTATGTACCCGCTCTTATCATTGAGGGTACATCAAATATTCAGAACTCCATTGAATGAAAACAATGAAGGTCTTCAGCCATCACCCCAAGGCTTCCAGCACAAAACAAGCACCATATGCTTACCAGTGGTGTCAGCAAAAATGTTATTTCTTTCTGCGGTTTTCTCCAAGTGAATGGAAGCAATGCATTCTTTTTGTATCAATTATTCATTTTTCGCGGCAGATGTATACACAGTTGCGACGGTGCGAGGCGTACCTTATGTACTAGGGATGTGCATTTCCATAACTGTGGTTGATCTGACACACATCTCGATACATTGCCAATGATCCGATATGATCCGTCAAAAATTATTGCCCACATTTTTAAATAATTTATGAATAAATCAGATTTTACTCAAGCAAAGAAGTTCTAAGCGATGCATGCTGACCTCAGCCCACATTGTATCAAGTGCACACATTTTACTATGAGCAAAAGTGAGCAAAAGATCTTTTAGGCGTATCCAGCCATGCTTGCTGAGACATTCAATGTGATTTGGGCTAATGGCTTAATATACTAAACATTTTGATTGACACTGGCTAACAGGCATAGACTGTTACTTTGTTGTCTGCTATGGAGTTGCCAATCACCTACAAATGGCCTATTGGTCAGTAGCATAAACATCAGGTAGCCTTCACTACAATGTATTGTAAGCTTAAATTTACCACCATACTGTAATGTTACATATTATGTGAGGATATATTCATAGATTTATTGCTTTGACAGACATAATCTCACGCTAGGTTGCACTTTCATTATCTTTGTTGAGGTGGTGCAGTGGGTACTACTGTTGCTTTATACCTCTGGGACTAACCTTCGAATCACCACCATGGCTCAGTGTGTGTGGAGCTTGCATGTTCTCCCTGTGTTGATGTGGGGTTTCCTCCTGATACTCTAGTTCCCAACCCCCACAGTCCTAAGGTAAATTGGAGTTACTGTACTAAATTGCCCAGAGTTGAGAGTGTGCCCTGTGATGGGTTGGTGGCCCATCTGGAATGTTCTCTGCCTTGTGCCTATAGGCTCTTGAGCCCCCCTATGACCCTGAATAGGATATTCAGTTACAGAAGATGGATGGTTAACTTTGTTCTAGTAACATAAATCTGAGGTATGTGTTGAGATTGTGTTGACAATTGCATCCAACATAGGCTTTGCATAAATTAAGCCTATATAGAATTTACTGCTAACACTGCATGCAATTTGAAAGAACACTGTGACAGATCTTTTCTTTTTTTCCAGCTTGCTTTTTTCTGTCTTACATACCACTTTGGTCCATGTGACCAAAACTGCATCGAGCACAATTCAAGGCAGCTCAGTTCTGAAATTTTTCAGAACTGAAAACCTGCAACGGCGAAATACACCGGTGTGTGGAATTTGGTAGAAGAACATAGTTCGTACATTAAACTGCTCACTACAGAGTACCTTGAATCATCGGGTCATGATTTCTTGTGAGAGACATTGCTGTTGACTTTTTCTAATATTTTTTGCCCCTTTAATCACCACAGAAAAAATACCATTCAGTCCCATTATACTCGATAGGAGACTGACATTTCTATAGCCAATATCTCCAAAACAAGACGACTCCCGCAGAACAACCTACATAGATAGATAGCACTAAAGCCCAACTAAAACTATGGTATTTTTTTAATTTCGGTGTAAACTGGCCCTTTAAAGCAATGTAATGGCTAACAGGAATCGTGTGCACTTTGCTCGGTCTACCTACAAACAGAGATAAAGGGAAACAGTGGGAACCTGTGTGCAGGGTCCTTATATAGCCTAACTGCCATCTGCGTCCCTCTTTATGATTTATTACAGTGTAGACTTCATTGCTGAGCAATGCGTATGTGCATTGTATGTAGTTAATACCTCTTTGAACTCAATAGGGATTAACATTAAAAATGTATCCTCTGATAACTGTGAATCTTTTATGTTTCGCCATGATATCTCCTTGTATACTGTTTATTTTTCCATTTGTTTGATGGTTTATTTAGATATAAGCCTAGTTCAACAAGCTGTTTCATAAAATTGATCAAACAGTGCTTGTAAATTCCTAACCTAGAGTCATATTTATAATGTTCTAAAGAGGAATTTCATGATGTTTTCCTTTTTGGTGGGAGTCATATTTATTCGGTGTCAGTTGTTTCAAAGCTCCGGGCTTCTGTTACTTCAAGCTAGGGTTCTGCATTTCACAAATGCTAGCCAAGGACGTCAGTCTGCGATTGCACCTTCAGAACTGGGCTTCGAGGAGAATGAAGGTAACGCGCTAAATAACACCATATGATGCAATATTCACAATAATTATCCCAGTTCAAGAATCATTATGTTTGTGAATAGACTATAATATGTGGAATAGTATAGTTAAACTCAGGGGCGACTGTAGGGTTTGACCCTTTGGGTTTGTCACCTTCAATCCCCTGAGTGCCTGATGATAAAATTTATCAGGCACGAGGAGAGAGGACCCCGCGATTATGCTTGCTGATCGGGGAGGTGGGTCCCCTTCTCAATAAAGGTAGTCACATTAAGATTTGCCAAGATTTAAACTGAGAACAGCCTTAATTTTAATTCACCACAGCTGAGCAAACTGGGTTCGTGTGATCCAGTAAACTTTATGCATGAAAGGACAGGATGGAAAGACTGATACTGAAAATATCTTATTTGAAAGTAAAGATCAATGTTACAAATGTCAGTAAATGGGATAGTGTCACGAAAGTCACCAATTGCCTGTTTAAGTCATGTTATCAGTACCGGCACCTCATTCTGCGGTTCTCATGCCCACGTTGTGCTTGAGGTTGTTGATTGAGGTTGGTAGATGAGTACCACAGAGCACATGCCTAGACCCTTTATCCAATAACAGCTTAGCACAACGGTCAACATCATTTTGAGCAATAATTTCTATACCAGATTTTGTTTTTATGTTTAATCCGAGTAATATACAAGCCTAGCAAACTACTTCACAACAGAGTGCTTTCCATGACACGGAAGAGTAAGAATCGCATTATGTAGCAAAAATGCCCACAATTCCCTGGGGAAATTCAGTTTACCTTGTTTGGTTTTTGGCCTTGTGCCATCTTTGATAGTGTTCTTCAAGATGCATTTAGCCAGACTTGTGCTTTCTGGGATCTTGTCCAGATTTTACCTTCTGGAGTTTTCCATGAAGGAGGCTGCTCACACGGCTACATGTGAGAAATGTGGCGGAGGAAGTGTAGATGGAACTGTCAATCACTGCCATGTTCAGCCCAACATTTGCATTCCTGGCTGCCATGGGCTTAAACCCAGCAGTGATTGGCTGTGCTCACTCATCCCACCCACCTTGGGTTTTCAAAGCTTTATTTTTCAACCAGCAGGCCATGGAGAGATTCCCCAGGGGCCAAGAAACATGAGGGAGGGTGTCGGCACCACAGAGAGAGTTGTCCCTCCAATTTCAGGACCGGTAGCAGTATTATCAGGAGACAAGGTGCTGCTGAAAATCACTGTTGTATCCCTACATGATTTTGCACGTAGGGATACGATGTGCATATAGGAATGTGTTGGGAGACACTACTGCTTATACCGCAGAGTCCCTGTTAAGAGTCACGCATGGGGGCTGGCACCAGTACACACACACACACACACACACACACACACTTGTATTCATATCTTTGTGGGGACCGTCCATTCATTTCTATAGGCATAACTCAAGTCCTGAAAATGACAACCTTAACCCCTACCCAGTCCTAACCTTAACCATAAGTAAACAAACAAAATACAGTAGAATGTTGGAACTCAAACGCCTCTTAAATCAAACCAACTCGGACATCAAATGAGTGTGTTGAATTACCGTGACCGAAATCTCAGAATTTGAATGTTCCTGCTAAAACTTGCACGAGTCGAGACACATTCAACTCTACCAATCCGGACCTCGAGTGGATCAGTCGAGAAAAATCTAGCCACAACTCAACCAAAAACTCAGAACCTGACAAAGCAAAACAGACCTGCTAAAACTTGTATGGATGGAGCCGTGTCTTTGATGGGCTTACACAAAGGCAAACGGACCTCCTGGGATGCTGATGCCTAAGAATCGCTCTCAGTCTTGCGGTACTTCTTGAGTTTGGTGTGAGAAAGCTGTGTTTCTGTATTCAGTGTGATTTTTTTTGTGCTTTATCTACAGTACATTTAGTGATACAGCAATCATGGCCCCTAAGAAACTGAGCAGTGATAGCAGCAAACCAGAGGAATTTACTGAGAGTAACTGTATAACTTAAAAAGGAAATTATAGCGAGACTTGGTGGTGCACGTGTGTCTGCTCTCGCTTCGGAGTGTAGGATTGTCATTTATTTCATGTTAATTGCTTTTAAATTTGTGTATTAGTGTTTCATTGATTGTTAATGCTTTTCATCATTGAGTAGGTAGATACGTTTAAATAGGCACTCATTTGGGAGTCTGGAATGGATTAAATTCATTTACATTATATCTTATGGGTAAATTTGACCTGGAACCTGACCAAATCACAACTTGATCAGCCTTGTGGATCGAATTAAGTTTGTGTTCCAAGGTACCACTGTACAAGACTGTTGGCATTATTAGTTTTTTGGTTATATTCACAGAATTTTTATAAAATTGAGTTTCCCTTTGTGGGGACTGAAAAACATGGTCCCCACAACGTCAAAATAACAGGTTTTTATTACATCGTGGGGACATTTGGTCTTCTTACAATAAGCTTGAAAATAATGTTAGAATATGCATTTGTAGAGCCGTAAATCCAACCATCCTTAGTACCTGTTAATCAGAATAATGTATCCAAGACCCTGGGGAGAACACAGTGTGATATACAGGAAAACAGACACATATACTCACTGTCATTATCACAAACAAGGGCAATTTGTCTGAAGGGCTTGTCCTTGTCCAGAGTACCCACACTCTCAGAAAAAAGGGGAAAATGTGTACCTTTGCTTGTCACTGGGGCTGTACCCTTGTAATTGTACCTTTTTATGTACTGAAATGGACACTGAGGAACGTTTTTCTACCATTGATGGTACATCAATGCTGTTTGTACCTTTGGGATGTTCCTCAGTGTCCATTTCTGTACATAAAAAGGTACAATTACAAGGGTACAGCCCCAGTGCCAAGCAAAGGTACAAATTTTTACCCTTTTTTCTGAGAGTGCATAAGGATCCCAGACAAACATGGAAAGAACATGCAGACTTACATAGACGCTGAATCTAGGCGTACCATAATGGGAACATAATGGCGAGTGGGAAAAAAAACGAATAATATCCGTCATTTTGTATCCGGTGATAAAAAGATAATATGATGATTGAAACGTATTTCATACAATATAAAACCATTAAATTACTCAAGTTACAGGTATTTGCTAAAAAGATCCTAATAAGCACTAATTATACTCAGTGTGATGACAGCAGGAAGCCAACCTTTAGGGACAGTAGGCTCAGATTTTCCATCACTGCTTTTTGCAAAGCAAAAACTCAGGATCCACCGTGACCTCAAACTCAAGCTGTTGGTCAAAACTAATTTGATTCAACTTCCACATGTGCTGAAGTTTAATATCAGGTATGAGATTGCAGTTACAGTAGGTCTTTGTCTCTTTAACCGTGCAGAGCAGATGGTGTTTTTGCAGCTATGAAGTTTGCAAGAAAAAAAAAATTATAATAACACTTAGCGTCTGTAATCCAAGGCTTTGGGTCTTGTAGAAATGTCTGTATATTTATTAAGAAGAACAGGCAAAATGCACCCAGAATTAGTCATGGTCAGTTTCAAACCTACCGACCCTGAGTGTGAGAGCTTTCCTGAACGTCTTTGTGGCTCTGCAGGTTAGGAGTCTGCGCAGATTTCATAGGTAAATTTGGTTTGCAGTACAGCAGTCACACTTTTTTACAAACAACACACAGGACTGACATACATAACAGGAGCTGAACGTAACCCCAACATAATCAGAGCTGAAGCTTCCAGACCTTACTAAATCACTTTAAAGGTTTTTTCAATAAACAAACAAATAAGCATTACATGTATCTTATTTACTTGTTTATCTGAGTACTGGCTGCTGGGACAAAGCTATTGTGATGCTGCTTTGTTCTGCACTCTGGGACTTTGTCCAGAGGGAAAAAGCTGGAATTCTGTGCATCTCGAAAGCTGCTGAGGTTGGAAGCGTAATCGTATCATCCCTGAGCAAGACCCTTAACCCCAACAACTACTCCAGGGGTGTTGGGCTAATGGCTGATTTCTGCACTCGGACCCCAATCTTCACTCTCACCTCTATGTGTGTGTTTCTCAAAGAAGAGGTCAAGATGTACACAAGCAGTTTTATGTATCTGTACTTGCACAAATGGCAAATAAAAATGTCAGTATCTATCCATAGACTTCATAATACATTGCAAATTACCAATGTTGAGAGGACAGGCAAGAAATATAATTACTATCAACTATTTTGCCCATGCTGTGCTCACAAGGACTGCTGGCCAAATGTGTCCTTCAACAACGGTGAGCTGAAAATAAAGCTGAGAAGATTTTAACACATTTTAAAAAATATGGGAAAAAACACTAAACAGACTGTGAAACAGGATGTGTGGCAATTAGTCAGACCTCTAGAGTCAGATACACCTGTTAAAGTAATGAGCACTCTGAGTAGACGCTGTAGCTGTCACCTTCCACCAACCAAATTAAAAATTAACAATGAAATGCCAGAAACTTCAATGTATTTTACTGTAACTACAGAAAGTAGATGGGGCTAGAGTGTAGGTATCATCCCATCCATCCATCCATCCATCCATCACTGTAACCATTTAATCCTAACTGGGGTCACAGGGAGGACTGGAGCCTATCCCAGGAACAAGGGGCACCAACCAACACACCACAGGGTGCACACACAGCCACAGGGCCAATTTAGAGTCACTAATCACCAATCAACCTATCCTGCATGCTTTTGTCCCATGGAAGGAAACCGGAGCCCCCGGTGGAAACCCAGACAAACACGGGGAAAGCGTGTGAGCTCCACACAGAAAGGACCCGGGACCTAAACCAGGACTGTCTTGCTGTGAGGCAGCAGGCTAACCACTGTGCCACCGTGCCACCTGCAGACATCATCAGCAGGTCATTAGAACAAAGACCAGAAGGCAGTATATACCCTAGACAGGAAGCCAGTCCACTGAGTGCACACACAAGCTACTGGTGATTTGGACTGCGGAATGAAACCCAGAAGTCAGAGGATGAGCATAGAAATCCCACAAACAAATAGCAGGGACAGGTGTGAGCCACATGCCACCCCCATAATCAAGTCATTATCTAGATATCCAGCAGTCCTGTGTAACTTATGTTCTCCTACAGGGCAATGATAATGATAGACCTGGACCTCATCCCAGGAAACGCTGGGCACAGGGACACCCTGCAGCAGCTGTCTGCCCAGTGTAGGTCACTCACTCTCACACTACAGGCAGTTTAGAAACACATTGACTCACCTGCATGTTTTTGGACTAGGATTCCCGCAGCAAGACCAGGAAAAAATGCAGACAACTCCATATGCACCAAGCCGGGGGGGGGGGGGGGGGGGGTTGGGGGGGTGAGGCTGCAGTGCGACACACTGTGCCCCCCATTGTTTATTTCCCAATTTCACGCTTAACTCCCTCTGCCTTTTTAGATGGGAATATGTATCTTCATTGCTAATCAGCTTACTTAGACAATTACAAAGAAAACTGATTTGGTTATATTCTGATTTGCCAGTTAGATGCAGGATCCAACACACAATCTCTCTCTCTCTTTTGAAAGTTAATTATCAGCTTATGAACCATTATCAGTTCATGGGGTTGATTCATGAAGACTTAAATGATAATCACCACGCTATTGTGATGGGCATGAGGGTGAAAGAGAAATTAACAAAGGCTTGATATGAATATAACTAATAATGATTTGCCATGACTCATCAATATCACACGCACATTTACACAAAAAATACAAATCCATCCTCAGATCTTCCCTTCTTACTCACCAAGAGCAAAAAGAACTAACACCGAATGCTTTATTAATTGTGTGAGTTAATATTCATAATTTTGCATGAAAGAAAGGGACAAATTTGCAGAAAGAGAGAAAAGAAGAAGCGTTGCTTCAAGGAGGGAGTGTTAAAATGCAACGCGAATCTCAACATGAAGTAATCAATGTTAGGCAGAATATTTTTTTAATGAATTAGGCTGCACATCAAACATTCAGATTCTTATGCATCAAAAATGTCTCTGCACAGTACAGAGAGAGCATGTCTCTTCCTCAAAGAAAGGGCACAGTGACTGCTCAAATTAATGTAATGCCTGTTTAATTTGAATGTACAATGTACAAATGTCACTAATAGACCTGGGGGAAAACATGCAAACTCCATTGATTATATGGATATATTTGAATATATAACATGACAGCAGTGTTTCACTAAATATTTTTTTTGCTGGGAATCACAACAATAAGCAGAAGCACGATCCAGCTGTGTAAGAAAGCTTTGGCTTACTTTGAACACATCATAAGTGGGTCATGCTATTAAATAGAGGACTAATTGCAATTTGTTTTGCTGCCAAGGCCAACGATTACATTGTTTCCTTTCATTCAAGCTTCTCTGTGAAACAGGATGGAATTTTCTCCAGAGAACACTGACAATACGGCTGCCTGGAGTCCATGATGTTTTTCCAATTGAGGAAAAAAACACCTTTACTCATATCAGGAAATGCTACATAGACCCAAGAGCCGAGGTTAAAAGAGATGAAGATTTAAATATGCTGTTAAAAAATGTTTTGTTACCAAAAACCAAGGAAGGATAATCCTCTGAGAGGAACTGTCGCTGTTGCCTAGAAACAGATCTCTCCTCCTATCTGACTTTTTAGAGGATTGATCCCTGATTGGACAGGTGATGTCTCTTTTCTAAAGCAAACAGAGCCTGTTTTTATTTTCTGTATATTTTGGTCCAATGAAGCCATGAACTGTTTTTGAGGCAAGGGGCAAAATTTCCAAACCATGCTGGAAAACTCATAAAAACGCCCATTGAAAACACTTTCCTGGTTTACTGGTACTATATATACACACACACACAAACTGCCATTACTGAAGTTCTGTCTATTAAACAAAAACCATCGGGCTTTTCTTTTTATGACTTTTCCACCGTACTTCTCCATTTCCATAGTCTGTTTTGTTGTTGAAGTTTGATTATCAAACGTTTCCTCTTTATGTCATTTTTAATATGGAAATGCTTTATTGGGAATTTATTCTTGTACATGGTATTGATATGAAATTAACTTTGGGGCCATTAAACTAAGCGGCATGAAAAACCTAGAGGGGCTGAGTTGCCATCATCCCGTTGGCTGCGCCTGTCACTTTAAGGTCAGTCAGTGATCCCAGGAGCTGGGCTGTAATATTCCACGGCGTCCCTGAGGCCTGCAGATTGCTTTCATGGGAATTTTAATGGGAGCTTTAATGGAAACCTCCTTTAGACAGAACATGCGCCGTGAGCTTCTGCTCTCAGGGTCAGCTGCTTGCACGGCACACACCCAGCAATTAATGTGCTTTGTTTGCTCCTCTGCGTCTGACATGGTGGTGCTGACCTCATGCATGATGCTTCCACATTGTTAAACAACTAGTAACTGGTCCTTTACTTAACATTGGACTTCCTGGAAAGGGCACGGATCACTGTAAAACCGTGACTGGTGCCTCTAAGCTCTGCTGTGGAGACCAAGCCTCTAAGCCTCCCTGCGATCTTCACATAGTTCTGATTACTGTCCCTCCCCAACCAAATCATGCAATGACCAGTAAGAAAAGGCTCATCGTAAATAAAATTGCAATGGTGCCCTATTACGTCTACTGTAATTCCTTCCCAGTGATCCTCAATAATATATTATAAGATAAATGCAGATTTGCTTTTTTAGGAAACAAATCATGGTGATTAGTACAGCCAATAATCCAGCATACCAGTTTCATTCTGCACATTGGAGTTTCAGCATCTAACATTTTCTTTTGCTCAGGCTGTTCAGAATTTTTAGCAGCAAACCCATCAATGCGTCAGAATGATTGTAGTGTCAGCGGACAGCTCAGCATCAGAACCACTTTCTGCTAGTGTGAAACATGTGGTTTAAGAAGCTCAGTTCGTTTCTTTGGAAGCACAGAGCTTTAATGGATCAGTGCTCTGGTTTATTTTCCGGTCTTCCTCTCTTGTCTGTTGTCTGTTTGGCATATTGTTGTGATTTGCCTCAGTCACACAGTAAGAAATGGAAGAAATGTTTATATCAAGTTTGACTTTTAGCATTACTTTCACTATAATTGTTTTAATGAATAATTATATAATTATTTTAATGAATAATAATGACAAAATTGTCAGCATTACACATTGGCACTCAAAGCTGGATGATTACAGTTATTACTAAAGATGTGTGCTAAACTAATGACCCAAGCAGTTAAATTAAATAAAGCTTCTAATCACCAGAAAAATAATTTGACAATTTTAAAGACAATGAAATGTGTGTAGATAGATAGATAGATAGATAGATAGATAGATAGATAGATAGATGCATTCATCTATCCATCCACTGGATATTTTATCAGATTAGTTTCAATTGTAATCAGGGGGAGACAGAATGCAGAAACACAAAGGCACGCACACGCAATCCCACACTAATAGCACATATTTTTTGGAGGAAACCCACAAAACATTACACAGATCCTGGAATTATACAGTATATATAAAAAACAATAAGCACATACACTTTTGGGAAATGGGAAAATAGTGTGTCAAGAATGTGAAGTGTTTAAGATGCTAAAATGATTTCAAAACATAAAGATGCATGTAGACAATTTAAAAAGCATTAGATTGCAGATTAAGTTTCTGCGACCACAAAAACTGTCAGCCACAAACGATTGGGCTAAAACGTAACACATGGTGAAGTTTAATACGAGAGTAATTAATCTGATTGCAATTAGGTTTTTGCCTGTTTATACTTGCAAAACAGGTGGTGTTTTTGCAGCTATGGAGTTTCTGCAGTGTAAAAAACTCTGTAGTCCAGGAGCGTATTGTATATACATCTGTAAATAATAGATCCTGTTTTGGGTTATGAGAATAAGGATCACACCAAGACTCAGTATTTTTTTCCACCACTGGAGTACAGTAAACAAAAAGAAAAATACATTTCACTTCAGGTACTAACTGGTCTCTCTAATGATACGAGTGTCGTTAGCATATAGTAGCTGTGAACCATACCACAAAACATAAGAAAATATGATAGAACATTAATCTCCCTCAAGCCTGCACAGATCCAGGAATGTCACTCATGATCTGGCCCCTCTACCCTGCCTTCACCTTTGTCCCTTTGAGGTCCAGACAAAGGATGGAGGAACAGCAAGGTCACCCGGGTGACACAATCTAATGGACTCCAAAGATTCTGCACACACACACAGATACACACTTACTGCTCAGCTTGAAATCCACTGAAATTCCCTGTATGTGGAACTTGAGGACTCATTATCAAAGCGTCAAAATGATGAACAATGCAGGCAGAAAAGAGGAGATTTATTGGCCAACCTTGTGCATGAACAATGCTCACAAATGCATGGTTCGCTCTCTGACTCAAACAAGCAAATTCAGAACACCTCTGACAGCCAGGCCATTGCTAATTAGATTTATCTGTCATACATACTGAGTAGGGGTGCTGTGTGTGTGTGTGGGGGGGGAACGATTCCAAGCACCCCTGAGTGACAGGGGCCCTAAGAAACTTGGAAAATATCTGGATTGGTCTGGACTGGGGGGCCCAATATGATATGCTTTCACAGGGTCCAAAATCTTCAGCAAGGGCCCTGGACAGAGCGAACCAGCAGCATGTAATTATCAGTCATTACGGGTGAGTGAAAGGCCTTATATCTGGACCTTCCTCCTCCCCTAAAACATTCATGATCCCCTATGTTTTTCAGTACATTATAGTGCTTTATAGTGACAGACATAGGGCCATATTTGACATTACTGGATGTCTGTGCAATGGGGACCAAGGCAGTGGGCGTAGTAGTTGTTTACAGAGATGTTTTTGTGCAGGCATTGGTTTGTAGGGTTGGATCTGATCCATTGGCGGATCTGGCCATTGTGAAAATGAGATTAATGAGAAATATAACCATTCAGATCATAGGGCTACATCAACTGACTTTGGCCTATCCCTGGATACCCACCCCTAACCCCACCCATACCCACATCCCATCTTACAGTGAACGATTTACATGAGACAGTCCCAATATTTGAGAATTTTTACAATACATCAACATGTAGTCTAAAAGCTTTCCCCCTGAATCTACCTCAACATTTTTCTCATTAATATCAGACCCAAAGTGAATCAACTTATACTGTCTTGTGTAAACTAGGGAATGCATTTCTGTCTGACAATGACAAACAAAGCATATTGTTGGAGTGATGAGACTGCAGCAGTTTGTGTTTCTCCTTTACCAGCAAACCATACGGGAGCATTTGGGCGAGTTTGAAATCATTAGGGTGTTGTTAGTTGTGTCATTGGAGAACACAGCACAGCCAGTGACGAGGTCATCAATAGTGCCATCTGAGCCTAGTGCTAATAATTGGGTTCAGGGCAGAGTATGTTATTTCACTGTAGCCAGAGTGGGCTGTGGCCTGGTTGGTTGAGACTGGTAATTGCACCCTGAAGTGAGGACAAAGGGACGCCTTGTTGACTCCACAGAGGAGAGTTTCAAATACGTGCTTTTTGAAAACAACCGCAAAATATCATCACCAAGTTAGGCATTTATTCCATTTTTATACATTTTTTTCTCAGGTTAATGAAGCTACAATAAGTATTCTCAAGGTATATAGTTAAGCAAAAAACACATTTCAATGAAAGTTTCACTAGAATTTGTCCAGCAATGGGTTGGTGCAATTTCCTGGTAAGACTGGTTCTATGCTGGTACTTTGCACCTTCATATAAGTGGTGTATTTGTACCCTATAGACAGAGAATACAATAAGTTTGTGTACATCAGATTTGTGCATTAATATATAAGGTAAGCAAGATACGTTTTTTCGTTTGCCCCTCAAACATGTCCTCTGACTATGCATAATTCTAAATCACATGTGGAGTGATATTACTTGGAATCCAGCTACTTTGGTGGCATATCAATTAATATATGAAGTAACAGTGAATTAACACTGCTTGACTGATGACCTAGAAAGTGTGAAGTAATCACATAAAGCCACAGACTTCATGAGTTCATGGTGAGCAACAGGAATTCATGATAGATCTTGCATTCATTTATGCATTAAATCATCATTAGTTAAGCATTACTTAAGTACATGATTTGTGCCCTTAAAAAGTGTGATCACTTTAAGAATACCACTGTCCAAAGTCAAGCACAGTGAGGGGTTACATTGAATGAGGTCCTACTCCATAGCTGCAAACACTTTGGTGTTGGTGTCCGCCAGTTAGGACACTGTGATCAGAATGCTGCTGGTTCAAATCCCACAGTCAGCAGAGTGGTTTCACTGTTGGGCCCTTCAGTATGGCCCTTTCCTCCAGTTACTCCAGGGACCCTGATTTTGTACATCGCTTTGGATAAAACAGTCTGCTAAATAAATGTAAAATCTTCGATTGCATTCTGACAGACCACCAGCGCTCTTGCTGGTGACGTAGAGGCCATGGGGACGTCTCTGCCATTGAGCCCACTTCCCGTCACACTTGAATTATGTTCAGCCCGCCAGTGCCTGTCCTCAAAGGTAGTGCAGTGATCGGACTCTTCCTTGCCAATCTGACGCATGCGAGTTCACCCGCCAGCCAATGGCGGCCTCTCTCTGAGGCCGGATCTCAGCGGTGAAGACGCTCTTGCACTCAGCTGATGTAAGCAGTTGCGTCCACGTGGATTCGACTGATGTTTCTCCCTCCTTTTTTATGCCCTTTGATGTTTGTTGCTCTGACATTGATCAGAGTGCATCATGGAATCCATATTTCTGAAATTTTTTTGACATGATCCAGTGATTGTTTTTTTTTCCTTTTGAAGCCAGAACCCTGGTGAGAAAGACGGTTTTTTGCAGTTTTCTCCCGGCTTGCGCTGACATGGAAACTGGGAATGATTTTCAACATCAATCTGATCACATCGAAAAGCAAAATCCCTTCTGCATCATGTCTATTGCAAAAACTCTTAGACTTATTTCAGCAAAAATCAGCCCTATTCAACAACATTTCTACCATATTCTTGCAGAACTTCTGGATGGTTGATTGTAAGGTGCCTTGAACTGTTGTAGTCATTTATCACAGTGTCGTCTGAATATCTCCTTTAGCATTTTAGCATTATGCAGAGGCTACGTAACAAAGGAATGGGGTCAATTACAATAATCTGAAATGTATTTTGAGATGGATTTTGGGGGTCACCACCAGACTGGGGTCTGGCTATTCTGGACTGTGTTTTAGATCCCGGAACTGGGCTGGGTTCTACACGTTATGGTTTTCCTGCAGTCTGATATGTTCCTCCATGTCTCTCTTGTGTAAAATGAGTACCCTTTTTTTGGTTGTCATGTTTAGCATCAGCATCTAATGAGGAAGAAACTTTGGTTGAAATCAGGTCCCAGAGAGATACTTGTCACACTTTATATAATTAGGCTGAAATTAAATCAGACGTTTAAAAATCTGTATGCTACTTAATAAAGTACTGGAGTTTCCTCAGATGGCTTTATCCTTTCACAGCACTGATGTGTTAGTTACTGTCACGTTCGCGGGGCAGGCGATCCGGGAAGCAGGGAAAAGGAGCCAGGAAGTCGGGTAAACGGGGTTTATTCGGGTAGAATCCACAATACGGGGGAGAACGAAGGGTAACATCAATGACAAGTCTGGGGAAGACTGACTCAGACGAGGACTAAATACAAAAGACAAGCTAAGGGCAACGAGCAACAGGTGGGAACAATCAGGCAGAAACAGGAGGTAACGAGGTGGGCGTGGCACACATTAGGATCGGACGGAGCGGGGTGTGACAGTTACTTTGGAGAATGGTGTACATGTAAGCATCCATCCATCTATCATGAGGGGCCTGGAGTCCATAAAAAGCATCACAGTACATAAAACTGGGAAATACACTGGGTGGGGTGCCAGCCCACCATATATACACTACCATTCAAAAGTAGTAGTATTTCCCAATTTTGATAAAAGCAAGTTTTTTTGTTCATCAAAATAACATCAGATTGATCAGAAATACTGTGCAGACATTGTTAATTTTGTAAATGACAATTATAGCTGGAAATGTCTTTAATGGAATATCTTCTACCTATTTTAATGGAATATCTTCATAGGTGTACAGAGGCCTATTATCAGCAACAGTTAGTCCTGTGTTCCAGTGGAATGTTGTATTTGCTAGTGCTATTTTATCATTTTAAAAGGTTAATTGATCATTAGAAAAACTTTCTGCAATTATGTTAGCACAGATGAAAACTGTTGTGCTGATTAATGAAGCAATAATACTGGCCTTCTTTGGACTAGTTGAGTATCTGGAGCATCAGCGATTGTGGGTGAAAATGATCAGAAACAAAGAACTTCTGAAACTCCTCAGTCTATTGCATTTGCATTGCTCAGTGTATTTAAGGCTATTCCATTCCAGAAATTGGCAGGAAACTGAAGATCTCGTACAATGCTGTGTACTACTCCCTTTACAGAGCATCACAAACTGGCTCTAACCATAATAGAGAAAGGAGATGGAGACCCTGGTATACAAATGAGTGAGAGGGTAAATATATTAGAGTGTGTAGTTTGAGAAACAGACACCTCATGGGTCTTCAGCTTCATTAAATAGTACCTGCACAAGACCAGTCTCAATGTCAACAGCGAAGAGGCAACTCCGGGATGCTGGCCTTCTAGGCAGAATTGCAAAGAAAAAGTTGTATCTCAGAATGGCCAAGAAAAAGAAAAGACTGAGACGGGCAAATGAACACAGACACTGGAGAGAGGAAGACTGGGAAGAAGTGGTAAGGATAGACAAATCTAACTTTGAGGGGTGCGGATCACAAAGAAGAACGTTTCTTAGACGCAGATCAAATGAAAAGATGCTGGAGGAGTGTTTGACTGCGGTCAAGCATGGTGGAGGCAATGTGATGGTCTGGGTCTGCTTTGGTGATGGTAAACTGGGAGATTTGCACTGGATAAAAGGGAAGGCTATCACTCCTTTTTGCAACACCATGTCATACCCTTTGGAGGGAGCTTAATTGGAGCCGAACAAAGCTACAAACTACACAAGAACTATTTAGGGAAGAAGTCGTCAGCTGATATTCTATGTATAATGGAGTGGTCAGCACAGTAACCGGGTCTCGGGTCTATTGAGCTATTATGGGAGCAGCTTGACCGAATGGTACGTGAGAAGTGCCCATCAAGCCAATCCAACTTGTAGGAGATGCTTCAGGAAGCCTGGGGTGAAATCGTCAGATTGCCTCAACAAACTGACATCTAGAATGCCCAAGATCTACAAGGCGTTAATTGCTGCAAATGGAGGTCTCATTGACGAAAGTTTGAAGAACATAATTATAATTTTAATTTAAAAAATGGTTATTTCTAACTTTGTCAATGACTATTTCCTATTTATTTAGTTATATTTACTATTCAAACTCATTTAATGTATATTTTCATGGAAAACAAAGAAATTTCTGACTCGAAACAGTAGTGTATACATGCAGATATTCTAAATAACTAATAAATGTGAACATTAAAGTGGACCAATTAAAAAATATTCAAATTGACAAGATAGTTAGGTAGCAATTTCCCTAGCAAAATATTGGCTAAAGTTTTTTTGCTGAATTTATCAACAAACAGCAGTTAAAGAAGTTCAGGTTTCTCTGGTACATAATTTTCCTGGCAGGAACATTTTCCTGTTTGTTCTGCTTTAATTACATCAATCATAGACAGAGAGGCCATTACCATCCATGTCTCCCATGGATCAACATTCTCTTTTTAGTACATTTATATACTCTCACGGGGTGTAAGTGGTGTAAGTGCACCTACAAATAATTACCAATAATTATCACCCTTTCAGGGGAAATTCTTTCAGCAGCTTCTCTGGAGTCTCGGCCCGATTGGAGAGGCCTGCCTTCCCTCACACGTGGTGGTCCAGGGCCCACTGACAGAGCAGCTCACCTGCAAACCCTGAGCTAACTTACAATGACCCAAAGAAGGGGGCTGAGCTCCGACAACAGGCCATGTTTCTGCACTCACAAAGCTCCTTCTAAATCAGGGTTTTAATGCAGGTTGATGCAGTACAGGCAGTTTCTGGGTTAAGAAACTTACAAACAATTCATAGTTACGACTACCATAAAGTTGTTTTATGAAATATTTGGGTAAAATACATAATAACAAATGCAAACACTACTTTGTGACGCTCATGAAATCATTGCGGCTTCAGCAGTTCATCACCTCAAGGTACGGTACAGGTTCGTGTGTAATAACTTTTATTATTATTTTATTATTATTATTGTTATCATTGTTACCTACAAATTCGACTTAAAGACAAACTTTGGGATCAGATCTCGTTTGTGACCTGGGAACCACCTGTGTACCACTCTTCTGCTTGATATTTCCTTAGTCAGACTATCTGTAACAATGTCCAAGGCAGAAAGATGTCTTTCTGTTCCATCTCACTACAGAGGAACAGAACCGTCAGTTATAAAAATAATAGAAACTATAATAGAAAATAAAAGTGAAGTTTTTGAAGGGATCCAAAGGGAAAGATGTGGGAATGGATAACTCGTCCTCGGGACGGAAGTCGCTTGTGCTCTTCCTGCACAAGCCAGGAGAAACAGCACCTCCGGGCCATTTTTGTGTTCTCTCTCTCTCTCTCTCTCTCTCTCTCTCTCTCTCTCTCTCTCTCTCTCTCTCTTGCGATTTGGCTGTCTCGGAAAAAGAAGGTGAGAGGTGCTGGGCCGACGGACGCCAAGTCTATACTGGTGGGGCTGGTAGCGATGTGGCTCAGGGTGGAGTATGCGTACTCTGTGCTGACTCATACCCTGCAGGATTTCTCCACGGTGTGGGGGCAATGCAGAGTGTTGTGTGAACTTGGCGATGATGAAAGTCTAGTGTTGAAAGTATGATGTGCATGGTGAATTTGTGGACTGATATCTTTTGCTTTATCTTTTTATTTTTTGTTATTTTTTGTTTTTCCTCATTTTTTCATCTATTTTTTTTTGAGTAAGGATTAATTGTGCATTTGTGTTAATAAAGAAATTTTTAAAAGTCAAAAAGTCTCTCTCTCTCCCTCTTTCTCTCTCCCTCTCTCTTTCAAAAAAACAAAAAGGGCCTGCCTTTATATCGTTGCACGGTTCACCTCTGTGGGTCGTACAGTACCTCTGTTATTCGGGCACTTGATTTAAAATTAGAAATTTATTTGGGGAGATGTGCAGAATAAAGAAGCCTTTCGGGAGGTTTTATTTGCAAATAACTAAATTTGTTTTCTCGCTCTTTCTAAATTCGGGCTTTCCAGTAGAGTAGCTGTATTTGACTTTCCTCAGTTTTTCTGGTTTTTAGCAATTTTCACAGATTACGTAGCAACGACAATGAGCTGAGGGACACCACATGTCCAAGGTCACAATCCAAGCACATCTTCCCAGTACAGTACATGAGAGAGAGAGTTGACGTACAAACTGTCCCCAACTTATGACTGGGTTCCGTTTTGACAGACAGGTTGAATGTCGAAACGGACGTATGCTGGAATAGGATGATCACTCTGATTTTTAGATGTGAGCCTGAGACAGGGAGTTGCATGCGAGGTTGGGATGGTCACGTTGCCATCCAATATAGTACTTTCCTGTGGCAATTATTGTACGTTGGGCAGTGCTCACTAGCTAGTGTAGTGGTAGGAGTCATATGTGCAAGTCATAGTAATTCACATTGTTTGTAAGTCGGGTGCAGTCTGTAGTTCCCTGTTCCTCATTTGTTTTTTAAATATCCTCCTCCTTCTCCATCCTTGGTTGATGGGCCTTCAGCTTGGCCCATTTTTGGGCCTCTTCTCTCTTATGATCACTCGCACTTTGCTTCTTTTTCAGAGACTGGTCTGCGAAGAGGAATTTCGCCTTACTTTCCTCTATGGTCACCTGAACAGGTAGTTTTGGGAACAGACAATCGTTTATTGCAGTTACAAAATGTTGTGCAATTACACAAAGACCCATAAATAACATAGTTGGGCGCCTGCATCTTGGTACTTTTCCTTTGCATTGCTTTATCTTCTCGAATGGCCTCTTTTTCTTGTTCACTAAGATATGTATCTTCCAAGAAATGCTTCCTTTCAGAAGGCTGGGAAACAATGAGCTGTGTAGGTGGGTCCTTCCTTGGCAGTCAGATATCAACCATGAGAACAGCCTTAGATGCAAACCTTACAACAGGAGCTTATTGCTTAACCTGCAGGGGCACCAGAGAGGGTTAGAGCAACACATGTTTATTTACTAACCACAGGTGGGGAATGAAGTCATTATGCAAATTATTTCCTGCTTATTCATTTTCTGAATAGGAGGAATCTGTTGCCAAATTTCATAACGTGCTTGCGGAACTGGGTTCAGTGCCATCCAGCATGAACCCACTTCATATGGGAAGATGAGACTGACCTTAAATACATATGTTACAACAGTAACGTCATATTTCCTCCTCGCTTGCAGTTTTCAGAACTCGCCTCAAAATTTTGTTTTCTATGGCTATTTTATTCCCTTCATATGACATTCTTCCTTCCTGCACTGTTGCCTGGTGCCCTCTATGCTCTGCCATCGTCTTCCCTGTTCGCTGTCGTACACAGTCCATATACTGTACAGTACTTAACCTAATGGTTTCTATAAACTATTGAAACATACTTGAAATATTGAAAAGCACTATTAGTAGTAGTAGTAATCGTATTATTGTCTACTGTGCTAGATTGTTTGTATCTGTTAGTTGTACAGTATAAACTGTGTCACCGGTGCTAGAAAGGGATACCCACCATTTTCCTTTACTGTTCAGTTTTTCTTCTGGTTTAAGGCAGATAGTTACTTTTCTTTTCTTTTCTTTTGCTTAATGTTTTGCAAGAGTTTATGGGTGTATTTAATGTTGGGTTTTGTTTATTGATTTGGCTGTTTATTGACTTTTCTAGCCCCTGGAGAGGTGGAATGTTTGCCCCCACCTCTGTCTGTTTAAACCTGTAAATTTTGCAAAATATGTCTGCAGGTGGAGCCAGTAATATAGGAGAAACTGAAGCACCCATGTGGCATCTGTTTGAGCTTGAATGGTTATGCTGGTGGCCAACGTGGGCCGGGTTTATATATCATGGTCGCTGTTCTGTTTTTCCGTATTTTTATATTTATTATTAATTTCCAGAACATCGGGGCCTTTTTGACAGAAAATGAGAAGTATTTACTTTAATTACTTTTGCAGAGAATGATTTTTTTCCCGAAGATAATTTAATAAAATAAATAAATAAAGCATATCCTGTATTAGGCAGTTAATGCCGCCATAAAATGCTTGACTGGAAACGTAAACAATTTTGTCATGTTTCCGAGAAGACTGACAGATCCTTTGCCTTGTTTTCCGGTGCACAACCCTGCAATGCAACATGGAACGTCTCAGTGGCAAAGTAATTCATTTCCGGGGGGGTTTGCATTTATTAAATATACAATATTGGATCCTTAATTTTAGAGACTCCTGCATGATGTTGTTTTGTCTAATAGGTTACAATGCATGAATTAAATTCCATTTCTATCATGCCCATGTTGTGCTAAGTGGCACATAAAGAATAGGATGGCAGGTCATCACAGGGTGCACACACACGCATACTCACACACTACGGGCAACACAGAGACACCAATCTGCCAAACCACATGACTTTGGACTGCAAAAAGAATCCAGTGTGACACAAGGAAGACATGCAAATACTAAACATGCGGATCAGGGCCAGAATTCAGCACACACACGCCTACAGCACTGGAGGTGTGAGGCAATGGGCCCATAGCAGCCAATGGATAACACAGATCAGCAAGCTTTTAGATCACCAATGTTAATATATTCTTTACCTATTTCCAAATTATGTTAAGTATTTCCAGGAGAATGGAATTACTAGAGTAAAACACATAAAACACCATTTAAACTACATGCGGACATGCAGATTTTTATTTCCTGAACTTCTGACTCATTTGTTTAAGCTTTAATTAAGTCATTCTCAGATACTCATGTGCTGAGGAGTTGGGCTATATGCCCTTTAAGGCTCCCATACAACATGCCTGACATTAGCCTGACATTATACCATCGTCAAAGCCTCCATTTACATATCGGAAGAGCCCCAAGCCATGACTGCGTGCACAGTCAGACGACCTCAGCACATTCTCACGGCTGCCTGTGTGAATTTTATTATTTATGGTATCATTCATTTACTATGCTAGCTGTCGGGTTGAATCAGAATGCTAGAGTGCTATATTTGGACAGGCAGATTTTGACATTTGGTCTGCAGACCCTCAGAGGTTTATGAAGTCTTTTTTGAAAGACTTACAGCCCCACATTAAGCAGCCACAATTGTACATGTAGTCACCCATCTTTTGTATAGCATGTTCTATACTAGGATTGGTATCACTGGACTGGATCTCAATCTGAGATGAATGACTTTAACCTGCTGCCAGAACATTCTAACAAATCAATCCTAGGTCATTTTTCTGGTGCCGATGGACAATTTTGAGAGTTAATTTAAGATTGATTAAACGTCAGCTGTAGTATAATAGCTTCGTTGCTGTGGTGTACTGATGCTGGAGAATTAAAGAGATCCCTCATCCATGCACTTTGGGGTCACACTGCGCTCATTATGGTCTCTTCTACACCAAGCACGTCCATTTACATCAAGGGTAAACAGAATGTCTTGCAGATCCTGTGTAAGAATGGTCATGGTCACTGTAATATTTGTGAGATGAACCAGTTCTCAGATTCTGATAGCATTCTGAGAGTCAGTAGCCAGATCCCAGTCCCCCATGCAAAAGGTCACTGGTCAAACTCAGATTCCAGTCTCCCACGGTGAATTTCACTGGTCAGACTCGAATCGCCAAACGAGCTTGATGGGCCAAATGACCTGCTCGCATTTGTAAATTTCTTATGTTCTTATGAATCCCAATTGCCCATTCTGAAGGTTACAGGTCGGATTCAAACACGACTAATCTATGCTAAAGGCAGCACCACTAACTGCAGTAACAAACCAGGATCTCACAAAAACAAGCAGCGCTTCTGGCCAGAACGTCAAGATCTTTACGCTCACTGCAGTACATCTAAAACATACACTCAGCGGCTACTTTATTAATATAGTAACAGCTATCAAGGACTCACTTGCCCCCAGACGCGCTTCAAAGGTAGACGAGTTGTGTGCTTGGAGAAACTGTTCTGCTCAGAATTCACCGTTGTACTGAGCTGCTATTTTGGTACCTGTGGTCCTCTTGCTAGCTTTTATGTTCCTGCCTATTCTGCTTTGACCTCTTTCATTGAGAAGCTGAGTTACAGTCACTGAAATGCCCCAGATGGGATGCATTCTGTTTATTGCATCATTGTCTGTAAAATCTAGTCTGGATAGTATGTGGAAATCCCAGGAGGCTGTTTCTGAGATGCTGGAAATCCCACGTCTGGAAACCAGCAGTCTCCCCATGTCTAAAATCATCCAGTTCACACGTCTCAGCTGTTCTGATGCTTAGAGCAGTGACTGACCTCCTTGACCCCATCATACATTGAACTGGAGCCACACGATTGGCTGTTTGGAGGAGCAGACTGTTTGCAGTGGTATCTGACTCTCCTGACCTGGCCACAGAGTGCATATAGCAAACAGCCACAGTCACCTTGGATTGTAAGTCTACTGGCTTGTTGCCCAAAGTGACAAACGATTCTCCCTTTTTCAAGTCTTTCTGGCTTCTGTATTGGCTATTGTAATAATTACAAAATAATATAAGATGAGGTCTTAAGCAAAAATATACCTCCACGCTAACATATAATTAATCGTCATTATCTGTTCATGAGGGAGCCTTTCTAGCACAACTAATGTCACAATTATACAACTTTTTTTGTAGAAACAATGCTGCTATAGCTTTTAGTGACCATTGTTGACATACCACAGCACACAACCACAAAACTTGTCCTCTGCATTTATCCCATATGCGACATTGTGGCATAGCAGGGGGCAACTAATTCAGCACCCAGGGAGCAGTGCTTGGGGCAGTACCTTGCTCAGGGTACCTCAGTGGTGCCTTGCTGGTCAGGAATTTGAACCTACAATCTTTTAATTGCAACTGCGATTAACTAAACATTAAGTCACCCCTGCCCACAAGCAACTGCTTGAATTTAAGTTAATTTCTACTTTTGCATCTATGTTAGAGGAGTCTATTGAGGATCAGCTATAGTTACTTCTGCTTGTAATCAAGCAAAATGTGTCTGAATTCATTCTTAAGATGGAAGAGGTTCAGCACTGCCTCTGGGTACGGATATGTCCCCTTTGTATGTGTGCATGCAGAAAAAGACATGAATGTCATTAGAATAATTTATTGCTTTTCAGCAGAGGTATTGATTGGGGTGCAGAAAGGCACCATGAACTCCTCATGGGACCAGTATGTTGTCGTAGACTTTACTAGGCAGCCATTAACCATAGACTAACCAAGGCTGCTGATTTTGAATTCTCAGTTTAGAAAATCGATGTACTGTTTTGCTTTTCAGTCATTAAAATTAAATTCAGAATTGGTTCTGAAAATATGCAAATGGGGAGGCTGATCTGTTCATATTTTTGCACTCATGAGAGTTTCACTTACACAAAAATGTTCTGAGGGCAGAAGGAAAAATGGTTGGTTCAGAGAGATAACCAATCGGATTGTAGAGGAGGTGAGGCCAAGCAACTAGAGGAGTCAGGATCAAAACAGCTGATTTGTTAGTCCCGCCTCCTCTAGTTGCTCTGTGATTGGAAGGTCACTGGTTCAGGTCCAGCTTTGGCAGAGTAGCCCCATGTCTGTGAATCCTTGAGCAAGGCCCTTAACCCCCAGTTCCATGAGTGCTGCTACAGGTGGCTGCACTTTGCTGCCAAGCTCGCTCTCACCTATGTGTGTGTCATGGAGAGCAAGATGGGATCAGTGAAAAGAGAATTTCCCCTTGAGGATCAATGAAGTGTCATTATTATTATCCAATAAAACATCTGAAAGATGTGAAATGAAGACCGTTTGTGTCCTTTCTAAACCTTCATTTGGTGTGATTCATCCACATGAAACAGCTGCCGGTATCATGGTTTTTGGCAAGAAATGCACACATCTGTTGTATTCCTTCACTATGGGGCGACAACAAAATCCTCTAAATAAATATCATAAATTGAATTTTCCACATCCCGCCAGTGGCTCTCTGATTAATATACTCTCTCGCTTTGCTTGTCTGCAAAATTCATGAATATATTGTCTTACCTATTGAGCATAAAATCTGGTTTATCCTGCCTCCATAATCCAATGTATAACAGTTATCATTCATTAGACTATGAAACAAGTCATGGGAGTTACTAACTCTGAGTACTCCCCATGAAACAAGTCATGGGAGTTACTAACTCTGAGTACTCCCCAGGAAACAGTCTGCATGGAGTTACTAACTCTGAGTACTCCCCAGGAAACAGTCTGCATACAATACATATTACACATATAGTGATGAAACATTTACACCTTTTAAATTATGCACAATGCACATTAAAATTCAAAGTCAGGAAGGGTTCTGGTGTATTTTGTTATTTATTTGCTGGATTAGCATCCTTCTACCTTCAAAGACATGCCCAGTACCGGGTCATGGGCAATCTGAGTCTTACCCCCGAAGTACAAGCGATCAGCCCATTAGGCAACACATTAGGCGCCTTGGGCACCCTCTTCTTGGGGGGGGCGTCGACTTAGCCACTGACATCACCTGGGGCTCCACATTGGCTGATGCGACACTGAGCGGAGCACAGGGCACGAGGCAGAACACCTAGCATGGGTTGCATCTGCTGAATTAACCACCCAATATACCTGCCCCACAGTGGTCTGGAGATTAATTACATACATTACCTGGTTTTCTAAATAAAAGTGCCTGGTAAACCATTCAATGGACAGACAAAGGCTGATTTACAGTTTTACCTGTTTTTAATTCCAGTCCTTGTATTTAACTGGTTAATGCTGTATCAACTTATTATAAATACAAGCTGCAATATTGTTTCTGTCAAATATTTTCTCTTTATTGTTTGTTCTTCTCTAAAAGAGATTCCATTATGTTGTTATGTTTTTTTCTTACATGGAAATTTGTTCATCAGTAACCTGGATTCAGGCAGTATAACATGAACGGTTCATAAATTCTGCTGTCCATGTAGTTTACGTAGGTTTATGTTGCTCATCAGGAAGGAAAATAGCAGGGAACTCTCTGCTGTAATTCTCGGAGAACTTGTTTCCTCCCTCCTGGCACTGCCAAGTTCCTAAGTGGGTTAGGGTAGGAATGAGTGTGGAGCTCGTTATGTCATTTTAATGAGGTGGTTTTTCTCAGCATAGCTGTCTTAGAAGTTAAGGAGGAAAAATGAAGGAGGCTATTTTAATAAACTTCTCATACTCAGAATGCGAACCAGTTATGGGCCTATAAAACCTGTGAATATGGAGCAAGATATTTGGTGCAGGAAATGCATTAGCCAGCTGTTCTTTCAGGGACCCGTCTATGTCAAAGACAATCAGCATATTATATGGGGAAAAAACAAAGTAATATCCAGGTCCATTTTCACCTGTCACTGCAATCTGGGAAGCTCAGTCGAACTGTCAAAAAGGGGAAAAGAGGGGCACTGTTCAGTGAATCAGATAACTCGTGTTGCCCTAGAGCAGAAGTATTCAAACTGTGGGGCATGCTGCCCTGGTGAGGGAAGAAGGAATTGCAGTGGGGGCACAGCTGATGGAAAGTACTGTGGGGGGTTTTGAGGGGGGACGGCAGATTTTTTTTCAAGATATGCTAAAAATACAGATATTTTCAGTGCCCAAAATTTCCCCAGAGTTTGATAAGCTGTTTACAGGAAAACAGGCACATTATTCTCATTGAGCTGCAAAGTTTATTTGGGGTCTATGTGTGTGTGTGTGTGTGTGGGGGGGGGGGGCTCAGGACAAGTATATCTGCCCTAGGGAGGCCCTGTCAAAAACGATTTGAATACCACTGCCCTTGGGCAACAGAACAGATGGCCACAATTACCATAGAAAAAATAATATCAATACTGTGTGTCTGAACCCAGCAATACTGTCGCCAGAAACCAAAGGTCGGTGAAGGATACATTTATTTATTTAGTCCATGATGATGTGCATCAAGGCAGATGTATCACAAACATTCATCTGTTAAGCAGTCAGCTTAGGGGTAAGCAGAAATATTCTCATCGAGTACCATGTCAACTAGGTTACTACTAAAAAGTTCAAAATACAAGTAATTCCATTGTTGCCAAGAAACCTTAATCAAGGTTGTAACCTTAATTCAAAGTGCAGAGCTCAGACTAATCAGTGAATCTGATGAAATAATGAAGGACCGCTCATCTACTCCAGCTTGCCGTGGTTCATCGATTCACTTCTGTTTGCCTGAAGGAGGCTTCCGTCAGCAGTATTGGGCTGGGGAACACAGGGCCCCGGCAAGCCAGGCCCCTCAGAATCAGGTGACTGTCAAGGTCACGGCTTATTGCCAATCGCTCTGCCCATCAGGATGGTTTGCCGGTAATGAGGTGGATGGAAACGATGAAATTGACATAAAGTGCATTAAATGACAATGAAACCCACATAATGAAGATTTAATGATGGTGCATGTGAAAGGCAGGGATAAAAAAAACAAATAAAAAAAAAAACATGAGGTCATCAGGTCACAAGTGTGGAGCCAGATTGTTGCAACCGATACTTTATGGCTCTCTGAAGATAGATCATTAGGTTTGGAATTAAGTTTATCTGACAAATAATGGAAGCCATAATGGACTTGGCTCCTCTCCAAGGTGCACCCCAGCCTTGTGCCCTCTAATGCCTGGGACAGACTCAAGCCCCCCATAACCCTGTCCAGAACATACTGTTGTCCAACATGGTTGCATGGATAAATGGACGTTGAGATGGACTGGCATCCCATTCAGGGCTTTCCCCATCTTGTTCCCAGTGCTTCTTGAGAAAGGCTCCCTTATTGGATGAGCTGTATTGAACAGTGGTGGGAAATCTTATCCAAAAAGGGCCATTGGGTATATGGGTCTTTGTTGATTGGTTGATGAGTCCTCACACCTGGGTTTGAACAGCTGACCTAAAGGTTATCCCAAGAATGCATAGACACTGGCCCTTTCAGGATAGGATGGCCCACTCCTGTATAGAAGATGGATGGATGGATGGATGGATGGATGGATGGATGGACAATAAAGGATGTTGCAGTGGCTCCGTGGGTGTAATTCCATCTTCCTGTGTTTGTGAGGGTTTTGCTGGGGACCTCCTGTTACCATGCATAGTCCAAAACATGGTGTTAGTCAAAATGGCATCTCAAAATGTAGTGTGTGTGTTTTTCATGTAATCCATCTGATTGAATAGAGGTCGGGATCCAATGCACCTGTTGGATATGGTGAGCTGATAATTGGGCATTGTGCAGTTTAAACTATTATTCTTGTTTAAACTTTGAAGAACAATTTACCTGCTGTATTCAAAATAAAGTTAGACTCAGTGAACAGTCACTAAGGAGGACAAACAGAGGTAGAATTAAATGTTTAATCTTTTTTTACAAGAGATGGCCTGTGCATTAAGAAACACTGAGAGGGGGAGATTGACTTTAATTAAACTTTCTTGCAACAAGGGGAATGTGGGATCTACAGGCAGAAGCCGAGGTGCTGCAATCTTACCACCTTGGGAGGCTGATAATTGCTTTTCATTTTGAGCAGAACGATTCCCGCAGAGCTCAGCCAGATGTCTTATGAGGAAGGTTGTGCACCTTTCCACACAGCAATCCTCCAGTGCTTTCTCTTCAAAAACCCTCTAAGTGTGCATGTACAATTACAGGTGTGTGCTGAACAGGTACTCTCATGTGAAATGACATATAACCCACTGCAGACGATACTGCACTAACATACGCACATTATTAATATGGGCAATTTTATAAGGAGCTTCCAGGGATACAGTCTTGAAAATTTAATTCCTATCCAATAAATAATTTCCGAATAGTAAAAATGATTTAAATTTTCAGAACAATCCTCAGGGCAAGAATGGTGTTTAATCACAGGGAGTCTGGGGAGAATGTTCCTTTGCTTTAAAATATCTGATTCTCTGTGTTGCATTTAAAGCATGATCCAGCATGACAAATTTAAACCTGTATTTACTTTAAGCAAAGTAAACAACTCTGTGCTATTCTGTGATTGCTAGCTATTCCATTTACCTTTTTTCCAATGTGGACAGGTCACAAGTCTTAGGGTAGATTCAGCTGACCTTTCTAGGTGGTCCACCACTCTGATTGGCTGCTCTGGGAAGCAGCGTTTCTCCTGATGCCCTGTGGGCGCCTTTGTAGGCTGTAGGAATAAGCACTTGGCAAAAGATGTGGTCTCCAGAGGATGGGGATTCTCCCTTGAGATGATGACTCATCCAAATCGTGACTCACGCCAAAGACTTAAGCATTTCCCGACTGAGCTAACGACGCTAACGTTGGAGGAGATAGGGAAGACCTGAGGGAGTAGACATACAAATTAGATATAAACACTAGATTGACCTCCCTTCACATGTTTTAATTATAATATATCTCTGTGCGTGGGAAAATGAAATGCTAATTTGTGGTACCCAGGGCTGACTTGTTGCTAGGGAATCAAACAACATAAAATGCAAATCACATAAGACCACAGGAATTGAATCTAATCATGCCTAAGCCCTGCATGTACGTGTTCTTCTGCTGTTCTCTTGTCATCTCATTTAAAATATGCTCCAATAAAAATGGAGAACATATAGGAACAGCTGAAATTAAACTACACTTTGTAATTATAAATGTTCATTTTTGATGATTTCTCACATTTTTTTTATTGTCCTAATAATTTCTGTGCCGGTATTTGTACCATAAATCACAATAAAGGTTTCTCTTTTCCAGCTGTTGTTATGACTCCAAGCTCACTAGTTTTATAAAGCTTCATATACAAAGTCTACGACAAAACACCTCAACTTGGGCCGCCCATCCATCACGCCGGGTCTTCTGCCCCTGGCCCCTGAGACCAATGGGCCTAACACTGCTGGAAACAGGGAACCAAGGGGACTTGGGCTGCTGACTAGCTGGACAGCTCCAGGATGAGGTGACCAGAAGGCAGATTCAAACACAGAGGACTGGAGAACCAAGACCAGGAACTGGGGAACCCAGAAGGGGCATGAATACAAACCCAGGACACACGTAGACACCCCCAGAGACAGGACATCAGGTGTGGGATGCCGGTCTGTAAACCACAAACCAGCTAACCAGATGCCCAAAGCAAGATTCTGGTCAACAGAAACCATGACCACCGCCCCCGAGCCACCCAAGCCACCAAGCCAGTACGTACTGGCTATTGACAGGCACATAAGACACAGACCGACACCATATAGTCCCATAAAACAAACAGTGATGGTACTAAGTTCCTCTTGCCAAAGTAAAGCCTAGTGACTCAAAGCTGAGAGCTGGAGCTCGCTTCGTTTAAGCAACACCACATCACTGTTGGCATCCAACGCACCCGGAGGCGGCGGAGGTTTCGAATCCTGTCGGCTCTTTGGAACTTTTATAAAAGCGAGATGAAAGAGGACCCTCAGATATTTGGGAAAATTTTGAGATGATGAATGTGTTTTGATATGGCAAAATACTATATCATTATTATTATTCATTATTATTATGAGACCTATTATTGTTGTTGTTGTTATTATTATTAGTTCCATTGCTGGTTAATTGGGAGAATTCTCACCTACAAAATCAATAAATGTCCATTATTATAATTGTATTATTTATCATTATTGCATTGCTAGGTTTGCGTTGCTCCAAACATCTATCATTAGGCAGTAACACATCCTTAATGTGCGAAATACCTCCATTGCCCCCATTGTCAGCATCTCATCTTTCTTTCCTCAGTCCCCCATCTCCCCAGCTTAAAAACTCCCCTCTAAACCCCAAGGTCACACATATTGCAGCATTTAACTGGCTACAACTAAACAACAATTAATGAGCTCATCCCAGGTCCCTCACAATATTTTATTGTAAATATATGGCTGAAAATACACATAAGTAAACTGAAATAAACACTTGTTTTTTTGATTATATTTAGTATAACACAATCAGGCCCTGCTGTCATACCAGCAACATTATTTATTCAATACAAACACAGAAACTCCATTCTCAGGGGTACATTTCCAAAATGTCCTGTTTTGGAGGCATTGTGTGGCTCAGTGGGCTAAGCCTCTGCCTGTGATCAGAAGGTTGCTAGTTCAAGCCTTTGAGCAAGACCCTTAACCCCCAGCTTCCTGGATGCTGCTATGGGTGGCAGCCCATTGAGGCCAGCTTGCTGTCACCTACAGAGAGCAAGTTGAGGGAGGTGTAAACTGAGAGTCAACTGAGCCCTATGCTCTAAGAACAATGGTGATGACTGAGAGCCAACTGAGCCCTATGCTCTAAGAGCGATGGTCATGACTGAGCCCTATGCTCTAAGGGCAATAGCGATGACTGAGAGCCGACTGAGCCCTATGCTCTAAGAGCAATGGTGATGACTGAGAGCCGACTGAGCCCTATGCTCTAAGAGCGATGGTCATGACTGAGCCCTATGCTCTAAGGGCAATAGCGATGACTGAGAGCCGACTGAGCCCTATGCTCTAAGAGCAATGGTGATGACTGAGAGCCGACTGAGCCCTATGCTCTAAGAGCGATGGTGATGACTGAGCCCTATGCTCTAAGGGCAATAGCGATGACTGAGAGCCGACTGAGCCCTATGCTCTGAGTGATGGCAATGACTGCAAGCCGACAGTCTCTTATGCACTAAGAGTGATGGTGATGACTGTGAGCCGTCCGAGTGCTCAGCTCTAAGAGCGATGGCAATGACTAAGAGCCGACTGAGTCCTATGTTCTAAGAGCGAGGGCAATGACTGAGAGTCGACTGAGCCCTATGCTCTAAGAGCGATGGCAATGACTGAGAGTCGACTGAGCCCTATGCTCTAAGAGCGATGGCAATGACTGAGAGCTGACTGAGACCTGTGGTGTATGAGCGATGCCCATGAATGAGCAGGGAGAATTACTCACTGCGCTGCTTAAATGAAATTGGGCTCTAACTGCCACCAGCCTAGAGAGGCCCTTTTACATGATTTACTGTACTAATCTGGGACAGGTGTGGCACCTGTAGTTTAAAGCCACCTACACAGACCCTATGCAATTTTGTAACATTGTTTATTATATATTAACAATACTAATATATATTAATATGCTATAGCTGTAAGATTATTATGTAGTAACAATGCTATGTCATAACAACAATGTAAGTAACAATCCCCTGTAATTACAATGCTGTTTCAGCAATGCTATTTTGTAACACTGATATATTGCATACTTCACTCCAATCTACATCTACTTTGTATTTATTGTGAAACTATACAAATCAATTTTAATGTACCTAATACGACATTTTATTCAGTTTGCACACTTCAGTTCAGTTATTCACTTCTCACTAATAACCAGTGAGAAGTGTGTCTGTCATCATGATTGACAAGTGAGCAGGGACACTTTAACTTGTCCACTAACCCACTAACTCAAGTAACCACTTATAATAAACCCCCCCCCCCCCCTAAAATAGTCCAAGGGCCTCTGCATGTGTGAGAAAATTTACTGATCTGTGTCTTATCTAAAGTATACAATGGAAAAAGCAGTTACTTTTTACCGGGATATCAGCTGGAATGTGTTCAATAAAGTGTAGCAGTACACGCAGAAACAAGTTACCAAAGCAAAGCTAATTATACTCCAAATGCTTGCACAAAGAGAAAATACTGTGATTCTTTGACAGGCACCAGTTTAACAATGGCAAACGATTTAGGCACTTGTGTTGTCTTTCAGGCTAACCAGTCACTCTTGTTTGATGTGGACTGTGATCACAGAGTCTTGTGATGGTCAGCCAGCCCACATGCTGTTGGGCCACTGTTTCCAGGACCAACGACAAATTGGTTGGATTTCAACCATGTGCTTTTTATTTGAACACCTTGAATTTGCTCAATAATCATCTTAAAAATCTGCTTATCTGCAATAGAACATGAGCACCTCTAACTATAGCCATACGTGACATACAGTAGATGGTCTTTTACCTGTCACAGTAAATATGTTTTGTCTTGCATATCTAATTATCCACCTTCTCCTCACCCCAGTTCTTCACCAGAACAATCCCCCAGACTATAATTTGCTCATGTGACTAACCAACACAGCGCCGTCTGGATAATATTGTGCATTAACAGAGGCAGACGCTATAATCAGACTCAATACAGGCATTGCTGGGCTCTCCCTTTAGGTCCCATCACTTCTGCAGCTTCCTGACAGATTGACACTGGCAAGTTTATTAATGATTAATGAATAATAAATAAACAAGCTGCGCAGCAACGAAGCCATACAACAAAAATGGCACATTGATTATGCACTTAGAAAAGCCGCCAAACTAGCCCTGTATCATCTTGACAATTAGGAATTGGATTTTATCAGCGGGTTTATGATGGTGAAACAGGCTTTGGGCTACCGCTCGTTACACTTATCCGAACTTCTGCCTTTATTAAATTGTCTACTATTAATCCAAATAATATTCGTAATATAATATGGTATTTTGTTCAAGTGTGGGAATCACATCTATATCTATTGTCCAGTAAAATTATAGTTTAATTTCAAAAAGCATTGTATTAATGTGATGAGTCTTGATATCCGGTATGGCAGCACGTTCAGCAGTCATCTTCCCTTCAGCAAGCGGCAGAAGATGAGAGTAATGCGACGATTCAACCGCTGTGACACAGGTGACACGAGTAACGATCGCTGGCAGAGATGACAGGCACCGCCGCTTTACGGGGGCGAATCAACCCGGCTGAGAACCACAAGCGGGGCGCTCTTGGCGGGAGGCTGTCATTTCTAAAATAAGAAACATCCTTCCTTTAAACTGACTGCAGAATTGTGTGTGCCGCTTAGTATAAAAACATCAAGGATGCTTGTTTTGGATTCATACTGAAGGCAAATATGCACCATAACAGCTCTCTTCTGCTCCTGATATATACACTTAATATACCTAAAATGGAAAATGTTAATTCCTGCAATCTCTCTGATCTTTAAATGACCTGCATCTTTACTGAAAAAATCTTTTTATTAAAAGTTTATTTTTGTTTCATGAATTATTTGCAAATGCTAAACATCACGATTTTGTAATAAGTAAGATAATTGTTTCTTTAACAGGATGACAACAAACGCAGACACTGCAGGATGTATGGACGTCTTTTGCTCATTGCTGCCCCCTGGTGGTACACAGCTTGGGTCCTGAGCTTTGTAAAAGTAACACTTCACTTGACGGGGCACAAATAATATCGTATTATTTGGTTTTGTTAGAACTCTGAAATTTAATTAAAGTGTCCTTTGGAGATCTTTGTAAGCAAACAGGAGCATCACGGACAGACAGACAGACAGATAGACAGATAGAGAGATAGATAGATAGATAGATAGATAGATAGATAGATAGATAGATAGATAGATAGATAGATAGATAGATAGAATTTTAATACCCAGGAATTCAGAATTATAATGTTTTAGTTTGCAATCTTACAATCAACTGTGAAAATCCAAAAGACCTTCTGTTCATTATTATTACATACTTTTGCCCAAATCAACATACATCAGGAGCAGAGATTAGTCAATCTCAGAAACAATTGGGTTTAAAGGTGATGCATAAGGGCTTGATTTTGAAATCTCTTGGCCAGCCATGGGACTTGAACCCACAACGTTCCGATCATGGGATCAAAGTCTTAACCCACAGGGGCACTCACCACCCCATCAATGGTAACTTTGCAAATGCAGTTTCTGATGGGTTCACATCTGATGGCGTAACATCTGTGCCAACCAAAGGCATTAAAATTATTAAGTAAAAATACTTTGTTTCTGTGCTTAATCATTTCCCCCCCCCAGGTTTGTATTTTACTTGAGGATTTCAAGTTATTGCAACTTTACTTTCACTTAAATATACATTTCTGACCCAAATAATGACTTTATACTTTGCTACAGTCTGTATGAAACCATAGCTACTCACCAATTAAAAAATACCATTTGTGAAAAGCATGCAGCACACCTGAGTGGAGCAAAAAATGGGCAGGTCTAAAATCTCCCTTTGCAGCTGTAAAGAGAAGACGGCAGTGTAAAGTCTCCCTGGGCAGCTGGAAAGAGAAGACGGCAGTCTAAAGTCTCCCTTTGCAGCTGTAAAGAGAAGACGGCAGTGTAAAGTCTCCCTTTGCAGCTGTAAAGAGAAGACGACAGTGTAAAGTCTCCCTGGGCAGCTGGAAAGAGAAGACGGCAGTGTAAAGTCTCCCTTTGCAGCTGTAAAGAGAAGACGGCAGTGTAAAGTCTCCCTTTGCAGCTGTAAAGAGAAGACGGCAGTGTAAAGTCTCCCTGGGCAGCTGGAAAGAGAAGACAGCAGTCTAAAGTCTCCCTGGGCAGCTGGAAAGAGAAGACGGCACTGTGTTCCCTGCTTTTTTTCCACCACTGGAGCAGTCCATCCATTTGTATTCCCATCTTTAAGTCCAGGGCTCTGCAAATCATGGCTCTCAAGGTCCGAGCCCTGCTGATTTACCTGTGAGCCATGTTTGAAGCCTCTGTCCAATCAGAATCAGTTATTATTAAACTAACTACCACAGAGAACTGAATACTAGGTCTGGATTTGGAATTTGAAGAGCCCCGTTGTAATTGCTTATCTTGTTCAGGACAGTTGGGGGGGGGGGGACTTGGTTCACCATGGGTGGGAGGGCAGTCCATCACAGTGCTCGCACACAGTACTCCTTCTATGAGTCTTGCAGCAGTTTGCTCCGGGTCTGCATGCGTAGGATGTTAATCAGTCAGCCTGGGCTCGTGGAGCCAGTTGAGTGGGTGTTATGTGTGCTGAAGTCAAGGCTCCAGTGTATAAATCATTGTACTCCAGATATAGTGAGATGCAGTGTGCATGCGTTCATTCAAGTGAAGAAAAAATGCAAAAAATGATGGTATACACTACGGCGCTCTCTAAAGTGGCATTTTTTTGTGTTTCACAACCCACACGGCACATACTTCCTACTGTACACATACACATACTGTAAACCACGGCAGGACCTGATGTCTATAGCTTCAGTCCGTCTTTAATTCTGAGCTGAGCTTCTGTGCTGATTTCCCCACTGAGAGCTATTCACATAAATTAGAAGTGAATGTGTTGATAATGTGCCTTACACTGCTTAACTGCAACTCCCTCCTGCACTGTAAACCGTGACCTAGTAACAGATACAGACTACGAAATATATACCATCATTTATCAATACATATGGAAAAAATGGGAGTGAAAAAGATAACAAGTGCAACATGGGCCCAGAGCATAGCTACATACTACGTTATGTGCAGTAAGTTCAGGTGTGACTTTGCTAGGACACTAGAGGGCGTAGTTTGACCATGGATGGAAGCACGCTCACAGCTGTCCACAACCCCACGCTGCCAAATATGGCAGAAGCTGAGACTTGTTTTGCTAATTGAATACAAACCTCCCTGCAACCATGACCACAAAGTATCTTTTGTATTTATGTATGCATGATTATCACGTTAAGGTGCATAACATATGTGACATAGGTCACATATGTTACGTCTATGTCAGGGATGGCCAATCTTATCCGGTGTTTGGGGTAACCTTTAGGTCAGCTGTTCAAACCCAGGTGTGAGGACTCCTCAGCCAATCAGTCCTCTAATTAATTAATACAATTAGGGAGCTGCAGCGAAAACCCACAACACAGCGGCCCTTTGCGGATAAGATTGGCCACTCCTGACATAGACGTTTAGTTGCCAAACTGGCACTTTTATCCAAAGACGCTTGACTTGATCCAAAATATATTAGCAATTCCGGTTAGGTACCTTGCTCAGTGATGCAACAATAGGGTCCCATAAGTACTTAAAGCAGCACCTATCAGTTCTTCATACAAAGAATAATTTAGAAAAAAAAACTGACATGCCCAGTGATTTCGACGATGCGGCATTGAAAGCCATGTGCTGATAGGCCAAGCGCCATGGGCTTTGTGCATATTGATAAATTCAAGATGGCCACCCTGGCGGCTTTAATGTTCCAGGCGCCGATTCCAGAAGCGTGAATATGCAGAAATTCAGACAAGCTCCCTGCTGCTAGCTCAAACAATTAATGAGATTATAGCATAACTGTTAAAAAAGGCCAGTGCAGCAAGCATGGAGATTTACACAAAATCTTTCAGAAATTCAAAACCTTTTTATTAGAAAGGCTTGGTGTTATAAGCCAATGCTTTAGGAATTTGTATTAGCAATTATGGCCGCATTTAAAATAGATACACAAAGTAGTCGATGGTATATGATCAATTGCTTCCTGAATATATATATATACACTCACCTAAAGGATTATTAGGAACACCATACTAATACGGTGTTTGACCCCCTTTTGCCTTCAGAACTGCCTTAATTCTACCTGGCATTGATTCAACAAGGTGCTGAAAGCATTCTTTAGAAATGTTGGCCCATATTGATAGGATAGCATCTTGCAGTTGATGGAGATTTGTGGGATGCACATCCAGGGCACGAAGCTCCCGTTCCACCACATCCCAAAGATGCTCTATTGGGTTGAGATCTGGTGACTGTGGGGGCCATTTTAGTACAGTGAACTCATTGTCATGTTCAAGAAACCAATTTGAAATGATTCGAGCTTTGTGACATGGTACATTATCCTGCTGGAAGTAGCCATCAGAGGATGGGTACATGGTGGTCATAAAGGGATGGACATGGTCAGAAACAATGCTCAGGTAGGCCGTGGCATTTAAACGATGCCCAATTGGCACTAAGGGGCCTAAAGTGTGTCAAGAAAACATCCCCCACACCATTACACCACCACCAGCCTGCACAGTGGTAACAAGGCATGATGGATCCATGTTCTCATTCTGTTTACGCCAAATTCTGACTCTACCATTTGAATGTCTCAACAGAAATCGAGACTCATCAGACCAGGCAACATTTTTCCAGTCTTCAACTGTCCAATTTTGGTGAGCTCGTGCAAATTGTAGCCTCTTTTTCCTATTTGTAGTGGAGATGAGTGGTACCCGGTGGGGTCTTCTGCTGTTGTAGCCCATCCACCTCAAGGTTGTGCGTGTTGTGGCTTCACAAATGCTTTGCTGCATACCTCGGTTGTAACGAGTGGTTATTTCAGTCAAAGTTGCTCTTCTATCAGCTTGAATCAGTCGGCCCATTCTCCTCTGACCTCTAGCATCAACAAGGCATTTTCGCTCACAGGACTGCCACATACTGGATGTTTTTCCCTTTGCACACCATTCTTTGTAAACCCTAGAAATGCTTGTGCGTGAAAATCCCAGTAACTGAGCAGATTGTGAAATACTCAGACCGGCCCGTCTGGCAACAACAACCATGCCACGCTCAAAATTGCTTAAATCACCTTTCTTTCCCATTCTGACATTCAGTTTGGAGTTCAGGAGATTGTCTTGACCAGGACCACACCCCTAAATGCATTGAAGCAACTGCCATGTGATTGGTTGATTAGATAATTGCATTAATGAGAAATTGAACAGGTGTTCCTAATAATCCTTTAGGTGAGTGTATATATATATAGTGTGTATATATATATGTTGTGTATATATATATATAAAAATATATATATTGTGTGTGTGTGTACATATATATATATTTGTATAATGTGAAAAGTTTCTAGGATATTAAAGGTTAAAACAAATATTAAGCATTAAATATGGCCTTCAGTATGCAAACTGCACACACAGAAAACACAGATGTGTGAGACCAACATCTCCCTGTAACTACAGCTTATTAAATATGGTAATATGATTCAATGACAACCATATACATACATTAAATGCATCTTCCTTATATTATTTTTTATGAATCATAATCATAATTTATTTAAGTGTACTATCTATGTTATAGTAAAATTCTAAAAACTGCATGAATATATTAAGATGTATATTAGCATATATATTTCAGACATATTTTTTTAGTTGAGAGTCTTATTTGCTTTTAATGGTGGTTTAATACATTAAATCAAATATGAGAAAAATATATAACATACATAAAAGAAGCCACATTGGAAATTACAGCAAAGTTCCATGCAGGTCTTAAAAGGGGTTTAAGAAGGGGGGCGGAGCTAGCGTCCCCAAGATAGATAGCTCCACAGGTATGCTAGATACTCAATCCAGCTCTGGTTTTTGTAGAAGTAGTAGCTAACCTAGATCAAATCTACCTGCAAAGCTCTTAAGCCACGCAAAGTACTGAAAACCAGCCTATACTGTGGACTTCATACATGTGAAGAAAGAATAAATATATTAGGCCTATTATACATTTTTCGTACCCTTAGAAAGCATATAGTGGTTAAGGCAAGAAACACTGCAATAAAATGGAGGCGGAGTCCCACTCCTGTAACTTTCTTACTTTATTATTAAGGGAAACAATTAGTAGCCTACAAAATACCACTTAAATGCAATGTTCGGTACACGCCCAAGGCCAGGTATGATCTAAATAAGAAGAGATAAAGTAGGAAGTTTTCTCTTCACTTGGGAAATAATGAAGGTGAAGGAAAACAAACAGAGGCAGCGGTGTTTTGCTGGATGTGTAATCGGCCTCGGAAAGGCGCTCCGATCCAGCTCCGCTCCTCTCGCTGCTCCTGCGCTCGCCGCGCATTCCTGGGATTCCTCCTTTCTGAAGTCAGGAGGGACGGACCGCACGCCTCCAATCCTGCGCTCCCCCTCCTCCTCCCTTAACCCATTTCGCGTCGAAATAAAGGACAACATCCAGAAACTCAGGATCAAGCTGGATCAATCGTTTTTTCTTTTTTTTTGCTCCAAACGTCCCAGTTCTTCCCCCCTCCTCCCTAGTTGTGTCTGATTGTGCGACTCCAACAATAACTTTCCTCCCTCTACGACACAAAAAAAAGGCTGAAGTGGGCTCCCTGGCTTCCAAGAAATGTTTCTTCGGGAGCTTTGAACAAAACGGGCCCATCTTTAATCTGTTCGGGACTCCCGTCTGCGGTGTGGGACGGCAGCGCTCCGGAAGAGGATTTAAACGCGTTTCATATTAGCGGCCTGATTCTGCCCGGAGGGATTCAAACATGTTGGATTTCTTATGCGAAGATCAGGTTTTGTTCTCCACGTAAATCTGAACTGGTGGGTGAAGCTTTTATACTGTAATACTTTTGTGCATTTTGTGTCTTAACCCTGGGTTGGAATAGGCTAATCGTCTAAAAGCCAATAGAGGGGACTAAGCCGCATATAAGTGAACTGTAACGTAATGTCGATGGCCGGGTTTCTCTCCAAAGTTTGGGAATGTCTTTTATTCTCCATGCGGAACCCAGCAGGAAAAGGAATGTGCACCAGATCAGCCGTCTTATGGCGTACCTGGTTATTTTTCACACTCGACTTGTTTCGCCCCGGGGCTCGTAGGGGGGGCGACCTATCCGGAGCATCTTCATTTTACTTTTTTAACCGTAAAAATCATTTAATCATAACCCATTTCCTCCGATGTATTACGTGGTCATAAACCGCTAGGGGATTTTTTTTAAGTTTCTAATGAACAATGTGCCGCCTGCAGCATAGCGCGTTATATATTTCCATCGACTGATCTTAATCGTTCTTAGTTACGTTTATTTCCTGTGTTTACCTATACATGTAGGTTATGAAGTTACCAGCGACGTCTTTTATATGTTTATTAGCTGTATTTAGGTCTAACCGTATTGGAGTGTTACAGGATTACTCATTGTAGTTGAAGGCAATTAACTGTAGTCTCATATTAAATCCAACAGATCCATATAATTTCTATTTTTAAAATATATTTTATTGCTCTTTTTGAGGGTCTTTTTAATCTGTACTTATGTCTGAGTGAACTCGGCCTTTACAAAAATCAGGTTTAAATTGTGCTTCCACCTCTTAACCAGTGATAGTTCAGACTTAGATTAAGGAAATGTGTTGAAAATCAATCAAATCTTGTGGTTGTTTCTGTTGACACTTCTTTTATGGTTATACTGAAACTTAATTTTGAGTTATGGTTACATAGTTAATCATGCTCAGCCCTTGATAAAACGGTCTTTCTGTGATTTCCTTACTGTATTAATGTAGTGCTGCACTATAATCTAAACTGTCTGTTGGTAAACAAGAATCCCCCTAGCCCAATTTGTAAGTGCTGAATAAATAGGCTGTTTTGTTTGTCGCTGAGAATGTCAGCTTGGGCAATGTCAGTAAGTGGTTTTTACCCTTTTGATAATGCTCGATAGGTTTTGGGTTCTGTATCCTATGGTTTCTGCAGGCCACTAGGGGTTGATTTTGTTGTCAACAGGCAAGTATTTGCACAACCTGGATGTGAAGAAAATAGAAAAATGTCGAGGTCGGGGATCACTGTGAACTGCTGCTCAGACCTGTGCGTTTAGAGAGGCCTTCAAATAAAATGCAAACGTAAAAACCAGTTTGAACATACATTAATAGTGGATATCCTGGATGGAAACTGACATCGGGGTGGTAGTATTTTCTGGATTGATTTTAATTTTTTGGGGCACCACTGCTGAAATGAATCTTCCCACCATCTTTGGGGGGGGGGGGGGGGGATGGGACAGACGCAAGGCCGCAGCACCTCATCTGTTCCCAGATTTTGCTCTGAGGGAATTTGTTTGGGCACGTTGCTTGTGACTTCCCCGTTGGTGAAGGGGATTGGCTGGGGGAGATGACTGCGTTGCTCCTGGAGGTGGGGGTCTGCATCCTCACTTCTGATTGGCTTTGTGTGTCACTCGAATGAGTCTGGCTGATGGGTAATCGCCACTAACGGCTGCTGCTTTTGGTCCTGTTTCCATTGGTGGTTTCAGGGTAATTGGCCTTTTCAGCCTTACTGGGAGCTTTAACTGAGTCCAAAGCAGAAAGGGGCAAACATCCACCGTCAGACTGGGAGTCTCTTAGCCAAATTGTTTAGTCTATAAACTTAAATGAAATCTTGTATTATCCGATCATTTGTTTCAGCAGTTCTTTAATTTTCTTATTCACACTAGTTTGTTGTAATGGTCAAATCAGAACCATATATTTATTTGCAGTACAAGTTCTTGTTGCTTAACATCTAAATGTTTTTCAGTAATTTTACAGTATCTTAATCAGTCGGTGGTTTTTGCTGTAGATTTGTTCCTTTCATAGCGAAGAGATCTTTTTAACCTAATTTGAGACACAGCATATTATTGAATTCCAAAGGAAAAAAACCATCTGAAATTCACATTTTAGATGATTGTTTGGGATCCAGATTTATTTGGTTGCCCCTTTTTCTGAAGTATGTTGCTCCTGTTTTTTTTTTTTTTAAACCAGAATCTCCCAGAATCCCCATGGAATCAGACTAATGTTACGTCTAAGCAATGTTTATAAATAATGGTGGAATTTGGAAATTGCCGTCTGTTGGTAAATGGTGTGTGTAGATGCAGGTACTCGAGTGACTGATGCCTGAGGTCTTTTCCAGGAAGTCGAATCACCCCTATCTTCTACCAGAAGGGGGAGGGAGTCAGACTGAGACAACAATAAATGCGTTCATAAAATAATTAAGTCTTTCCTGGGGGAGGGTTTTTAATTTATTATTTTTTTTTTTGCAAATTACCTTTTAGTCCAGTGGGTTATGCAGCTGATGTTCAGTGGGTTACACGGCACCTCTAAAAGCTGTCAGGTCCAGGCTGAGTTCGTTCCTGCTCTTGGTTCCGGAAGGCCGGCTACAGGGATTTCGAGTTCCCGGCCTAAATTTCGCCGTTGTGCTGTCCAGTCCTGCCCCATCTGAATAAAACCTTGGGGAAACCCCACTGGACCAAAGGAGACAAGCAGACGCCTGTTTCCATGAGGCCACATGTTGCAGACACATGCTTGTGGCCAAGACAGAGGTCCTGTGTTTGCCGAAGCCTTCTGTGTCCCGGAATTTACCCAAACGGGGATGCAGCGGTCACCTGTCATAATGCACTTACACTTCCATGTAGGGTGTATCTGCTCAGTGATGTCTCGACTAGTTCCCTTGTTTTATTGGTTTTTCTTTATTTTCTCATTACTCAACTGATGACTGAAGCCTTGTGCACTTCCATCTATTTAACGTGCAATATATTTCTATAAAACATGCCTGTTTATGCTTTAAGTACAGTAAATCGGAAGTAGATTTGGAATTAGATTAGCATTATTGATCCCAGAGGAAAATTTTTGTGTATGCAGTAGCAAGCATGGAGAACATAGACTAACATGTATTTAGTGCAAATGACATGGTGCAAAGACAATACACAGTGCAAACACAAGTGCACAGTACACAAATGGAACAGTGAAAAACAGAATGGTTTGGCATATTAATGAGCTATTAAGAAAAAAAGTAAACAAGCAGTTTTAAATGCTATTTCATTGGCCGGTTGTTCTCCACATTGAGCTTTAAAGCTACCATGCCTCATTAGTTGGTCATATTTTGTTTACATAAGAATGGCTGTTGCTGGGAGACCCAGACAATATGCTTTAACTGTTTTGGCTGCATGAAACATGCCTCACAGTGAGCACTGGTGAGTGGCAGTGTGCTGTTGTCACCTCCGCATAACTCTGAAGCATTCCTTTCTCAGTACTCAGTAATTCCTTAATTCCTCTGTTGGTATGTTGTGCTATGTTTCTCCTAGATAATTAAAATCTTCACTATGTATAATGTTGTGAGGTACTTTTTATTGATCGATCCTCTTTATTTGGACCCACTGTTGCATCAGACCTCTAGGGTTGGGGTTTGAGTCTTCTCCCACCTTTTTGTGTGGACTTTGCAGATCCTTTTCACATTGTGCAGATTTCCACTGGGTCCTTTATGGGATTGCCTGGCATACCATCCAGGGTGGACCCCAGCCTTGGACTGGTGGGATGGGCTCCAGGCCCTCCTCATGACCCCTAACTGGTTAAAAGGTGGGAAGATGGAAGATGGGTGGTTTTGATCTGTAGTAACTAAAGGACGTAGAAGCCTGTCTGGTGAGTGTGAACGTCGTAGCTGAGTCAGCCGATTCTCAGAACACAGATTTAAATCCGGTCACTTAAATAAAAGGCGAGCGCTTGCATGGCTGGTGATGGAAGGAGTCACGCCCGAGCTGTTGGACCCGTGCTCAAGGCTTGGCATAAAAGAGTATCATTTACGGCACGGGCGGTGGTGTCAGGCATGGAAAAAGTTACGGCGAGGGGGACGGATGTGGGGTTATAAACAGCCAGGGAAGGGTACCGTGTGAGTTTGTGTTCTGCAGTGGGAACACGATAGATCGCAGCTCCAACCTCAAGCCAGCCCTGCCCTGCTGATGTAGATCCGCTCTCGGCCTGACAGCGGCTGTCGCAGCCTGGTGACTGCGGGAGGGATGCCCCTTCGTGATCAGTCGTGGCTTATAACTGCGGGAGGGATGCCCCTTCGTGATCAGTCGTGGCTTATAACTGCGGGAGGGATGCCCCTTCCTCATCGGCGGTGGCTTATAACTGCGGGAGGGATGCCCCTTCGTGATCGGCGGTGGCTTATAACTGCGGGAGGGATGCCCCTTCGTGATCAGTCGTGGCTTATAACTGCGGGAGGGATGCCCCTTCGTCATCGGCGGTGGCTTATAACTGCGGGAGGGATGCCCCTTCCTCATCGGCGGTGGCTTATAACTGCGGGAGGGATGCCCCTTCGTCATCGGCGGTGGCTTATAACTGCGGGAGGGATGCCCCTTCGTCATCGGCGGTGGCTTATAACTGCGGGAGGGATGCCCCTTCCTCATCGGCGGTGGCTTATAACTGCGGGAGGGATGCCCCTTCCTCATCGGCGGTGGCTTATAACTGCGGGAGGGATGCCCCTTCCTCATCGGCGGTGGCTTATAACTGCGGGAGGGATGCCCCTTCCTCATCGGCGGTGGCTTATAACTGCGGGAGGGATGCCCCTTCGTGATCGGCGGTGGCTTATAACTGCGGGAGGGATGCCCCTTCCTCATCGGCGGTGGCTTATTACTGCGGGAGGGATGCCCCTTCCTCATCGGCGGTGGCTTATAACTGCGGGAGGGATGCCCCTTCCTCATCGGCGGTGGCTTATAACTGCGGGAGGGATGCCCCTTCCTCATCGGCGGTGGCTTATAACTGCGGGAGGGATGCCCCTTCGTCATCGGCGGTGGCTTATAACTGCGGGAGGGATGCCCCTTCGTCATCGGCGGTGGCTTATAACTGCGGGAGGGATGCCCCTTCGTCATCGGCGGTGGCTTATAACTGCGGGAGGGATGCCCCTTCGTCATCGGCGATGGCTTATAACTGCGGGAGGGATGCCCCTTCGTCATCGGCATTTGCAGGTGGTAGCTTTGCGCTGTAACCTCTAGACCTAGGAGAGCTTCTGGGAGCCGTTTCTCGTGATGAATTTTGCTATTGGCATTTAAAAGGCTTTTAAGCCATCTGTGAGGATTGTTTTTTTTTTTTTTTTTTTTTTAATGTATTTTCCTTCAGTTCTGGCCTCAGGTGTTTTCTTCAAATCTTTGTTCTTCCCAGAAGAACCATCTGTTCACAGAGAATTAGTGGAATGCTCCTTCTCGCTCTCCTCGGAGGCCTTTGCTCTTTCGGCCCCATTTGACACATGGCTTTGTAGGGCAGCCGGAAGCTCCGCCTGGAAATGAGATGCTGGCATCTGCGACTGCAGCCATGACAAAACCAGTTGGACAGAAAACCTGTGCTTGACCAGGATTAGCATGTTCTGTAGCTCCTGCATTTATTTCCCTGTCTGACCTACCGACGTTGTGCCTGTCCTTTGGAATAGCTGAGGACTTTCCTCAGGTGATTCAGGTTAAGTGCCTCGGTTAAGGGCACAATCACAGGGGGTTCCCTCGGGATGGGGTTCCCTCGGGATGGGGTTCCCTCGGGATGGGGTTCCCTCGGGATGAGGTTCCCTCGGGATGGGGTTCCCGGCTATGCTGCCTTCAGTGCCTGCATGGTTCTTCGCTGTCAGTTTCTCGCCAGTTGTTTTGTTGCGAGTATAAACAACGCCAGCGGTATCGGTTTCATTTCAAAATATGCTGATTATTAAACTTTTTATGATGTCGTCTACAGCACGAGGGTAGCCAGTGTTTTCACACCTGTTATCACAAGGGCATTCGTGACGTTGTGGGGGGGCATGGAGAACATTAGAAGTGTGTTGTCTTTCTGGTCTCCATCTGTGTGTGTGTGTGTGTGTGTGTGTGTGTGTGTGTGTGTTCTGTGATGTTTGAGAGATGCCCAGGTTGCCCCATTACGGTCTGGCAGGATGATCTGACTGTCCTGGGCCCGTGTTTATCTAGGCGTCAGATGTGGCTGTTTCTGGCCTGTGCTGTTCTTGTACTTCGCTCTGGTTTACGGTAAAGCCTGGAAGTCCATAACTGGAATGCTAGAACTTTTTTGTACCATTTAAAAAAAAAAAAAAAAAAAAAAAAAAAAAAAAAGTTATTTCTCAGAAAACATGCTGCAGACAGCATTGATTTTAACGTGATGTAAATATTAGCATAAATGTGTGTTTTCCCTTCCAAAAACCCATTTTACTGATATGAATAAAGCTTGTGCAGTTCCCCAGGTCCAGAAAACTGCTTGATTTCATTCTGCATTGGGGGAACCAGGACATAATCCCACCATCTTGGTATCCACAGCATTTTTTTCCCCCTTCTCAGCAAAATGGTTTGGGGTGGGGGGGTAAAATCTTTGCTGGGACAGGTTTTCACGGCAGAGCCCGGAAGCCATACTCCACGTGAGCGCTTCAGTCGTTATCTTCGCAGCGCTGTGAGCGATGGTGTTAGTGTGACCGCGCGGCGTCCACATTCTCGGCTCTCCGATAACCGCATGGCGTCTTGTTTGCATTGGCCCTTGATGATGCCACTCGACGAGTCTGGCTGGCCTGACCTTTAGTACAGTTCGCTGTTACCATTCTGTGTGGCACATGCAGGTCTAGGATAGCAGAAATGACACTCGTTTTTCTTGCCCTGTCCTTCCCCTGTAACCGCCTTTGGTATTTGGTAGTTGGGGGGGGGGGGGGTAGAAGAAAGTAACCAGAAAAAACTGGGGTGTGGATGGCAAGCCTTGGGTGAAGACAGCGAGGCTTTTACGAGAAGAGGAGATCTGGGTATGTTTCCCAGAAGGACCCAGTATAAAGTGCCCTCTCCTTTCTTTGGCACTCTCTCCAGCATCCCGCCAGTCCCGTGTCATACGGCTCGGGGGTGGGGGCTGAGGGACCGCCACCCACCCAGTGTCCCTCGGCCTTGATGAGCGTAGCGAAAGGCAGGCGTGCCGTGGACAGCTGTCACTGGGGCCTGCATACACACATGCTCCTGTGTGCAAGGCCCCTACATTTCTAACAGCAGCTGTATCCCCCCCCCCCCCCAAACCCAGAAGAAAAGAGAAGCAGATGGACAGAGGGCTTTTGAAAAACAGCAGTCTCCTGGCATGAATGGGTGCAGTGTCCTTAAGAAGAAGATGGGCCACCATTAGTCGTCTCACTATTTGCCTGTAAGAAATAACTGTCGTTGTGCTTTATTTCCACTTGGAACGTAACATTGTCCTCCGTTCCCTAAATCAATATTTTCTTTCTGTGTACTATTACTTGTAAACAGGTGTTGCATTCAAATTGCCTGGCCATTTGGTTATTAAACCAATGAATTTTAATTTCTTTAGGATTTGTTTGTATCAATGGATGCATAAACAGCTATCCTAACTCCCATACCAATGAACATATTTTAATCTCTGAAAAATGTAATTTCTTTGTGTACTATAAATCTGCAGTTTGTGTGTGGGAACTTTTGGGAAGCGTGTAATTGGCGCTGAAGCATTCTTCAAAACGCCCTGAAAATGGGTGTTGTGCCCAACCCAGTGATTCGCATTTTATCAAGTTTCTGCTGCGTATTTGTCTTTCGCAAATAATGAATTCCGTTTATCGCTTTCATTTGCATTTGATTAAGCGTGTTGACGCCCCCTAACACGCATGCGCCGGGTGTTAGGCGTGTAACCTGTTGTCTCTGGTTAAATGTATCCTGGGTTCCACAGGCGTGCTGCCGCGCAGCTCCCAGCGGAAAAAAGCGAAAGCGTCCCGCCACCTGTTATCACCCGACGAAAGCGGCGTTTCTGTACCTGGACAGTGATGCTGCCCGCCGGCTACGGTTAACGCCGGCAGTGGAGGCGGTGTCGCTCTCCGGAGATTACAGGTTATTAACCGCTGTAGCCGCGAGTCCCGGTGGCACTGTGCTCAGGTTACCCCGACAGACACCTCACCCTTGAGAGGAGGTGTAAAAAAACAGCAGGATCAAGTGCGCAAGAGGGACCGAGACGCTACTGATCACATAATACTGATCCTGATTTGTGCAGTTGGACCTACACGTCTGTGTGCTTATGTCCTTCTTTCCATCCATCCATCCATCCATCCTTCAAATTCTAGGAAAACACACTTGCAGGGAAAATATTCCAGTGTAATTAGAGAACTGTAAAGCATATTTAAATGTTTTCTCTTTGAAAGAGTTAGACACTGTGGGAGTCGATATGAAGATAAATTAGTGTGCTTATAGTGAGTGTTTTACTCTTGCATTTGTTTGTGGGTTAGGTGTAGGGGACCCCCACCCTTCCCCCAAGCCCCATCAATACAGTGCTGTTCCTAAATGGTTAACAGAACCAGTTTCGTTGCCAGGGCACCCTCACGAAAGCTGGTATAAGACAAGACGGTCTCTGTTCAGCAGATCCCGTGCGGGAGAGCCATAGCCTATGGCCGCCCTCCCCTTCAGCACCATCTGTTCTCTTCTCCTCCTCTTCAAGCACGTTGGACCTGTCTGAAGCCTGACAAGGGGTCTCTAATACCCCTAAACACTTAATTAGCTGTGCCGCGTGCAGACGGGATCCTTCTGTAATTTACTTTATCCGGTCGATAGGCCTGCTGTTTTCTTCTTGCTTTGTTTGTTGCTTTTGTTGTAACTTTTGTCTGTTATAATAGTTTTTTTATTCTTCTCCCACAGAAGACGCTGTTCTGTTATACAAATTAAGAAACCCAAAACACCCCAAAGCTAGCTTTAAGACCATTAAGTGAAGACCTGTGAATGTTACTCTGTGTCCACATAATTTGTTTGCCTCTAATATGTATGTGTAAAAAAGGGTGGAGCCTTTTTTTGTGTTTTATGAAATGCAGCTTTTAATGTCATTTTTGTTAGAGTAGCCGGACATGTCATATTGAAAAAGGTGCGAGCCGTTTTACATTATCCAGACCCATTAATGATAAATGGTAGAAACAAAATTAAACGTCTTTCCATGTCCAGTTAATTTATGCACATTTCTAACAAATTGGAGCATTTCGATTAGCTCTCTAAAAATGTTAGGGAGAGGGGGAGGACACCAAGAATAGGGTATGTTGCTGTCTTTCCTTTATTTGTTTTTGCACACACAATACCGTAGTACCAGACCACACTTTTAGACAGGAACAGCTGTCTAGCGAATCCCACTGCGAAGGAACAATTTCACATTAAACCTCGTTCTACTGCAGAATACAGATGAAAAACAGCTTTTCCCGTCTCTTTCCCAAGTACCCCTTGTACTTTCTGCACCACAAAATTACAAAGTGCATATTTAAAGGCTGTGTTTATGCGCACTTTAAATAAATCGGACTTGAAGTTTTAGGGCGCTAAGCAGCTCCTTGCCCCAGTCCCTTCGCCTGTCCTTGGCTGTAAGGTGATCAGCGGAGTCTTATTGATTTGCGATTGGGTTTCATTACTTTGCCGGGGAGATTTTTGGAGTTTTCGCTCTTTTGGGGGTGGGAGTGGGTGATGGGAGAGATTCACTTTCTCTTATGAGTACAAAAAAAACCTGTATTGTCATGGCTTTGCAGCAGCACTCTTAGGTGTTTAAGCTGTCATTGTGACGCTGGAGGCTAGAGGGCGTGAACCTGCCGCTTGTCACTCTTGATGTCACAGACCTCCATAAACGGGCCCTTTTAATTCATTCAGCTGACTCTGGGCCGTGTTAATGCTGGAAAATGTGCTGTCTGACCTGCCCTCATTTCCACCGTTGTTAACTCGGCCTTTGCTGCCACCCGATCAAATCGTTGCACCGCGTCAAAAATGATGGTGTTTTCCGGCTTGCATGTGAGTCCAGTTAAGGAGGATTACTGCATGTAATGGTGTGTATCAGTGAAATTGCTTATTTTGCACTCAGCTGCTGCTCAATGCATTTTCAGCACTGCAGTCTTCAGTCTGTTCCTTCCTGGGGAAGCATAACCCGCTGCTTTGGAAGACTTGAGTTAAACATCATCCTGTTGCATGTGATGAGTCAGGTGTGGAGTATTTGAAAATGCTTTCTTCCTTGTTTCAGGCTCTTGTGATGCTGTTACTTTTTTTTACACTCTTATGGTAAATGGATTGCATTTATATAGTGCATTTTTCCACTCCTTCGAGCACTCATAACACTTTGCCTCAGATTCACCCATTCGCACACACATTCACACACCAGTGGCAGAGGCTGCCATGCAAGGTGCCAACCTCACCGGGAGCAATTTGGGGTTCAGTGTCTTGCTCAAGGACACTTGGGTCAGTAGGAGCCGGGGCTCGAACCTGCAACCTTCTGGTTGCCGAACAGTAGCGCTACCTTCTGCGCCACCATCGCCCCTATCGTTGACGTGACTCATTCTTTTTGTTTGCACACCAGCTCTCGCTGTTCAGAAGGGGTAAATTCGCACAAACACACACCCCCCCACCCACCCCTAAAAACACACATCTGAATGATGGTATCAACAGCTGCCGGTTTATCTTTTCCTGTGTCTTGTTTGCATTTTCTAGTCATTTGAGGGAATGCAGATGGTCTGTCTGCCCTTTGCTTACAGTTTTTATGGATGACAACAGTAAAATCTATTATTTATTGAAATCAATGCCTTTGCCTGTGATGCCTTCCATTTTTAGCACCCTGTATTACATTTATTCCAGATCCCTTTATCATTAGTAGCACACATTTTTGAGAAAGTAGGGTCAGCCAGTCCCTGGAGCAACGAGTTAAGGGCCTTGCACAAGGGCCCAATGGTGAAATCTGTCTGCTAATCCTGGGATTTGAACTGGCGACCTTCTGATCACAGGCACTGCCTCCTAACCCACTAAGGCGCACACCCATAAAAATGGTTTTGTTTGTTGGTTTTTGTGATACAGAAATTACAGAGGGTCTGATGGAGGTTTTGTAGAGGACAGGATGCAAGCAGCATCTTTTACAGTGAATTATCACCTCTTTCTCTATCTTTGTGCCATGGCCTCGGATTCCGTCAGCACCCACTGTCATTACTCTGACAAGAAGAGTCAAACACACCCCGGTGCCTTTGGTAGGCAAGAGGCTTGTCTTTAACTGTCCTCTGCTATTGTAAGAGAATCTGCTGACAGCTACATAATTTTCCTTTACTGAGAACCTCTTTTATTAACGTGTTTGACACAGGCTTAACTTTTGCCCGCAATTGATCTTCCATCATTTATTTTGTCTTTCGTCAAATCCTAACATTGGAAACCGATGCAGTTTTTAGTGTTGCAACTGAACTGGGAAATCTGGGGTCAATTAAAGCCAGCAGTAATTTCATTTAGAATTTAGACCTCCGGACATTAATAAGAATAAACACTGAAAGACACATCTATTGGCTGTAGAGGCAAGTCAAAACACTATTGCTTTTTTAGAATTAGTTAGTTTTAAAGCTTAGATCGTCCACCTTATTTGTATTGAGGTTCTTGACTTCCAGTTTTGACCCCTGTATATTTTATTGGGGATATTTTTATCAGCATGCCCTGCCTGGGACCTTCAGATTCCAAGTCCAGAATCTTCTACAGTTTCTCTTGTCCTTGCTGCTGTTCTTCTAGTAATAAGGATTTAACTGTAGTATTAATATCATTGCACACGCCAGTGGCATGTGGTTTGTTTTCCGTCTCATGAAACAAAATATGTTTGCTGTACATCAAAGTCGGCAACATATGACTCATTCGTCTTCAACGTTTGCTTCTCCCCGTGGACACAAAAGCCTCGATGTGACGACTGATTGCCGGTTTCACATTCAAAGTGTGTTTGTTGCTTGGAATCCGCTGGAACCAGACAGCCACAGGGCATTATGGGAGAGTGTGTTTGTGCAGTGGCTTTTAGGATATTAACCATAAAAATGGCTTTGGCAAAAACGGCTTCACTGCCGGGCACTCTATGATAAATGTTATAATGAACACAGAGTAATTTTAAGAGCATGTAATGATAAAACATTATACAGATGGCGACAGACCTTTAGCATCGGGCCGGAAAATTGTGCATTTTCTTTTTAGACGCACTATTACTTGTAAGCTGTTGCAATTATTCCATCTCCATAAAACATTTAAAGAGCTGTCTTCCAAATTTTGATGGGTGATGTCACATTTTTAGGTATCGTAGTTAATATAATAAATGCCTGTGCAGCCAAGATTTACACATTTCTCGCTGAAGTTGCACAGTGACACTTGTGGAGCTGGTGCCCTTACTCTCAAGTGACAACCTGATGTCATTTTGCTGTGTTTTACCATCTTTGATTGGCTTTCCCATGGAATTAGATATTATTTGCATAAAGCTGATTATACCTGTTTGTGGTCTGTGTAAGGAGTTACATTTTCTGTCAAAGCTCAAGGTCATTAAAAATAAGCACATGGCCGTGTCCTGGTAAACTGCCCTGTCTGGTAACTGTGCTGAGAGACCCTTTCCTTTCTGGGCATCCAACTATCAGAACCCTAGAGAGAACAGATGGAGAAGAGGGGCGATATGTGACTCGGTGGGTTAGGACCCCGTGCCCATGATTGATTGGAAGGTTGCTGGTTCAAATCCCATGGTTAGGGAAGAGTGACTTTTGGGCTCCTGAGCAAAGCCCTTAACTGCTGCTTTCTGTATTGTGTGACGCTTTGGATAAAGGCACCGGCCAAATAAATGAAATACAGATTATGTAAATGATCTGATTCAGCCTAATTCAAACCTCATGTCTGGAATGTAGGGAGGACCACAGAAATCTATTTTTGCATCGTAAGCTTGCGGATACATTCTGGTGGGTAGCGGGGCATGGGTTCATCCAAAGTATATATGGATATTACAAGTTTCTTAATCCCATTTATGGCGATCCAAGTTTAAACATGTAACGTAGACTACGAAAGTGTGGAAAATGAGGTCTTAGTCATTTTGTTGGGAAATTTCTGAATGCAGGCTGTTGCATTTTCAAGATTGCTCAGGATATTTAAGTATTAACGTGAAACAGAGAACAGTTGAGTCCTCAAAAACAAGGCTTCCAGAATCACGTCTGTGGCTTATTTTTTACTAATTAAAGCAGCATGTGACTGATAACTGAAACAGTGGTGTTTACAGATGGATACTTCAAAGAATAGCCTTTGCAAACTGACATGGGACAGAAGCCCTCCAGAAATCCAGGCTTTGTGTTTTTTTTTTTTTTTTTAGAATAAACTGTGCCTTAATTGTGGGCTGGCCTATTCGCCCCTGGGGGTTGGCGTAAACAACCTGTCAGTGATACTGACTCTTGCACCCTCTCCTGCAGGATTAAGGGACCCTCTGCCATTCCCTGGGAATGGGACAGTGGCTTTCTGCTTTCCAGTCCTTCCTCTGGGCACATGACGGTCTGACACAGACAAGAGCGGCAGCCTAAATCAGAGTGCAAGAGAGGCTGGGTTGGTGAGCCCCGCCCCTACCTGCCAGCCCCGCCCCTACCTGCCAGCCCCGCCCCCACTCGCCAGCCATGCCTTTCAGAATCAGGCTCGGAAGGCACCGTCGCTACGTGCTGAGCAAGAACTGCTTCGTGACGCGGATCCGTCTCCTGGACAACAACGTCATCGAGTGCACGCTGTCTGTGGAGAGCACAGGACAGGAGTGTCTGGAGGCTGTGGCCCAAAGACTTGAGCTTCGAGAGGTAGGGGTGTGTGTGTGTGTGTGTGTGTGTCAGAGAGACATCTGTGTATACATCACCTGCACCCCCAGCGCCCAAATCCCAGTGTTTGGAGGTTAACAATCCCTAATGGTGGTGACATCTGTTGCTGTCCCATCCCAGTCATTCTACATGGACACAGCACCCTGATCCTATTTCTGAACATCGAGGTCTTTGCCGTCGTATCCAGGTCATCTCGGATTTTCCCCCAGCTGAAATCTTCAATTAATAACAACCAGCTCCAAATCAGTTTCTTCTTGTGGCATTCATGTTTATATATACCAGGGGTCTCCAACTCCGGTCCTGGAGAGCTACTATCCATTCGGTTTTCAATCCTACCTGGCTTCTGATGAGCCACACCTGTTCTCAGATAAATAACAGGAACAGCTGTGGCTCATCAGAAGCCAGGTAGGATTGAAAACCGACTGGATAGTAGCTCTTCAGGACCGGAGTTGGAGACCCCTGATATATACACTATATGGTGAAAGTTTGAAGACAGCAGCTTGTTCAACATCTCATTAAGAAACCAAGGGTTCCAATATGCAGTCTGTCGGCCGTTTGATGCTGCTACAGCCTCTGCTCTTTAGGAAACGCTTTCCATTAGATGTTGGGACACTGCTGGTGACATTTGCTCCATTCATGTTGGCTATTGGTGCTGGCTGATCAGGTCCCTTTCTATGACTTTGTGTCACCACTTCAAACTGAACTTGCCTCCAGACATTTTGATCTTTTACAGTAACTTCACTCGCAGTTGACCAGGGCAGCTGTAGGCCAGTGTTTGTCAAACCAGTCCTTGGGGACCCCCAGATGGTCCATGTTTTTGCTCCCCTCCCAGTTCACTGGCAGTTGGAAGGGAGCAAAAATGTGGACCATCTGTGGGTCCCCAAGGACTGGTTTGGCAAACACTGCTCTAGCCGGATGGATTTGTGGAAAGATTGGAACCTATGATGGTGCCAAATGGAAAGTCATTAGCCTCATCTGTATAGCCACCCATTCTGCTGATGCATGTTGCTAGAGATCTCATGGTTATGCTCTTAATTACACATCACTGTCTGAAATGGGTGTGGCTTAATATGCCAATTCCTCTACTTTTAGCCACATAAACTTTCAGCTTGATAAAAGAACAAATAATATACTTGATTCGGCGCAAGCATATTGCAGAAGTCACAGTACTCAATGGACACTGAAGATCTGAGCTCTCCATTGAATCACCGCGACCCCCATCCTGTGGTCGTCTTAGAGAAATGGCCACAGGGTTCAAGGTTGCAAACTCTCCCCATATCACCTTCTACAGAGGTCTTGCTTTTGAAGTCTTGCCCTTCGTTGCCCCCCCCTCCCCCCCCCCCCGTGTTCAGGCTGTGGTGCGGCATGTAGGCTCCAAACACGGTATCCACAGCATTCTACTCCTTAAAAAAATTTGCCTGCAGGTAAAACATGGTGACGTGTTGATTCTTGAGTAGACTTCCCTTGGAGAGCGAGGGAGTGTCTATGAACTATCGCCAGTTCTTCAATAATGTGTCGCAGCTTGTTTGGTTGTATAGGTTGCGTGGTGGTGTTGGCTGTCTCTGTGCAAACAAACCAGAGACCTGACCAAACCGTAGCTGCAGCTATCCTGAAGCAGCCTGCGTCATTTAGCCTGAATGTGAGGTATTCTCATTACTGCCGTGTTGAATTTATTAACTTTTATTTTACAGCTGTCATAAAAGAGCATGTTAAAAGGCCCTTTGGTTTACTGGAGACTGTTCTAAGGAGCTGAGATCAAAGCTAACTTTGCTGTGTGTAAAGGGGGGTGGGGGGTTTCCTTAATTAGGTCCTAAACGTTTCATGCTAGGGCCCTGGGGGGCCTTTCTGAGTGCTGTGTACAGAACCTGGGGGTGCTGGGCTCTCTAGAGTGAGGGGGGAGATGTGATTACTGATTGTCTTGTAATGCACCAGAATTGTCACGGATGAGTGTAACAGGTGTTCATGCCCCGAATGGATGTACCTGTGTTTGTCGGGAACCTCTGGTTCTACACACCCTCGAGTAGCCTGGCTCAACATCTCCGCCCTGCCTCATGGGCGTGCCTGTCCACAACCAGCAGGGGGCAGGATGGTGGCCTCACACACCCAGTGCTGAGTGCTCGATCCCTGCTCCCAGCTCTGTGTATGTGAAGTCTGCATATCCTTACCATTTTGCACACGGTGTTGTGTGGATCATAATGCGGGTTTCAGTGCCTGCAAACGGAAAGTCGCCTGTTTGAATGCCATCCTGAGCAAGGCCCTTAGCAGCCTGAAATCCTCCAGGGGTGCTAGGTAGCTGGCTGACCCTGTAACTATGCCGGTCACAAGGGAGTCTACGCTTCATACTGATGTTCAAATTCCCCTTTTATTTTATCCTCTTCATGCGAAGAACACCGTGAAAACTATGGACGCAAAATAAAGTTTTTCAGTATAATACACACACACATGTACATCTCTATACAGAAAATAAACATATCTGAAATATTTATGCAACAAACAAAATAATAATAATTACCATGTTGCCTCTTTGACCAGTCGTAGAATGTCGTGGCTTGTCATTCACTGTCTATTACTAAATGCCCCTTATGTGAGAACTTCCGGTTCAAAGCCACGTCGGTCATGTGACTTAATTAGCTCATTCTTATGCAAATACTTTAAAACTTCAAATAATGTAGGCAGTACCACAAACTCCTTTAAACAATACATAAAATTTATGATATTATTTTAACTCTTTTAGGAAATTCACTTTAATGGCGTTGTCATGGCAATATTAACACACTTCTTAGTGTCAGCTACAGACACTGCTCTCTGACCCCAGGCTTCGGCCTGCTTCCCAAAGGAGACCAGAAGAGATGTGAAAGCCAAAGAATTCCACACTGGTTACGTGCTCTGGAGCTCAGAAATCCCCACTCTTGTAGCCTTCTGTATATTTTGCGAATGTTGGTTTTGTATCAACATGCAGTTCTGTCCCTCCAAAACTCCCGAGACAACAGAAAAAATACAAATTAGGTCACAAAATGAAAAGCACAAATGCTGATAAATGCAAATGCCGATACCCTGAAAAATGAAAAGTAATTGTGTTACATAAAATGAATGACTGCATGTGAACAGGAACCTCACATTCATTCCCAACGACCCGTGATTCAGCGGCTCTAGAGTCACAGAATTTGATGATCACAGAATTTGATGATCACAGAATTTTGTGTAACACCGGCATGATGGCTATGGTGCGATGTAATTCGTTTGGGTTAATGAATACGTAGGCTTGTTATCCTTGTGACTATTTTCACTTAAACTCTCCCAGTGGTGAATAAGAGGGAGTAGTCAAAGATCCACTCAAAACAAGAGGTTTGTTTTTATCGGCAATGCATGGGGAGTTTCGGGTGCTATGGACTCCCGTCCCTCCCCTCCGCCCCCTCCTCTAGCCGGAGGTGCCATGTGACCTGGTCGTTACTTCGGTGAAGGCTGTAGGACTGTGTTGTGAAATGTATCAGTGCCCTGATATGCGGGGTCGTCGGGGGTGCTGTGAGATAAACAGCCGGCCGGGGCAGCGCTGTGTAATAATCGCTGTTCCGTCTGGAGCCAGAAATTCCACACAGATCCGGGTTTATTGTCTGGTCACTGGGTCGTTCGCATTACGCGCTTGAGCAATATATGTATTCACTCACCACCCCCTGTAATTTTTCTACCTCCTTAGACAACATGTTGCTTATCTTATTGTGTTTGCCCAAATGTAATATTGTGTTCATTTTCTTCCCCCCCCCAATAATTTTATTTTTATGACTTAAATTAGGCGCGGTCTTCTTCTTCAAAAAATTGCAAACAGCCGGCCAGCTCAGTGCTGTTGTGGCATCTGGGGGTGGGACGCAGGCCTGAATCATCCCGTTTCTATTTAAGAAGTAGTGCCAGTTCTGGCTAATGGACCCTGTCTGGCTTGTGTGATTTACCCAGCCCTTCTGTAAGCGAGTCCTTTAAACAAGAAAGGCAGCTGCTTCTGTTCCTGGTGTTAACACATTTTTTTTGGGGTGTGGGGGGGCGGGGGGTGTTTATTTTTGTAAAAGTGCCGCATGTAATCGCTGTTGTCAAAGTGTGCCTCAGACTAGTGAGTGTTTTGCAGTCTGTGGTGGAAAACCATCTCAGTTTTGTAGTTTGTCAGCAGTGGTACCTGGAAGCCCAGGCTGTTGAGATCCATACTCCTCATGTCTCTCATGCCTGTGGTGAAATGACTCAGCCCATTGCTAGATTTGGAGCAACAGTCTTGCGTCATGGTCGTGGATTTTTCAGAGCTGATTGTACCCAGGCGCTGCCAGGAGCTGTGCCCAAAAGCAGGTAGAAAACAAAGTTATATTTACTTAGACATACCTGAGGCATTTCACCTGTGCCCTGCTTTAGCGGTGGCTAGGTGGAGCTGTCAAGTGTTAGCAAATGCTAGCAGATGCTAGCAGGGTTTAGTAGGGGCTGGTGGGCGTTAGTGTAGGCAAGTGAGACTAGAAGACATGAGCATTTCGGCTGAGAAGTCACAGGTCATGTGGAGGCGGCCAGGGTTTTTCCCACTTGGGTGAGAAATTTGGCTGAACTGGAAGGCCTCGGTGTTTATGGCGACAAGCTGTGATGTGACAGGCAGACAGAGTGCATGGCCTTCATCACCACTCTTCAAAGGAAAATGTACACGTAGATTTCCTCAGAAACCGCAGAGAATGAATGATTAGTCTGTATCCAAATTTCAGAATGGAGTGGAAAAATTGTTAATGGAATTGTTTTTGAAACCGTTACCATAAAGTGACCGTAGTCCTCATTTTAACTGTCTTTAATCCCTCTTGGTTTCTGTCCCCTTTACCACAAAAAAACAGGCGAGGGAATCTGGAGCTTGATTGCTGGCTGTTTATTCATTCATTGTAATGCTATTTTAAGCTGTTGGGTGGTGTTCTGGATAAAATGTGTATTGCTTAACCCCACGAATGTGTCCGGTATTTACACGGCCTTTTGGAGAGATGTGTTTTAATTTTAAGTGAGTCGTGTTAGCTGAAGCCGTAATTTGGTCATGTTTTATTACCATGTAGCAGGTCATCCCTGACTACAGTACCGTGTGATCCATCGTTAAAAATCTCTTGAGTAGATGAGGAATTTGTTTATTTCTCCTTATAAATGCCAACTGGTCCACCCAGGCCGTTCACGTCAGTCGCCTTCTTGCTCGGGCTTAACTACTGCAGTGATATTTGCTACTCCGATGACACTTGGCAACGGCCCCTAAATATGCTGCCAAAAAGTCAGATGACTGCGGGGTGGTGGGGGGGGGGGGGGGGGCTGACCCTGGCATTCGGAATACTCCGGCCCGTGCTCCCTCCTCTGATACCGAACACGCACCCCCCAGCCCCGACCCATGTTACTGCAGCCCGAAGAAGAGTCTTATCTCTAGTTTGTACGAAGATAAGATACAAATTGTGGTGAACGCGGAAAAGGAGTACATCATCGATCGGGAAACGTGGCCCATGTGCATTTCAGCTTAAAGTTCAAGGAGAAGAATCCTTCACCATGAATAACATCTGCTCTATTTTGTTAGCACATTTTATGACTTTATTTTCTGTGTTTCACTGGTGTTTTCCATAGTTGTCTACAAGCTTCCTTTTTAGGTGATTAAGCAGTGGAGATGGAACTGGGGGGCCAGGCCTTTGTCTGATGTGTGTATGTGTGTCTTTGGGTTCTCTCCAGACTCACTACTTCGGCCTGTGGTTCCACGGCAAGTCCCAGCTCCAGCGATGGGTGGAACTGGAGAAGCCCCTGAAGAAGCAGCTGGACAAGTACGGCAACGAGCCGCTGCTCTTCTTCGGCGTGATGTTCTACGTGCCAAACGTCTCCCGCCTGGAGCAGGAGGTGACAAGGTACACGGGGCCACCGGTGGGCAGGGAGCTTCGGCTGGTCTTCCTTGCCTGGGATGTGTTTGGACGGCTTCATCTTCTCAGTCTCATTAAGGCAGTGTTTCCCAACCCAGTCCTCGGGGAAGCCTGGACAGTCCACGTTTTTTCTTCCTCTCAGCTCCCAGTGCACTTGTACCAGGTATTCGGTGTTCCTGATTGGCTGGGAGGGAGCAAAAACGTGGACTGTCCGGGGTTCCCTGAGGACTGGGTTGGGAAACACTCTATTAAGGGGTCAACAGAAGCTTCAAACAAACCATGGCAGTACTTTCTTCTTCACTGCTGCAAGAAAGTGTTAAGGGGTGATAATTACCGCCCCCCCACACACACCCACAAAAAAAAAATGGTATCTGTGCCCAACTGCCCATCACGCTCCAGAGATATTTAATGTCAGAAACCACAAGTAGTAAATCTTTTGTGTTATATCATCCATGTTAAGCAGTATGTTTAATTAGTTTAATCTGCTTCAGGACCATACAAGTTTCTTTCGTCTTTTCCTTAAATACACAGTCATTGAAAACCTACATCATGATGTCACTGAGTGTAACCGGCAAACCACTTAAGGAACAAAAACCATGATCTGATGGTCAGTGATGCCTAAGAGGCACAGGAAGTCTTACTCAGGAAGTATGTCTTATTGCTATACTGGTTTATTTAGGGTCAGTGTTCCTGCTTTGATCACCGAATCATTAAAGCGACTCATGATCAAGAACCGTACTAAACTTAAACACTCAAATGTCTCAAATTACCCATAGTTTGGGTAACATGTGGCTCATAGTAGTCCTGAAGTTTTTTGAAGGTCTGTTTCAGCAAATCAGGTACCACTCCTTAAAAATGTTCCCCTGCATATTTCTGAGGGCTGAATTCTCTATATGCGGTGTGCTGAGGTCAAATCTCCTTGTGTTGCACAGCCTGGCCCGGGGGCAAATGTTTCTCACCGACTGACGTGAAATTGCACTTGGTAGTAAAATCTATCCTCTCCGCCTCTCAACAAGATGCAACAGGCCGACCGTAGAGGAGGCAGTGAGGAGGCTTGGGGGGTGTGTTCGTATCCATCGCCAGCATAACAGGGATGGGCAGAGATTTCTGGGGACTCTGTGGAAGATATCGGACTATTGTATGGGATCCCAGTGCAGCCCGGTTTTTAGCGTGAATATTGGTGTGGTTCCAGACTGTAGAAGGGCGGCTCATTTGTGCACCGCGGAGAACTTCAGGCCTGGGGTGGCCCTCTAGAGCCAACTGCTTGTCCATTGAAGGTTCTCTCATGCTGTTGGACTGCTGCATCTTAACTGTTAAGGCTTGGAGAGAATGGGTGTGAGAGGGAGTGTGTGGGTATTGTAGTATCATGGATCAGGTATTATCTACAATGCCAGTGCTCAAATTGTAGAGCCATTTGTTCTGATATTGGGCCTGTTCAATACCTGTTAACATCACAAATGAGTTAGAGTACTCTGGCGTCCTTCCTGTGAGGCACTTCCTGGGGAGAGTTAATGCACATGAAATCTCAGCACTGGAAGCCTGCTGGTTAGTTTTTGACAGGTAGCCTGTCTGGAGTTTGGCCGTTGATACTTGGCACTGAAAGGGGTACCTCAGTGGGGAGAAATATCTGCTGATGGCAAAATGGAGGGATGAAAGGGAGGTTAAATCGTGAATTTCTCCTGTTCCCCAATGGCCTCAAGGCTCTTAGCCCTCGCGAACCCTGGACATCCCTTGATGCAGCTGATTGCTCTGACGCACCTATGTGTGCTGTTTGATATTTGGAAAGAGAAAAACAAAGCACGCTTCCCTTTCTCCATCCATCCATCCATTCATCCATCCCGCAAGATCTTGCAGTCCTCCCACCACAGTTCTGCTGCAGTTTCACACTGGATTCTACACTATTTTAACAGCCCCTCATACAGGGGGGAGAAAAAGCTCACTGACTCACTGAAATGCAGTGATTAGTAGCCTTTTATCACGTGAACCAGTAGACAAGTTCCTGCAGGAGAGGTTGGCGAACAAATGCCACAAAGTTTAACGCTGCAAAATGCTTGGCTCTGTTACGCTGGCCCCAGTTACGCTGTCCCAGTGAATGCCAATTAAGCCATTTACAGTATACAGTTTTTAATCTTCAGTTTTCTAAAAAAAAAAAATTAAAAAAAAAAAAAAAAAAAATGCTAATACTTTCAGTGCCTTTATTGAGTTAGAAACTAGTTTCTTACCTGCCTACGGAAATCCAGCAGGAAGGTTGTGAAATTCTTCAGGAAATACCATTGCTGATTTATCATCCCAAACTGGAGCTTTGCCCATTCCTGTAGAGAGCAGGACTTTTGCAAGGTGTTATGTAATAAATCTTCAAATAGATTTCCATGCTTTGACTCAGTCAATTGATTAATATGAAGATGAAACGAGGTCAAAGGTTCTCAAGTTGTTGCTGTCGTTGTCATTTCCCAATTTGTCCTACCTTGCTGTACAGTGGTGGAGCAATTTATTCAATTTAATCCATAAAGATTAAATTTAATGTCATGGTGAAAGATGTTGCACTGAATATATCCATACCTGCAAGTCATTTTCCTTGTTCTTGTTTTTGTGATGTATTTTGGATTCACTCTGTTTATTTTCATCTTGAAAGAAATTCTAGTACAAAAATTTATGAAATGTGCCATTCTGACTCGTCTTTTGTTCTGGCTGCAGTGCAGAGGAGGAAGAGAGCCAGGCCTTTGTTTTCTGCGTGGGATGAAATGATAAGCCATGCTGTGGCACGCAAATCCCAGCCATGTTAGCCACTTGCTTATTGTTAGCTTGCTCTAGCTTCAGTTTCTTTTCTTTCTAGCAAACGTCGAAAGAAGTCTTAGAAAGTGTTACACCTCTGAAACATTGGTGTCCTTCAGGGTCTCTCAAAGAAGAAAAAAAAACATGCAGGAATCGCAGTCATTTGCAGAGTTGTTCTGGGTTTGTGGCAGATGTTAGTGCTTAAATGCGATGCATGGCCACTGTACCACCCAGTCAGCTGCAGGAAGTTTGTTCTTTGCTTGTTTTACGCACTACTTTTAAGTATAGAAGAGCCCTGTTAAGAGATTTGCACATTCATTCATCTAATGACTACGGCTACGGAGGTACAGATGAAGTTGACTTGAATGATTTCACAGGCGAGCAGGACAGAAACGCCGAACTTAAATTAGGGATTGGGGTTTAGAAACGTTACGGAAGACATTCTTGTCTTTTCTTAATCTGGTATAGTGGCATAAACAAATTTTGTTTGTCTGAATTTATCCCTGAGTAATCAAACCATGCATAAGAATGGGGGATGACTTGGTAGAAGCTGATTGGACGTTGCTGCATGCATGTGACCCCTCCTCTTCACTCCAGCTGACTCTTACCGCGTTCTGTATTTTTTTTTTTTATAACCAGCAGTGGTATTCACTCTGGTTCAGTAATTAAAGGGTTACCAACGCAATGCGATTGCTCCTCAAAACAGCTTCTTCAGAAGGTAATAACAGCTTTCTAAAAGTGGGCAGGGTAAGATTATAGCCTCCTGAGTCGTCCGGGCTGCAGAGTAAGAGTGCAGCCTCCAGGACTGTCGGTGTAAGGGTATCGCCTTCTTCAGAGGAGACCCGTATTTTACCATTCATCTTAGATTTTGTGTGCTGCATCCGGTTGTTCCTGGACGCTCTTGTCAGCCGAAATTTACAGCAAACACACCACCTCTGCAGTAGACCAACGTGAACCCTTTTGTCACCATGTTTGTTAAATGTGTGTCGCTGCCCCGACCAGTGCAGCCTACCTGGTCCATTCCTTTCGGGTCCAGTTCATGTACGGTGTACATGTGCGCATGCGTGTGTCAGTAGTATCATTGATGTCATGTTTGTGTTCCATGCTCAGGCACAGCCGTCACGCTGGATGTGTACCAACCCTGAGGGCACCTAGCTATGTCCAGGCGCACCTCTTCATGCAGGCCAGGGCGCTACCCAGACGAACTGGACTTTGGGGGGTTAAACGTGCTCAGGAACACTACGCATCGCCCAGTGTGTCGTCCGCACGGCAGCTCGTGTTCATACCGCATTTGACCGTGGTCAGTGCATGCGTACAGCAGTGATATTCCACCAGACCAGGAGAGGGCAGATGAATTGCAACAAACACAAATACAAGCAGTGTAGTGAAATGGGTAGACTTTTATGAACAATATTAGAGTTACTAGTCATGGCTTGGGTAGTAGTATGGGAATAAGGCAAACCACAGTATTTTAGCTGCTCACCATAAGTACAACAGCAGCAACAACATCTATTTTCTCTACTCTTTCGTTGTTGACTGCTAATCTGTGAGATTCAGTGCTGCCACCTACTGGAAATACCTAATCAATTATCTTGCACATGCGTGGTCAATGCACATGGATGCGCAAGGTTTCCGCTAGAGATAAAAATCTGGGCTACAGGTGCATCGACCACAGTCATCCACAGCTACTCCTTGATCACGAAATTTATGTTGCATCCCCTCTTCTGCAACCAAAAGTATGTGAGGATAAGTGAAGTATGGATTGACCTTAAGAGTATAGCCTCCTTCAGAGGAGTTGCGACCCTCGGGGTGAGGGTGTAGCCTCCTCAGAGGAGTTGCGACCGTCGGGGTGAGGGTGTAGCCTCCTCAGAGGAGTTGCGACCGTCGGGGTGAGGGTGTAGCTTCCTCAGAGGAGTTGCGACCCTCGGGGTGAGGGTGTAGCCTCCTCAGAGGAGTTGCGACTGTCGGGGTGAGGGTGTAGCTTCCTCAGAGGAGTTGCGACCGTCGGGGTGAGGGTGTAGCTTCCTCAGAGGAGTTGCGACCGTCGGGGTGAGGGTGTAGCCTCCTCAGAGGAATTGCGACCGTCGGGGTGAGGGTGTAGCTTCCTCAGAGGAGTTGCGACCGTTGGGGTGAGGGTGTAGCCTCCTCAGAGGAGTCGGAGGATTTAAGAAGTACAAAAAGACACCAACAGAAAGAGGAAAGATTTTCACATTATAAGAATTTTAAAAAGTGTCCATTGTGTTCACCTGAAGTAAAACAAGAATTTTCCTAAACAATAATGTTTATCGTTGCAGATATATTTGTACCACCTGAGAGGAATGGGCAGTTTCATCTTGTAAAACAAACAGTTTTTGTTGAAAATATTTCCCAGGGCCTAACATTAACATTAGGGCTACACTGCATGCGTAATCTGCAGGGGCTGGGTTCAGCCGCTCTCTTCTCTGTTTATTTGTTCAGTGTTGCGACAGCTGCACTCCAGCTGAGGTATGAATCCACATCCTCTTTGATCGAAAGCTTCGCCCGTCAACATCCATTATGCTGCCCCCCCCCCCCCCCCCCCCCCCCATCCCGTTCCACAGATAACGCTTTTCCATTGCGGTGTCATAAGGATATGGACTCTGAGTAATATATCATTAATCCATGTGTGTTTTAGATTGCATGCTTCAGACAGGACAGAATTATTGTTTAAATTCAAGGGCCGTGCGTTGTCTTTCTTATGCCTTATGCTTAAACGCCTTCATATTTTCATTCTAATTCTTACCATTTCTTGCACTACGGCCAACAAGTTTTAAACTCCATCTCATTATGTGACTCGTGCATCATGTACCTGAAGATGATGATAAAGACTTTTATAAGGTCACCATTATGGAGGCAGCGTTTTTTCACAGATTGTCATTCCTGTGCTGAGGAGTTCTGGCTCACAGACCTGGCAGAATCTCCAGAATGTGCAAATCCTCCAGGAAAGGCTGTTTCATGTCCAGAGTTTGTATATTCTGGCCCCCAGGCTTCTGACAGCCCCTAAAACATTTTTCTTCTCTCTTTTCCCATCATGATGACTTTCCTGGAAGAAAACATAAAGTGCAGGTATCTCAGGATCACAGGAACATTAGCCAGGGTAGCTGTAAATACTACCTATTTTGGTTGAAACACTTTTGGGTCTGTCTTAGAATTAACCTGCGTTTATAATTGTGTTTATCCAAAGCACGCTCTGATCACAAATTTCACCCAGCAGGGCCGAAAAACTAACAATGATAGACAGGGCAACACTGTTTTTAAAATATTTTTTTGAAAATCATGATGGCACCAAGCACCTCTTCGGTAGTGTTGTGTGTGTGTTGTGTGTGTGTTGTGTGTGTGTGTGTGTGTGTGTGTGTGTGTGTGTGTGTGTGTGTGTGTGTGTGTGTTAAATTAATATGTCTCACACACACACACACACACACAAAAAAATAGTTGGTCTTCCTATCTAAATGGGGACCGTCCATTCACTTCTATGGGAAAAACCCTAATCCCAATCACGAAACCCTTAACCCCTACCCATCCCTAACTTTAACCACAAGTAACCAACCCAAATACAAGACTTTTGGCATTTTCACTTTTTTGATTGCATTCACAGATTTTTATAAAACTGAGGTTATACAAATGGGGACCTCAGAAGATGTCCCCAAAAGTAGGGAAATTTCAGGTTTTACTACACTTTGGGGACAATTTGGTCTTCAAATGTGATCTATGCAAACCCACTCACACACACACACACAGTATATAAAGTGATAGTACCAAGGTAATCCCTCTTGCTGAACTCGTCTACAAAGCACCAGAAGGCGTTAATATCTATTGTGCCCTAAAGCTTGCCATCAGTCCCAGCAGTCAGATTCATACGCCTTGTCTCCCCCCCACTCCCCACCTCCCTTTCCTCCATACAGGTATCAGTATTACCTCCAGGTGAAGAAGGAGGTGCTGGATGGCCGGCTGCAGTGCACTGTGGAGCAGGGTGTCCGGCTGGCTGGCCTGGCGGTGCAGGGTGAGGGACCTCTGCTTCTATCGCTGCTGCTCATGGCTGCTCTCTGTGTCAGAAACACAAAGTGACATTTAGAAATGCGACCTCAGTAAAACATTACAACCTTACTTTCCAATATAATAAACATTTTAAAATCTGATCTATAACCTAAGTTCCATTTTCAGATGTTTGAATTGAGGGATTTGGGAACGTTGTGTCCTGAACTCCAGGGGTAGCCTAATCTAGTGGTAACACAAACAATGCTGGCCCAAGTCTTGAGCAATATATGTTTCCTTAAGATCTTTAGGAAAATATGCAGCTGTTCAATTATTTGGGTTAAAGTTGGGTCAAATCGTCAGGTAAATGTTAATTTGATCTCTTGTATCGCGTATGTTAGTTGTTTTTTCGTTTGTTATGTTAAAAAATTGACAAACTGAAACATTAGCTCATTGTTTAATATTGTCTGCATACAGACCGTAATTAATTTAATTTTTGTAAAGTAGGAATAGTTTGTAATATGCAATAATATTTTATTATATCCAGGGGTTGACATAACTGGTACGCAAGTACGAATTCACCTTTTAAAAGCGATACGTGCGGCAATTGATTAATGTAACAGCGCAAACACGTACGTGTTTTATGTGCATTTGCGCCGATATGACAAGAAATGAACGTATATTTTAACCTACCGCAAATGAAGTACGAATTAGCATATACAGGTTAAAATGCATAATTTTTGTCATATCGACGCAAATGCACATAAAATACGTACACATTCACGATGTTAAAATAATCGATTGCCGCACGTATGGCTTTTAAGGTGAATGCGTACTTGTGTGCCACAAGTTAATCCCTGATTATATCTGCGAGTATTAACTGTCTTAATGTTGAAGGTCTCTCCATTTAGGGAACAATGTGAATTCCAATTCTCCATATCTTTGGCATGTGCGGCTGTTTGATGTCAGTGGGTACTCGCGTGTCATTCGCTGCTGTATTGTCGTGGAAACATGCCGAGTCACATGGTCTCTGTTTTCCCTTATGCAGCTGACTTCGGAGACTATACCCAGTTCCAGAGCCAGGACTTCCTCAGGGAATATGTGCTGTTCCCAGTGGTGAGCTACGTCATTTGCCAAAAGCTTTCACACCTGGTTCTCCGATGACGAGCACTTTTCCACCACACCAAGTCCGGTACTTTTGGTACTTTCGCTGTTCCATTGACTCCCAGTTGAATACCAGTACCGAAAGTTCCAGTACCAAAAGTGCCAAACCAGCTGGGGTACTTCTTTGGTACTTCAGTACTTTGGGGTGGGACTCGAAACAGTTTCTTTGTAGATTAGTTATGCAAATAGCCTGCCACTGCAACACAATACAAACACCACCTTGAAAAAATGTGATTTGGTCGTAAGAACATATACAACAATAACATCCGGATGGCATGACAAGAAATTAAAAAGTATATATTTTTTAATATAGCACGCTGTCCTATCAGTGTGATTTAGTTGTAATAAGTATTGGCGTATTTATAAAACAAAAAAGGAGTTTAAATTTCTCACAAACCCGTCTTCGAGCGATTTAAACCACAAGGATGAAAATGATTACGATTGGGAACGTATGCAGCGTGCATGCAGAAGTGGAAGTGAATTTAAACTGTTTTTTAAACATATAAGAATCTATAAAAGGAATAATAATTAAAATGGCAAAGTTTGCTAAGTTTTTTTTTTCCCGTAAGAGAGATTAAAAATATTTAAGTGAAACTAAATACTATAATGTCCATACAGGATTGAAAGTAAGAAAAAGGCTTATTTTAAATATAGCTGACTAGCGATGTAAGTATGCCGCTCTTAGTCACAACGCGAAGTTCCAAGTGTCTTGAACACAGATGTTTATTCACAGCACTTAAGCACCGCCTTAAACACCGTAGAACTAAAGATATGACAAATACAAAGAAAATACATCAATTACATATTCGCTAAAAATAAGATACAAACAACGATAAATCTCAAAGTACAACATACCACTTTTGCCTGCTTGTGAGCTAAGAGGGAAGGTTGATACTGAAAATCCTTGCTAAATGCTTCCTTTAACCCCTTGTGCAGTCCAAAAACTCCAGAGCCGCTTATGTCAACTTATTATTCTCCCGCCGGCATACAGGAAATGACGTATAATGACCGCAGTTAAAATGTAGACAAAAGTACTTAAAGGAAACAACCCTTAATCAAATAAAATTCCTTTTCCATTCTGAAATGTAAACAATATTAAATATAAATATAACACAGAGGAAATTAATCAATCAGATAAATCTATTGAAAAAATTGAACCAAATTACAATTTAAAACAGTTTTACAACTGTCAGCACAGTAAGAATTGTATGTGCATAACAAGTGATGTTTGTATTAATATTGAACATTGCCAAGCTGTATAATATACTACAGCAATTCTTTTGAGTTCAGTCCCGAAGTGTCCAAAGTTTCACCATTCTGCAAGTCTTCTATTTTCATTCACCTCAGGGAACAACAAACTGTTCTGTCTTTTGATGACCAGCAAAGGAATGTAGAAAGTTGAGGCGGGGAGGGTTGTGATAAAAGTGGTCGGCAGGTGTCGGTGGGCGTGCTGAGGAGCACCTCGAACTTGGTGACAGTTTAACCCAAGCTGTCTCAGGCATGCAAGGCCTCTGGGCGGGTGAAAAATTCCTACAGAGCTGACGCATAGCTTCATGACACTATCAGAGAGGGTCAGTTTAATAGAACTGTCTATCCATCTTCCTCCTTTAGCCTGTATGATTAGCTAGGCTATGGTAGTCTGACTCAGTAGGTTAAATGTTCAGGCTGATGGAAGTTTCTTTTTCATTGACCAGCGGGGTTTTCCAGGGGTTATAAGGACTTTAGGCAAAAGCTTTGTTTTATTTTTTTGAGTTACTGATGGCCAGCATCCTGTGGTCCCCAAGCGAGTCCTCAGCTTTGCACGTTTATCATTTCCGTGCAGTAAGCAAGGGTTGGACCCTTCAGAAACCTTTCTGTGTGAAGTTTTCCAAGTGCATCTCTAACTTACTGGGAGTTGGTGAAAGTACATGAGAGGGAACGGGTCATGTTCTAGAATTTCTTGGAATCGTTTATGCGTTTTCAGTCGCTATCATTGCTGCGTCATTGTGAGGCTGGTCTGGTAATTGTAGTTTGTAGTATTTATCTATGTCTTCATGCAATATAATGAATGTGCATATTTTGCATGGTGCTGTGCAGACCTGCTAGCTTCAGAAATCACATAATGACTGTATTGTTTATGCTCCACACGCTCCTTCAAAGACCATTTACATTCCAGTGCGGTTTGCAGTGAGCTTGGGGTAGCCAAGGCGATCCGTCTGCTCATTGTGTTTTATTTCCATGATCTGCAGAATTGGCCTCACGTGGAGGAGGTGCTGGAAGAGTGGACCCAGAAAGTCGCAGAGGAACACAAGAGTCATTGGTAGGTCCTAACCGATTCATCTCCTGGTTTCCCACCTAGCAAGAACTTGGGGTGTTTCCGAGAAACACTGGGCCCATGGGGTTGACGTCATAAATAATGTAGTCTCTGACTTTTATTTAAGACTTTGTTGTCCGTCTAACCACGTTATAGTGCTATAGTCGTCCAAATCTGGGATCACTGGGTTTTCTGGGGTCACTGGTTCCCCGACCCAATTGGATGTCGGGCAGGATGAGGTCATTCTGACTGTTAATGGCTTCCTGTCGTGTCTGTGTGTCCCTCCCCAGTCGAATGCAGCCTGCTGAAGCGGAGCTGCTGTACATTAAAGAAGTGGAGAAGCTGGATGGGTTTGGTCAGGAAAGTTTCGCTGCCAAGGTATACATCTGCCCGCTGTTCGTTGCCAGGATACAACGCCTTGTGTGCGACCGGGCCCCCACCTGCCAACCCCCCATTACTCACTTCCTTCCGCTTGCCCTTTCTTTCCACAGGACAACTACACCAATGACATTTACATCGGCGTTTCCTTCATTGGGGTCTTCGTCAAGCACAGGAATGGAAGATCGATTATGCAGCACAGGTGGGGGGCCGGGCCTCTGAATGCTGCATGCCCCATGTCAAGATGGGGGTGGGAATAGTGGTGGTGGGGGGGTGAGTGATGTCCCTTCATGAAATGGTGATTAACCAAGATAGCGCCCTCTCTGAACGGCAGATGGAAGGACATCGGCAACATTGCGCACAACAAGTCCGCCATCACCGTGGAGATAACCAGCAGAGATGACACCATCATGTTCCACACAGTGAGTATTGTGTCTTCAGAAACCAAAGCTACCTCTGAAGCCAAGGTTACCTCGCTGGATAATGCAGGGAATGACAGATGAAAGCATGTGCTGTTGATCTTCCACTGGTCATACTATGGAAAGAGGATCTGGGAAAAGCAAATTGTACACAGTCTTTTTTCCCCCCTGAGTCTTTTTACACACATTTTTGTCATTACAACATTTCTGAATGTTATATTTCATGGAACTGAACTACAGGAATCAGGATCATAAGGTTTATCCTCGTTCTTAAACAACTAGATTAACTGCTGTTTTTTTTTTGTCCCTCCGTCCTTCAGGAAGACATGGAAATGGCCAAGTATATTTCAAGGCTCTTCACTGCCAGACATAAATTCTACAAGCAGAACAAAATCTGCACAGAGTGAGTTAGTTTTTAAGGCGTTTCTCTCCACTTCCCAGCACGGGCTGCCTGTCATTAAGCTCCTGGTGCTGTGTGTCTTTGCAGGCCTGCTCGTTCCCCAGTGCCCATTCGGCGGCGCCCGACATGGGCCGGCTCCTCTCTGGTAGGTCCTGTCACTCACCCTCCCCAAAATATGCTTCTCCTACCTCCCACTGACCCCTCCTACCAGATAGTCCATGCTGGGTCCTTCATACTCACACCGACATCGTGAAAAAGGCCGGGGCTCCAGTTTCTTTTGAAGCGGATACGGGGCCATATTTCAGATTGTAGGACTGTATGGGACTTCGAACAAAAATGCCATTTATATCTATGAAAAGAACAAAACCCATTGAATTGCGGGTGGTAGGGGCTGGTCGAGGTTAACTATTCATAGGTCTGTGAGCATGAATCATACACTCTGTGCTCCGAGGCCTCCTCCCAGCCAGACCTTGTGTTGGGGAACTCGATTTCCGGGATTACAATGGAGGCACAGATTTCTCTTTTCCTTTTTTCCATCCACTTTCTGAACAATGATACTAAATGAAGTTATTTATACAGTAAGTAGCTGTACCAAGTACTGGGGGCCTTTGTTTTTCCATAATCTAGCTTGTGTGTGTGTGTGTGTGTGTGTGTGTGTGTGTGTGTGTGTGTGTGTGTGTGTGTGTGTGTGTGTGTGTGTGTGTGTGTGTGTGTGTGTGTGTGTGTGTGTGTGTGTGTGTGTGTGTCATTTAACCATGTGTAGCATGCTTCTCTTGTTTGGGCCCCTCCGGTGCTCACCTGCTTTGTGAAGCAGCAGCCATCCATCCACAAAAGTCCACCTCCTGTGAAATGTCAGGTTTCTGGAACTCCTTAGCGAATGTAGTGTTGGATGTCAAGCTCTGTATCTCGCATGGCATTGGTGGTCACCGGTCACCCTTTCGGTACTTCTGCTCCCCACCAGCCAAGACCTCGCTCCTGTATCCTCCAGACCATGCATTCCAAGTATGGCGAGCCATTCCAGGACACCCAGAGCTCCCAAGGTATGTCTGGCCTCACCTTATGCCTGCCTTCCTTGTACTGCGTGTGAAGGAATCCATACAACTGTAACAGATCTGGGTGGCATGGTAATCAATACTTTACACTGATTTAGGTGATACTTCTATGCAAAGCGACATAGATCTTTTAAGAACGCAGGGTCAGACAGTCCCTGATGCACTCACACCAGGTGTGGGGGTGCAATTCCCACCTCTGCCACGCATGTAGAGTGATCTTCCTGTTTTCCTCTGTGAACTGCAGTGTCCTCCTGCAGTCCGAAGTCATGGACTTAGATTTGTGTTTCCCAACCCTCCCAGCTCCCTGTCAGACAGTCCACGTTTTTGCACAATCATGGACTGTCTGGGGGTTCCTGAGAATCGGGTTGGGAAACACTGACTTAGCAATTAGTCTATCTCTAAATTACCTATGAAGTGATCATTGCATCTCATCCAGGGTATCCTCAGCATGGGCTATAAGCTCACTGTGACCCGGCTCTGGATAAATGATTATAAAATATGCTTGGATATATCAGACATGCTGCAATAAATGTGTACTGGCAGTCTTAACATAATTAGGATCATGGTATCAGGTGTTTTGCATTGCATGTCTTTAAAAGGGGTAACATTCTCCAAGGCTTTTATTCATTTTGCTTTTCATTTCCCATTTCCTTGCTATCATTTATGATTTTTTCGCTCGTGTGATTTTTTTTCTTTTTGTGAGCTACAAAAAACAATGTGTTAGTATTACATAGCAATGGGCAAATGAAGCTTCATGAGCCATTTGCTGTATTTTCTGACCCCACTAGATGGTGCTCTCTGTTCAAAAAAGGGCTCAAAGCATGTCACAAAGTAAACCAAGAGCGCCATCTAGTGTGTTCAGAAAATACAGCAAATGGTTCATGAAGCTTCATTTTGGTCATCGCTAGTATTACATCAGAATCAACATTTGCGTTAATGGCCAGGTACACATCCATGTACTTGGAATTTGTTTTGGCAGTGTTGCTACATACATTCCCTGACAACATATAACATAAATTTTAAAAATATACATATAAATAGGTATAAAATAAAACAGATTTGAGTATGAAAAAGTTTAAAGTACTGATTAGAACCAGGTCTCCAAATGCAAATGAGTGCAGAAATAACAGCAGCAATATGTAGTTGTTAGTCTTGAACAGAGAACAGCGACTCATATGGATCTCGTATGACTCTTCCCACCCTCTTCTGTCTCCACAGACAGTATTTTCCACGACGACTTGTATTACAAGTCAGAGACGAGCCTGGACCGCTGTACGGCTGACTTCTTCCGCAACGGCTCGGTGCCCAACGGCAGCGTGTATAGCACTTCCAGCATGAACTCACTGAACCACTCGCAGAACTTCATCCAGGCCTCCCCCATGTCCTCCAACCTGAGCATCCCGGGGAGCGACGTCATGCGGCCCGACTACATCCCTAGCCACCGGCACAGCGCCATCATCGCCCCCTCCTACCGGCCCACCCCTGAGTACGAGGCCGTCATGAGGAAGAGACATATGGTTCCCCCCGACTGCCACAGCCAATCCTTGCGCAACCTCAACATCAGCAACACCTTCGCCTACCGCCAGCCGGAGGCCCTGGTATACAGCCAACCCGAGATGAGGGAGCGGGCCCAGTATCATGGCCCCTACAACCCCCATGTGAGCTACAGCCGGCCGACCGCACCCTCTGCCCACATCAGCCCTGGTTGCGGCCCAGCTACCTGCCATCCTCCGGGCAGTGCCATCTCCCACACGGTTAGCACCCCGGAGTTGGCCAACACCAAGCAGCAGGGCACGCAGGGCTACAGCACCACCCACATGCTGAAGAACCACCTCTCCCGGCCTCCGCCACCCTACCCCAGTTTCCGACCCGCCACCAGCACCCCTGACCTGGCCAGCCATCGCCACCGGTGCATGGGGGGCAGCAGTCCAGAGCTGGTCACCCGCAAAGTGCAACTGTCGGTGAAGACGTTCAAGCCGGACAGCTCGGCAGTGGTGCACCAATCCCTGCAGGAGGTCAGTGAGCCGCTGACAGCCTCCAAGCACCACTCGGCCCTCAGCAAGCGGCCCAGCCTGGAGGTGATCAGCAGCATGGTACGCGGTATGGAAGCCATGGCCATGAAGACCCTCAATGCACCATTGCCCCGCAGGAACACCTTAAGGGAGCCCCCGGAGATGCCTGCTCAGAAACCTGCCGAAGCCCCTGCGGCAGCCCCCTACCAGCACAAGAAGACTCTTTCCAATGCCACAATGCTGATCCACAGTAGCGAGAGCGAAGAGGATGAGGAGGAGGAGGAAGAGGAAGAGTCCCCCGACCTGGATGTCCAGATCCCGGCCCTCAACGAAGACATCAGCGTCCAGCTGCAGGCTGCCCTGGCCAAGATGCCCAATAAGCCGCCCCCTGATTATCCCGGGCCCCGGAAGAGCGTGAGCAACAGTGTCATCCGGCCCGAGCGGGGTCACGAATGTGGACCAGCACCTGAGGATGAGGAGGAGGACAGCCAGAGTCAGTCAGGCACGCTAACACGCACTGAGCCTGCTGGCCTCAATGGGTCCGTGCTGGGGCCGTCCATCTCTGAACCAGACTTGACCAGCGTGAAGGAGCGAGTCAGGAAAGAGCCTGTCAAGGAGAGACCGGTGTCTGAGATGTTCTCCCTCGAAGATAGCATCGTGGAGAGTGAAATTAGGCTACGGGTAGGCCTCTATCACCGTTTCGTATTCTGTAGCTATGTTCCTCTTCCCTTTCCTCATTCTGTTGTCTTCCAACACATGGGATACCTTTAGGAGTTGTTGGCCCTGACGTATAAGCGGAGTGGCCCTCCTTTAAGGGCTACTCCCCACATTTTCCACATTCTTCCCCGATTGTCATTAATCTCGGGATTCCGCACATGCAGTAACGTTTTAGGTCTTATGAGATTAGCGCTAATTCCCTTTAAAGCTACCGATTATGCTACGTGTTTGTGAGTTTCGGATTTCTGAGCGTGAATGGGAGCCGTTGGTTTTGGAGGGGGCAGTGGAGTGGAATGAAGTACAGAAGAGAGACTCGGTGATCATATGGGCTGTCTGCCGTCTCATACCGTTTACATTTTTGTTTAGGAATTAGATCAAATAATAGTATATGTTCTTGTGAATATATATCAATCCTTGGTTCCTCTCCAAAAATAAAATTTTAATTAATAGTAATCCACTTGGAATTTTAATTAATTGTACTTTCAGTGAAATGAAAATTGAAGCTTTTCATCTTGTGAGAACTGTAATTAGGTCTCTTAAATCTGCAGTTTTTGTCCTGTAATTCTCATCTCACATTTTTGGGTATCCCAGCGGGCTTACATGCATGGAATTTCATTATACTGGAGTGCTTATACGCTCGATTGAACTAATTATCATACTAATTGAGCCAATTTAGCTTTCTCTTCTGGTTAAAGAGGGTGGTATTCCTTTACGTGAAGTGGAATACTCGTACCCACCATGGCCTGTCAGAGTGAAGGGGAGTGAAGGCTGTTTTAAAAAGCCACTCAGCCTTTCTGAAGTGAAAATTCCGCCTGGAGTTCTTGAGAACGACGCAATACCTTTTGCATTCTTGAGTGGCACAGTCACCGTGCTCATCCGCACCTCATTCAACTCAACTGTGAGCCATGCTGTTTTCTGGCAGACAGCGGAAAGGCCTCTTAAAATTAGCCGATTAGTCCCTCTAATCCCAAGCCACCCTTGGTAAGTAGGGCAGGGTTTGTGGTTGCAGTGAGAGAACCCGAGGGTCAGGTTTTAACGAGCGTGGAGAAGGCATTGCTTGTCAGGAAAACGTCCATGAACACTGACCGGGGGCAAGCCGCTGTGGGCATCCCTCACTCTGAAACCGCAGCAGTAATCCTGTTTCTTTGGACATGGCAATGACAGCAGATTTGTCCTCTCTCCTCAAGACACTGGAGAAGCAGAAGATGTCAGCGGACTCCTTGAAGAGGCCTCTCATGATGGCAGCTCTAAATGGGCTTTATGTGGCCCGAATGCCAGTTCCAGAGAACCAGCCGGAGGACCTCTCTAAATCATCCACAGATGAGTTGGTAAGAACCCAGAGGGAATGTCTATAGGGCGGGTTTCACATCACAGAAGGAATTCACTAAAACGGTGTTTCCCAATGTGGTTCTCAGGGACCTGCAAACTGTCCACCTTTTAGCTACCTGGAGCTGGGAGGAAGCAAAAACATGGACCATCTTCGGGTCCCCGAGGACTGGGTTGGGAAACACTGCACTAAAAGATTTATTATTTCTCAAGAGCTACTGCAAAAGGCTGCAGTGTTAGACAGGCTCTGCTTCTAGCTATGCGAGATTGAGCTTGGTTAGTTCCTGAATGAGAGTCCTCTGGGGCAGTGTTTCCCAATCCGGACCCACAGCTGGTCCACGTTTTTGCTTCTTCCGAGTTTCCCACCAGTTAGTTGCTCCCTCCTTGCAGCTATTATTATTATTATTATTATTATTATTATTATTATTGTTGTTGTTGTTGTTGTTATTATTAATATTATTACTATTATTGTAATAGTCATTGTTATGGTTGTTATAGTTTGGTGGACATTTAATTTTATAAAAAGCGTGTCTGTCCACATGGACAGAATTAGGCATGTTTTTTTTCTCATGAGAAATTTAAGAGTATTCAACCTTTGGTAAAATGAAATACTGAGGTAGGCAGGCTTGTTGGCACTAACTGAGAGTGCCACTGTGGGTTTTCAGTCTTAAGAGGCACTCATGAAGTGACCTGTTCACCCTGAGATACCATTTTTCTCCCCACACTTCTCCCCGGCTCACCAAAGTGTAAGGTCCTGGAACGGAAGGTCCAAGAGGAGCGGGTTTTCACGGAGTATGAGCAGATCCCCAAGAAGAAGGCGGAGTGCGCAGTCACCACAGCCACACTGCCAGAGAATGTGGAGCGTAACCGTTTTCGGGACGTGGTCCCTTACGAGGAGAACCGATTGGAGCTAGTACCCACCAAAGAGAACAACACAGGCTATATCAACGCCTCGCACATCAAGGTGGGTCCATGGGGTGGGCATGGCCAAAGAGCATGTACCCATAATGCTTTGTGTAAAAAAAAAAATTGCTTTTAAAATGAAACTCAAGTGTTTCTTTTAACAGTATTGAAATTGCTTTTAAATCAATGCCAATTTGTTGGTATTTACATGAAACATACTGTTTTCCATGGATGTAGATGACAGCATCATCAAACATCATCATTCCCCACTGTTTGCACAGTTCAGTGTCTTTCACTGTACACCTTTCTGTTCAATCCTAGACAGCCCCAGGACATGGAATAGTTGTCTGAGTCTGATTCTCTGCTAGCCACTGAGGAAACAATAAGCCAGAATTAGCCTTCTCAAAGGTGTGATAGCAATTCCCAACTTAGCACTTTTTTCCAAATAATACAACTTGCTTCAGACTCTGTACTGGAGTTTGGTTGACTCTCCTTTATTGAATTGTTGTAGTCTTTATACCGACATTAAATTACATAATTAGTTTATGCAGCCTGCTGCTTTAACAAAGCATGCTGATGTTTGTTCTTTACTGAATTCTTGGCCTTAAAGTGCTGAATCACAGAAAATTAGCAAGGATCATAAGTAAACCTCATTTCCACATTTCGACACAGATTGTTTGTTCAGGCTGATGTCTGTTTTTAGCTGTCGTGGGGCATTTTAGTTTGAGGAGTTTTGCACATTAATGTAGCTGCATTGAATTTCAACAGGGTTGTTAAAGTGGCAGAGTGTCTGAGTCACTAGTGCAGAAAGAGTCTGCTGACCTTCTGTTGTGTTTTCCAATGAACAGATAAAACTCAACATCGCAGTGGCAAGCATAGGGTCAGAAAAGCAAAATATTTGGAAATACAAGTAATTATAATGTAATAAAATGAATAGTTCTGATTGGAAGCTGCTATACCGGTTTGGGGGATCCTCAGTCTTCGCCTGTTATTCTGGTCAGAATGACCACATAGTAAACAATATTATAGACTGTGTACATGGCTGTGAATCATGAAGTGGAAAATGTGTGAAAGAATCAAGAGTCGTGTGGGTATTATTTTATTTCCAAAAAAACAATAGCACCCCCTTCTGGCTAATATGTGCGTTGTATACTGTAATAATGCCTTTATATTTGTAATATAACCGTTATGTATTATTATTGAAAGATTATTTGATTTGATCATACAGTGAAGTTTTAAATAATATGTGGTATTTTCACCACCTTAAAAGTCCACCTCCAGCATGGTGTGATCATGCTTACTTGATGTTTTCTAGAGACCGTCTCTGTGCCCATCACATTTCAACACACCAGGCTTTATACCAGGCAGATGAGCAAGCATGTGTAATAGTATCTTGCTGATGGAAATACGCAGAAACTAATGTTGGGTTTTGTTGTTTTGTCTGGGTCTGTTTCATGTCTGTGCCTGTCCCCTTGCTTGGATCATTTCTTCCTGCGTGTACATGCACGTCTGTGTGTGTGCGTGTGCGTGTGCGTGTGCCCTCGTGTGTGCGTACCCCTACGCTCACCTTGCTCGCCTGCGATCAGGTGATGATCAGCGGGGAGGAGTGGCACTATATCGCCACCCAGGGGCCACTGCCGAACACATGCCAAGACTTCTGGCAGATGGTCTGGGAGCAGGGTGTTAATGTCATCGCCATGGTTACAGCTGAGGAGGTATGTAAGACTTTTTCAAGGAACTATTTTCAGTACCCTGACCTCCCGCCTCCAAGGAGAGGGACGGGCAAGAAAAAGACTGTTTTCCAAAAACACTGCTGTCCCATTTCATTCAGTTACATGCTTTATATATATAATATACATACATAAACACACACACTTGTATGCATACATATATACACACATACATTCATAAATATATATATATATATATATATATATATATATATATATGCACACATATTTACATGCATATATATACACACACGCATACATATATTCACACACATACGTACACATATAATCTCATCTCAGAGAAAGCTCCTGCTGAACACACTATTTTTTCATATTAGAATTAGTATCAGTTAAGCCATAATTTTAATTTCTAATACCAAAATGAACATAGAATTTGGAAGATGCTGATTTTAGGTGAGGTTTAGTAGTTTTTTCTAAGCTCTGGGGGGATTTCGGCTGCTTTCGACCCCCTTCCCTGCGCCTTCCGTGGCTGAATCTCGTTGACAGCCCTGTTCTCCTGTCTGCGTGTGTTTGGAGTACCGAGCCGTCGGCTTCTCGTCTGTCCCGGCAGGAGGGGGGTCGCTGTAAGAGCCACCGCTATTGGCCTAAGCTGGGATCCAAGCACAACTCGGCCACCCACGGCAAGTTCAAGGTGACGACCAAGTTCCGGACGGACTCGGGCTGCTACGCCACCACGGGCCTCAAGGTCAAGCACCTGCTGTCAGGCCAGGAGAGGACGGTCTGGCACCTGCAGTACACCGACTGGCCGGAGCAGGGCTGCCCTGAATACGTGCAGGGATTCCTCTGTGAGTTCTTCAGCACTGCAGACACACCCATGGTCTGATGTCTAGAAACTGCAGAGTACCCAGAATGCACCTCCCACTTTATAATAATGGAATAGTGATACTGTACCCATCCCTGCTGGCAGACAGTTTTTGAAATATCCCACACACACACACACACATACATACACACACTAGGAGTGTAACGGTACTCGTAATCGGACCAAAATTTTTTAACAGGTTTTTTTTTTTTTAATGCTGCACCATAATGGATATTTATTTTGTTATGCTTTGTATTTTTTGAGACAATATTTGTGTTGCACAGTTCTAATACGAAGCTGAAAGCTGCTAATGTGAATACAGAAATCGGGTGCAGTTAATTATCTAAATATGCACCTTAATGGATATCTGTTATTTTTATTTACTTCAGAGAATGATTATTTTGATTTACTTTTAAGTCAATTTTTTAGTTTTTTATTAATTTAAGTCAATTTTATTTGTATAGTGCATTTTCACTGCAATACATCGTCTCAAATTAGTAGGTTGCAACAGTATCGAGTATTGAGACTTTTTATTTAAGAAAGACAAAAAAAGAAACAGATTGTTTTGTGTTTTACCCCCACTGTACCGAAAAATGTACCGAACCGTGACTTCAAAACCGAAGCATGTACCGAACCGTGAACCCCTAATATATACACAGGTGGGAGTGAGGTTAGGGTTAGGGTCAGGGAGTGAGGTCAGGGTCAGGGAGTGAGGTCAGGGTCAGGGAGTGAGGTCAGGGTCAGGGAGTGAGGTTAGGGTTAGGGTCAGGGAGTGAGGTTAGGGTCAGGGTCAGGGAGTGAGGTTAGGGTTAGGGTCAGGGAGTAGGGTTAGGGTCAGGGAGTGAGGTTAGGGTCAGGGTCAGGGAGTGAGGTTAGGGTCAGGGTCAGGGAGTGAGGTTAGGGTCAGGGTCAGGGAGTGAGGTTAGGGTCAGGGTCAGGGAGTGGGGGTTAGGGTCAGGGTCAGGGAGTGGGGATAAGGGCCTCGTTCAAGGGGCCAGTGATGGCAGCACTGGATTCGAACCTGTAAACTTCTGGTCGCGGTCACCTGCAGAACTGCACGCTGTCCCTAAACAAGTGAAGTATCTTTAAATCTTAGTTGTTTAATATTCTGTGCTTATTATTTCTGTGAGCTTTGCTAGAAAACAGGTGAAAGGGTTAGGGTTTTTATATTCTATTATTATTAATAGTATTGTTACCTATTCTGCTCAGTATTGAGTGCCGTAGTGTCGGGGAGGTGGGGGGGGGGGTTACAATCCATTCATCTTGTTGTATCCACTCGCCAATGCCGTGTCTGCACTCGCTGCCGCCCCCAGCGTATCTGGAGGAGATCCAGTCGGTGCGTCGTCACACCAACAGCATGCTGGACACGTCGCGGAGCCTGAACCCCCCCATCGTGGTGCACTGCAGCGCCGGGGTGGGCCGTACCGGCGTGGTCATCCTCACCGAGCTCATGATCAGCTGCGTGGAACATAACCAGGTAAATATAAGCACCCTTTTATTAACTGTCCGTACAAATATGACCACATATTAGACCCCTACACTGCACAGCCCCACAGCACCCCCTGCTGTCCCACATGAGACTGCAGGCTACAAGCAGCACTGGCCACATAATATTGTCGACTTCTCGCCCACAGAAGGTGGATATCCCAGGGATGCTGGGCCGGCTCCGGCAGCAGCGTATGCTCATGGTCCAGACCATCTCACAGTATAAGTTTGTGTATCAGGTTCTGATTCAGTTTCTGAAGAACTCCCGACTCATCTGAGTCAAAGGCAGGAGCGTGTTTCCACAGCTACCTGTGGGTCCGTGAATCTCCGCATGAAACAAGCGGGCTGTCACCACAGAAACCTTCATCACAGAGTTTTTAAAGAAAGTATTGTGTATCTCACCTACTTTTATTGATTTTTATTTTATTTAATTTTTTTGTTTTCAACATTATTCTTTACGCCTGATGCAGGATGCTACAAGATATTTAATGTCCGGTGCCTCTTTCAGTAGTTACCTTCTGTCATATTCATCTGGGTACATGTTTTTTTTTTTTACTTGCGTGTGGACCAGAAAGTTTCTTTTTTGGGGAAAAAATAAAATAGTTTATTCAATTAAAAAAAATAGGTAAGATTTTACGATGAGTTGAGTAATGTGTGGAAAAAGGTTAGCAGTATATATTTTAATATTAAAATGTCTGCTTAGAATTTCACAGATGTAGGTGCTGCAAAAATTAACCATAACACCGTTTAATACTGTTGATATTAATAGGCTGTTAGTAAAGAATGACGTGGAAAGACCATATAACAAATAAGGATCTGTTCTTATGCAGCTAGGAATTTGTTGGCATTGATTGTTTTTTCTTTGTGTTCATGTCATAAAGCATTTTGGATGTAAAACCATTTTAAAAAGCACCAGCGTGGTTCGATTTGGCCACGAAAAGTGACGAGCATCCTGATCCTTTCGGGGATATCAGCAGTCATGCTTTTAAAGTCTGCCGGTGACTTTGCAGTTTTCTAGTGCTGCGCTTTCCTGAAACTGTACTTTGCTAGATAATTGTAAAATACATTGTCAAGACATTTCAATATTTAATTTTTTATATTCTATTTTATTACTTTAATTTATTTTTCTTGACATTAAATCCTCCTATTGTTTTGCTTTGTACTGTTTGCCTGTAAATTGAATGTTGACATTTCCAAAATGAACCAAGATTTGCTGAGACATGGCTGGGTAAATATACATTTAAGACTGCGCAGCCTACATCTGCGCCAATAACTACGTCAGATGCATGTCTGAAAAATGTGTTCTAGACGTAGTTGCAAAGTATGTCATTTACATTTTTATCTTCATTTCAGGTTCATCTGTGTCTTATTTTCTCAAGTCTCCTAAGCTATTTTAAATTCATTGTATATTATCTAAAATTTCTCTTGGAAATTTAGTCATCTGATTTTTTTTTTCTTCCTTATGCCGTTTCTCTAAATTAGCAGCAACAAAAAAATCTTTCGCATTTGCCAGAAAGCAGACTCTGCCTGTTTTTATCTTTCTTCTTTAAATTTCCCCTTTCCATCCATATTAATTTTCTGTACAGATACTGGTAATGCTTTACTTATATCCATTATTCTTTTTCCCATGCTGTGTTGGACCTTTAATCTCTGTTTTTCTGTGCAGTATTGTTTTTCACGATTTCCGTGTGGTTCTGTGGGGGAGAATGGCAATAAATAAAGCGTAGGTCACCTACTGAGAAGTACTTTATGGATCCACAAGTAAGTGTACTTAACTTTAGGGGTTTGTGAGCAAATATCATCTGAAAGACCCAGTCTTCAAAGGTGGTGTTAAAAATAGTCACCATTTTATTTGTTTTCATCGTTACCCATTTTTATCGATGCTACAGTATTCACACTATACTGTGAAATTGATCGAATGGGCAGTCACTTCACCCTGTAATCAGTATTGGCGTCTGCAAGAAAGTTTGAAGCCACAACTTCTACTCAATGTAAAACAGAACTTTCTCAGGCACAAATACTGCGCCTATGTCTGTACCTTAGAACCACACGGCCAGCCATCTGATAACTGCAGGGATCAAGGCTGATTCCAGAGAATATTAAGTGCCTACAGTGTTTATGGGATGTAAAATTCATGTGTGGTTCATCTGACTCCCCCTTTTGTAAAGCATGTGATAACTAGTCACAAAGAGTCTTGTCCTTGTGCTGTATTACTTTTTGGAAATGCAACAATTTGTATGTATGCTTTTGACTTGGTACTTTTTGATACCATAAAGATAACTATGCATGCCTTTTATATTCTAAAGTGTATGTGTACTCAGACTGGTGTAGCAGCTTCCGCTTTTTAGATACGCGTTTGCACTTCCGTCGTGACAGTATTCTCCACTGCATTCCACGGTTTTGGTCCTTCCCGCGCCTTTTGTGCCACGGCTACATCCGAATCGCTTTCATTTTGTACAGACATTTTGTATATGCTTCAAGCCTGTCAAATCTTTTTAAAATTTGATGTTGCTTCCATTCCCACTCATTAGGCAATAAAGCATTATTTTCTTTATTGGTTTTCTGTTTCATACTGTATTATTCTCACCCATTATTTCACTAAAAATTCATGTGTGCCTTCTGTATATGTAGGTTTTTTGCATTATTGATTCCGTTTCTTATTTATCGCCTAAAACCACCTAACATACGCTTCACCCTTTAATCACAACCTGCTAATCTGTGTACTCTAACTTGTGGGTACACTGGTTTTAGCTGAGATTCTATGCAAGCTTTACTGGCCGGTTAATTGAACTGTGAAGTGTCCAGTGATTTTAAGTAATTGATGACAACACATCCTAAATATGGCAGAATTTATTAGCTGTTGTCAGAAGTACACGTAACGGGCAAAACCAAAGAACAATTTCCTCTCTCTTTCTATTGCCCATACATACTTTTAAGAAGGAAAAATATTCTTCATTATCTTCCGAACGATTCAGGCCTATAGTGGAGGTTTGCAGTAATATTTGGCTCCTTGTGGGGACACCCTGCTTCCTTGGTGTACTTTGCCAGAGCGTTACTCATTTTTTATATGTGTTGTGGAACACAGAGAAAGTACATTTGTGTGAACCTTTCAATGACTTTGAGCAACAACATTTAGAACCTGCATTTCAACTTGTTCTTGTGAGTCATGGGCAAAGTATAGATAGTATTTTATCTAATACCACTGACACTTGTGAAACCTGTACATAATTTGTGAAATTAAATCAATCAGCTCATATCCTTTGTTTTCTGTGGCAATGATGTACTTCACAAGTGTCCTTGAATTACAAGTTGCAATGGAGTTGCTAAGTTCTAAGCCACTAAGTCAGTGTTTCTCAACTCAGTCCTTGGGGACACAGCCGGTTCACATTTTTGCTCCCTCCCAGCTCCCTGCCAGACAGTCCACATTTTTCCTCCCTAATGCATCATGTCTAAATTAACCACTGTGTTGTGAATACTGTCATCGTGAGGCTTGCATATAAACAACACAGGTGTAGCAATAAATATTAAATCGCTCCTTAAAACTAGTTTCTTTCCAGCCTGGATGCATAAATGACACTAATGATGAGATGTATTCAAACAGTGTTTGCCAGTAGCTAGAGCTAAACATTTCATATCGTCTGTTGTGTTGAGACCATTGGCATCCAACAACAAACCAAGTAAACAGTTAGAGAGATTAGTATTAGAATTTCTAGCAATTAAATGAAGTCCCAACCTTGGCCAAAGCCATGGGGGGGGTGTGAAGGAGCTGTCACAGGGCACATGGCTGGGGACACCCTGGATGGGATGCCAGTCCATCAAAGGGCACTAAACTTGCCATTCTCAAAATCATTTAGCATCTCCTTTAAAATGGATTTTGACCACTGGAAATCTAAAATTGACATAAGATGAAGTTTATCTTTAATGTTTTTATCTTAATAGACTATACTTGAAAGCATTTCTTTCCGTTTAAAGGTGCCTAAAATTTACCTTTGTTTTACAGAAGCTTCTTTTTTACCATAAAATACAAAGTCATAGCTACATCATGGAATTGACACATTCGTATGCACATTAAAACTGAACCACAGTGCATCTCAGAAAGTTAGTATACAAAAAAGGTTGTTTTTTACAAATGGTTAATAACCCCAAACCCCTTTTCTTTGGAAAAAAAAATTAAAAAGCATACATCTGAATTTGCATTCAGAAAGAGCAGAAACCCTAGAAGAAACACAGGATTTCACTAATTACTGCAAATAGACCATGATTACCTCAGATAACATACTTCCTCCAGTAGCCAAAAAATGTGTTTAGGCTGTGTGATGGACTGGTGTCCTATGCAGGATATTCACATACCTCCTTGGATATGCAGCCAAGACCCAGCATTGAATCAGTGGTTGGTTTAAATGGCTTGTACATATCCCCCCCCCCAACCCCAAAATGAAAAACATAGGAATCCTGTTGAATGCTGAAGATTTCAAAAACCCAAGTTAACTAAAACACATGAAATATTACTCATATTTTCCTTCAAGTAAATACTTTTGGGAAGTTATTAGACATGTGCCAAGTCCACCTGCATAATTTCTTGACACCAGCAGTGAGCTGCTAATTTCCAAACCCTAATTGTTGTAGCATCCCCTGCTGTCCGGCCTGCACAGTAACTGGCGAGTGCACGTGGGTCTTATCTGTTTGGAATCCCGCTGCTCGTAACAAAAATAGCACCGTCTCTGGATGTCACACAGCTCAAAATGGCCAAAAACTGGAAATGCAATACGGTGGACTTTAAGTATACAAATGTGTTTCTGTTTCAAATACTAAGGGTACAATAGTGAGTGTACAAAAACTGAAATCTCATTCACATTGGAAAAACAACCAGAGCACTTATCCGAAAAAACTGCACATTGGCTTTTATAGCACTAGTGCAAAAACTATCAGTGAAAACAAAATCCATAGCAATAATAACATCAAACGCATTTTTATAATATTTTAGACAGGGTCCCTTTAATATAGTAAAACCCAGCAAATCCAGTATCCTCCTTAATACACAGATTGCGCTACTGAAGCTTGCTGGATGGCTGAAAAAAGCCACTGTCGCGTGGATGATGCCGGCTTTCTACTTGATGTCCTTCCTGATGTCAGCGACGTAACGGTGATCCTTCCCGTAAACCACCTCCATGATTTCTATGGCCTGAGGAAGACAAAAGAGCTCATCGAGGAGAACCAATCAGATGGCAGAAATCACAGCATAGGAAGGCGGGCAAACCGAGTACATCCCATGTGATACTTCCGTCAAGCAATTACACGACACTTCCGTAACATCCATACAGTCACAGATACCCCTTCATAGTATCTCATTGTATTTCTGGTAGTATTTCAAATACTATCAGAGTAGGTATATGTTCCAAAGACTTCCAGCTCAGTTACACTTTAAACAACCATTTTGCCTTTTAATTACCTGTGCTGGTAATCTACTCTACTTTCAATTTAAATTTAACTGAATATTGATCACAAAAAAATGTTTTTTTTTTAAACTTTTTATACCTTTTTCAAGTGTTTGACTCCAATGGGCTTTTTCTCTAGTCCTAAGTACAGTCTTCCCAGCTTCAGGTACATGGAGGCCACATTGAGGGAGTAGGCCGGATAGTGTACACTGAAAATGTAATGGATGATGTGAGCATTACATAGCCACAAGGCTAAACTACTTACTAACTTCAGACATTAAATCCAGTGTCTACATTACACATGCTAAAGTCCATTATAAAGTATATAAAGTGTATTAAACCTGTACGGCTTGATGATCTTCTCCCCGTAGCTCAAGGCCCCATCCCAGTCCTCCATGTAGAGACACACCCCCATGGCCTGGTACATCATGTGCAGCACGTACACATTGGTGTCGTCGAATATCGAGCCCATTTTATCCAAACTCAGTTCGCACATCTCCAGCAGCTCACTAGGGGGTGCTATTGAGTCAAGGCTCAAGCATTTTTGCATATAGATAGCGTATTTTTTTAAAAGTGTGATTTCAGATTTCTAATGTTGCTGTTATAGAGTAATTAATCATGATGTCACATCTTTGTTTAAAAAATTATTTACCAATGCAATAAGATGAAAAGTAGTATATAGTGTTGAAATATCAGCAAGGCTGGTATTCAGTATTGTACATATATTGCAAAAATGTCTGAGAATGCATGAAAATAAGGGCTTTTTTATATGGGCATTCTTACAGTACTGATTTACTGGAATGTGTAATTATAATTTTGCTAACTTGTTGTTGTTGCTCCCAAAAAAATGTAAATACTGCTCAGTCCGGCCCTGGTACTGCAAAGACTGGCTGGAACAAAAGTGTGAGTGTTTTTGCAGAAGCAGAAGTTAGAGACGTAGAGCAGAGCAGATGAGGATATTTTTGGTGTGTTTTGCTTTCCTGAACTCCTCGATGATGTTCCTGCCATATTTCACCATCTTCCTGATCGTCTCTGGCTCAGGACTTGTGCTCAGTTTTCGTATTTTCATTTTTGCTTTGTCCTGAAAAAGTTGATTGTTTTTAAGGAAGGTGGTACAAAAATCAGCTTCAAAACAGATATTGTTAGTTCAGGAAGAAAGTAAGCTATTCTTTAATGTGAAAAGCTCAGATTTCCTTGTTATAATGTATTTGTTAGATAACGCTAAATCAATTAAAACCAACTATCAGAGGAAATGTGTGAAAACACAAACAAATTGGTTGCTGATGTTAAATATGAGACACATCAATCACTGTGATTTAATTATTTCAAATAGCATTGTTGAATGTTAGTATTTTTCACAATGGCATAGGAAAGAGTTTGATATTACGGGGGACACAAATGGTGAAATGAATGAAGCCAATTTAAATATTGGAGGGAACCCCCCCCCCCCCCCACCCCCCACCCCCCACGATTATTCGAAAAAGTTAATAGTAGCAGGAAGATATTTTATCAGAAGCACACTCTTAAAGTTTCTGAATCATTCGGAGGCACTTTTCCTGCAATGGGAATGATTTTTAAAAGTTTCCATGTTATACAGTACAAGGATCAGCTGTAATGTTTCTCCCTCTCCACCGGAGGCAGACCTGTACCTTGGATTTTGTGCTGCACTCTTTACAGTCGCAGGTGAAGTAGTACGCATCTCTCAGTCTCTCGATCCTGTCCTCTGCTGGATAGAGTAGGTCAATGTAGCTGGTGAAAATCTAGAGGAAGAGAGACATGAGACATGGCATAAAATCAGGTGGAGAATGACTGATGTTTGCCAATGTCAAGGCAAAGCTGCAATAAATCACTGTTTGCTCAACAGAATTCCAGTCAATATCTTGTATCCAAAAAACATTGATAAAGTATCGATATTCTATTCTATTCTATTGCATTCTATTCAATATGTAGAAAGGGATTCATATAATATTATAAAAGGTCTGCAATCCAATGGAGGTTTAAGAGATGTGTTTTCATTGATAGTTCCCTTTTGGCGCTAATACTGATTAATACTTCATGGTTTAGAATATAAAGTGTGCCTCTCAAATAGCAGAGGCCGCATTTAAAAAATATCAAAGGATTCAATGGCTAATTAATGCTATTGTCCTCCAGAAATCATGTGCAATTAAGCAATTAAAGTGATGCACCATACAGGTCTCCATGTGTTCAGCTAGCCCCACCCCCATATCCGCATGCTCCTCAGGAAGCTCTACCACCCGCCCCTTACCCCCCCCCACCCCGTGCCTAACCCTGGTAGCTGGTTTCAGGCCTCACCTCCTCCCCTGGGTTGATTTCTGCAACAGCCCTCACCATAGCAACAGTACCATTGTAGGTAACAATCGCATTGGGGCAACAGCTGTGGTTCATCAGGGCAACGCTAGAGAGCCGGAGAAGAGAGGAAGACCCAAAAAAGAAAGAGCAAGTGAAAGAGAATGGGGTGTGGGATCTGTACCATCTATGTCATGATCTGGCTAAAAGAATATGGCCATTTAGCACTCAAATGTGGAAACCTGCTCTAAGGTCCAACATCAACTTCTGAAAATATTCACTAGGATTTTCACACCACATGTTTGCCTCAGAGTCCTACACTTACTCTGGGAACAATGCAGAGCCCAAGTGGGACAGCTCCTCGTCCTCAACTGTGAAGCCATTGCAGTTGACCTGCAGAGGAGAAGGATGGAGTTTAGTCTGATGAAGAACGCATCCTGGAAGGGGATCGGGACACATAGCAGCTGATCATGTGACTACATCACTATCAATTTTTTTCATTCTTCTTTATACTCGGGTCTTTCTTGTGTCTTGCTCCTTTAGAGGAGCTTTTCATACTTTAATTAGCAAAGCACTGATAAATAATAATAATAAACTTTTATTGATCCCCATGGGGAAACTGTCTTTAGGCCTCCCTCAACTTGCTCTTTGTAGAGTAAGTTGTCCGCGAAGGGCAGCCACCCGTAGCGGCCCCCAGGGAGTTGGGGGTTAAGGGCCTTGCTCAAGGAGCCGCAGACATGCTGAGGCTGGGTTTGAATCGGTGACCTTCTTATTACCGACACACAGGCTTAGCCCACTGAGCCACACACTGCCCTATAATGACAAACATTAATAATGACTGTGCGTCCCAAGTGAAGACAACTGAGGAATATGACTCTCAGATGCATAATCCCCCAGTGTATGATGCCTGGGGAGGGGTCAGGAGGCATGGGGGGGATTAACGCTACGTTCCATTTACCTCTGAGTTGGGAAGTCGGAGCTGGGAATGACGTCACACCTGAGTTAACCACATTACAGTAAAACAAGTCGGAAAGCCATTTAGCAATATCAGTTCTAGCTAGGATCACTGTTAGCCATTGTTAGCAATATCAGTTGTTGATAATACATTACCCAGTATTTTGCGCATACAAACACCATACCAACACGTCCACAGATAGTGCTTGGACAGTACCGTGTGTATGACCGATTTATTGAGACGCTAATAAGTGCTAATAAACAGTATATAACTGCAGATATAACTACAGCTTTCACGTCTGTTGATGAAGGGCGCAGCCACTTTGAATTCTGAGGTCGGGATTCCTCCGACTTTCCGAGTCAGAACTCCGACTTCAGGGGGCGTTCCAGTTAAAATTTCCAACTAGGAACTTGGAATTTCCAACTTCCGAGTTCCAATGGAATGCAGCATAAGGCTTTGGTGTGGAGTCCTCTTAATTAAGGAGCTGAAGAATTCAAAAAGGCAGGGCAGCAGCTGAGACCACGACAGCTGGAGCCGGACGAGAACGCTAACCAGGCAACAGTACCACCAGCTGCCACCAGGGGGCCATGACCTGGATGCGCTCAAATCTTAGGTGTAAGTCTGCGGTTACATTCCTGAGAAAAAGCGCTAAACTTCAGGTCAAAGTGTCCAGTAAGGCATCTAACATCCCTAAAGTACTAACTCCAATGAAATGTCATCAATATAGACGGCACCAATAATAAAAGTAATATAAACAGTCAGGACCCATAAGTTAGCAGCGCTAAACATTAAGTGTCACAGCACCAGTACTGTGCAGAAGTATGTCAGTACCTCTGGGTGACACCTTTACTGAATTCCATTTCTTGCTGTTTCTAGAATTTGGCAAATTAACTGAAACCTTTGCTTCAAAATATCAAGTGTTAATTAAATATGAAGATGTGCTGTCCCATCAAATACTTACATACCACAGTGTCTCTTGGATACAGACATTTACATTACGACATTTTCTGTTGTTATGATATTTACTGAGGATTGCATCCTTTTTATGGGAGTATTTATTACTGGTCATATGACGGGAGAACGAAGAGACGTAAAATCTTCTAGGCACATCCTGCCAGACCTGTAACCACTACACTCTTTAGCAAACCTAAGTAGCAGTTTAATCCAGGGTTTTTAAGTTGTGTGTGTAACTACCATGCCTGTAGCAAACATGGTCGCCAAAACTAAAGACGGTCTTGGGAGGGCACCTGAGCGAAGAGCATGGTGAGCGCAACGAGGTCAGGGAACTCCAGGTGCTTGGAGTAGAAATGGTGCAGAGCGGCAATGTCAGCCTCATTCATTTCCCTCCTCTCATTGTCCATCTCATCCAGGTCTGTGGGAAGGGCACAGTCATGCGGATCATCCTGCTCGTCAAACTGCAGACATAATTTGCCTTATATATTAAACCCAGTCTTTGTGTTTTTCATTGTACGTGAGGGCCTATGAAGGGCCACAGCCTTCTATGTGAGCTGAACTTTGTGGTGGAAACCAAATGAAGCTCAACCACAGGCATCGTATGACATGTGCTACCTTTATAGCCTATGAATAGACACTTCAGGGCGAACCAACAGCCCAGAGTAAAATAGTTATGCCACTAGTAAACAAATAATTGCAAAGGATCTCTACCGACAGCATCTTACATATTGTACTCAACCGGCCATATTGAGGTATGTAGCTTACCAACACAAAAAGCGCAAAGACACTATTCCTCAGCGGACAAATTTGTGGGTATCGCTATTCAAATGCTTCGTTGAAGTGAAGTAGGGCTATGAGACAAAAACACTAACATGGATAAACACGCAGTGAGAGTCTTAAGAAGCATCATGCTCTTTAAAAAGGACACTATAGAGTCTATTTAATATGGATAAGAAATTTTGCAGTAGTTAATCAGACAGGTATGTAAACAGGCCTGAATTAGTATGATTAGTATAAATGGAAAAATTCTTACGTGCTTCCAGCTCTTGCATCGGTAACAGCTTCTCCGAAGAGCTTCTCTCTACTTGCGTTTTCTGATAAAGAAAAGTTCTGTTCATGGACTGCATTTATATAGCGCTTTTCTACTCAAAGTGCTTTACAATTTATGCCTCACATTCTCCCATCCACATGCCGGTGGCGGAGGCTGCCATGCACGACGCCAACCTGCACACCGGGAGCAATTTGGGCTTCAGTGTCTTGCTCAAGGACACTTTGATGGGGTCAGGAAGAACCAGGGCTCGAACCGGCAACCCTCACGTTGTCGAACGATAGCACTACCTCCTGTGCCCCCATCTTCCCCACACGGCAAATGGACTGCAGCTCACTGAACACGAAAATACCACATGAACCCACCCCATCACTACTTCTCACAAAAACACTATCTGGACACCTCTTAATCATTGAATTCGGGTATTTCACTCAGACCCCTTGCCACAGGTGTATAAAATCAAGCAGTCAGGCTCACAAATATTTGTGAAAGAATTGGTCATTCTGAAGAGCTCAGTGAATTCCAGCATAGTACTGTCATAGGATGCCGCCGTTGCAATAAGTCAGTTTGTGAAATGTCTTCCCTGCTAGATATTCCACAGTCAATTGTAAGCGGTATTATTGCAAAGTGGAACCATTTAGGAAGGAAAGAAACTAAGCCACAAAGCAGCAGACCATGTAAAGGAACAGATTGGGGTCATCGAGTGCTGAGGCACATAGTGTGTAAAAGTCACCAATGCTCTGTTGACTCAATAACTGCAGAGTTCCAAACTTGCTCTGGCATTAAACTCAGCACAAAAACTGTGCGCTGGGAGCTTCATGGAATGGGCTTCCATGGCCGAGCAGCTGCATACAAGCCTCACATCACCAAGTGAAATGCCAAGACTTGGATGGAGTGGTGTAAAGCACACCGCCACTCGACAGTGAAAACGTGTTCTGTGGAGTGATGAATCACACTTCTCTCTGTCTGGCAGTCTGATGGAAGAGTCTGGGTTTGGTGGATGTCAGAAGAACGTTACCTGTCTAACTGCATTGTGCCAGCTGTAATGTTTGGTGGAGAAGGGATAATGGTTTGGGGCTCCTTAGGAACTCACAAGGGAACTCTTAATGCTTCAACATAGCAAGACATTTTAGGCAATTCAATGCATCCGAATTTGTGGGAACAATTTGGGGTCCTTTTCCGTTCCAGCATGACTGTGCCACAGTGCACAAAGCAAGGTCCATAAAGACATGGTTGGGTGAGTTTGGTGTGGAAGTACTTGACTGGCCCACACAGAGACATAACCTTAATGCCATCAAATACCTTCGGGATGAATTAGAATGGAGATTCCGAGCAACATCCAACATCAGTCCCTGCCCTCACAAAATTCCCACCGACACACTCCATAAGCTTTCTCAGAAGAGTGGCAGCTGTTATAGCTGCAAAGGGGGGATTGTCTCCATATTGATGCCTATGGATTTAGAATAGGATGTCATAGAAGTTCCTGTGGGTGTAATGGTCAAGTGTCCATATCTTCAAACACCAACTTTTTCAGGTGAGACTCAACTTACCTATATTAAGCACCCCAGCACTAAAAAACAACAATTAGCAAGTTTCTTCAAGGAAAACATGTTTTGTGGTTAGAGCTTCAATACTCTGCAATGAGTTGCCTCTGCATATCCGTTTGGCCCCAACATTATCTATGTTAAAAGCCCGTCTTAAAACATACTTTCATTCTTTGGCTTTAACTCAGTGTAGGAGCTGCCTTGTGTCTTTGTTATCTGTACAATACAGCCGTGGAAAAAATTAAGAGATCGCGGCACAATTTTTTGTATCACGCATTCTCAATTTATGAGTGTGTGTCAGAAATATTTACATATTTTCTTCAAACTGCAGCCTGGCTCTTCCCTGCTTCTCAATGATGAAGGGCTTCTTCCTTGCTTTATGGGACCTGCTTTTAGGAGCCTGATATGAACTGTCCTAGCAGTGCACCTCACACCTGCACTTAATGTTTCCCATTCCTTTTGAAGGTCACTTGATGTCGTCCTCTGATTCATGAGAAACTGAAGGATAAGTTAACAGTCATCTCTGGCATTACAAAATCACTTCTGCCCTTTACCTGGCTGGTTTCTGGTCGTTCCCAGTGTCTCCTGCTTCACTTTGTTCTTGTGTGCTGCTGGTTTACAAATTTTGAGCCTTGAAGCCACCTGCTGCTCAGTGAAGCCTTCTGCCAGCAGAACCAGGATTAAACCAGGATTTAAAAAGGCAGATTTGTTTAAAACTAAAGAGTGGTCTCTAAATATTTTCCATGGCTGTACATGGGTTTGTGTTATTTTGATTGTACAGCACTTTGTTCAACTGCTGTTGTGTGAAATGTGCTTTTTAAATAAGTTAAACTTAAAACCCCTCTAATGTCATTCATACAATAAAGTCAAAATACTCATATTTATACTTAATCTGTAATTCAGCAGAGTGGGAGAAAGGTATGGTCTGCACTGACAATCATTAGGACTAAAGCTGAGGCGATTTTGTTATGATAATTTTTACTCCTGTGCCCAGATGGCTCTGCATCTACTATAGGCCCTAATACACTATAAAGTTGCCTGATGTCACGCACCTGATGTCATTTTTAGCTCGCATCCCTACCACTGTGCCCCTGTTTTCCAGGTACCTGTCCTGGATCCCTCACGTCTGACCGGACTGAGAAGTAAGACACCAAATAAAAGTGCCCTTTACAAATTACGGGAAGTATAACTAAATTTCAGAATTCATTACAGGCCAGTAAACGGCAGGCATACAAACCGTCACTGCGCACTTCTACTAAAACAGGTTACAAATGTAACCGCAAGGAATGTTTTCCATACTTGTTTCGTGTGCGTGGGCGTAATAGTCCTGTTAATTACTATCTTGTGGCTCTCGTTATCAAGATGGCTGAATCCATAAAGACAGGTTTCAATAAACAGTTGCTTCCCAAAGAAAAACATTAAAAGCAACAATTACAACTGAGGTTATTATAGTTTTATCCTTTTCCCACCCATGATGACAAATGATTTTTCCCTCCTTTTTTACCCGCGAAATCCCCAGGTAAACAGCTGGCTGTTGAGGTCGTTCAAACCCTCCCACACTCATTCCTTTCCTCTCCCTTTATGCCTTCATCACCCCTTCCCGGAAAAACACACCAGCCCCGCCAAGAGTTTCTCCACGGCTCAGCGCACCTGCTTGGCGATGATTCTGGCCGCCAGCCGGACCGTCTCTGTGGGACACCAGTTGTCGCCGTAGTCGCACATGGCCGTGCATTCCAGCTTGTGCATGGGCCAGTCTCCTCTCTGTGGGGACAAACAGGTCACTGCACTCCACGTACGGACACCAACACAGGATGAAGGCAAAGGGCGTATCACAGGGAAAAAAACGTCTGTTTTGGTATATACTGTGTGTGTGTGTGTGTGTGTGTGTATATATATATATATATATATATATATATATATATAGAGAGAGAGAGAGAGAGAGAGAGAGAGAGAGAGAATTCATGCATCTATTGTCTGAAACCGCTTGTTCTGTTCTGGGTCGTGGGGTTATATTAATAATATAAAATGAAAATGGCACGTGTATGGCTTTTACATGAGAATTTTTACTTGTCAGTGATGTTAGTATTGGCAGTTTTTATGTGTTCTTTATAATAATATGTCTAGTTATCCTTGTGTATAAGTGCATCACAGTAAGAATAAAAAAAAAATGTTTGCCGATATCTTCATCTTATGTTCACACAAAAACACATGATGTAATAATAGTGGTTTAACGGGTCCACTTAACTGGCAGTCGACATTACAGTAGAAAGCTTTCTTACACTTGCCGCACTTAGACAGACTGTCCTTCCTGTGGGGCACATGGGGAGAGGCAAGGGCGCATGAGCAGGTAAAGCACCTACAAACATGGCGAACAAGCTCGCGGCGACTGCAACGCGGACTGTTCAGCAGATTGGAGAAGATCTCAGACCTTTCCTGTATAGTTCAGGTATCTTTTTTTCGTGGTAGCGAATATCCAAATAAAACTACCCACACATCTAAAGAAACGCCGTGGAAACCGCAGTCATATTTATTCATATGTACGCGCATATATGCCACAAATCCCGGTATACGATTGCTGTTAATGAGAAACATCATTTTAAATTAGGCCTATCACTTCTTTGTGAAATGTAGGCTACAGTATATACTCGGGGAGTGATTGGATCCCACACGCTACTTTCCGAAAGGGCGTTAAACAAACAAACAATTATGCAAACAATTAGCCCCGAGAATGATTTTTAGCAATACAAAATTAATCGGGTAAAGTTCCAATTGCACAAGATTTAGAAAATCGGCCTATCTGCTTAAATTTCACCTGCTTCACATACGTTAAGGGAAAGGCTGACCTATGGTAATGTAGTCTCTCGGACCCTAGTAGAGCTTTGCAGTGACTTATTTCATTTAACGGACCTTATTAATCGTTTTGGAGGTTTGGCAATATCGTACTGGACGACTGGAGGAGCAACTTATGTTTGCGTCCGGTTTAGGTGGTTATTGTCTGCTTCATGAGTTACTTACAACTCTCATGCTGTTTGGTTTACTATCCTGACCGAGAAGTTCTGGTTTGAGGTTTGCCTGGATATTAATAGCCGTGACCCTTGTCTCGACCATCTGCTGTGTAGGACAGCATGCAAGAAACAGAAATGTCTTCCTATACGTTAGTGAGACTTCGTGGTAGTGAAGCGAGTCAAGAGAACAGATACCGTGTCTTTGCAACTCACTCTGTTTCTTAATATTTGAAAATGCACACTCTTCATTATTCTAAAAATGTTTAGAATAATGCATCGCATACAACTATCAGCTTCTTTAGACTAAATAGATCTCATTCAAGACGAACGGAAAGGTTTTATTTTCATTCAGATCAGTTAAGACCCACTTGCAAAGTGCAGTAGTACTGTTTCATAGTGATCTTAGATTTCTGTTCACTTGTCTCGAAATAAAGCAACTTTCAGTCTAATCTGTAACTAGTTCTCAAAGCCATAGATTTTTACAATGCTTTAGACAAGCAATAAACGTTTTGATTCTATTTAGGCTTAGTGGTCCATCTGTGGTAAGTTTTAAAATATAATGAGTCATTAGACAGCATCTTTTGGGAAAGACACCGTATGTTTACGATTTAGTAAAGGTCCTAATGTTTTAATGACTCCTCTCTGTCCTCTGTGTTTATGGCTGGTTGTATTTCTCAGTTATTAATTTTGTTGAAATGTATAATTGCAGTATGGCAAAGGGAACTAAAGAATGTCTAACAACATGTCTAATAACAGTTCATTGTTAGACTACATTCTCTTCAACTGGAATCTGTCACTAGCCTATTTATGCAAATAGAAAAAAAAAAGTCTGTTAATTAATGGTGGACTTCTTTCTGTCTTTAGATTGCTGAACTATGGAGATTACCATATGATGGATACTATAGCCTGCTATGCATAAAACGCATGAACCTGCATTTGCAACAAGCACTCGTGTGATTCACGTGTAATGTAATCACAGGCACACGGTATAGCCTAATAGCTATGATAGACCCAGGTTAATGAACGTGGTGTATATACCACGGCGCAGAGGACAGTTTAATATTAGAGGAGGGAGGGCACACAAGAATTTATATACAAATATCTATTTATTATATCTATTTATTGGGTGTGTGTGAATGAATCCATACTAAATATTTTCGGATGCACGTGTCCCCGGTTCTTACGCTTCTCTGTAGCCTATATAGGCCTATGTTTAGGAAGGCTGAGATCCTTTTTGGCTTGTGTCCAGTAGAAACATAAAAAATAGAATTTTGCAAGTAAATCTATTTTGTGGGCGGTTTGCCTATTGTACGAATCCGTCCGCAGTGTGTGTTGGCGAATGATGTTTGCATCTGTTTCGATGGTAACCCTAAATCGCACATGGCTGACCACTTGTCTGAGGCGAGCGAAGTCAGCACTGTTACCCACCAGTGTGAAGCAGGCCCTGCTACTTGTTAAAAATAGATGTTATGCAGTGCCCAGTGTCCCCATTACGCCAAGCTAAAGTCACGCCACTCGTGACTCGTAGCCAGTTTTTCTAGATTTCTCCGCATTTAGATGATGAGATCGGTTAGTATTTCTCCGGTCTTATTTTAAGAGATACCACGGCAGCAAAAAACAGCAATTATGACAGCGAAACCCGACCGGTAATTTTGACTGAAGTGCAGTTATGCGTGCTTACCAAACCGAACGAATTCTACATTATTATTATTATTATTATAGGCCTACAAATGATCGCTAAATGATTATTACCCGAACAGTGGCACCCCATTTAGAAGGGGTTAACTTACTCATTATAGGTTAATATATATTATTTTAACATTAATCATTGCATGCTGGCCACTTTCCAAATGACAGCCTACCTTAAGAAGCAGGATTCACAGTAGCCGCCCCTCTCGGAGACTGTTAACACGGACGCGTACGCCGGACAGGAGAACAGGAGCTCCCCAACTTTGAAATGTTTCGCCGCCTTCAGTCCTCTCCCCTTACCGGGACTATTGAACCGTTCGATACCTTCTATCACTGCCGTTTTCATTGTCTTTTATTGGTGTTTTTTTCTCCCCTCCTGTCCCGTGCTTTCCAAAAAGGTTTAAATTAGGCTGCCGTCCAAGCGCGCCGGATTAATTACCCCCTGCACCACTTAGGGGGGAGGGTGTAAAATGCCCCAGTGTCCGATTGCTCTGCACCGATCCGGGACGGTGGCTTCGGCAATTCCGGGGTAATTCTCAGTCGCCAGATCCCGCCCATATCTGTGTCCGTCCGAGCGGGGAGTGGCAGCGCTCCAGTTTGCCAAGGTACTTATCTGGATCCCTTCTTGTTTAATTTGTGGTATCGATTCCAGATAAAACGTCCCGCTATTTGTCTGTCTGTGATGCTGAGTGGCTTGTAATTTGGTTTTTTTTTCTAGCCATATGACGAATAATGAAAAGCCTGTAAAAATCGTTTTGTTCTGCTATGCGTGTAACAGTAATTCTGCACTACAGCACTTAAAGTTTGAATACCAGGGAAATAAAGTTGCTGTACTAGCTGTTTCACACCGCATTTTGTAACTGAAATTAGGTTGCATTTAATCGAAGTTCAGATATAATACATTAGAGGTGTTGCGTTATTCTTGAGAAAACCTAACGTTACACGTTCTTTAGCCTATATTTTATTCAAATTTAACATATTGGCAAAATTGCCATATTTACAGAAAACCAGATCTCAATTAACTTTATTTACAATTAAAGCACAGCTTGTAAGGCGTTTACGCCAGTCACAGACCAGTATTACCACCGATATATATCACCGAGTCCGTTACTGGACTCACTGCTGCAGCAGTCCCTCAGACTTTAGGCTTTCCCTGAGCCTCAGACTGCCTGGCTGTTTACGAAGGAGGGTTTTCCTGGAAAAATCGCTGAGATTACCAAGGAGCTAAATGTAATATAGCGTAATTGCTAGGAAAGAGATTATTAATGCGGGATATTCTTAAGAAGTACAAAAATACAAGCTTATAGTAATACTATCAAATTTAGTAATACGAACAAAAATAGTCCCCTCGAACCCTGTTTTGTCGTGGACCTCACCACACGAGGGCGCACCATTGAACTCACAAGACATGGAAACAAGAAGTGTGCATATATTTATTCAGCACACTGCGGTCACTCGGGGTCACAGCATAGGGTCTGCCGGTGCCCAGGACCCCTGGAGCAGTTAGGGTTATGGGCCTTGGTCCAGGTGATACGAGATTCTAAGTGCCAGAGGTTTAAAACCAAGCTTCTATAGATACAGACAGAGCCATAACCTACTGAGGTACTGTAAGTGCATTATTGCAGTATTAATGAATATAATGTTGGGTCAGCTGGATGGTGCTGATATCACAATGATGGTGCATTTATATCTGGAACTAGCAGAACTTCATGTATCATAGAATTTACAGTGTGTTCATTGCTTTATATTTAATTAAAACAGAATTGTTTTCATGATCAGGAAAGATTTATATGATAAATTTACACCAAAAACAAGTAACATATAAAATTTAAGAAAACACCAAAAGTAGAAGATACACAAACATACACACCTTAGCAAAGATGTGGCAGAGAGAAGCCAGTAGATGCAATTAGAATGCCCTCTGGAGTTATGTGCTGAAGTGCGTTCTGGGAAGGTGACTTCTCTGCTCCTTCTCGAAGTGTGAGACTGATCCTGCAGTCACCAGGCTCCGGGGAAGGAAACAGATGGGATTTTTATTTCCAACCTTTCAGGCCTGAAACTGTCAGATGACCTGATTTTATGTTGGTCTTGGTGAGATCTTGTAGATATGGAGGAACTGCTCTGTTTGCAGTTTTGGTACAAATTCCAGGCTGTAGCCAATGAGAGGGAGAAGGAGGGGGGAGCTTGAGGTTGTCAAACACAACTGAAGATGATTATTAAGACGACCCAGAAGCTCATCAATGACAGTCACAGAAGTCAAGGTGAGAGGTCGGGCAGATTTGTTAGATATCTGGAAACCTCATATGTGCAGAACTGGATTACCAATGATCTGTGATGGAGAAAGGTGCTGGTCTTCCACAGGGTGGTGCTAAGGCCTTTAATGGTTATTGCCAATGTTGCCATCATGTTATTTACAGTTATAGTGAACTGGTAGCTAATGGACTGGGATGGCTGGGAAGTTGATAATCATATTCTCCCACTGAGTGGTCACTGAGGTAGGAGGTGATGGCCAGAAATGTCAGGACAACATACAGCAATCTAAGAAGAAACTTCACTGTTGGGGTTGGGATGACGTCTAGCCTTGAAGCCAGATTGGTGTTGTCCTGTAATGAATTCTGGGAAAGAAGCACATTTGAGGGATTTAGATAGACAGCGGGGAAAGCTCGTCTGTTGTCCTGGCCGTCAGTTGACTGAGGGTCAACTTCTTCTGAGGAAGGGTGTCTTGCACCAGTTTGAAAGGAGCCAATGGTGAAGGAAGAGTTAAAACCTAATGAGACAAGTGGGAAGAGGAGGGTAGGAGAGAGGATGGGGTCAGGAGGACAGTCCTTCCACTGCTGAGGCAGCAAGGATTTGAATATTTCTCTGCTAAATAAAGAGAAGAAGAAGCTGAAGATAATGAATTTCAGAAGACTGGGAAGTAATGAGAGAAAAGTCGGCCTTGAAATCTATCTGCCAGTCATCTTAACCTGGTCAGAAAAAGGAGGGTGTTTTTATGGGGGACTGCAAAGAAAGTCACCTTGATGGAAGACACAGCAGAACAGGATGAAGCCAGGGCATTCTTGTAGGTCACAATTCCGGTTTGGTTGGACTTGAAGCATTGTTGTTCTGGTGCACGTTGTACTGGCATCTGGCAAACCTAAAAGCCAAGGTACTTCAGAAAAGTCGTGAGGGCCTGTGAATGATGGTCACCGAGCAAAAGTGAGTCAAGGACTGTGTAGAAGACAACAGACAGTGGGTAGGTTTTTGGATTGTGAGAGAAATGGTACTTTTCCACTGAAGAAGCGAGCTGCACTGCGAATTGGCGATTTCCCATAGTAAATTATGTGAACTGTACCTGCACTGTACCTGCTTATTAGCAGGGATAAAAGCGCGACTAAGCTGTCATCACCATCTAATTGGTCGAAATGCATGGAGATACAGATGCTCTGCATCGATATGCATGGATAATCTAAAGGAAAAACAGTATATTATATATTATTCATTATTAGTAGTATCGCACATTGTGATACCTATGAACCTGAAAATTTCCAGTTCCTACTTTAAAAAGTACTATAAAACAGCTGAACGGAATGGATTTGTAATGCAAATATACGCATTTGATGCTAACATAACACGGTGATTCTCACAGACTTACTAGAGAATTAAGAAATTAGCGCATAGTAAATCATGATGTATACCGCGTGAACAGTAAAAAAGCATCTCTTCGGCTTTACATCACTGTCGCTCTCCAAACCCAGCAATGCCTTTACCAAGCCGACCCTTCTGCAGTGGAATACCAAAGCGAGCTGGAACTGTGCTGTAACTAGTCTCTCTTTGCAGTACATCTCGGGTATGGGTCAGCTCCTGTATGCCAGTGGAAAAACAGCAACAGAGAGACTATAAGGAGGGAAGAACAGTTGATGAATTAGTGGTGAGATTGACAAGGGGTGAATTTTGGATGAAGTGTACTGTGGTTCCTAGTAAAATGCAGGATACCCTGGTTGTCGGTGTCACGCCCTCAGGGGCGGGGCCAGACGGAGACACCACCTCGCCGGCTGATTAGACCAGGCTTATAAGCCTTACGATCGCAGGAGTACCCTGCGAAGTATTGTGCCGATGATCTCGTGCCTTGCCAAGCGTTTTTTCTGTCTCTCGTTTACCCGATTCTTCCCGTCCCGTCTGTCGACCCGCTGTGTGATCCTTGCCTCCGTGCCTTCCCCCCTCAGACCCGTTCCCGTCCCTGACTTACCTCTTCCTCCAAGTCCATCGTCTCCCTCCTCGTGTTCCGTGTCCTGGTACCTACTCGTCGGACAGACTCCTCCGGACCTCGACCCTGGACCTCGAACCCCGACAACGATCTCAGCGTGCCGCTCCTGTACCTTCGCCTCGGCTCCACTCGTGGAGAATCTCACGGGTGTTTCCTGTTTGGGCTCGGCCTGTCAGTCAGAGGGGCCGGCTACCCGAACCCCTGTGGGACCGCTCTCCTACGGAGATCGCACGTCCCGGAGTTTAATAAACTTGTTGCACCCTGCTTTTCTGGATCCCCGTTCTCCTTCTTCCGGAAACGTGACAGTCGGCTTCAAGGAACAGACTGAGACGTGGTGAGGGCAGGTGAATTCAGCCAGGAGAATAGGTAACCGAACTGAGGAAGTCTACGAAAAAGCCAAGGTGACTTGTTGGGCAGTCAGAGGCAGTAACAGAGAGGCTGGTTGGCATAGCTACAGTAACCGCAGGAAATTCAAATTGGGAGACAGATGTGTGAGAGAAGGAAAGAACATAGTATGACTGTACTAGAGTAATTAATACGCTGAACTGCTCTACCCAAGGGGCAGTCTGTTCGATAGACGGAGTAAAGAGGTGTGTTATCTTGGCTGTTGGATTAGCCATATCACAGGAGAGCCCGTGTCATTGTTGACAGAGCAAAATGGCAGTACTTTAATCATTCATTTATATTTCTCCCTGATTTGTATTTCCCCATATCAAACATGTTCTTTCCTATTTGGGGGGTAGTGTGTGGCTCAGCAGGTCGGGATTTTGCACCTGTGATCGGAAGTTGCCAGTTCAAACCGTGAAGTGGGCAGAGTGATGTCACCATCGGGCCCTTGGTCCGGGCCCTTAGCCCCAGTTGCTCCTGGGACTGGCTGAACCCGCTCTCTCAAAAAAAGGACGTCATTTTGGATGAAAGCACCTGCTGGATAAATGAAAAGTTACTTTTCGGAGGGATCAATGTGTCACAGATCCAAAATGTGAAAAGACAGAAGGGATGTGAGCGTAGCTTTATTCCTAGGAAATTTGTGGTTCCAGGCTGGTTAGAGACAAGTGCTGGGTGTCACCAGTTAGAACAGTGAAAGACATGCTCTAGAGACTGGCGTGAACAGGAGTAAGACACGAGTATAATTGTAAATTATTCTGTTAATACTTATGGTCATCCTGTTAGTATAAATGATGAAAAGCCTGTTTTAACCTCACATTGAAATTGCTATACTTTTCTTTTTTAAAATAGAATTTCAGAATGCCTTCCATTGCCTTGGGTGTGGATATTTCACAAGGTGCAGAACACTTAACATCCATTTTCACTTTTCATTAACTGTCATTTGGCACTATCAAGGTGCACCTGGTGTGTAGAAGACAGACTGAAAGTTAATAAAATGTCATGAGGAACAGTGGAGGGTAAGTCTGCCAGAAAAAGGTTTTTCTAGAGGGGGGCACCTGGGTTTGACTGCCTGTGGTGGGGTGACTGTTTGGGTAGTTTCTACATTGACATTTGCAGTGCTGGCAGTGAATAATGCTATCATATAGGAGCTTGAAAAATACGTGCAGAAGCATTTTAGTTGCTATGTGTGTTGAAAGAGGACCAATGTCGGGATTAATTGGCTGTTCCAAATATAAATAAATAAATAAAATTAGACATAAAGGCTTCCAACTGTGAAGAAAAATAATACATAGAAAAGATGGAGAGTGGAGCAAGACAACAACACGGTGGCTTTTCTCTGTTGCCTGAAGGCTCTGAGATATAACCGTACAACCTTCAGTTCATCACAGCGGGTTCCTTAGCATGAGGGACGTCCTTTCCTGGTACAGGGCGTGAAGACGCAGAAACCGCCTTCCTGACGAATGCATTCATTCAGCGGGCTTGCGGTTTGTGGCCGCCTGAAAAATAAAAACATCCGCCCGGTAAGTAGCAGGCGGGCTCAGGGAGAAACCTCTGTGAAATGAACCGAAGGAGGCAACACTCTATTTTCGGGGACCGGTCCCGCTTCTACGTCTCTCGGACGGTCAACCGGTTCGCGTTTTCCTGAAGGAGAACTAAGCTCGGCGCCTCGGATCTCCATCATAGTGTCACCCTGTAATTGCTTTTTGGGCACCTCAGTGCCCGGTACCCGCTGGGCAGCCGCCGGTCACCTTCCCTAAAGTACCATCTGAGGAAACTTAAAAAAATTAAATAAATAAATAACAGCTTGTTGTTCGCAAATGGGGGGTGCATGAAAGAGGATTTTTTTTCCAGGATGAATTAAACCTGAAGCAATACTTCATGAAGGCTTACTGTACGCGCATATATATACACACACACGCGCGCACACACAGTGTGTCATATATAATAGTGTATATATATATATATATATATATATATATAATAAGTCTTGATAAGCATTGTGACCTACCTAAGTCCTGCCTGCAAAATGATGAATTGCTCTTCTGCTGTATCATTATGATGCTTAAAATAGTGGTCGAGCACCGAGAAGGGGAAGAATGATGTACTGTGACGTGAAAATTAGCACCTTGTTCAAGTTTCAAGCCGTTATCTTTCAGGCACAGTGCAAAAGCAACCAGCGAGGGGGTAAATGGTTTTTGTTTCTGTGCTAAATGAAAATGCAACGAAGCACTGTCTTAGAACAGTATATGACCTTTATGTGTGCACGCGTGTGCGTGGGTGCCATGTATAACTAACTGCAAAATCTCAGTAGGGAATTACTGTTATACTGTACGCTTAAAAAACATTATTACATTCAAAATAAATTATCAAGCCTAAATAATACAGATAAAACTATAATTGCTTTTTTGTAGGTTGCATTTTGGTGCTAATTAAATGCCATAATCCCCAGTTGCCTCTATGAGAACCAAGCTATTTTTTAATCCCTCTTCGCCGTCATCTATCTTCATAAGCAACAATTGCACAATGTTACTCGTCTATTTAACAATATCTTTCAATGGTTCCATGGTATTGCAGATTCAGCTTTAATTTATTTATTTATTAGAATCCTAGTACGAATCATTTAAAAATGTTTATTTACCGATATATGAGCGATATATGATGAAATATCCTAGCTGATTTTTGGCGAAAGTAAGATTAGATTAATTAAACGTTATTAATTTGTAATACACGGTATTGATGCTCCATCTAAAAGTCAGGTAGGCAGTTAGGCGTGCGCTTTTAGTAACCAAAAAGGTCTCAAAACCAAATTATCTCTCAAGGCCTTTGGCACATGCGCGTTGCAGTCGGTCCACGCGGTGCACTGTACCGGTACCAATGGAACAGCTTTGCCTGCTGCCACCGGCCTCCAGTTTGCATTAAACCAGCGTGACGTAAGGCTCAGCTGCAGTGTTCGACACTGTCCGCCCACCTTGGAGGGTGTGCGCCACAGACCGTGGCTTGAGGGGCAAGGCACAGTCCAATGTTATATACATCCTACCAAAAAAATGCATAGGTTCTTAGTTCCGAAAAGATGATGAGCGGCCTAACCTAAAACTTTGTTTTTCCAACTCATTTTACTGTCAAATTTTCTTAAGCACTACTATTATTAAACGCAAAACATGTACAGAACATATATTATAAATTTTCCTATAGTGACATCTAGTGGCCAACGTACTGAATTATAATACCACTAGTTTGTGTTATACTTTGATTAATACTTTATGAAATATTCAAATAACTAAATAAGCAAAAAAACAACGAGAAGTATTTAAGCGTATTGGGAGGTCTAAATGACTCCGCACGTGTATGTGCCCTGCGTTAGTCCGTCCACGTGTATGTACCCCAGCCGTGCATCGCACACTGCCTGGTTCAAGCGGTTGGAAAATAAATAGATCGTTTTCTCAAAATACACAGGCACACAAACAGTTTTTGAATGGGTTCCCCATGAACGCACTTTGATATATAGACGCACAATTTTTGTAGTATTATTATCATTATATTATAACAGAATCCCATAAAAACATTTGCTCATATTGCAGCGCCCTCTTCTGGACACCTTAAAACACTTGAATAATGAAGAGCCTTACCAAGGCGTTAGAATCCAGCATTTTATACTATTTCAGTGTCGCTCATATTTAACGGGCTAACTGCTTTGCACCCAATAATCTTTCACGCTAATTTCCATCATTAAAAACAGAAGGTCTTCAAAAGAGAACGTCAAGAAACATTTCCCTACAAAACAGAGAGGCGATATTAAAAAAAATGAATAAATGATTTATTTTTTTGTTACTCCCGTTGCTGTTGATGCTGCTCTTGCCTTATTCCTTCAGAGAACAGTAAGACGTGTTTTTATGTTACAGAAAACCAGGAACAAACATCGGCAACACGAACATAAAAGTTTATATGTTGACTTCCATAGAGCATGCAGCGAGATTTTTGTAGGACGTTTTTTAGAGCATTTGATTGGATGAAGACAGCAATCCTTCTGATCTGCTTCTGTAGAGGTGGCTTGCATTATTATTATTATTGTTGTCGTTGTTTGTTTCTGATTTAAATTTAAGAAAAGATCTGATCCGCTGGCCTCTCTCCTTTCATCCGCCTTCAGCATTATATTTCATAATACACTCTGTGTATAAATACAAAGATTTGGCTCACATCTGGGCCTAGGGATGGAGGGACATCTAAAGCTCTTGCCCCAGATGCACAGTTTAATTCAATTGTTTCAGTCTTTCCGACCTAAAGATTTATTTGTCATTACGGTGAAAAATCAAGCCGGCAGAAATGAGGGAATTTCCATTTATGATTGCTGTTGTTATTGTCCTACCCCATTGTCAAAATTTATTAGCGAATGCTTCCAAAAGTAACTCTAGCTGTTTGCTGTTTCTCTGGAGCTCCTTCACTCTAAACAACAAGAATAATTCCGAAAGATATGACTTAAAAAATTAGATTGTTCCTGGTTATCATTGTGAATGAAAGAAAATGATAAGGAATGAAAAATCACAAGTAGATTTAGTTCTCAAGGAGACTCAGTCATGATAAAACATTACAATCTGTGCAGGTGACTCTGTTGCTGAGGATATTTCTGTACTTTTAATTCTCCCCGGGACAAACATGTAGAGATTAGCTCATTCCAAAGCTCATTAAATTTACCCCATGGTGTAGTGTTTGTTTATCTGGAAATTGATGCAGTCGACTCCAGATATACCGAGTGGCTGTAAATGCTGTATGAAATATCTTGCCTATGTGTGTGTGTTATGTGAATAATTCTGCATTTCTATGTATACTTTGATATCGCATGTGTCTACTATAAGTATGACATTTAATGTCCAACCTATCTGAGGAGAGTGCATTCCCTGGACCATTTTGTACACATATCAGTTTTAATGCATGCAGAAATGTGACTTCTAATGATCAGTGATAATTAACAATCATTCTGAGAATAATAACGAATTTTGTGTTGTAGTAGTCAGACATGATTAGGATGACCACCTTCTCCATGTCAGGGCGGACACTAAGAGCTCCTTCAGGTTTTCCAAACTAAAACTGCTTGGTTAAATATTTCAATTCTTTTTGTGCTGTTACTAGTTTATTTCTTTGATTGAAAGACTCATCCAGTTGTGTCACATTAACATTAGTGACATGTGCATGATTATAGGAGACTGACCAATCAGCACACAGCAAGAGCACAGTGCTTAGGTGAAATCCAGATCTTTTGTAATTGAAATGGTAGTTTACAAACCCTGTCCTAGCTCATAGTGCCCCCCCCCCCCCCTTATGTGGTCACCCTAGACATCATGCTTTAGCCTCAATGCAGTTGTACTCAAGGCAAAATGTGTAAAAAGGTGCTACAGTGAAAACTACAGTCAGCTGATTAGTAACTGTGATATAAGCTGCTTCATACTGGAGGAGTCTGCTGATGGTGCCCTTAATGAATATGAGCCCCAGAAAGGTTTAAAGTCTCCTGGCAACTCACTGCCCTGCCACTGGGGTGAAAGCGGAGTCTGGATTGGTGGCAGATTTACGGGAGGGGGGGGGCGAGGGGTCAGGGGCAGATCTGTGGAGAGCACAGCAGGCCGGATGGAGGAGGAGCCCAGCAGGGACGAGAGCCTGGCTGTGTCAGGAATCTAGTGCTATGAGCTGCAACGTGATGTAAACGCCGGTGTGAAGCGTAGTTAAAAATAAGCATGATATCGTACCCAAATACGTGTTTTATACATGTGTGGTGATACATCAGTAGCACCTGGGCAGAAAACACAGATGAAAATACTTTGCTTTCCGGTTAGTGTCAAATCACAGGCAGTCTAATCCTCGCCATAATGCCGAAAGCTACGCGCTAGCGCGGGCTGTATGGCATTTACACCTTTTTACGCGATTAGCTTGCCTGGTAGCTACATTTAGCAGACACTATTTCACTGGTTAATGCTCACGTTTAAGAGCTGTCAAGTTATTGGCCTGTCACCTATTTAAAAAAAAAAAAAAAAAAAAGATTGAGCAGCGTGCTTTGTTAAACGAGACGGCTATAGGGGTATCCACTACATTACAGGGAGACGAGTTTGGGGGGGTCATGAGGACAGGTAGAAGGTGGATGTAAGTGCTTAGCAATCCAGGATGTGTCGCTATGGAATTTGGCTGTCCTTTTAATAGGATCAGGTCAATGCAAGATGCTACCCTTCTCTTTGCATCCCTTCACTCCTAGAAACATCTGTTCAGGATCAAATGAGTGGCACATGAGTCGTATTAAATTAAACATGTTTCACGGGTACATGCCAGCCCTTGCTTTCTATGACATTTCTGTCCTCAGCTCCAGAGGGCTTGTGAAAGACAATGTTGACTTTGGCGGCTCCGACGTGTCGCCCTAGGAATCTCAGGGATGCTAAGCTATCTTAGCTTGAAAAGGAAGGCCTCCGTCTGTCCCGTTTATCCGCTTGCCTTTGGCTTGGCCCGGGCCGAGGTGCTGAAACGGTGCCTCGTGTCACTCCCGTAAGCCTTGCTTTCACTGCGGGGCTTAGCGCTCTGCTCCCGGGCCGTTTATGACCAGACAGCTGCGAAGCTAGCCACTAAAGTTAGACACGGCATCAGCCGCTGAATGATCCCACCGCTAAATCCTAGGCCGACAGAAATGCCATTCCCGCTAATAAACCTGCGTCGCATTTTACGCCATTCCTCTGCTTTCTGCGTCCTGCACTAATGGCTGCAGCCAGGAGCAGAGTTTGCAACTCACCTGCAGCCAGCGAACGCACAGGTGCTGACAGGAACTACGGGATGAGGGAATGCCAAAAAAAAAATGCCATTTGGAAACAAAGGGATGTCATGCGTTCCTGCTCCCAATACACAGCTGATTTCACCCCAGCTAAATATAGCTCCCCTGAATTTTTTCCTACTGTAACAGTTTAGCAATCGAAGGAACTCACTCCACAGATGATGAAAGTACTTACCTTTGTCCTATGTATAGCTAGAGAGATGCCACGTGAAAGTTAGGTGCTTTGGGATGACCTATAAAAAGAGCACCCTGGGTTGGGGTTGCAGGGGGGTGCATCGCGGGAGGTGTATACGGTCACATGTCACGGTGAACATTCCGCCTTGCGGTGAAGACGCGAGTCGCCGTTCTTCTGTTCCGATCGATGCCTGCAGGAGGCGGTGCTGTCCTGAGGTCGCTGGGATATTCTGGAGCTGAAAGGTAATCTGACGGTAATCTGCAGTCTGTCATCAGGAGAAGGCAATGGGGGAGGATGGGACAGCAAAGACAGGCAGAGAGGCATGTCTGGATGCACTTAAAGCGGCATAAAAATCAATTTAAAAAAAACAAGACCCTCTGCTGGATATGCAGTAGTGGACAAGGGATAAATAAGGATCAATTAATATCTTCAGTGCTCTATGTAGTCAGACATATTAACTGAGGTAATATACCGCAAATTCAAGGCAATCCTCACCCTAGGCAGGTTTAACCTCTGAAGATTCGCTGATGCACAGAATTGTATGTGGCAGTTGAATTACTAATTGGGAGTAAAACTGGATTTACCATGTCTTACATAAGAGGCTCATTTTTCCAAAATAATTTTCTGTGCAAAGTCACCGCTTTGCCAGGTTTTCTTTCCGGCTCACACAAATTATCAAGCATTTGCATGAATAATTTTCTTTACTCAAAGGGTAACTGTCCTTACACGAGCAATATTACGGAAATGGATTTTAAAGACATTTTCCTTTTTTTTGTTTTCTCTAACAATATCAAGCAGAGATGCGCCTATATTGGATTATACATTGAGAGATTATCACCTTCAAGGAATGTCACTTAAAAACAGCATAGAGTTTAAGTAATATCCTTTACTATGCAGCAAAGAGATACGAGTCAATAATCAGTGCTAGTTTGTATCTGCTAATGGTAAACCCAATGAAAGAAACTTAAAGAAGTCTTTAAATAATATTATATAAATACTATACAACATGATCCACGTTCAGTTGCGCTTTTGTAAATTATACACAACTAAATGTCTCCTGTACATATATAGCTACCGACCCCCCCTTCACATTTAGTCTTATATTATTAAGTTTACTTTGCACAGGTTCTCACTACATGTGTGGAAAAATTAATTAAATGAACTAATTGTCCGAAAACCCACAGTGTGGTCCAGCAGTGCCCTCGTCAAGCCGCGGCTTCATGTCTACTGTTATAAAACCCGCCGTTGAACGGCATTATGGGAAGGCAACGCTCATGTCAGCTACGGTGCTTCTGGTTTCGTTTTATAGGTCCCTGTCACGGACGTAGATAAGGGTTGATTAGAAGAACCTCCTCTCACATCTACAGGGCACATCGCAATCTCAGCTGGTCGGCAAACGAGAGAGGAGATGAAATGTTAGCTATCAGAAAATAGTCAGAGATACATAGACTGCAGTTTGGGAAGAGCAGCACCGCTCAGGAGGTTCAGCCCCGGACCGGCTTCCGTGGGGTTGACGTAGCTCATATAGGTGATGACAAGGTGGCCGCATGTTTCTCGCTGGAAATTAAGGCTTAGTGTAATCAATGTCCTTCCCTTTATAACATAACGGCAATTCCCGACTTCAGTGTCCCACAGCGCATTACGTTTAATTTCCTCTTTGTTATCACCATATTAACGTGAACAGGGCGGAATATTTGGACACTGTTAAGAGCCTTCCATATATAATTTGCATATCTTTTACAAATTAAGTGAATGAAACACGTTAATACGTAAAAAAAAAAAAACTCAGATTCAAAAATATATTTAACGTATACATGAATTTTAAACATGTATGTAAAGTTGCAGAAGACTAATGACAGGGGTGTATTTCAAAAATCATTATCATAAATTTGCATGGGTGCCCATGTGCTCTGAATGTGCCACGCTGTAAATATAGTGTGTGTTTTACTGTCCCAACATCTAATAGGGCTGAGGGGTTCACTGGTATACATTAGATTAAGCGATGGCATGTTCCCTGCTTTTCTCTCATCTTTCCATTAAAAAAAAATAAATAAAAGTATGAGATGAGATTGTCCTTGTCCCTTAATGTACTGAAGATAATTCTGGAAACTTCCTTGGGATTAAACACCCGGGTCTGGCCAAGCTCATCGCTAAGGATCAAGTCCATGAAACGTCCTTGTTTTATTCCTGCACGATTATTGTGTTTCGCTAAGAACTTGACTCTCAGAGGTAATCTTCTTGTCTTCGACTTCTCCGAAAGGTTGGCGGACCACCTCGCTGCGTTTTTGAAAACATCAGAAGAAGCTTATTTTTACATACAGCCCCTGTTTTTCCGAACAGCTGAATGTCACCCACTCCTATTTTGCTCGGGGCACTGCTGATTGTGGGGTTAATGATGTTACGCCAAGGTCTGGTACAAAATCAAAATGCAGACAGGATCTACGAATAAATTTAGCGCACTTAAACAAAGGGGGGAACACGACTTTGTTGATAGCTGGCTTGGCCGAGCACAAGTCGGAGGTCATGCTGATGGCTCCACTTTCAAAAGGAAAAAAACAGTCATCTTGCAAACTGGCGCAGTCAGATAAAAGACGCATCAAATCAAGAGCTGCCGCTTTTCAAAGCAGTATTATTATTAGCGAGTGGTCAGTGCAGCGCAGCTATCCCTATCTGTTATTTAGTTTTCCCGTCAAAAACAGTCATCATTTGTTTAAAATGGAAAATTTGCAATGATTATTAAGAAAAGAAAAGAAAAAAAAGATTGTCAATTTTGAACACTGAACATTCCGGAATTCTAAAAATCTATGCATGTGTGTGTATTTGGGGGGAAACATAATTTGTTTGTACTGTATGCTTCCTTGCATGTGCTTGTGTTTCCCTCACTGAAGGTGACCTGATAAAAATCTGAAAATGATGACTATGTCTAGGTCACTCCAGAAGTCTCCTGTGTTTACATGCTACAGCCCCCAGTCTGAATTGTACCCATGTGACGTTGCTGTCAGCATCCAAAAATGGTATCATTTTCAGATTTCTAAAAGCGTCCTGAAGAATAAGTCTGTCTGTAATCGCGTGACACGCAGATAGCAAACTCAAACCACTGGAAGACCCCTGTTTGAATGTGTTGATTAGTCTGTACTTTCCCTCGAAGAAGAAAAAAGGAAGTTATGATGAACCTCAAAAATCCAGCTCTGAGATATGCCATCGTGGAACCAGGGCACAAGGCCACCACACTCTGTCACCGGCTTCTCTGGGACACGTCGCCTCCATGACCCCCCAGCAGGGAATGAAGCTCGCTACATCAGAGCGTTATCTTCCGCGGAAATCGTCATCTGTCGAGCTGTTGTTGCGCAGTTATCAGATTTATCAAAGAAAATGCAAAGATGGATGAAAGAGCGGGGACAAACCGTGCCAGTGGGCACGTCATCCCTGAGCGGTAATCTAATCACAGGACAATTTGGTTCTGGGACTCTGCTCGGATCCGGGGTGAAATCCGCCGCCTTCGGGAGCAGAGATCCGCTTCGATTTGAGATCTGAGCGACTGCCTTTCAGCATGTAGAAAAGTCTCATCGTGGTCCCGGTCCGGTTTAACCCGGCTGGAAACAATATGGACACAGCAGCTTGTGACTGACAGCACAGGATAATCCCGTCCATGTGTCGATGTTTGAGTCCCTCATCGTGCATGACTGAAAGTTTATGTTCCCCTGAAAAGCTGCAGCGTCCAGGCAGTTTCTCTGCCTCGGCCGGCTGCTATTTTCTGGACGATGAGGCACATCCATCTCATCTGCACAGGCGGGCAGATAAATAGCCAGCAGGAGTCTCACGCATCAGAGTTTCTCCAAGGGATGCTTTCCCTGCCATTGCCCTTAGCGGACATTGAAGAGGTTGCTGACCCAGATGCATGAGCTGCAATCTATTACGTATAAGTCGGTGAGCATGTATGAAAACATATAACAAAAAACTGCTTTGCAATACCACGTTAAACTTTTAAGAAGCTCTGGAGATAAAGAGGCTTTTACAATAGAACATATTGTGTGTTTGGGAAGCCGGCTTGATTAATGTGTGCGATAATCACGGCATCAAATCACTTTCACTTATTAAGTCGTGTTTAATATCCTAATGAAGCTTTAGTGAAGCAGATTTGGCGAGTTCCTTGCACAGTGTGCATGCCGTGGCCCCTACAGACATGAGACAGAGGCTGGTCACCTTAATTCCGTCCGACCGTATGGTCATCCTTCTCCTCCCCCATCTCTCAGTGGAGTAACGGCAGCTGGTCTTCAGAGTAGTTTTGTGGCCCCGAAAGCACCCAAGTAGCAAATGGAGATCAAACATTGGGTAACACTGGGTAATCACAGCTTACTAAAACTTAGTGTTGGGCCACCATCAACTCTTAGAAGAAATGTTGTGTGTAGGTAACACAATGGTGTCTAAGCAGGAAATGAGGAAGACTGGTCAACGGAAATCCCCCAATGAACTTGTGACTACTTGGTCAAGATGGTACTGGGAACCAGAAACAGTCTTCCGACCTCTTGACGTTTGAGCACTTCACAATGAAGATAGTTTTCAAACATGAAAATCATAATTGAATTCGTTAGGTGTCATTATTTGAATTAGAGTAAATGACTTTGTCTGTCAAGTATTTCCTTTCAGCTACAACTTTATAAATATTCATTCTCCTTCAGCTGACCTCAGAGGGCTTCCAGACGGCACTGCTTCCAAAAGAACAGCATGCCATTGTCTTATTTATGGTGTGCATTTGTCAGCCAACATCTTGATAGTGGACTGGTAATGCACGCTTCTCAGAAGGAAGGAAAAATATCTCTGGTGAATTATTGGTGTCCCTCAATAGCCACAGAGACTTGCCAATGTCGCCCTGGGGGAACAACTGGCACAAGGTTACAAAAGGGTGTTCCACTTCTTCTGTGGGTGATTTTTTTTTTTAAATTTATTGTTGGTCAGCAGCTGTCATATACCTGGCCTCGCTGGCACTGTCTATTCAGACTATCTTGGCAGCGGGACCTGAGCTGCACATTCCATGATGAAGTCTTAAAGATGACCCCTTCAGCATATGCCTCAAGGTCTGGTCCCCCAAAAATTGCACAATGGTGCATCCTTCCCTCAAATGACAAGCAGCCTGCGCTATTCTGAAGAGAGAGGAGATTGAGGTGCGGTCACTGGTAGGGCACCCTAACACCTTTCCATATGGCGCTCTCCATACCCCGTGAGATGACAGACAGATCGAACATGAACTCCAATGCTTGCAGATCAGTCAACCACCCTCCCTGTACCCTTCCTGAGCCCCCTGTTCTCTATATCCTCCTCACCCCCCTCCCCAACTCACTCAGATCTCTCTTTGTTCATCTGGAATGACACCCCTCTGTATCATACCTTGGGAAATGTGGCGTTATAAATAGCGAAGTATCGAGGATGTAAGTTTTGCAACCAGTATCCATTTCATGACAAATGAAATTCCTTGGCCCAGTCGGCAACAATGAGCTTGGAGCGCCGGATAGCTTAAAGAGCCGCTCTGCTGGCTGCAGCTGTCAGGTTCGTCATCTCTTGTCTTGAGGCTCACCCTGGGCTAAACGCATAATTTCACGGATAAAGCATGCAGTACAGAGGGGCACAGATTGCTCCGGTCTGGTTGCCAAAGTTCAAAAGACAGTTCAACACCATGGAGGGGCTCACAAGCGCCCCCGCGGGATCTGACTCGGTAGCACCTGTTGCCGGTCAGGATGACGTTCGTTCAGCTTCAGCGTTTGATGACCTCATTTTGTCGGCGCCTTTCATTGGTGGAGCCTGGAGGTTGGAAGTGTGACATAAACGCAGAGGTGGTATTAAGTCAGGTACAAGCACGCTCCACGGGCATGTGGAGCCTCAAAAGCCTCAACTGAAAAGGACACCCCCAGGGGTTGGTACAAAAATAGCACAAACACAACAGAAACACAGGCCTCAGTTTGAAGACCACAGCACATCCTCTCCTTCTGCCAGTCTTAAATAAGTCTCAGATACCCTGAACTGGTGATGCTGGTACCATAAAGTTCAGATACAGGAAAATCTAAATATCCATGGCTGGTTCTGTGTGTGTGTGTGTGATGATACATGGACATCTTTGTTCATTCTAAGACCAGCATGGAAAATGCTACACTTATGATGTTTCTGGGCTCAGCAGTACTTATATGGCTGTCTGAGATTAGAGCTGATTTCACAGATTGTGAACACAATTTAAAAGAATTATAATCTGCTAGGGGGTTTGAACTTCAGGTGTCTGATGGTTTGAGGAATATTTATTTTAAGATAGTGATACTTTATTAATCCTTGTGGGGAAACACTTTTTGCTTCACCCCATGAGACTTGCATGCATGTGAGAATAAGCCTGAGGGGGGGTCACAGTGAGGGGGCAGCCACCTTGTACCTGGGGAGGTAAGGACCTTGCTCAGGGGCCCATGAACAAATGACTGTTCTGCTGTGGTTGGGTTTGAACCAACAACCTTCTGCTCACACTCACAGCAGCCGAGCCATACAGCACCCCACCCCTTTCTGTTCTTCTTGTTTCCTCATTTAATGAAGCAGCAAAGTAAAGCTCAAACTATAGCTTTGTTGTCAACTGCGCTTGTCAACTTAGTGAAAATATTTATATTTTGACAAAATATTGACATACACTTGATATAATACATTCTTTGATAGGGCAGAAGTAAATGCAAAATGTGGGATTTCAGTGTGTAAATGCCTCGTGTGCATTTAAGTAATTGTAGCAGAATTAGCCCATATTATAGACGCTTTAGCCCTAAGCGTGTGACTTCTGCATGTTATTTCTACCAAATAGGGCCATAATAGCTCATAATTTTGAAGAATTGTGATGCCTGTAATGCAATTAAACATTGTCTCACTTTTTCACTGTTACGTTGCCTGCATTCTGTTATTGTCTAAAAAGGACAAAACATTAATCGTCCTAGCTCACAGCTGTATGCATTATACTGAATACTCTTGACTTTATAAAACAGTATGATAAATGCACCTGACTCATGTTAAGAATGTGACAGAACATTAAGAACATTGAAATATGAGCCATTTTTAGATGTAGATGTCTCTGGTCATCTAGACAGCATCTTGTATTACAAGAAAGTCTTTCCACCAGACTCCAAGGGCTTATGTAACTCTGAATTGAATCTAATCTCTGTAGTGTACTTGTCAGTGATATGAGATTTATCTTTCAGAAGCGTCTACTGAATCCAACCAAAGATGTTTCAAAATCACTCTGTTTCAGCATGTATATCCCAGAGACTGCCTAAGGGCTGATTTTGTCTTCTCAATTGTATTTCTTCAGATATTGACTTGTTCAGCGACCTCTTCAAACACAGATTTCACCAGTCCCTGTCGAAGACGCCTTTTGAAGCCGCCCAATGAGTGGAGTGACCTGCTGTTTCTGATACAGTCATGTCAATGCTGTACACGGAAAAGCGGAACTCCATGATGGATGCTTACCTAAGAGGTGCAGTCTGGGAGAAGCCTGCACTTAACTAGCAAAGACGTGCAAAGTTAACCAAATATAGCCCAGTATGGTTTGATTATGTGTGAATGCATCAAATAGTTAATGCAACAATAGTGATTATGTGCTATCTGTACGGCCAAGGGTTAGGTGAAAGAGAGAGAGGGTTAGGTTTAGGATTAGGTGAAAGAGAGAGAGGGTAGATATTCTGACATCAAACCACAGCAAAGGTCATGCTTTTCACTCCTGGTATAACAGTATTCAAGTTCACTCCTGGTATTACAAATGTAGATCCACTCTGGTGAGCCGTGTGGGCTGTAGTTGTTGTCCAGCTTCCAAACACCCTTCTCGCCATCAGATCTGTGTTCTCCTCTGCTTCTGATGGGTGTTTACATGCTCATGGTTGGACAAGATATCAGTCATGGACCATCTGCATGTTAGGATCAACACGCTCCAGAACTGGGCTGTCTCTCTAGACAAGACCTGAGCATCACTTTGATTAGTTCCTTGCACTCCTTCACCAGCTCGATGATTGGTGGTCCGTGAGCATCCCATAACTGATTGTGTTGATTAGCTCCAGTTCAAATACTGCTTACACTTGTAAGTGGACATTCATTGGACGTTCAGCCTAGCTGCACTTATGCCTAGTTAACTCCTAGACAGCTGTATTGCTATGAGCCAAAGCCTCTGCGATAATAAAATTAAATGTAAATGTAAACAATGTCAGGCGGTTCCTAACAGTGCAGCCAGTCTCCAGCTCAGCTCACCAGCTAGGTTTCACACCAGTGTTACCTGCTCAAGATGAAAGAGACATACCTCACAAATCAGACCACATCTCAACTCTAGATTCCCATGGGTGTCTTTAAATAAATGACGATGGTCTTCCATCAATAATTTTAGGTCCATTATGAACTAGGAGAGCTTCATCTTAATTTTGCTGTTACTGTTGGCACGTGACGATTGTCAGATATCAGCTGTGAAAACACATCATGCTATTTCTTCCGATTTACGGGCTGGAAATGCTTATATCTTATTCTGATATTCATTTTGCCTGGGAAATTATACCAATGGGTATCTTACTGAGAGCAGACTTTTTGGGAACAGACGGTATCAGTCTCAGAGATTCAATACTCTAAAAGACGTATAATTCATTGGACCTTGACAGTTATGAATTGGTAGGGCTGCATTCTGCGTATTGAATTTGAGTACCAGAAATATTTAGAGAAAGAGGTTAGCGATAATCCCGACCTGGTAAGGCTCTATCGTGTGTAATAACCTGACAGTTCAAAGAAATTAATGTTTTTAGGCAGAAGCTAAGACGATTTCAGGGAGATTTGATTGATGCATTCGAAATCCTGAAGGAAATTGAAAGACAGACTGAGCCGCTGGTGCAGGCCTTGGAGCAGGACACATGGGAAAATGAGAAGTGAGGTCGCTGCCAGCTGGATATCCGGTATCGGCACTCATCATCCACTCAGATAATCAAGATTATTTGTGCAAAAAGGGAAAAACATGCAGATAAACAAATTCAAATGATGGGACTTCATTCCCAGCAGCCTGATAGTCCAAGACACAGTAAATCCAGTTCAAGAATGCGTCTATGGTATAGATGGAAATTAAAAATTCCAGGTTAAATTTCAGTTTATATATAAGACGGATCAAAGAATGTTAGAATGAGGAACTTGAGCTCTAGCGCTGGCCATAAATCCACTCTGATAATCTAGGATTTTCTTATTACAGAGCTTGTCCCAAATAGCCTGAGACTACCTGCGCTGATTTCCTCAGGGTACCCTCAAGCCATCGCACGGGCATTGCTGCACGACACCGTCGTCAGGGCAACCGCAAAAGCCCCCATGAATCAGCCTCACTTACCAAACCTTTGGGACACTGATAATCACCGGTAAATCTTTATGGTGTCCCGGGAGCAGGTGGTGCCCGTCCCGTCTAAGTTGAACCATGGTAGTTCGGTCACCAAAAAGTTCTGGGCCTGCACACTGTCCAGTTCAATGAGAAAACAGAAATAAATGTACTGTTTTGTCAGGAATTTGCAGTTTTCAGCAAAAAAAAAAAAAAACACTAGCTGTGTGCAGAGCTGGATAACTCCTATGTATATTTTAATAGCAGAGATTAAAAAGTAGGAATGCATTCGTCTTTTAGAGATGGGGAACTTTTGACCGAATGGCTGGAAGAGCATGTTAGTCTTTTGAAAAAGAGCTTTCGGCTTGATTAATACTCGCCCCACATAGGACTAGGGGCTGTGCTGTTCCGGGGAAATATCCAGAAGGGATTTTACAATGGCAAACCGGTCCTACAGGAGTCGGAGGCCCCAGCCTTGCCGTGCTGCACGCGAGGCGTTTGGAGCTGCTCAATGCAATTAGGCGGGAGCTGGTTATGGCCAGACCCCCCTCCTTGTGTCCCTTTTAGCCCCTGGGCAAACACCTGTTGCAGGCCCGTCCGTCAGCCTCCTGCGGAGTCCCTGCCCTTCTCCGCGGAGGCTCCTTAGCACGGCGCTAACAGTCGACTCCTTTAAATTAATTAAAGGACCCCCTCTGCTTTAAGGCTGCAGCCAGCTACCCCTCACGCTCCCCTTCCCCAAGCCAAAAGGCACCCCAGGTCCAACACCCACTCTGAGCCGGTCACTGCACAACCATTGCAGTGACATGGGCCAGTTCTGCAATATTTAAATGCGCAGCTGTCCAAATCTTATTTTTTTACTCGTTCTTGCATCAACCGTTATGAGGGCTTGCTCAAAGGTAAAACATATGACGGGAAGAGGACATGTTTTAGGAATTTTTCCTTTTATTCATAATTTCCGCGTTCGCAGCTGTGGTCTGAAGCTGGCAATTTGGCCCGTAGTTCAATTAAAATGTGTCCCCTTTGTTTGCCACTTCTCAGGCCGCCCTCGCCAGCTACTAACTCTCCAGTTGGGTAGGGTTTCCACATTTCGGCAAGAATAAAAGAGAGCACAGTGATCTGTCCAACTGGAATCTGCTTCTGAAAAAAGAAGGGAGGGGGATAGTCAGGAGGGGGGGGGACGACGACAGAAAGAAGACTAACAAGAAATCGATTTCAATCCAGCTGCAAAATGTATAATTGGAAGCATACACGTGTTAACAACACACCTGAAAATACCATTAAATACTGAAGAGTCTTAATAGCTAATTAATTAGCTATTAGCTGTTCCATAAAATTTTATTTTCGTTGTTAATGGTAATTACAGTCCATCTGTCTTCGTACTGCTTATCCCGTCAGCCTGGAGCTTAGATAACAACAAAAACATATTATAATGATAATACTAATATTGATGATTATGCGTGACAGGCAAAACAATAGTTTACAATAAAAAATATAATAAGTCGAGAATGTTTATCCGGGAGAAGAAACATAATACAGAGTGACTTCAGGGCCAAGTCCATAACGGGACGTTTCGAATCTCTGCGCTATTTAATCCTCGAGTCCTGCTGCAGTCACGTGCTCTCTGCAAGCACGCGACCTGGAAAAAAACGAATGAAATGCGTAAAAATCAAACCAGCTCACAGCACACGGGCACAAGCCGTTCGCTGAGTGATTACGGTCTGAAGAAGCTTATTGTGCAGGACTAAAAGGCTGATACATAATACGGGAGCCCGTTTGACTTGCGGGGAATTCGCGGGTGTGTAATAGTACAAACTTCCGAAAGGAATCTGACTGAAAGGGAAATGCCAGTAGCTTCTAATGCCCTTGTGGTTTCTGTTGTAAAGACGTTGGTGTCTTTTTAATGGACTTAGAAAGCTGTTAATAAAAAAGGCACATTGCGGTCTAACCTTGCCACCACCGCTAATGCGGTTACAATGGCGATTAGCGTGAAGTTCAGGTTCCTGCCACTAGGTGTCGCTAAGCCATCTGGTACCTCTATTCTTATTACCGATTTCTTCCTATTTACTCACAAGCGTTGCCTCCACAGATTTATTGCCGCAAAGTTCACTAGTTTCTTTTCTAAAGAGGACACTTTTTAAAATAAAGTTGCGCGTTTCTATATTTTATGCCTCTGGGCCACTTTGTAAGTGTTTATTCGATTATCAATCCATCATGACGAAGAGCAAAGTTTAAAAATATTTTTTCTTATATATGCACATTGTTCAAGTGTAACGTTTCCCGTGAGATAAATCTAACGTGAGTTGATATTGATCATCCTCAATTTTTATGAATTAAACAGTTTTTTGGGGAATGACACACAAGCTGCCCCCCAGGCCTGTTCGGCACTCCGACTTGTCACCTTTGACAGAAGACACCACCCCTCGGCCTTAAATGAGGCAGAGGGACATTTAGGTGCCTCCCACCTCCAAGTTCATGCCAGCTTCCAGGCTGGGTTTTAGTGCCATGCTGTCGGCGCTCGCGTCAGCATGCTGCCGGAACATCTGCTGTCGGTTTGGCCCGAGGTTCGTCAATTCAGAGGCATGTGCGACGTACCGCCCTCTGAGGGACATTTTGCTCAAGCGCGCGCCGGCAGATCGGCCCAATTCTCCCCTCGGTTGCTATCCTGTCCTTAGCGCCATTTAGCCTAATAGGGCTTCAGTGAATGATCGGCTTTCAGGCATTTTGCTAGCAGGAGTCGGGCCCGGTGCCTGGCAAGGGGAAGTGTGCTTATGAAGAGCCGTTCACCCCCCCCCCCCCCCCCAGTCGCTCCCTCCACCACCATTACTGTCCTCTGCTCCCGACAGGATCTGCCGTTTCCTCTGCTCCTGGCTACCCACCGCACGCAGATTACGAATTAAGCCACCAAAAAAAAAAAAAAATCGCCCAATGGGTCCTCTCATCACTTGCATAAAATTAGGGGGAAGATTTGGGGAAGGTAGCAAATACATATACATCCAGGCACCGGGCTGTGAAAGTCGCGAATTGGATTTTAAAGCTTTGTCGAGAGTGCAAGGCGCAGATGTTAAAGCCCCGTTCAGATGTAGCGACAGATGGTATTTGATCGCAGAGCAGACTGTTCGTACAATAAAAAAGGACGCCTCTTCGGCTGGGTGCGAGGGGCTGCAGGGCTGCTGCTGGAGACGGGGCGGTGGGACGGCAGGTGGTTCCAGGGGTCGTCACGCGGTTTAAGACCCCTTCGTGGACTGGGCCGATGGAGCCAAACGCTGAGTGGTCCGGCGCTAAAGCCCACCAGGCTCACGCGGGAGATCAGTGTGGCCTTCGCCATTTCAGGCTTTCCTTTGCATCCTACAAGAGGGAAAGCGTTGGTCAGACAGGGGGTCCATCTGAAGTCGAGTGGGGCCAGGCCTTGTGCTCCTGGGATAACAAGGTGGTCATGTACGTACACGGGAAACAGGATCACGTACATCCTAACTGATCTCGTCTTTTTAATCTTAGGACTGGGAGGAGGTTCTCACTGAATATTGATACTCAGCTCCTGTACTCACACCGCAGTGAGTGTGGCTCCAATTAGTATCACTCACACTCAATTTTTGTTATTTTTATAATAAACCATAGGAATGAAAGTGAAGCTCATATTTTTTGATTAATTTGCCGTTTTACGATTGATACGGCACGGAAGCGATGTTGCGTGGTTTTGTCATTTAGAGAAGGCCGGGAAGCGAGTATTTCTGGGCCGAGCCGGCCAACATAAACACAGCTGTTTTATTGTGGCGCCATTAAGAGGTGGCTTTGGAAAGCGCAATGAAATCAAACAGAAGGGCCACCCCCCAATCCCCCCCCCCCCCCCACACCCGGAGCTGCTGTCTGGCTCATCGTTATGGAGAAGAGTGACATTCCCTACCTCACCCCTGTACGACCCTGCCACAAGACTCCGCCTATAAATATCTATAAATCACCCCCACTGGCTGCAATCGGCATTCCCTCCCCAGACCCCTTTGCCCAGCCCCATTTTTTGAATTATTACATTATTACAGATTATTTTAAAAGCATATAATTACTCATCAAATCCATCAATAACTGGACGGTTCTGTGTTATTACACTCTGAGCTGCGGCACGCAAACTTGAAACCTTGAACTCTTCTCTACAATAAACCAGGCCAGGAGAATTATCACTGGCCTGCTAATAATATTTATCCAGTAATACCATCGAGCAGCATGACACAGACACATCAGACAATTACAAGAGTCAATAAACATCTGTCAATATTTCATATCTTATCCTGAATAGCTGTATCTGTCTGGGGGTGTCGTAAAGTCGGCGAAGTCTAAACACATATAATTTCTCAGCTTGTTAATAAAATAGTAAAAGATTTGTGGTTCTGTTTATCAAGACATCCATTAACTTCCGTCTTCATATGTATGTGTGCATCCTCTCTATCTCACTCATTCACAGACACTCTGCACAAATTATTACACCTAATTAATGGACTTGTGATAAAAGACTTGAGAATCATAACCTTTTAACCAATTTGAAATTCATTGTTATTTACAAAATAGTACTTTTGTGACTGAGGAAAGCTGATCAAGCTACTGTCATCTGCAGCTATCCACCTGGTCTACCTGTTTAGCTAATATAGCATGTTAAGGAAGCCATCCATCCATTTTCCATAAACACTTATCCAATGAAGGGTCACTGGGATCCTGAGATCAATCCCATACAACATATGGGATAAAACTAAAATAATCCCAGACAGGATGCCAGTCCTTTGAGGACATACACACTCAAACACAATCGCTTATGGGCACTCTTAGAGATACCAATTAGGTTAAGAAAACTAGATTAACAAATCATTTCTTTATTTTCCTTATTTTGTCTTGCAACATTTATCTTCTAATCACTTATCCTGGAGGAGTTTCAGGAGGGCCTAGAATCAGTATAGGGCACAAGACAAGGGTCTTATGTCCATGGGATGCCAGACCATCACAGAGCACATGCAGACTTTCACACATTATCACACACTATGGGCAGTGCAGAAATGTCCTTCAGCAAAACTGCATGTCTCTGGACTTTGAGATGAAACCAGAATAGAAAATCTGTGCGACACAAGGAATTAAAGAAAAGACTTTCCATTCATTTTTATTCTATGGGCATAGCCCTAACCCTAACCCCAACGATGACAACCTTAACCACAAGTAACCAAACATAATGCAAGACTTTAAGCATTTTTAGATTTTTGATTGCATTCACAATAATCAGGAGTCTATTACTTTTGATTCTGCTAGAGACGGGAGGACGTTAATCTATGCTACAGTTAGTTACATGGTAAACAACGTGTGAACAATACGTGTTATATCATGTGAACAATATAAAGTAAAGATACAGGATTAGACGTTAAGCTTACTGATGATGCGTAACTAAAGTGAAAAATATTAAATACCGAGTACAACGCGAACCGGCAATGTGAAACGTATATGTGTATATTAATCAATATAAGTATCTGATTAAAGATCCCCTCGACCATCTAAATATTACAAACTACAGTGTATACAAAGGACTGCAGCTCATTCCTAGGATAACAAGTAATTATATACTCGGAGCTTTAAACCTCACCGCACGCAAAGGAAAGTACTCAAGTATTTAAGGCAACATGAAAATATGAAATCGCAAACACAGAAACTTCAATCAAGACAGGGTGCTCATAAAACGTTGTACATACGTATCTACATATCCTGCAGTATAAACATAAAGAAATAGATCTTGGCTGTCATGTCATATTTCACAGGCTTGTGAATGTGAGTAAGCGGTGTGACCAGGAGCGCCGCGTTATGCGTCTGCACGCCTGACGCGGTCACGTCTGCGCGATCGTTCCGTATTTAGGTCCGCCGGTATGGCTTCGGAAGGCGACTGAAAATAATACCCAAAAAGGAAAACGAAGCCGAAAAGTTTGGGATTTGTTTTTATTTTGCACAAGCTTGCATAATATACTGCACATACATTCAGTTCCGAAAAGATGGAAGGCACACGAGGCGGTAGAACTACCGTTTCGTAGGTGGTACAAAGCAAAGGTAAAAGTCTGGATAGTATATAAAATGCTTAAAACACACAAAATAATATTTTCTCATCTTTTTCCCTCCTTCAAGCAAATAAAAAGTACAATTTCTGTTTCTTCAATTAGCTGCCAAGCTGCCCTGGATCTTAAACTCCAAGGGTACTTGTACTTTTATTTTATTTATTTATGCATTTATGTATTTACTTATTTTTGTTTCATAATAATTGAAAGGGCTTCATTAATATCGTCTGATTCTACTAAATAGTATTACAGTACATCCTTGATCAAAAAAGTACACCATCAAATAAATTAGGATAAATTAAAACAATAAATTATGTAAAATCTGCATGACAAAAACTGACAAAAAAAAAAAAACCACAGTCAAAATCAATATCTATATAACGGTAATATAACTTAGCTTGTATCATGTATAGCATAACATATGTATATGACAATGTATCGTCGTCATATACATACGTGAGTTATATAAAGTCAGGTCAATGTCAGGTGGAATTACTGCACAGGAATCAAACTATTGAATACAAAAGCATAATAATAATAATAATAATAATAATGCTATTTACAACATATAGCAAAATAATATAGAGGCAGTGGTTGTTCACTTCCTATTAATTATTTACATGTATATCAGGGCCAGTAAAAAAAAAAAAAAAAAAGCAGGAAAAGTGACCTCTTTTCAACATACAGCAAAATGTATAATTTAACAGGAGAAAATAAGAGGATATATGTAATCACATTTCGCTGGGTAGTTGCCCCTCCCCCCCTACCCCCGCCACACCCACACGCACAAAAATACAACGTGTATTTCCGTATTTCTGTATTTCCGTATTTGGATGTTGCTACCTATGCAATGTCTTTGCAGGTGGGACAGCGCAGACAAATCGCCCATAGCTGGACTCGAGAAGCCACAACGCCACAACGTTCCACCACGAACGGCCTCCGGACTGCCCACCAGATGGGGGGGGGGTCGCTACAGTGTCACGTGATGCACCTGTTATCCCAACAGACGTACAGAGAGATGGACTCAACTCTGCCCTTTGAAGGTGCAGGTTGGGTTAAGGCCCAGTAACGGGAACGACACCGCTGACAGTCTGGAAATCAGGATCCTCCTAATGGGCACTGCAGATATAGTTAGGGGCCTCCATGAATCCCTCGTAATAAAAATTACAACAGGGGAAAGAGAATCTGTGGCACAGCAATACTATGGCCTAGTAATTCAAAGACAGCCTCACTTCTGACTCTGGAGAGACCTATCATGCACGGACAGGCTGTTCAGAAAGCAGCAGGAGATTAACCAAAGTTGCACTTATTTGAAAAGCTACCTCCCCCAATATTTTTTGTACCCCTTCCCAATCTCCGACTGTAACCACGGTCATTATAATACTTTGAGGCACAAACCAGAGAGAGCAAACAGCATTAAAAGAAAAGAAAAAAAAAACCACTAAAAAATTCCCTTCTTAAAACATTCTAGTATCACATTTTATACTAAAGCATTTTTTTTCTATACCACATCAATTCAGTACAATATAAAATGCAAATAAAACAACCTCTTTACAACAAAATAAGCAAAAAACAACAAAAAAAAAACTGTGAATATACAGGAAAGAGGGCAAAATTAAGTGTTTCAAACATTTTTCAAACTCTTAAACATAGTTCTATGCTACATCAATAAGCAAAATAAATTTAATTTTGCACCAGAAAAAAAACCCTACAAGAATCTTTACATTTTGAACGCTGCTTAATTAAGGAAAAAATATTTTGCTTTATCAAATGGTTTCTAAAAATGTCACTCTCCAAAAAGGCTTGACCAAATATACACTTCCTTAATGATTGTTATCAAAAAAGACGATCAAATGCATAGCTATCGTTTAGCTGGGAAGCCAGAAACGAAATAAAGACGCGTGTGGTGCAGTCGCGGCGATCGACGGTGATGTCACATGACTTAGGGCGAGTTTTATCAGCCATAGAAGGCACAAGAGCAGTTGTACACATCGGGGGTGGAGGACTTTTGACAAGATGGAGTCTGCACTGCTTAGGTGGAGGCACAAGGACCTTTTGCTGGTGTTTCAGGATGGAGGCTAAGAAGAGCCGGTGGCAAAGGTGTTGTGCTTTCAGCTTTCATTACCGAATCGGGCCCGACGTGGAGGCAGAGAGGGGAGAGGGCCAGGTGCGTAGATGGGTACGGTCACGTCACACTGTGCTCATTTACTTTACAGAGAACCCCGCCCCAACCCCCGCCGTCTCAAATACTGTGTTGTTTCTGTGTTTCATCGACCAATAAAAACCTGCAGAGGGTAGGGGCCAATAAAACATGGAACGCTGTTTTTATAAGTAATTAAAAAGAACGAATCTGTGAGCATTTAGGTCGCAAAGGAGTTGTGAGGTTGGAACGGGATTCCATCACAGAACTCTGCTTTCAAACAGGACACCCTGTACCCAGGTTCACACTAAGCAGCAGGCCATGTTGCACTTTTAGGAAACAAACTTATTCCTGAACATTTTTAAGCATTTAACCGTCTTAATTAATGCTACACCTTTCAAGGACTAACGGAGGTGATGTGTGATTAGCGTGTTTATATTTTAAAACCCCTCCGGGCCCCCCCCTACGGCGACTGTGTCGGTTCTCTTCAGTCTCGCACTGTCCAGAGGCGGCGCTCTCCTGCATGCGTCCTCGCAGGCCTTGCACCAGCTAATTTAGAAGTCAGCAGGTTTTTAAGGCATTGTGCTGACGGTAATTTGCGACGTCGCATTTCGGTTCATCAGCTTTATTTCTAAATGCAAAAAAAGGAAAAAAAAAACGCAGAGCTTATGGAGGTCACAGGGAGGACTTTTGCCCTCTGTATTCAGGCATAGGGGCAAAAAACGAGGGGGGGGTGGTGGTGGACAGACCTGAAAGTGAACATGGCACTAGTCCTGGCAGACAGAGGGAGACACAAAACAGGTTTTACTGGAGATTCAGCCATGAATCACAATGAACTTGGACTCTTATCTCCGCCATGACTAACCCCTATTTGACCAAGTGGGTAAAGTGAGCAGCCGTTTATCTTTCCAGTGATAACCTGGGGGGAGTCAAGGTGGAGGTGGGACGCAAAGGGGGGGGGGGGTGGTTTATAAAACGGATTAAGTGAACTTTGCTTAACTGAAAAGAAAAACAGAGAAAAAAACACATTATAGACAAAAAAAAATCTAAACTGAAATTTTGTTCCTAATTCTTGGTCTTGACGAAAACAGATATAAAAAACAAAAGATACTAAAAGAAAAATAAAACAAAATTAACTATATCAAAACACACTATACCCTCCTCCTGCAACATTATGTTTCAGTGTTTATTATCAACTGCTGGTGATTTTGTTTCTTTTCCTGGTTGCATTATGTTTAACAAATTTTGTTTGTACTTTATAAAATGTCCATAATCACATCTAAGAGATGGACTGAACAAAATTAGACTTTGCCTTTTTGAATTAGTCGCATATTGAATATGAAAGTCCTTTGTCAAAAAATAAATCTCATTTTCATAAGTGCAAGGATGTTTTAATACTTCTTGAGATACAAACAGTCTTTGAGGGGGCCGTTAAATTTCGAATTAATATCCGTTGTAATTGTTCTCTGACAGCTTGGCATTTATCGGCGGCAGCTAAGTAATTAATTATCGTGATATAATTATTGCCCTCTGGTCCTCACGTCTGGGAAAACTAAAGTAACGATAGCGTGGCCGACCGCACACTCGCACTTGTGTATCTGGTGCGACGGGAGAGATCATTCAGCGGAAAAGCATTTTATTAATCAGACTTGGTGCGGTAGGAATAGCCCACCTTGCTTAGCTAACTCTGCCGTGGGCTTCCCGTCTTTCCGAAGGGGCACATGGGTACGCGATCCGTGGAGGGAAAGTCGTATCCCAACCAGCTGCAGATTCACTTTTCTCTTACATAGAATTTCTATACTTTTTTCCTTGAAGTAATAGTCTATTTAATGTAGAGATGAATAATTACATTGATAATAAAAATAACCCACCCACCCCCTGCGTATCCAATATAGGGTCTTGGGGTGGGGGGGGGAGGGTCCCTGGAACCTATCTCAAGCAGCATAGGGCACATGGTAGACGTACCCCCCCTCTGAGACAGGACGCGCCCGCGCACACGCACTTACACACACACTCACGCGCACTCACACGCACACACACACTACAGGCAATTTATGGATGCCAATTAGTCTATCTGCATGTCTTTGGACCGCGGGAGGTAACCTGTGTGACACGGGAGAACATGCAAACTCCACACGAAGGGCAGGGGCAGGATTCACACCCCCAGCCATGGAGGTATGAGGTAGCGACACGACCCATTCAGCCGCCACGCCTCCTGACTAATAATAGTAATCATGATGATGGGAATAGTAATAATAAATAATTACATCTATACAATCTATAAATGTAATGCCCTATTTCACATTAAACCGTCACACACCTTCCGCGTCTGTTGCGGAAACAGAGCCATCCCGGTAATAAAGAGAATTTCAGCTCAGCAGGTTACCGGTTAAGATTGCCCAGTGTCTGCGGAAAGAGCGATCATCCCGTCGGCAATCATCCCGGGTGGGGGTGGGGGGACGGGACTCACACCGTCAAGTAGAAAATAAAAAAAAGGTCCTAAAAGTCTTTTTTTTTTTCTTTCCGAGGAAGGAATCAAGGAGGGAAAGGTTAGCTTCTTCCAAAGTAGCTATAGGTCTAGTCATATATCTTCATATCAGGAATGCTACTTCGTATGTTCAGAGGAACAGAAGAAGAAAAAATTTTTAAATAAAACGGATAGATGTTAAGTCTTTACTCATGCAGGAGCTCTTGCAGACAGTTGGGGGATTTAAAGATCTCGGGGACCTCGCTGTCCAGCTTGCAGATGACCTTGTAGATGGCCTTCTTCCAGGAAGGATCGACATCCTTGCCGGCGATGATGGCGTTGAAAAACTCCCGTAACGTGATCTGCGCCACCTCCAGGAACCGTTCCGGAACCTGCTGACACACAAGGAGACGGTGACATTAGGGAAAGTTTTCGGTTTCAACCCCAAGTCTCTGGTGCGCGACCCGAGGCGGGGAGACCTCCCATCCGCAGCGAGCTTCTCTGTCAATAAGCCCCCTCCCATAATCTTTACAGGTCGTGAAGTCGGTTTCGTGCCCTCGGGTAGCCCTGGAAAAGGACACCGGGTGACGTACTGCCGTGCCGGTTATTCAGGTAGTGTGGGGTGCGCCGGACACCCTGCCTTGGAGGGTCCTGGCTCGGCACTCGTTCTCACGGCCTTAGAAGGACGTTGACGCGATTTTCGCCCCCAGCTTCCTCTTTCTTGACATAAATGTGTGCACATGACTTGTAAAACTTGTCAGATAAGGCGGGGGGGGTCGGCAGATAAAAGCCTCCGGGCTGCAGGCCTGTAAGCGACGTCAGGGCCACACGGTCCTTGGTGTGGGCGTCGTAAATCTGAGGAGAACAAACAGCGGAGTGGGGATACCACTGCGCACGAAGAGGCGCACGCAAAGAGCCACGAAGAGCCGCGCATGAGGAGCCGCGCACGATGAGCATCTTACGGCATGGACACAAATGGCCCCAACGTTAATGCACCAAATGCCTCATTCAAGTCGCAGCCTCTCCGCTAACTGCATCCCCAGGGGCGAATTCACCTTCGCCAGCATTCCTGCATCAGGAGACCACCTCCGTGGCCTCAAATCCATCCCAGCTCCTCCCTCCCCAGCCTGTCAGGCATCCCTACCCTCCGCACGCTAGATCCGTGAGTCAGCTCTGAACAGTCCATAGATCCTGTGCTCCCTTTCCTTACACCCATATTAACCACTGCCTGAACGCAAGGCAGGATTAAGCCCATGGTATGGGATCCGTCTGCGGGACACCTTCCCCTCTATCTTCAGCACTAGCTCTAACCCCTGTGCTAATGCCAACCACTGGGCTACCACTAACCTGAGTGCTAAAGCTAACTCTAGCATTAATGCTAACCTTCGAGCTACTGCTAACCCCAGTGCTAGCTGTGACACTGGCTTGTACTGTAGCCAATGGCATCACTTGCCACGTTGGGCAAGTTGTGGTCACTGAACACGAGTTTTGTCAAGAAGCAGCTTAAAAGATAAACAAGACAACCCCCCCCCCCACCCCCCAAGGACTGAAAAAGCAGACCAGTCCTTTGCTGGTGCTTTCGGGAACCTTGAACATCTAAACCGCTTATCTGTGGACAGAGTGTAAACATGAATCTGTCTTGTTCTCATCTGACCTGGGACAGTCACACAAACACACAAACACACACACACACACACACACACACACAGATATACACACAGATACACAGCCACACCCGCACACACAAAGCCATCCACATTCATATACTCACACACCTACCTTGGATGTGCACAGACACGCACACACAGTCACGCACACACAGTCACACACACACACACACACACACACACACACACACAGTCACACACACACGCCCCCTCTCCCTCCCCCTCCCCCTTCAGGGGTCACTTGGTTGATTATGCTGACTGTCCCCAGCCGCTGCGGCGCACAACAAAAGCCTGACATAGCAGCCCGCTCACCTCCCGCGTCCTGCAGAAACTCATCACAGGTGTCAGGACATACCAAGGTTAGTGGCGGCCGCTGGAACACAAGGCAGGGGCTCGCCGGCGCGCTTGGCTGATGAATGAATGTCACATGGAGGGGGGGGGGGCAGGCGGGGGGCAGGCAATGGGTGCTGTGATGTGGGGCAGGGGGGCGGGGCGGTTACAAAGGTTACAGATATCTTCCATCCTTCCACCTCAGAAGCTTGCTCGCACCCCGAAAAGAATGTTTTATTTGACTGCACAAACTAACACCCCCCCCCAACACACAATGTGACCACCCACACGGGCCCCCTGTCTAAAAAAATAACAATAATAATCTGTTGTCATGGCTAAAACAAGGTTCCGGTTAAATCTACCTTTGCTGAATGGCTATTACTAGTGCGCAACTCCCCTCCGGAGCATAGCAGCACTGTCCCCTGAAGACATTCGCTGTTTCGGGTCTTTAACGGCCGTTAATTTTCCCTGCCTGTTCGGCTGACGAGCCACGCGGGGGACAAAAGCCAATGTCCCGGGCCAGTCCCAGCACCGGAGGAGGGTTAGGTGGACTGGGGCGGGGGGGGGGGGGGTCATTGCTAAGAATATTCCTACAAGGAATTTCTCCAACCATTTTTACTATAAAAGGGCAGCAAAATGCTGACTGTAAGGAGAAGACAATGTCAAGGAGAAAAGGGTATTGGTATTTTGGATCCTCTTGACTGCCCGCCTTGGAAAGCGAGAGCGGGAGGTAGGGAGGGAGAGGGAGAGTTATTCCTGTCCCAGAGCCTTTTCTCTGCATTAGCTGCCTGTTTGCCTGTTAGCCAGCAGCGTGCCTTAACCGCTTTGTCACCCGCTCTGCTTCGCAGAGATCAGCTGTTGGCCTTTTGTTACGGCTATTGTATACTCTAATCCTCTGCGGCCGCCCCTGTGCCGGCCAACCGCGGCCCCATCACGCCCAGCACGGCTCTTCGGAAATATTTCATATGGCCTTGGCGGCTCCCCGAACCCCCCGGGCAGGGCTGAGGCGGAGATGCGGGGCAGGCTGGCCTTTACACCACTGCTGCCCCTGTGCCTTTTCAAACAGCATCAGATTTTACTCTAACAAATAAATGACAAATGATTTCTTGGTGATCTTAAAGCACAGCGCTGCTCCCAGTAACACTGTCAAGGAAACCATTAATAAAGTCATATTAATTAAAGCCTATCAGTAAAGGTGATTACCTTAAAATATGCTTAGAAAAGTGTTTAAATTAGCTGATTTATGGGGAGAAAGCCTGATGTTTGAGGCGTATTAACCAATTATTAATATACATATATAATATATAATATAATATATAATAATTTTTTATTTTCGGTCCTCGAAAACAATATCCCATGCCAAACAAACATACAAGCATATAAATAAGAAAACCGAAAAAGGTGTAGGCTGAAGCCTTGCTTATTATGCCTACCCTTTATACATTCTTATCTGATGAACGACACTGTTTACTCAATTCGATGACACAAGAAAACTAAATTTCATAAGACATGCTGCCCTACCACCTGCCCTCCTGCCCTACTGCCCGCCCTCCTGCTCAACCGCCTGCGATGCTGCTCTACCACATGCCCTCCTGCCCTACCACCCTACCGCCCGCTCAACCGCCCGCCATGCTGCTCTACCGCCCGCCCTCCTGCCCTACCACCTGCCCTCCTGCCCGCCCTCCTGCTCAACCGCCTGCGATGCTGCTCTACCACATGCCCTCCTGCCCTACCACCCTACCGCCCGCTCAACCGCCCGCCATGCTGCTCTACCGCCCAGCATCCTGCTCAACCACCTGCCCTCCTGCTCTACCGGCCGCCCTCCTGCTCTACTACCCGCCATGCTGCTTTCCTGCTCAATCTCCTACTCACCCTCCTGCCTGCCCACTCGCTCTCCTGCTTGCCCACTTGCCCTCCTTCTCTTCTGCTCATCCTCCTGCTCTCCCTCCTGCCCTCCTGCTCAGCCACTTGCCCTCCCACCTGCCCTCTTGCTCTCCCAATTGCCCTACTGCTCTCCTGCCCGCCCTCCTGCTCTCCCACTCACCCACCTGCTCTCCCACTCACCCACCTGCTCTCCCAATTGCCCTACGGCTCTCCTGCCCGCCCTCCTGCTCTTCCACCTGCCCTCCTGCCCTATCACCTGCCCTACTGCTCTCCCATCCACCCTTCTGTTCACCCTCCTGCTCTACCTGTTCACTAGTCAGCCCACCACTAGCCCTCCCACTTGCTTGCTCGCCTGTTCGCCAGCCTGCTCTCCCACCCTGCCTTTGTTTCGGCTGTCTTCCTTCCCAGGCAGCTCTGGCATTCCTGGTGATAAGAGGACCAGCGTGAAAAGAGAAAATTATGTGGCCCTTTCCACTGTCCAACACAAGATGACAAATACAGAGAGAGGGAGGGAGAGAGAGAGATGGGAGTCAGAGGAGTGGAGGCGAGCTGGTCCCGGTACTTCACCCAGCATTCATTCACCCCCTTGTGTGCTTGCTCGCCCCCTGAGCAAACTCCCCCTGCTCCCTGCTGTTTGTTAAGTAAATATTGATCAAGGAGAGACTTGCCTCCTGACAGCAGAGGGGTTGGGGGGGTGAATGCGGGGGGGGGAGGGAGGGAAGGGGGTGAGTTGTGGAGTAGCCTCGTAAGTGACAAACAAGCTGCTTAAAATGCTCCCCTACTTTCGATAAAGCCACGGAACACCGTATGACCCCCGGCCAAGCGAGGCTTTCGGAGCTGCCTTAGATCACCGTATGACCCCCGGCCAAGCGAGGCTTTCGGAGCTGCCTTAGATCACCGTATGACCCCCGACCAAGCGAGGCTTTCGGAGCTGCCTTAGATCACCGTATGACCCCCGGCCAAGCGAGGCTTTCGGAGCTGCCTTAGATCACCGTATGACCCCCGGCCAAGCGAGGCTTTCGGAGCTGCCTTAGAACACCGTATGACCCCCGACCAAGCGAGGCTTTCGGAGCTGCCTTAGAACACCGTATGACCCCCAGCCAAGCGAGGCTTTCGGAGCTGCCTTAGAACACCGCATGACCCCCGGCCAAGCGAGGCTTTCGGAGCTGCCTTAGAACACCGCATGACCCCCGGCCAAACGAGGCTTTCGGAGCTGCCTTAGAACACCGCATGACCCCCGGCCAAGCGAGGCTTTCGGAGCTGCCTTAGAACACCGCATGACCCCCGGCCAAACGAGGCTTTCGGAGCTGCCTTAGATCACCGGTGCCATCTTAGCCCCCTTTCCAGACGCTTCCATCCGGCGAAGCGATGGCATTTAGCTAACACAGCTAGTCCCGGACCCTCATCCTGGAGCCGCTCGGGCCGAGTCGTCCGGCCAAGGCCACCAGCATGGCCCACTTCCCCGACAGGACGCCAACCATCAACCTTGTTTACGAAAGAGCGGATCTGCTTGCGCTTTAAGCTTTTTTTTTTTGGGAAACTGGTCAAAATATTTCAACATCTTTCAATATTAGAGGGCAGAAGATACCGCAGTGTTTGCTCGCGCCTATGGGGGTGCGGGGGGAGCGCTTTCCAAAGCGGGCTGCAGCGATGCTCGCGGTCGATAGCCTTTAGGATGCGAGGACCCCCACGTGCTCGGAGTTCCTTGGCGGTTAATCTCTAACCAACGTTTGTCCTGATGACACCTCCACTCCTGGGAAAACATACAGCTTCCCAGACTGCCTTATTTCCTCAGAGAGTGATCCCTAAATGTGCTCCACACGCCATCTCATTCTCTGACCAGCAGAGGGCCAAAACAGATTCGAAGATCTAATCACGACCCCCCCTCCAACCCTGATGAAGGACACCCCAACATCTTCACCTTGAAGAAGATGGACCAGGAGGGAATCAATCGCTTCACCTGAGAGCCTCCATAGAGAATTCCAGTCTCTCTATAGTTCAGCCTAAATAGCACAACATACAATCAGCGAACATGGGTACGAGCCAGAAGGGGCCAGAAGGGGCTTCCAGAGAGCCGGCAAACTGATTATGAGCATACAAGCCCCAAGGTCAAACTCAGGGAAAGGGAGAGTCATTTCATCTGTCATGGGCTTGAAAAATACATGTGGTTTGGGGGGGTCCCTCAAATTTTCACTAGAGTTCAAAAGAACACTGTCCATTAAGGAGAAAAAAAAACCTTGATGTTCTGCACACATTCATCTCCTGTAATCAATAGTGTGGATGAGCTAAGACCTTCCCGCTCTGATAAACTCTTGGCTGGGGGGTCACTTAGTCAAACAAATTCCAGGTTTTCCCCCCTGAGATAAAGATGCTTTCAAAAGCCACCGGTCTGATGCAACCAAGGTTCAGCAGGCGCGCAGCCTTGGATGGACGGGCCGGCGGGCCGCTGGGTAAACAGGGCCATGCCGTGCTGATACCGGCCGGCCTTGCCGACCGCCCCCCCGCGGCCGTTCTTAAGGAGAATCGCCCGACAACCACCACGTGCCGCTTTCTCAAGGTGTGAGACAAGTTTCCAAGGACTTGGGGTGGGTAGGGGGGGGGGCAGAGATAAACACCCCCGCCTTGTTATTCGCCAGCACTGGATCGGCATTGACTCCAGAAGCTTGAGCAAAGCAGGTCAAGTTCCCCCCCCCCCCCCCCACCTCACTCCCCCGACTCCACAAATTAAGTCATAACGTGGGTGGGGGGTCGGGGACAACAGGAACAAACAAATGCGTGTTAATGACCTGCATCTAACAAAGGAGGCCCCCAGCTGCACGGACCAAGAGAAAGAAAAATGACAGGGACACGGAGCAGCGACGTGAAGAGAGACGTGAGGGGGTGACCTCGCCGTCGGGGGACATGGCGGTGGGAGGCGGGCCGGGGAGAGCGACCAGGCCCGGGTGGCGACAGAGAGGGGGCGGGGACAGGACAGCCTTAGCCTCCAGGAGCAGAGCGGGCAGACGGAAGGCGGCACGGGTACAGAGAGGAGGAGAGTGTCAGCTGAGGTGGGGTGGTGGCTGGGCAGTGAGCCAGGGTAACGAGGAGACATGCATCAGACTACAGATGTGTCAAGACCCCCCGGGGTGAAATAATGACATAATGGCCATGGGTGTATATGTGTGTGTGTATAGGAACACCCAGTCCTTTAATGGTTACTGCAGAAGAACACTGTAAAACTCGTTAACAGTTTTGACTAATACTAATTATAGAATCGATTTCATATTATTATATTTTTTGTATTATTATTATTATTGTATTATTTTTTGTATGATTATTATTGTTATTATTATTAATAATAATAATAATATTGTGATGGAGGTCCTGGGATAGGCTCTAGATTCACTGCACCCCTGAATTGAATCTGCACTTATGGAAGATGGACAGATGTATTATTATTGCACATTATCCTGTTATTATTACTGTCATTAGTATAGTGACACTGCAGACCTCTTCTGTGACCAGCCCCCACAAAGCTGACTACCCCCCCCCAACCACGGCCTGTGATCTGTGGCAGGTCCCTGAACCCCAGCGGCAGGCCCCAGATCCCGCAGTGGCTCCTCCAGAGCCGGGAGTTCGAGTGCCCCTCCCCCGTTTCTGCCGGTTTCCTCCAGTACGGGCGTCTTGGAATGGCCTGCAGAGTGTGACTGTGTCCGTGCCCTGCGCCGGACTGCCCTGAGACCCAGGATGTCTCTCCCCTGTGCTTCCTGTGAGAGGCCTCAGGCTCTGTGTGACCATGCACTGGATAAACAGCAACGGAACATAGACCAATCTCAACTAAGTGTACCGCGATGACCTCACATCAGCAAGGCCACAAATTTGGGAATAAGGGTCACTTACACCTCATTTAATGTTGCATCAGGAACATAAAGTTGGATCTTGCTACTCCGCTTGTGACAAATCGGTCTGCTTCGCCGTTAGAGATACGTATGCTAATGGGCTTGGACCCTGGGCCTCAGGAGAGTGAGATGATCACGCGGACAGGCGCGGGGGACCTGAGGAGTCCTGCGGGGATGCCACGTCAACCCGGGCTCTACTGAAACCAGCTAAATTTAAAGGCTGTTTTGCCAAGTCATCAATTCTCTCACCCCTTTTACATCAAGACTCTGTCTTGTGCCCTCAGGCCTGATTTCCCAAGCAGTAGGAGGTCTGACGGGCATTTTCCGTGACATTATCTCTCTGACGGACATTTTCCGTGTGCAAAGGGAACAGTGACGTGCTAGAAGACCATGGGGTCTGCTCCACATCCACGTGGGCTTCCATCGCTGATAATCAGGGAACCGCATTTCTAAAAAGGGAACAAATGCTCTGTCCTATTTAATGTAAAGAATACTGTAAAAAAATGTCAGAAAATGTGACCCCCACCCCCCACCCCCCACAGACCTCGCCTCCTTTACGAGGAAGATGCTAAGTAGGTGCCAGTGTGCAGCCACCCTGGGGGGGTTTAAACGCCAAATAGGGGGGGGGGGGGGGGGGGGGGCTTGGGTAGAGAGAAACAGATCAAATGTAGCACTCAAAAATTCATCATCTTTTTATGGACAAAAAAATCTCACAAGCAGACATGCGTACGCAAACACACAAGAACACGCATGCAAGAATACGGACACGCAATCACAGACACACCAGCACATGCATATACAAGCACATGCACACAAGCATGGAAGCATAAACACACACTTGCAAATTTATTCACAGTCTAAAAGGTGAGCAGCGACATCATTTATAGTTTATGCTCCATTACTAGTTAATAAGTGATGCTGCTTTTTGAGGGAGACATCCAATCAGACATGGACTGGTGAGGGACATACGAAGAGAGAGGACTCCCCCCCCCCACCCCACCCCACCAATGTCATGCCTAACAGGCAACTGCAAGCCCAGGGAGGCCCCCTTGCTGCTGTAGTGAGCCTGTCAGATACCCTCCCCCCTCATAGATGCCTGCGACTCGCTGCCACGGCGCCACCCTCAGGTCAGACGGTTTGCAGCAGCACCTGGGCCCAGTTCAAGGACTTTGGTCTGTCCTGCCCCCTGCCTATCTGCCTCCCGCCTTCCTGCCTCACTCCATCCTGCCCCACTCTGTCCTGCCCCCTGCCTATCTGCCTCCCGCCTTCCTGCCCCACTCTGTCCTGCCCCCTGCCTATCTGCCTCCCGCCTTCCTGCCTCACTCCATCCTGCCCCACTCTGTCCTGCCCCCTGCCTATCTGCCTCCCGCCTTCCTGCCCCACTCTGTCCTGCCCCCTGCCTATCTGCCTCCCGCCTTCCTGCCTCACTCCATCCTGCCCCACTCTGTCCTGCCCCCTGCCTATCTGCCTCCCGCCTTCCTGCCCCACTCTGTCCTGCCCCCTGCCTATCTGCCTCCCGCCTTCCTGCCTCACTCCATCCTGCCCCACTCTGTCCTGCCCCCTGCCTATCTGCCTCCCGCCTTCCTGCCTCACTCCATCCTGCCCCACTCTGTCCTGCCCCCTGCCTATCTGCCTCCCGCCTTCCTGCCTCACTCCATCCTGCCCCACTCTGTCCTGCCCCCTGCCTATCTGCCTCCCGCCTTCCTGCCTCACTCCATCCTGCCCCTTGCTGTCTTGCTCCCGCCTTCCTGCCCCCCATCTATGTGCCCCCCACCTTCCTGCCCCACTCTGTCCTGCCCCCTGCCTATCTGCCTCCCGCCTTCCTGCCCCTTGCTGTCTTGCTCCCGCCTTCCTGCCCCCCATCTATGTGCCCCCCACCTTCCTGCCCCACTCTGTCCTGCCCTTTGACTATGATCTACCTGCCTTCCTGCCCCAGTCTGTCCTGTCCCCTGCCTATCTGCCCCCCCACCTTCCTTTTCCCCGTCTAGGTGCCCCCACCTTCCTGCCCCACTCTGTTCTGTCCTACTCTGTCCTACCCCCGCCTATGTGCCCCCCGCCTTCCTGCCCCCCTCTCCCCCACCCCAGTCTCGGGGTCTCCCCTGCCCACAAGCCTTCTCTTCCTCCTTTTCCACTTCCCAGAGTCCACGGGGACCTGTGGCATTTTTAAGTCGGTTTTCTGGGCCGAGCCTGTAACCCTGGCTGCCGATGCACTCCCCGGAAACGACTGTCAACCACCCCCCGGGAAAGGTGGGGGGCACAGTCACCTCGAGTGGGGAACAAAAAACCAGGTGAGCCCTGTCTCTCAGAAGCACAGCGAGCCAGTTACCTGGCATGAGGACAGTGGGCGGGGGTTTGGGGTGGTCGGCTGCCGGGGGATGGATGCCCAGACATGGCAGCGACCCACAGGGAGCAAACAAAGAGGAAACGGCCCCCGCCTTCAGCTGGCATGGCCAGAGAACGGGCACGCCTGACCTGCTCCTTCAAGCCACTGGGGCTTCACATCTCCCAGTCTGAGGACCAGAAGCACTAACCACCCCCCCACCCCCCGTATAAAAAACACATCCACCGAGATACAAAGGACACTTTGAAATGCTTGATAGGAAAATCAGCACAAGACGACCGTGAGACTCTTTCCAATGTCAAATCCTCATTCCTATCTGTGGCTGGTTAAAAATTCACTGGAAGGGGTAAATCCAGCCGCGTCTGGGAAGCAGCGAGCCGATTTCCCAGAGTCCGCTCCGGCCCCCGTGTTTGTTCCCAGGACGGCAGGTGAGACTGGAATGGAAGGTGCCGACCTTTCTCGGGGTAGCAGGGACCTGTGAGGCTGTAAGACAATGGCTGGCCTCATGAGGCGGTGGGGGGGGGGGGGGGGGGGGGTCACATGAGGAATCGGCGAGCGGCCACAGATCGCTCATTGTCAGGACTGTGGTGCCAGATGTGCTGGAAGGACAGCAGCGGCGCCGGCGGACGTCAGGCCGGACCGGCACTCGTGACCCAGAAGACATGGAACAAGAGATCGCCTCAAAAGTGCTTCACTGTCACTTCAGCGCATGGGCTGGCAGCCCCCTCCCCCCTGCCCCCAGAATCCGTCCCGCAAGTTATTCAGAACTGTGGCTTGGAGGAGGCACCTACAAATAGTCTTTGGTCGTTATGATTTAGCGACAGAGAGTTTGTGGGAATTCTCCGCACTTAAGCGGCCAGATGGGAGAGGGATGATTCCCGTTCCGTTCCGATAAAGAGTGGCCGAGGTGTGTAGAGGCACAGAACGCAGAATGGATATTGAGAGAGGGGGGGGGAAAGAGAGAGGGAGGCGGGGGAGGAGTGTGGTGGCCAAGAAGGCAGCATCCGCAAAGACTTTGAACCCGTCTCAAGAGGACTATTAATTACGAAAGGCCTTTGGGTAGGTCAGACCAGGAGAGGATAGAGGGAGAGTAGAGGGGGCTGGGAAGGGGGGGGGGGGGGTGACAGATAAGAGAGAACTCTCCTTCTAATGATGGATCTGCTAAATAATAGGCTTAGGAGCGGAGAGAGTGCCCCCCACAGGCACAGTGTGGGACAGGACCGGAGTCTAATTTTCCAGTGCGTGACACCTGAGGGACAGGGAGAGATGGGAGGGTGTAAAAACAAGCTAGTTCGGGGGGGGCAGGGAATGTAAACGATAGGCCAGAGGTGGCCACAAAACGGGGCGAGACTGTGCTTTTTTTTTTTTTAAACTTTCCTTTTACCCCCCCTAGAAGAGACTAAAGAGGTAAGTGATGTGACACTGCGTCACACAGCCGGGCTGCAGATACCACAGCTGTCCAGGGACACGTCGTGGGGGGGGGGGCTTGGCAGGGACGGACACTTTCTCCTTTAAGTGCTCAGCTGCATGGCGAGGGGGAGGAAGGGAGGGAGGAGGGGGGAGGGGGGAGGGGCAGAGAGAGGCAAGGTGATGCCTGACATCAGAGCCTTACAGAAATGTGAACCCCCCCACCCCCCACCAAACCACCACCCCTAGCAAGGAGCATTCACCAAAAAAGCCTTTTTATTCCCCACAAATGTCACCCTACCAGCCCGCCCCCCCCCCCCCCCCCAACCCCACAAAAAAAAAAAAACATGCTGACAGGCCCTAGTATGGTGGGCTCATTCATGACGAGTGAGGAGAAAGATTTCCCCCCGATTACGATGCTCAGGATATCCCAACACGCTGATATCCTAGCATGCTGATATCCCAACACGCTGATATCCTAGCATGCTGATATCCCAACATGACGAGTGCAGCGGAATGTACATTTACAAAAGGAAAAAAGAAATGAATAATGTCCCCATGTCACTTTCGGGAGACTTATGGACAGTCACAGCAAAGGTGGGGCCTCCTGTCCGTGACTCGTGAAGATCGTCACCCCGCTGGGCTCGCCAGCTGTCAGCCAATGAGGAAGCAGTATTCAGTCACATGGGAAGGTGGCACTGGTCTACCATGCCTTCCGGCCGGGTTACTTCACCATGGGCGTGGCCCGTGGTTCAGTGAAAGCCTGGGCTTTGATTGACCGATCATGGCAAATTGCCCATCACCGCAAACCAGTGTGATCACAGTTTTCAGTGGGGGGAGGGGGTTCCCCACGGTGCCAGATGAAGGCTTCAACATGGCAACGCAAACATTTACGTGTCTGGAAATGAGTTTAAACACATGGCTGCCCCCCCCCTCACACTTCCACGGCAGAGGTGCAGAACTCCAAAGGGAGGGGTATACACGTAGAAACGCGGCCCTGAGATGCCAAAACGGCAGCAGAAAAGGCAATTAGCGAAGTCTTTTAATTACTGCTGGATCCTTTCCTGCCGGCGAGGAATGCAGCAATTACGGCACTCAGCTCTAATTTATTTATTTATCTCCTTAATGGTCGTGGGGGGGGGGGGCATAGGAGGAATAAAATCCGAGGAGGATGAAAGAGGCGACACAGTAGGAGGAAGACGGGAGATCCGACAAAGACGATGTGGAAGCGGGGAGAGCGGCTTGGCACCGGCGACAGGTTGGATTAACGGCGAGATCTGGCAGAATCGGACAGACGGGTGGGAATGAGATGCTGTAAGTTAAGGGTCTCCGAGGGGCGCCGGGGAAATGGCAGACGTCATGCTGCCCTCTGAAGTATCACGTACATGTTAAAACAAACTTTGACGCTTTCCCGAAACGTACTTCAGGTGCTTCTCTCTCGCCCTCTCTCTCTCTCACACACACACACAAAAAAAATTTGCATTGCTGGGCAATTTTCTTTGTGTCACGTCCTAATCAGCTCCTCCATCTCCCTGCCCAGACACCTGCAGAGAACCGCCCCCCCCGATATTCAAATCACCACCACCGCCCCGCCACAACGTAACATCTCCTGCAACAAAAGTCTTATTCATACTGTCTTTCACCTTTCAGTTTGCAAATTCAAAGTCTCTGCATGTAAATTGGACAGAGTTCCTTAAAAAGTTCCCAGTAACAAGGGAAGACACACCCATCCCTCCTGTCTGGCTGCCCCCTTAAGCCTCTCGGACTTATTCAAATGATTAAAGGGGCGGACTTTATTTCCTGTGTGCTGAGAACCAGAAGGCGTTTTGATCATATTTAAATGGACAAAGTCCCCGTGGACACAAGCAGATGTGAGGACGGTACTTTATGGCGCGCGCTGTATTTGACAAGGACGCCTCAACCCCCGGACAACACCTTCTTCATCCACCCCACCCCACCCCCCCCCAATATGGAAGGACACATGACCTTGATGCTGACAACTCCATTTCACAGAGGAAGCGTGCCGACCTGGAAAACACAGAGGACGTGGAGTAACCTTTATTGACGGACGGAGATTCCTGCTCTCGAGAAGTGTGCCTTTCATGTGAACGTGTGAATATTTCCCCCGGCTTGAGTACGTCCCGGGTGATGACATAGCTTCCACCGTAATCAGAATATCGGCATTCTTCCGACAGGAATTCGCAACATCACAGGCAGGATGGCGAGGAGGGACGCCCCCTACAGCCAGCCCGGGAAGTGTGACGGACACGTCGTGTTTATAGATGCTGACGGACCACCTTTAATAGCTTCCCTTTGCAGACATTGCATTGCTAATCACAAATAAGCTAAAGTTCGTTAAGAAAACACGGAAACACTAACCCAATAAACCTAGCGAGCCAGATATCAGGAGAATCAGAAATGGGAGGGGTGACATCACAGATGGTAGGCTGGGGGGTGGGGGGGATGGGTTAGGCGGGAGGAGCTCCTGGATGCCATGTGACTGAAAAGCAGGCTCCGCCTACCGGAAGGAGTCATACCTCAAAATCGTTGGCCTTGTTGTAGTGCATGTTGAGGGCGCGGAAGAGCTCGCAGTCACGGCTCACGGTCATCTCCTCCACACTGGTCACGCCATCACCAATGGCCTGCCGGGCAAATTTCTCCATCTGGATGTAGTAGAACTCGCGGAAGTTGCTGAACCACTTGATGAGCTGGGAGGTGATGCACCTGTTGAACTGTGGGTGGGGAGGGGGAATGGGGGCGAGACACGAAACGGGACGTTAAAGTTGGCAGCTGACCTTGATACGGGCAAAGAAGAAGGGCCCCACGCACACCAGCAAGAGGCAGTCGGCCATCTTCTCCTCTCTTACCAGCCATGTTCATCCCCAGAAGCCTTTGCAGTCTTCTGAATGGAATTTTTAACCCAGTAACCCTGAAATAAAGCAAACTTGCTTTCTGCTTTCTTGTTCCAATAACCTCAGGACACACACACACAGGTTTGTAATTATATCTTTGTGGGGACTCTCCATTAATTTCTAAGGGGAAAACATTATTAGTCTTTTGATTGCAGTTACATACTTTTATAAAATTGTTTCTCCTTGTGTGGATTGAAAAAATGTCCCCACAAGGTAAAAAGTATCAGGTTTTTATTACATTGTGGGGACACAAAACCACACTCACAATGCATGGAGGCAGCCGAGCCACCACTTTGCCAGAGTTTCAATCGAGGACACGATGAGGTGGGGGTGGGGGCAGGCAGGTGCCCCACTGGCACAGCCAGGCGCGGACCCCGAATGTGTGCCCCACACACTCCTCCAGGCTCGTTTTCAGAGGGATCAGGCACATGCTTCACTTTTCATTAATTTTACTTATATACACCAAAAAATTTTGTTTCCTGGTATGACCCTTGGTACATAAATCGCACCTCAGAGCTTCTAACCACACAAATACACCACATGGGTTCAGTACGACCACAAATGGTCCATTCTGATTCAGCACATTCCCCCCCCCTCACAGAGCAGACCCTGCTGTCTCGCCCCACTGGTCCCCCGGTTAAAATGTAATCACATTCATGCCTGGCGTCTGCTGAGCACCTGAATGCGAATTTCCATACCTGCTAGAAAGGTTAATTGTCATTTGCCCCGAGGCATCTCCACATCGGGGGCCTTTAAGCACAGTCACTGAGCGCGGCAGAGCTAAATTCAAACCGTTCCTAAGGAAAAATAAAACCTGAATATGGCCAGCTGCATTTGTCTGAGAATTACGGCCGTGCACCTCTGTTGAGCAGTGACGTAACAAGCATCTTAATCAGAAAGAAACAACGTCTCCCCTTCTCCTTCCATGACATGCACATTTTGGACTACTTATGTGGCAAAGCATCTCAGGGAACACCCTCTCTCTGTGACCTTTGACCCTGTCAGGTGACCCGTGCTATGCAGGGAGGGGGTGTGGCTTGGGGTTCCATGCAAGGGCCAGTTGTATTCAGAAGTCACCCAATAAATCTCAAAGGCTTTCTGCCAGGGATTCGGACCTAAACCTTGCTCGTTGTGGGGACTCATCCCCCCTCCCCCTCCCCGGCACACCCCAAACCCCAAAGTGGGGGTGGGGATACATTAAAGAGAACATACATTAATTAAATATCAGAAAGCACTTATCGAAGTGGCCATGAGAATATGACACCCCCAGCTGAGATAGAATAGCAGAGAGTAGAGGGCTTTTTTTTTGGGGGGGGGGGTGCTAATTACTGTATGGAAGGACATCTTTGTGTTCGCAAATTCAAGACAATGAAGTGAATGAAAATTCATGGGAGCCAATCTGAGTGGCTTGGAAACAGAAGGCAGGCCGGTTTCCCAAAAGGCCTCCCCTGAATCCTAATCGCAGGGACTCCTTACAGATAATCGGAGGGCCGATTGAGTCGTCAGCGCACCACTCCCGCCTCCAAGCGCTGAAATGCCTAAGTAACCCCCTGAAAAAATTATACACTTGCCCGCCCAGCTCCTGCTATTTTCGGGGGGGGGGGGGGGGGGAGCACACACACGCACACACGCACACACACACACACACACACACACACGCACACACACACGCACACACGCACACACACACACGCAGCAAGCGAGGGCCCCAGCTATCTGATCTCCCGGTAGCCGATTTCAATAGAACTTAAACCTATTAGGATCTGCTGAACTTGGAGTTCTTCCTGTTTTTATCTCGCCAGCAAAATACCCCGTGCACATTTCCAGACACTGAGATAAGGGCGCAAAGCCCAGCGCCGGCTTACTGTGCCTTTCTAATTCTTTCAGAATAAGAAACAAAACATTACAAAATGATAGAAGGCTGCTCACTGGGGGATGAGAATTGCTTTGACATGGAGATTAGACTCCAGTATTGTTACAAGACATTGTCTCATACGAACAAGGCTATGGAGGGGGGGGACGGCCGGGGGGGATTTTTTTCTGGAATGGCCCTCGGATGACATAACGGAGACTACAAAAAAAGTAAGTGCGCATGACATCGTTTGACAGGGGTGCATAAAGGGAGATTTAAAGCGCATTGTTGGGGAATCGGAATAGCAGGGAGGCAGACAAAGAGCCGCGCGGCTGCAGTGTGGCGACTCAGCAATTAAATGTCATGTCATCTGCTAGTCAAACAAACATACAGGCATGAACACACGCACACGCACACGCACACGCACACGCAGGCACTGTACAGAAATACTCACAGACACACACACATAGAGACGCTGTACCAAAACACATATAAATGCACTGTAGCAAAATGCAGAGACACGGAGACACGTGCACGCAAAAACACAGACACTGTATCAAAATACACACACATGCACACACATTCACTGCTCCAAATTACACATAAATACACACTGTATGCAAAACATATGTGACACACACACACTCTACCAAAAAATCACACAAGCACAAAATCCCAAAATACACACAGTATCAAAGCACACATACACTGCACGCATTACACAGATACAGGTTTGTAATTATGTCTTTGTGGGGACTCTCCATTCATTGTATGGGGAAAACTCTAATCCCAACATTACGACCTTAACCCCTACCCAGCCCTAATCTTAACCCTAAGTAACCAAATAAAATACAAGTCTTTTGGCATTTTTAGTTTTTTGATTGCATTCACAGATCTTTGTGGGGACCTGAAAAATGGTCCCCACAACGTAAAATAATAACAGGTTTTTATCACAATGTGGGGGACACAAACCTAATCCACACACACATTTGTATTCATATTTTTGTGGGGACCATACATTCATTTTTATGGGAGAAACCCTAATCCTAACAATGACAACCTTAACCCCATCCAGTTTTAACCTTAACCATAAGTAACCAAACAAAATACAAGGCTTTTGGTATTCTTAGTTTGTTTGCATTCACAGATTCCTTTAAAATTGAGTTTCCCCCTTGTGGTGACCGAAAAATTGTCCCCACAAGGTCAAAATAACAGTTTTTATCACATTGTGGGGACACGCACACACACATATACACCACACATGACCTCTGATAAGATCACCATATTCCACCATATTCAACAAGGCAACAAAAAACTGACCACATCTCAAAGACAGTCACTGTTTTTTCTCCTGTACATCTCAAGATCACTTCATTAACATTTCTGATGCTTCCCCAAAAACTAGCAGCAATATTTACATCTGCATAGATCCTGCAGTTTGAGATGTAAATAATAAGGAAAATCAAAAGCAGAATCAAAGGACGCTGTAATATCAGTAGGCAGAGCCGGGCCGGGGCGACGCTGCAGCATCTGTCCCGCTCTAGTTCCGTACAAAAAAAGGCCCCTAATTGCTTCAGCGAAAGGTCAGCATTGCCTCCGTACCAGAGACAGAGACTTTGATTAAGGTCTCCCCTGGGACACCTCTGCTCCAGTGTATTTGCAAGGGAAAATGTCTAAATATTCAAGAAACATAGTCGGAGGACCCATAAAACAAATCAGCCTGACACCTTCATCTGCTCGGGGGGTGAGGGTGAGCCGCAGGGGCCGCCTCTCATGGCCGTGTTCACGGGCCTGTGAAAGGTCATCGCTCCGTAGCGCAGCCAGCAGCCAGCAGCCAGCAGACGAGCGGTGCTCTTCATCAGGGTCGCCGCCACTGATGCAATCACCTGCCCCGGACGTCACTCCACGGCACAAAATAAAAACACACCTCCGGCAACTTCCTTCTGTCCGATAAAAACCCGATGAGGGACATGAAATCCCACCCCACTTTTTCTTTTTTAGCCACTTTCTCCAACCCCCCCCCCCCCACACACACACTCCCCCACTGTGTTTTCACAGGTTCTTAAGTGCACAGGTTCGAGCCTGGGATTTCCAAGCATGGCTGTAGGGCTCGGTTCGGCTTATTCAGAGTCCGTGGTCAGGCGAAGTTGGGGCGGGGTGGGGGGGGGGGGATGCTTTTCTCGGCCTGCTCTATGTAACGCTGCAATGTGTTGACAGGCAAACTCCAAACCACCCCTTTTACCTCATGTCCCCACGAGGAGATCCCAGCTCCTCTCGTACAGAGTAGCCCTGTTGCCTCACACCTCCAGAGCTGCCACAGCTCTGTGTTTGTAGAGTTTGCATGTCCTCCCTGCATCTCCCAGGTTTCCACCAGGTTCCTTCAGTTTCCTCCCGCAGCTCAAACACATGCAGTTTGGTTAACTGGCAACTCTAGTTTGCCTGCGGTGTATATCTGCCTCGGCCTTGTGGTCTATGCTGCCTGGGATAAACTGCAGGCTCCGCCCCCCCCCCCCCCCTCCCACCATGGTCCAGCCCAGGATAAATGACAGTAAAGGCAATAGATGCATCCTTCTTGACTAATGTTCCTTCCACAGCCTTGAGCCAGGGAGTCGCAGCACAAGGCTAACCTGCATAAATTAGCGGGCCGGTAAGCCAGTAAGTCACTTTGCGCACCAGACATATGCTGAACAAATGTAGCATCAACGCAAGTCTCATCGCAGCCATCTGCTACGCTGGGACACATCAGGAAATTAGACAGAGGCCGCTGTGCATCTGCCTGCACTGGAGAAAAAAAAACCCCTCACCTTTATGAAGACGCCCAAATGGCTTCCTGTCGTAGTTCTGAGGAAGAGCTCAGATGCTAATCCCTACCTGACAACCGGCTGACTCCACACAATCGGCACTGGGAAACACGACCCCGTCGCCGGAACAGGGATCCAAACGGCACACTTCGCTAGGGTCTGCTATCACCAGGGGGGAGGATGAAAACCTGACTGACCCAAACTCCACAGTGCACTAGCAGCACCGGGACCAACGTGAAACAACTGGAATAGCACAATTGAGCAGATCTCCGTCAAATGTCAGTATCAAGCTGCGTAGATCTTGAAATAAAAAACTGCCGTTCTTGTAACCCCATTTAAACACCTGCACCATAAAGTACGTTAACAAAGCTACCCCCAAACACAGACTGGTCACAAAGTAGCTTCAAGGCACCCTTTCCCTGATCGACTACAGAGATTATTGTCCGGCAAGTCATCGATAAGCTAACGTTCTCAGTCACTTGCGCAGAGACGGCAGTCTAGCCAAAGGGATAGGATTGCAGTCTTCCCAATTAGTGGGGTTTCCCACGTGTATTATCGTCCGTTCAGACCCCCAAATATACATCTTAAACCAGTCATTCCCAGGCTCATTATCCAACAATTAGTTAGTTGTTTATGCTTGGTTCCCACACTTGCCAACTAGTCGATCAAACGAGCAAAGTAGTCCGCTGCAGTTCTGTAGAGGTGTTGCCACCCCAACTGCTTGACGTTGTTTTAGAAACCGGTCATGTGAGCCGAAAGCCGGCCCTGGATTGGCCACCTGGCTGGGAGCATCGCATGGATACGCATCCTGGCTTTTCTCAAGACAGTAAAAGACGCATTGTGGCATTTTTGTGCGTCAGTACTTTATGGTTTACAAAACATTTAAACATGCAAGTGGCAAAATGACAAATCGCGTATTTACTAAACAAAACAAACAAAAAAAAAAGGAACAAGATTCCCAAGGAAACGAAAGGACAAGGTTATGAGGGGGAAGAAAAGCTAAAGACAAAAAACTAAGGATTCAAGAAAATGTGCTTATAATAATAATAATAAAAAAGCTGTTTAAAAATCCCAAATAGCTAAGTGGTTTGATTTTAACGGTGACTTAAAAAATGCTGTATTGGTGTAATTGTTAAAACTATTGGGTTTTAATATAATAGTGTCTAGTGGTGGGTCTGACAGCTTCTGTATGACTGTGTGGCAGGATTAACGCGGGGGCTACCGGGAGGTTCTGTGAAGGTGGACCCCTGAACCCTGGGATGGGAGACCCTGGCTGCAGGGACGCGACCTCCATGGGCACGGGGGTGTGGGGGCTGCTGGGAGCGCCAACCTCTTGCTGCCTCATCTGAATAATGTGCCCTGAATCTGTCACAATATCTGGCCCCCTCATATGCACACTGTACACCACATCAACAACAAATTAAATTGTAAATAAGAGACAATCAGGGCCATTGTTTCTGTTCTTAATTTGGGTTCCTCTCATTTGACGCTCTCCATGCGCAGAGGCACAATGCACTGCCACACACACACAGCTCACAGAGTTTCGAGCGTTAGCTTCTGCTGATTACCACAGCGTGCATTGGTGTGATGCACAGATTTGCATTTCTGTGGACCTCAAAAAAAAAACAACAACAACATTTAAGTGAAAAAATAGCTAGATATGATTTTAACTGGGGGATGTCAAGGTTCTTTCTATTAGGGAATTATGACCAAGCACATGCCCGAGATTAATCAGGACGGATCCACAAAAAAAATTGGTAACAGTTTAGAGGAGCACAGCAAGGCGGGAGATAGCATGACCTACCTTCACGTCAGAGAAGAACATCTTCAGCATGTTGGAGCTGGGGTATCTGGTGTAAAAGAACATCAGCTTGGCCTTCTTCAAGTGATTAGGTGAGAGCCCTTCCTGAATTTGCAAAGCGCGGAGTCAAGGAAGACATGGGGATGGATCTAACCACCAGAAACCGAAAAGTAGAAAAAAATAAAAAAATAAATCACCTAAGCTAGGAAGCCTACATTCTACAAGCAGACTAAGACAAGCCTCACCCTCCCCCTCCTCACAAAAAAAAAAATTTGCATAATACTGACAAAGAAAGCTGTTACTCCAACGCTAAAGGGGAGCTTTCGATTGTGACCAGACATGCCAAGAAAGACAATACTCCATTCTTCCGTTAAAAAAAAAATATTATAAAATGCACGACGGCGTAAAATCGACGGCTGATCAATACGTGCGGGACGGCAGATCAATAAATGCCTACTTACCGTAATAAAGGCCCTATTTATCTGGGAAAAGCATTGCCCTCCAGATTTGTAAACAGGAGCTGCTGAAGAGGTCCCAGGAGAAAGCAAGGCTAACCGGAGCAATCTAAGCATTCCAATTATCCCCCTAGCTAGCTGGCACATCCCCCACGCTGGCAACCGGGCCGGCTTTGGCCACATCTGTGCCACAGACCGGCCATGCCATTTCCTCGGCAAATTAACGGCTTTATAATTTATCCGAAATGAAGACGCATGAGGGAGGGAAATCAATGTGACCCCCGCAAGGTCGGCTCTCGCGCCGTCCCACCCCTGGAAGGAGCGGAGCGAAAGTATCCATCAAAACATTTCCTGCCAAAAATGCCAAAAACAGACATCTATAACCACATATTTTGTTGTGGTCTTTTGACTATACGATAACATAATCTCCTTCCTCAAAGTCTGGATGGACACTGCATGATAAAATTAAAAAAGTAGATGAAATTTTACATTTTCGAGTGGTTAATTAACCATGTTTAAATGGTCGAATAAAGTGTGACAGTGATATCTTTCGGCTGTTCGCTTTAGAGGTGGACACAATCACAACGTCGCGGACAAACGGCAGCTGGTGCCAAACGTAGGTCAGCGAGTCGGGATCTGGCGAGAGCCTCTTTGCCTTCCCGGGGCTAAATGACGGCACAGATGATTGACAAGCTCCTTGTGCCAAAGGAAGGGACTTGAGAGAGCCCAGAGGTGACCTCCATTAGTCTGATAGGGAAGAATAAAGGGGCATTACTCTCCATACTACCATCTGTCATAAGGCATATGCGAAATAACAGCACAGGGAGCAGAGGCTGCAAGCTGTCCCCTCCCGCCCAGGCAGGACTTTTGAAGGAGCCAAACTAATTTCCCTCAGATCATGGGGAAAAAATGAAGTATTTATTATTTACTCAACAGAGAGCAGAGTAAGGGTTCAGCATGGAAATGAGGATGGATAAGGGGTCCAAGTGAGATTCTTAATAAAAATTTGTTATACGGAGATGCTATTTTTTGAAATTGCAGGCGAGATCTGTAAACATTTCATATCAGTGATCTCAGTTAAGAGGCAAATCTGTTTAGAGGCTCACCGTCACCCTCCTTTCTCATGTTTGGTTCAACTGTTCTTTTTTTTTTTGTTTGTTTTTGCTTTAATCCATTACCTGCACAACATTTCCTGTAAAACACCACCACCTCCGGAAGAAAAGGACCACAAATTATAATGAAACTCCAGATACACCAGTATATCTATATAGAAGACAAATGTTGAAAAATGTAAGTCGTCTGAGGCAGCAGCCAACCAAGCGTAGGGAGGTAATAATTAGGTGGACATTAAACACAAAACTCTCAATCCTGGTAAACACACCTCATCTTCCAAGAAAAGACGACGGGTTTCCAGGATACATACATGAACAATGAGTCATGAAAAAGGCTTCAGTGGACATACAGCAGCCATGAAAAGTCTCACGTAAATAAAAGCACGCCGGGTAGGAAGGGGAATGTTACGTCAGCTTTTGATAAGGAAGCATCACACAGATGTGAGGTAAGTCTTACCAATCTGCCTTTAGACACAGTATCGAGCGAGAACTACAAATTCCAGCTGATTTTCACGTTAATGGGAACCCAACGGCAAAGACTTGGATGAGGTCAAGTAAAAATTCACCACAGACAGCTGCCCGGACACATCAGCGAGCCAGTGTCAGGAACTGCTTAATAAGAGGAAGTCTGGACCCTAAACAGGAGAGTCTAGCAAGTACGGTAAGTAACTTTTAACAAAACCTATATATAGGTGGTACTAAATGATTTTTTTAAACACACTCTTAAGAGATAAATGTGGCCGGAACAGGATGGAGGAGAAAAAAAAAAACAGTTGAGTTTTTAATCAGACTGTGGCAAAATTAGAAATGCTTTTCAGATGAAGAAAACGAGCAAAAACTAGGGGGTGGGGAGGAGGGTTGGGGTGGTCCCAAAAGGCATGACTTGAAATGGCCAATCCCCTGCACAGTTAGCAGACAAAAGGCCACTCCAGCAGGCCGTTCGGGCCCGGCTCTCCAGAGAGGGTCAGGAAGATTCCTTTGTGTGCCGGTGCTTTACGAGACACGGAACCGGCGAGGTGCGTCACCTGCCCCTGCGTCTCAGCGGGCTACAGCGCCCGGCCCCCCAATGCAAATCCTCTGAGAAACTGAAAAAAGCCTATTTTTGTGAGATGCAAAGAGGCTGCATTTAAAAAAAAAAAAAAACAAAAAAAAAAAAACAATAAGGACATTCTTCCCCCAGGTGAAGACAATCAACAGTCTGTTTCTTTAATCTATTTGAATACAACTTATTTGATTACGCAGCTTTACTTTGCAAGCCTGCAGAGGTACGGCGTCCAGGCCGGGGCAAAGTGTCCTGGCACAAGTGGCAATTTTGAGTGCGTTCAATTTAAGAAAAGCACTTGGGCTCTGTTGGGTGTGCAGATCTGCCTTCCTCAGGGCAAAGAGACACCATCATGGGATTAAGAACAATAATTCCACTAATAAATAATTTCAATTAGCCTGAACGACGGGAACTAGAAATCTGTTATATCGGCCAACTGTGAAAACCACACTTCTTATAATTACCCAGAGAGGCAATCTGTTTTTCTTTTTCACATGGGGAGACCTGCTTTTGGTCAACGACTAGCCTAAATTCACAAACCTATATAATTATGAAACCATTTTATTCCTATTTAAAGAGGCAGCTGTAATGCAACATAACAGGTTCACAGGCAGTGAGTCTTTGGCATCACAAAAGCCCCAAAAAGATTCACGTCTGCAGTCACCATCCCTGCTCTCATCAGCGTACAAACACTAATTCAGCTTATCTAACGTCCACCACTGTGACATCATGCAAACTTGCCGGAGCACCAATGAGAACAGCGGCTACTTCGGTACAACCTGGGTCCTATGAGTAAGAGACCAAACCTTCGGATGACATGCTGATTACTTTACGGGGGGGGGGGGCTCTATCATAAAATGTTATTTTATTTACCATAATTTTTTTTTCACTTTGCTACAGTATAAATACTATTAGCAGGAGAAATCAATGTTAAGGAGACAATATGCATATTATAAATTAATTATATAACTAGTTATATAGTGAAATATACTGGATATTTGTCGTTATTCATTATTATAACAATTAGCAATAAGACTGAAGGTGAAAAATGTTTCATGGTGTTGCTATTAAAAGCTGCCTCTTGATACACAGCTTACTGCACTGGGAGAGCTGGGATGGTGATTCTGGAAACCATTCAGTTCAGGGTCAAGAAAGACAAGTACAAATGAAAGATAAACAGCCACCAGCAAACACCTGTTAACGCAGCATTCAAAGGAGATGGGGGGGGGATTATTTGGCTGCCTAGCAACAGCAAATAGGTGCCTCAGGTTGTCAACAAATCTTTATAACAAATAAGAATAGAAACTGCGATTATTCTTTTTTACAATGTGATAAGAAAGAGCAGACAGAACAAGGTTCTTTATTATACCCTACAGCCTATTGTAGAAGCGTGAGTGGGGGGAGCAGACATGGTCTTCATGCTCTACCCTGGTCTTTTCTTTAAAAACAGGTCCTCAACCACATCCACGATTTAAGTGGCGCTTTGTACCTCTGCACAGGCAGCGCCAACCGGCGCCGGAGAAAACGGAGCTTCTCCTGGCGACTTAATGCAAACGCGCCCTGGGAACAGCGCCGCTCGACCCGCTGCATCACCGTACCCTTCGGATCGATGTGTCGGGACCAGGAGAAAACAAAACGCCCACTTTTTAGCGAGCCCCCCCCCCCCTTTCGAATGCACTGAGCTCAGCTGCCCGTTTCCATTCTACCACTTGTGCTTAGACATAGTAATTAATTCCTGAGCGTTCACAAAATTAGTCTTTGATGCTCGTTTGTGATAATAGGAGCGCAAATGAGCAGTGCCATTTCAGAAGCCAAACGCAGCAACATAAAAACAACTTACAAAGTTAAAACTGGAAAAGATTAAATTGATTTTTACACCTCTGGTTTTTTAGGAGTGCAAAGAATTTAAGCAGAACTATTAATAGACAGACTGAATATTAAAGCCTCCTCCAGACATCTCAATCCGCAGACCTCCTACACCAATCAAGAGTAATTGAAACCAGTGGTGTAGCCAATTAAAATTGCAAGATTGCATCAGATGTTCCAGACCAAGCTGAATCTACCTGTAGGGAAGGCTGAGAAAGGTGTCTAAAACAATGCCTGTTTCTGTATCTGAGCAGACATTTGTGAAAAAGGGGAGAAGCGGCACAAACAGAACTAGGAGCAGCAGGAGAAAGACCGAGATCACACACCATTGCTTTTGAAAAAGGATATTGTACTTCCTGAATATGGAGAGATGTCAGACATGTCCTGAAGGTCCCCGCACTCAGATTTAATGAGCGACAAGGACAGACCCTCAGTGGTACTGGCTGGATGCGACGGCGAGAGGGAACGATGGTGGTGCAGGTGACCGGAAGTCATCTTGGTCCGCAGGCTGGTGGTTTCCCTGGACAGGTCCAGGGACTCCGGAGAGGACCTGTCCTTGCCGGGGTAGCCAGTCGACGGAGTGCCTAAAGGGCTCTGGAAAGGGTAACCCATGAGAGGAAGTGGAAAGGGGTGCCGGAAAGATGGAGAGGTGAAGCCCATGCTAGCAGCACTCAGCGGGGATGGATGCAGGGATGGGTGGTGGTGGGTGCCATGAGGGCCCACTGAGGAGGACTGGTGGTCTGAGGAGTTTTTCCGGACCACCAGAGGCAAGGCTTCCGTCTGGTCGTTGGAGCTGGAGACCTGGAGGCTGGCGAAGGAGTCCAGGGGGTTGGGAATGATGACATCACTGAAGCACTGAAGCCTCTGATTGGCTGTATGGAAGTTGGGGTTCTCTCCATTCACCGCGAAGCGGTCCTGAGGCAACTGGAGGGGTGGAAAGACCTGAGGAACTGGGCGTGTGGGCTTGGAGAAGACCTTCACGACAGTGTCCACCACCTGGGACATGGCCGTGTTTAGCTCCTGTTTGAGGGTTTCGGCCAGCTGTTTCCCTTCGGCGTGCATGGAGGGCGGCCCCTGGCCCTTCGCCCGCGTCCCGTCGCGCTTCTGCTTGTCGCCCTCGCCTAACAAGGCCTGCTCCTGCAGTAGGGCCCGGGCGCGGTCTAGAAAGTGCCCGGGGTCCAGGTCAGAAATCTCGTTGTCGGAGCGGTCAGCCGTCATGTCCTGCCCATGGCGCTCGGCGCTGTCGGAGCGCAGGCTGTCCTCCGAGAGGTTCCCATCCTCGTCGTTCTCCGAGTCGGTGCTGTCGTAGATCTGGTAGAACTTCTCCTGCAGCTGCCGCAGCTGCTTCTGCATGTCCTCCAGCTGCAGCTTCAGCTGGCGGCGCTCCTCGTGCTTCTGCTCCTTGCGCGCCGACACCAGCTGCCGGAAGCTCTGCTGCTGCTGGGGCAGCTTCTGCTTGCGCTTGTTCTCGCGGTAGCTCTCGCGCGGACTTCCGGGCTGCTGCGGCGGCCCCTCCCGCTCATGCTCACCGGTGCGCACAGCCACGCTGGGCGAGTGGCTCATGCCGCGGATGATGTTCTCCACTCGGGCGCGCTTGGCCCTCAGGTGCTCGTCGCTGAGCCGCTCCACGTCCAGCTGGCTGGCGGCTGGCCGGCCGAAGGGCGAGAGGCACTCCTGGGAAGAGTTACTGCAGGCGTCCTCCTGGTGGATCTCCGAGCCCGTGCCGGAAAGCCCGCCTCCTTGGAAGCTGGACTCGCTGCCGCCGTTCTTCATCATGTTGTTCTTCAGGAGCTGGGAGATGATGGTGGCACCGGGGAAGGGCATCATGGCATCCTCGTATGAGTTTGCCCTCTTCAGCAGCTTGCGGAGCACGTTGGACTTCTCTCCGTCCGCGTGCTGCACCACCGAACACTCGACGTCCTGCTCGGAGCTGTGGGGATTCATGGCACTGAACACGGCTGCTTTCGCTCGAGTGAAATCCGCAGACGCTGTCCCTACAGTCCTTTTCACGCCAATGTCAACTCTTCGTCTCTTGGCTTGTCTGCTTAAGAGGGCTACGCTGTCATGGTCAGGCATCACTGGGCTGCTATTGCTCCATCCTCAAAAGCCTGTCAGCTGGGCACAGCTCGACAATCCTGGGACCCTGTCCAACAGAGCGAGAGCACAATGAATCGTTTTCTTTACATTTCTCCAAGTTTCCTGACCTCAATCCTGAATAAAACAAAATGCACCCAACGCCACTCGGATTTGCCGCACACTACAATCACAGCAATGAATACGCTCCCTAAAATAAAAGTTTTTGAGAAATAATAATGATTTAAGATGAAGCAAGCAAAATAAATGCCTGTACAGCACCAGAAAGTAAAATTCTGCTGTTCAAATGTCCAGAATGATACCTGTTAGTCACGGAATACAGTATATAATCTCTCCAACAAGAGCATGTGACTAAGTGTGCCATACTCAGAGGGAAAACGAACAAAACACATCATATTCAGCCAACTGGTCTCAGTATTAGACACTAATTGCAACATCAACTAGGTTTATTTTATGATTAGAAATCTGGCAAAACACTGGTGGGTTTCAAATCCTAATCATAAGAAATGTTCCATACAAGCGTCAGTCATATGTCAGGACAACTTTTATACGGTCCCTAATAATTATGTACATTGTTGGTTGGTGGGTAACTGCTCAGCATCATAACGAACAATCTACACTGTGCAGTGATGTAACAGCTATCTATGCTACTTACACAGCTAAACTGGCCTTCAGAAAATTTCCTGCAGGATCCACCAAAAAAAAAAAACAAAAAAAAAAGATTCAAAATTTACGAATTACCCTCAGAATGTTAAAGACATCTGTCAAGATTTCTACATTTCTAAGTCTTTTTTCAAAAAATTAAACTCCCCCAAAAAGCAGATAACAGATAAACAGTTGCCACCCACTTGAAATCTTCACAGCAAAGTTCATTTTGTAAAGCGGTCGATAGGAACAGCACTCTCCTATATGTGGGACTTGTAGTGTTCCAGTTAAGTAAAGCCATTCATTATGGGAAGAACACAACCAATTAAAGTGCAGTGTGTTTCTGTTAAGCTGGAATAAACAAGGATGATTTTTAAAAAGTTGGAATAACGGATAAAAAGATATATATATATACATACACACATACATATACACACACACAAACACACACATATATATGCAAAGAAATAGGCAGAGTTTAATAAATGAGTTATTAGAGCTAAAAAATAACATTAAAGGCAACGAGTAGGTTAGCAGATAAAGACAGCTGTGTAATTTTAAGGCTGGGGGATACAGTCCCAAGAGGGATCGGCTGTTGTACCTTTAAACAAGATAGACTGCTAAACCCATGCTGAAGTAAAACACCCAGCTCTCCAACAGGATGAAGCTGTCAGTTGCTTTGCATTGTCTCAACTAAGAGGAGCAATGCAATGTTTTGGTTTTAACTCAGATTAAACTGAAAAGGTCAAACGGTGAACTAAACTGAAATATTATATTTTTAAATCCTTAAGTCTGCTGTTTTATTTCCCCACAATTCCTGATATAGGCCTAGCTGTAGAATTAAGGAACATAAACTTATACCATAAACACACATAGTCCGTGTGTTGTTAAACGAAGCACGGAGAACTGAAAACAGCTGTTATTATGGACGGACTTATTCATTTAAACTGCAGCAATCGTCGAGGAGAGAAAGAGGTTAAATTACTTGTTTTCTGTGAGAGAAAGTCTGACATATCATCGGAACCATAGAAGGGGGCGGGGAGAAAGCGCCTTCGCCAAAACTGCCAGTGTAATTATTAATGCCGTGCTGGTAGCGGTCACCGCGGAGCATAACTACTAATCTAATGAAACCGCAGGTGAAAGCGCAGGTCCATCCTTCAGACACCAACTGGGAGGCGAGCGACTCATTAACGCCATGTCGCTCCCAGAGAGACTGTGCTTTCTTCAGGGAAGCGAAGTCTGCAATCCGACCCCACGCAAACTTTGTGCTGCTTGATTTTAATGCTGGACGAATCCTATGGACTAATATTTAACGTGAAATTTATATAACAAAATGTTCTATGTTTTATTAGTAAGTATTTATTATTTTACTCCATTCCGTTTCTGAAGCTCAGAAGCAGAATAAAAAGAAAAAAACGAAAACCTTAAAACAGTGTACCGCTTTATTCTAACACAGTAAACCGGCCTCAACTGCTGAAACACACAACGATTCAGCTCACAATAGACCTCAGTTAGACAAACACATAGTTTAGCGCCTAGAGGTGTATATTGTGCAAAGTCGTTATTACTGGAAATAAAGCAACTCGCACCTGTCTTTTCACACAATGCACCTGTCTCATATTGCTCATGCGCAGTATTTCATCCGGACTTCAATAAAAATTCAATAAAACGAGAAACCGCTCCCCACTATCCCAGGTCCTACATGTGATCCGTCTCTTCAGAATCACAAACCCGAATGCAAAATGATGCCCATTTTATCATACTACCGGAAAAAAGTGGGAAACGAAGCTGATACTCAATAACATAAACCAGTGTGTATGGAACAAAGATAGGAACTCGTCCAAAAAGTGCTGACAAAGAAAAAAAACATAGGAACAGTTAATTTATACATTCATGCATATGTATGTTTAGCAACTTTGTTCTGGAGTAAAGCCACAGATTGTACAGCTGAGCAGTTTAAAGTAAACATACATTAACCGGGGCTTTGTGTCACCGGTCCCGTTATACTTTAATTGTTTCTGATATTCAAGTTTAAACGCGTTTCTTGTATTCTATTATTATCCACACTGACTCTTTCATGATGATTAAATGGTATCGCAGACATGAAAAGAGAGAAATCACCAACTGCCAGAAGGTCGTGTGTTGGCCGGCTTTCAGCGCTAAAATGCAAATAACTTTTTTTAAAGAGATATTACTTTTGGTGCAATATTATGATCCGCGTGGATAAGGGAAGGTTGTCGCTTAGAGGGACGAGAACGTCGGACGCCTCACTGCAAAACCAACATAAACGGAGACACCTCTAAACAGTTCAAAATTGACAAAATTAATTTAATATACCAATAGTGATGAAAAAGAAAAACCTGCTTAGTAAAGCCGACAGAATATTATAAACGCATAAGACCAAGCATTTACACCACAATTTACCGACTTAAAATAGTCTGAACAAATGTAAATAAACATATTTTCCACTAAACAGGAATCAGCTCGATTAAAGTCACGGGACGAATAATCAGCAATATCGCACCGCGCTACTTACTTTTTAAAGTTCCCAAATTAGCACTATTCTCACGATGAAAAAAGACAAACCGAAACACGTCATCATAACATGTTATTAAAACCATCTAAGATATAACACATATTGCAGTGTCGTACAGCTCAGTCGATCAGGTCAGACATCTACCGGTACATTTTCCAAGTTTCTTTTTTTTTTTTTGTTTTTTTCTCCTCCGCGCGCCCGATCCAAGCAAATAAGGGAGCTACCTAAAGGACAAGGTTACTTACAAATGAGAGGAAAATCGAGCTTCTTCGCTGATGAAAGAGAAAGGACGCGGAGGGCTGCTCGCCTGGTGATGAATATTGCGATTTCTCTTAGCGAGGGAGCGACGCTCGCTGAGCGTGAGAGAGGAGAGAGGCTCTTTTGCGCCGCTCTCCTTTCTGGACTGAAAGTGTATTTCTCTTGGAGACGAGCAGGGCAGAGCTGCGGCTGAGGCGCTCTCCCACCAACAAGATTCACTTTAAGACGCCGCTGAAGGAAACAGGAAGACGGCGCGTCATAATCATTGTGATGTAACATTTTCACCTACCAATAAGAATTGTCCGGCGGATATAGAGGAATACAAAACACTGAAGTTGGCCGAATAATAAGGTTTGGGTGATCATTACGTTCTAAAAGGCGACATTGTACCTTTACTGAAAACGAGCAAGTGAAACTGGGAGACGTGTGAGGGGACGTGTGTTTTTTTTCTTCATGCTCTAACAATAGATGCGCGTTTGCATACAGCAGTAAATGCATATTTTAAACTGGTTTTAAATACACTAGAGTTCATTTATAGCGACAATTACAGTAACAGTTTACAATTGATTTAATGATCCCCGGAGACATCACTATTGTCAAGTAAAGTACTTTCTAGCCTTTTAAACTGCCGTACAAGGTGGGTATTTTCTAGCAATTTGTAATTATGTTTCTGAAGTGTCACACAATCCAGGATTCAAATAAAACTTAATGTTATAAGCATCTTCAGTGAGGCTTCGATAAAACTGGAGCTTTTATGTTTTATTTCAATTATTTGTCGTACTACATGCCTATATTGTCTATGGGGATTTCATTCGTTAAAAAAAATCGGAATCGACGTTATTTTACCCAGCGATAAATATAAATATATAAATTCTGCCGTCGTAAATGACACCCGAGTCGCCGACAAAGGTCGTCGTACAATGGGCAGCGTGCATTCCTTCAAGAAGTTTGGAACATGCCATAGTGAAAAACAAAGTAAATAAAACTTTACATCTTATACCATGCAGCAACATTTTAACCATCAATTTTTGTCACCGTTGCCTAAATATATAATTTTCACGTTTACTTCGTCTGATATTGCTGTTTTTGTTGTGCCACAAAGCAGCAACAAAAACGCTTGTCAGCAGAGTGCACAATTATCCGACCGGTGGGAGATCGTTAAGGAAATATCAACACCTAAAATTTCGTTTATTCTAGCCGTCACAGAACGGTCTCCAGTTTGGGGCAGTTGCCTGATGTGTAGACTAAGTCGCCTCTTGTTTAACTGAACCGACAGAAATAACACATTTATTTCGGTTTTTAAGTCAAACTACTTTATAGTTAGAATGAAATATGGCGTTTTTATTCCCTCACGAGGTGTTTTCGGTATTAGGTTATACAATGCTAGGATTGGTTATTTAAAAAAAAAATAATATGAAAAGGTGTAGTTTACGAGATTTGGGAAAAGAATAGAAACAATTGGATTGCATTAATGATATACGAATTATTATTACAAGTGTCCTGTTTTACAGCGGGTGTTTTGCTGTATAGGATTTATTGCCGCACGACCGGTTCTGAAATTGCGTCTCAGCATTCCTTTACGTACAGATAATGTCAACTTCCATACATTTACACTTTGATCTCCACAGATAGTCTTCTTTTGCCGTTTTCATTTGAAACCGACAGGTGACTGTAAATAGACACTGTCAATGTAGCATTAGCCCTGGTTTTGTAACCGGAGCAAGGTAAATTTATCCAGTGACAATTAGGGTGATATAGTAATCTTTTGATGGACACCAATTTAATGTTAATTTTGTCTAAACTGTACTGAACCGTTAATTAGATGAGCACGTCTTTTACTAGCCTCTGTTAAACGCGTTTAACTAAAACTATCACGAGAAACATCGAACTACTGTTTTAAACAGTGGGTTATAATAAATGTTTTGATTTTATTTTGATCCGCATCATTTAAAACAAATTATAAAGTCAGGAATAATACAAGCAATTACGGGAAAGTTATGGATGGTTACTCTAATCATTATATGTTAACTCCATCATTAACAGTGATACTTTCCTCATTGGAATTGGAATAACATTGAATAAGTGCCGTGTAATAACTCCGTTATTAAGTGCTCACTTTTTCGTGTCATGTTGATTGGTAGAAAGTAGGCCACTAGGTCTTCATGAAAAGGTAAAAATAAATATTAATATATCTGCTCACAGTTGGTTTAAAAAGCTTTTAAACCCGTACTTTTAATAGGTACAGAATGAATCAGAAAATGAGAATATATAAATAATAAAGTCGGTTAAAGAATGCGACGGGGACTGTAATATATTCATGTCATTTAATAAATTGCCATAATTACCACCAATATTTAAAAACAAACGCAATTTAATCTAGCATTGACTGTAGTCGTTTTTTTTCTTTCTTTAAAATACATTTATCGGGTTTAAACTTATGGTTCACTTTAACTAACTAACAAAAAACAGACACACCGGAGGATTTTAATATTCTCGACGATTTGTTAGGGCAAAAGGTCTGTTGAAATTCGATGTTAGCTTTTTTAAAATGAATAATAATAATATCCAGAATTGTTAACAGCTTAAAGGGATAAAGACTCACTCAGAAACGCCTCTGTTATTTGAGATGAAGCAATGAGCATCTCAAGTCAATAAGGCGTTTGAGTCATGTGGCATCTCATATCCACGTTATATTCATCAAATAAGATGTTCACGTAATAATGACAACATCTGCATTTTCTTTCATCAAGTCATATTTATTGCTTCTTATTTGAAATGTTTCCAACACTGAGGTTAATAACTCCAGAGCAAAGTTGCGCCGAAGTCCGAACATCATTCTGCGCGGAGAGGAGTTTGCGGCCGCTCTTTATAGGGGTGCCATTTTCTGGCAGGAATGAAATTCTCATTGCCCGTTAATTAGAGTGCATGCCAAAATACCGCAAAAAATGATTTCGCTTTGTTTCCTTCGTTGTTTTTGAAAAATGAGGCAGTATTCAATATGACCTGTCTCAGAACTGCTCTCAACGAGTTCCGAGACTTTTCCCGCCTCGTAATTCCGCTATGAAAACTGCCTTAATGATAATGCGTTTAATACCCTTAATGAGAAGCAGTTGATTATTTTTTTTTCAGCTCACAGCAGCCAGAGCCAAAAGGGAACTGCAAACCGTTTTTAGCCTGTTTCCATGGCGCAAGCAAGTGTTTTTAAGGGCGTGTAAAATAGCTTCGAAATCAGAACTTAGGTGTCAGGCATTTATTTTCCAGAACAACTCGCCTTGTGCCAATAGTTAATTCTGCATCATCTCCCAACGGTGTTATTGGTCCGTACGCTAAATGGAAAAAACACATTTCAGCATTAAAGGAATATTGTTTAGAAAAGGAAGACGCTGCTGAGGTGTAGAGGAAGCCTGTTTAATAACTCTGTCATCATTTTTATTGGAGAAGGCTGCTTATGTTTCAGCTGATTCTGCCTTAATTATTGCCAACACTTTTTTTTTTTTAAATTGGTCAAGTATGCGAACTATATTTTGATTCTGGATGTTGAAAACAATTAATATTTAACAAGATTTAGGCTTCGGTAGGATTCATACATGACTTAAATTGTCCAAAAATAAAAAAAAAACTAAATTGGGCCTAGACTGTGTGTCCTTATGTCATTCGTATGACCCTTGATATATTAAAAGAATTATAGCTGTAGAAAAAAAATTGTAGATTACATCATAACTAATGCTTGTTACTGATTTTTGTTAATTTGGGGGCTGTAAGATGTTTTTCTGTAGTATCTTGCACTGTGCAGTAAATCAGGAATGTGATTTTGGGCCTCTTGATGTTCTCTGCTATGTCTCAGCACTACACAGAGAATGGCTTTCACAAACGGCTCATTAAGCACGTAATGCTTGTTCTGATACCCTTGCTACTTGTCCCGCAAACTTAATACCGCATGTTATGACACGTGTCTGTGCAAACGCAGAATCTGAGCCAGGTGGGACCAGCAAAGAAATGCCTTTGGGCCTCATGTTTCAAGTTATCTCCAAACTGAGAAATTGCATTTTTTTCTTTATAAAAGATAGTGATTCAAAATTGGCTGGCAATTATATATATATATATATATATATATATATATATAACTTAATAAATTCTAAGCTGCACGGGTGACATAAAATCTGCCTTACAGAAAGTCTGTTCAGGAAGTCTACACTGCTAGTTAAGCAGCTTACACCTGCACGAGATAAACCCAGAAATAAACTATAGTGCAGTATAGAAAACATACTATATATATAACATTAGTTAGTATTGGTACTGCCGAACTTTGGTCTCTGGAATAGAAGACGCTAACTTCTCCCATTAGCAGCCTTTAAACTAAATACAAGTGTCATTTGTGTTTTATGTCTTTTTAGTTTTTGTTACAGCTAATCATCATTTATTTTTAACTATGAGTACATGTATAACAACGTAACCGTTATATTTAGTGTGTTGTATAAAAATAGATTTATTTTCACTTTTTTATTACATATTGACTTGACATTTTTAAAAAAAATCTGTTATACTGATATCACAGTGTAATATGCAAATAAATACTTACTATTGTAAGTTAGAGGTTTCTGAATGCAGACTTGCAGCTGGTCATTGTTTCATGTTAGTGAGAAGGTCTAAATTCAGTCCTTGAGTAATATTGTTCCTCAAATGAAGAGGGAACCTCAAAGCTTGTCCGAGATAGAGTCGCACAGTTAAAGCTTGCTTTGCACTTAAAACGTGCATTTGCACTGATGGCCAGAGTCGATGGCCCAAGAACATTAGCAATTTAAATGCGCAATAAACAAACAAAGAGAATAAAGAAATAAGTGAATCGACCAGGCATGTCAGTTCAGTGGATTACAGTCATTCTGAGAACTCAGGTCGACAAAAGCTTGCAGTCATGACCGCAACACCTTGAAAGAATAAATCAGAGGGAGCACTGGGAAATGTCTGTCCAGGGTCCTTACACTATACCTTTCCTTTGTCAGGTGAAAATTAACCTCGGCCTTTAAATGGATTACAGAAAACTGATCCTCAGACATGCAATCACAGATATATTGCTGAGGACGCCCACGTTTCATGCCGAAATGGACTTAACCCATGCACTCGATTCACAGCCATGCGTATCTAAGGAAATATCAAAAACTTTCTGTTTCAATATGGCTCACAAAGTTTTTCTGGAATTATTATTTTAATCACTGTTATTATTTAAAGCCCGTGATCAGAAAGTATCACATATTTTGAGTCTTACCATCGAGCACCTCAACCAGACTGGAAAAGACATGCGTGTGCAGTATTCAAGGTTTATGTGACTTTCCTTCGTAAGACGTTAGGTAAACAACTAACTAATAAACATAATGATCTTCATGAAGATGTAACCCAGAGGATACTGCTGTTTGTAATATGTACAGTATGTACAGTATTATTTTGTATATGACACGCTGAGCGGCTCAAACAAGATGAAACATTGTACTGAAGGTCTATGCATATATTTCTTCAAAAAATATGACATAACTTTCAGTGAAAATATTAATCTGTGGTAAAGCATCAGCAAGTTGCAAGTTAAGCCAATGAATTTCCCAGAACAAATAATTTCTCTAGAGAATATTGCATGTGATGTTAGGGTGTTACGTTTATCATTTTACTAACATCATGTTTAATTACATGAAGTGGTGAAGATCTGCTTTATATCTGTTTAGACAATCTATATGCACTGCATTAACCAGGGAAAGGACAAGGGTCAGGGTTCAAAGTTCAAGTTTATTGTCATGTGTACTTTATAAGGAATGATCACTCGCATGCCTGCAGCAGACTGAGGCAATACAATACAACCAGTGTTTTATATGCCACAAATAGTGCAAATATGAATCATTAATAAAGGCATAATTTCTCCCCTGACATAATTTCTTGTACTTCAATGCTAGATTACTTGCCGCTTTGATATACTGGGCTCCTGTTTGTCGCTAATCTTGTCACCTGCCAAAGCAACCACTCTCGCTGCCTCTGTCACTCATAACTGCACAATCAGTGATAAACACATTTTTTTTTGTGTTTTGTGGCTAAAAAGATAATTTTATCTGAATTAAAATAACAAACAGACACACTTGGCCCAGTCAATAACCGTCCTTAGGATAAGGATGAATGACCACAGTAACAAAAGAGCCCCCCCTTTCCCTTCGCAGTGACAGGTCTGCCCCGCAGGTCAGGGCTGGAGCGGGCTGGCCCAGACGAACGGCCCGGCCTGGCTGCCTGCCCTCCGCCGTCAGGCCTGATGCAGCCCTCTGGGCTACTGGATAAATAGACGTCTGCAAACGGTCGGCACTGAACTGAAACAATTTCCCGGCACCCATCCCTATCAGACGGCGGCCCAACTTTTCCACAGAGCTCAGACTCCCGCCGTGTGGTTATCGCCGTGCCTCACACAGTGAAAAACAAAACGAAAAAAAAAAACAAACATACAAGGAAGATATAGGAAAAACACGACACCCCCCCCACCCCCGCCATCCTGCAGATGTCTTCACAGAATGTCCTACATGGTGCCCTCAGCTCTAGCTTGGAGAGCATCAGAGTGTCAGCCTGTTATTGTCGAATATTCAGAGAGTAGGGGTTGAACACGGCCATTTGTCTGCTGCTGCTATTCATCGTTAACCCTTTGTCTATGAAGTACCGAGTGCCTACCCAGTACCAGTACTATCAAGTACCGAGTGCCTAAGAAGTGCCAGTACTATCAAGTACCGAGTGCCTATCAAGTGCCAGTACTATCAAGTACCGAGTGCCTATCAAGTACCAGTACTTTCAAATACAGAGTGCCTACATAGTACCAATACTATCAAGTAGCTAGTGCCTATCAAGTACCAGTACCATCAAATACCAAGTGCCTATCAAGTACCGCGTGGGAAAGGGTGCCATCGAAATGTTCATTCTGCTTTCCATGTCCATCCTGACGTTGCCACCTTCCTCTTCCTCAAGCGGCACACTGGTACAACTCTGACATTACTTGACGATATATTAAATCACATAATCATAAAAAAAAACCCACAATGTTACCAGTCAGCCATCATCGATCCATAATTATCATGTCATCATGCGTTTTTTTCTGCCATCATATTTATCATACTAATGTGATTTCACCATTTTTTCCCCTGCTATATTTTAGAGAGAAGTGGGAAACTCCTGTCAGTCAGTGACGTGATGACTGTCGTCATTATGACCCCTCTACGTAAATCTTTGTTCAATTTAAGCTCAAAGCACAACATAAACAAAAACGAACCAATATGATGTTCTTATTCATAGCTTTCGGAATTATAAATGTGCAGTAATTTACCTGATATGCAATTTTAAGTTCCCGTTTCAGCTTTTAAACTTTACTTCCCACCAAAGATATACAGGACATCATTCCTTTATAACAAGTTAGCATTAGAACCTTTAGGGCGATATTTGCTCCTGCAGGTCAGGATATTGCACCTGTGACTGGGAAGTAGCTAGTTCTAATCTCATTGTCTGTAGAATGATTTCAGTACTGGGCCCGAAAACAAGGCCATCAAACCCCAGTTACACCAAGGACTGTCTCACCTTGCCTTCTCAGTTGTACATCTGCCAAATAAACTAAATCTTTGGCAGTTATCTTTAAACATATCTGCTGGGACAGTGACCCTTTGGTCCTAAAAGTTGGTACTAATCTCTGTCTTTAATGAAATCAGCACAATCTTACATTCTTGTTTTTCCCCCCAGATGTATCACTTAGTGTGTAAGCTCTGACGTGCATTCGACACATATATTATATGACGTGCACCATATGCACAAAGCCACCCAAAGGCCATTGGGTGACCTTGCTGGCTCGCCGAGTGCCAGAGTGTGGATTGGCAAGGGGCTGACCTCATCGTACACAAACATTCAAAGAGGCAAGCGAGCAAGGCCCAGAAATGATTTGTTACACAAACAAAACCAACACGGACAAGGTCTGCGCGAGTATTAAAAGCCAGCTTCAATCGAAGAGGAGAGCCAATCAACTGAGCTAACAGGCTAGGTGATGCAACAAACAAACAAGTAAAAAAAGCCTCATTATGCCCATCCTGGCCAATCACACACTTGTCATACTGTGGCCTTCTACAAGGGCATCTTACATCACTACTGCTCTGCTGCCAATCTTTAACAAAATTAGGAATCATGAATTTTTAATTTGGGTGGAAAATCACATTTACAACGAAACAAGTTTTCCATTAAAAATGAAAATAGCAAAAATTAGAACATTATACCATTATACTGCATAACCTAGTGTGTGTGTATGTGTGTGTGTGTGTATATATATATATATATATAGTTGTCAGTTTTATTTGAAAAATAATAATAATATATACCAGGATTGCCTGTATTTTGTTCCATATCAACTCCAGGTAACATTCGTTGTACTTCTTTGGCGGATTTTTTTTTAAATATAATTTATTATGCATTAGATTCTTTTCCTCAAATTTAGTGGGACATGTGGAAACACTGGTGGGGCGGTGGGGGTGGGGGTTACTTTCTGTTACATTTTCATTATCACCATTTTAGGCCTGAGCACTTACCTCAAGATCATTCACTAATAAAATTAAGCATTTGATGTCCTGCGGATTAATATGAATTAATATGAATTAACATGAGCAGAGTAAATACAAATGGCAGGCTGTGCGTAAGTGTCGGTTAATGTCCTTGCTGTATAAACACTGTGAGGTCCTTGAAAGGGCTGCAGTCTAGACCACAGAGGCCCGGAATTACATGCAAGCCTGCGTTCTCAGAACAACGCTAGAGAGAGCCCAGGCCAGGCCCCCGCAGGTCCCTCACCGCGCACTGCTCACCAGGGCAGCCATACTGTGACCTAAAGGTCACCAGCCTGCCTCGCTGGACGTGACCTGGGAGGACGGTGCCTGCAGGTCAGGGTGGTAACGGGTGCTATTTAAGTATTATTAGTGACCCAGACCTATCTTTGAGGTCCTCTGGGTTAAAAAGGTGCCCTCGAAGCGAGGTCCGAGCTCGTAAACACTCAGGGGCCAAAGTTCCCGTCATGACGGGTGGAGTTGGAGGAGTGTGTCCGGCCTGCTTGTGCCCGGCCACGCTGTAAATCAGTCTTTAGGCACTTAACGGGGCACGCGGCCGCGGCCCCCCAGTGGGGCGGCTGGGCACATCGGGCTGTCGCCCTTTCGAGCCGATGACGCGCGGCTAGCGGCAGGGGTCTGCCTCATGGACCCCCCTTTTCCACCCCCACCCAGCTGCACACTGCGGGGGCAGCTATATTTAGAGGTTTTTCCCTCCGTTCACATTAAACGTGCGTCGACCCATCAGATGCAGCTGAAGAGAGAGAGAGAGAAAGAGAGAGAGAGAGAAGTGAAACAATAGAGATAAGGTCTAATTTGTTTTCCTTCTTGTGAACGCTGGCGGTTGTGTTTCTTTGAGAGGGAAACCCCCCACCCAAAGGGGCTGCGATCTGTTCGCTTAATGCACGGCAATAAAAATCACAAGGAGCGGTCAAGATACCTTAGGAAAATAAACCGCGGACTGTGAAATGCTGGCGTGGTCCGTTGTGATTTAAATTTCCTTATGGAAAACGCATCATAATCAAAACTTTTACAACCTGCCTGAAACGGGAGGAAAGGACGTCTAAATTACTAAATGTGTTAATGCCTGCATCAACAAAGAGCCTCTCTGGGTACCTCATATTTCCAAATACGGTAACTTTTCACTTCTGCTAAGCACACTTACTTCACTTTCCCATTTTCCTGTGTACCTGGTTCTTTTGATGCAGGGTGACTTACAGTTTGGATACATTTATATACAATAGTGTAGGAGAGTGTTTGATATTGGGGGTGAGACAGCTTAATAATTTAAATGCAAATGTTTTTTGAGGGGGGACGAATAAGCCTAAAATATATATATTGGGGGTACACATCCCCCTCCCCTTAGGCTCCTACGCTCCTATTTATAGAGCTGCATAATTTCTCATGGGGTTTCGAGTAAGATGCCATGCTTAAGGTAACTACAGCAGGCCCATCTAGGTCATGAACCAGCAACCTTCTGGGTATCACTCTGTGTACTTAGACCATTACTGTGCTGTATAAAAACCTGGACATAACTTGTACATGAGACCTTTAGCTTGGGGTCAGTCCAGGTTTCTGCCCTTGAATTCCACTGCATCAAACATTTTCTCTGAAGCTCAGAGGTCTGCAATACCCACAACAGAACTCACCAGTCACTCTGCAACTCATGCTCACCCCCAACGGTTTGGCCCTGGCAGCTACACCTGTTGGAATAAAATCACATATAATTATATCTACACCTGTTGGAATAAAATCACATATAATTACATTACTCATCTGAGGCCCTGTTTGAAAACATCATCCGCAACTTCTGACAATAAGCCCGCAGTACTTATATGATCAGCATTCTGGCTGCACTAAATTCTCCATCTGCACATAAACAATTAAGATACCTTAGCGGTACCGTAGTGTCAGGCCATTATAAATGCCAAACTGATTCTGAATTTTTCAAACATGTAGCGGCTAATTTAAATCCTCTTCACTAGATGGTGAAAAACACATGCTGAAATCTGCAGAAACAATAAAACATAATTTTGCAAAAACAAATATACCATTAATTCCCACAGGTTTATCTAAAGATACTTGCAGATTCTCTACACATTTTGAAGTGGGAGTAAAAGATTAAAAAATATCTTTTTGTGTTTCTTGCTGGTGGTGGTGGAAATGAATGGTAATTTGTTAATGTGATGTTTTTTTCCACTCTGAATGGTGATTAATTTTGGGATAACGTGACATTTTTCCTGCCATTTGCCAGCACTGCCAGGCAGGTCCTTGGGCCTACACGTCACTGTCCTTTGTCTCTCCGCTCGACAATGCCTGGCACGCGTGAACTTTTCCCGGAGACTTTTTTAAAAAAAACGGGGCCGAGAGACTGCGAAGCTGCTTCCTCCATAAAGGGCTTTCAAAGACTTCCCTGAGGAAAAAAGAGTCTGGCGTTCGAGCCATAAATTAAGGCGAGCCTGCAACGGAGGGCACCATCCACCTTGTCCTCACGCCCACATTAAATGTAAAATAAACCATAACATCCCGTTCATCGTGTGGCCTAGGGGCCTTTCTGAGGCTCTGGCGGCCGGTTCCTGCCTCACTGATCGTGGGAGTGCGCCCGAAGAGGCCCAGGACGCGCCCAGACACCCAGACAGCACAGGCCTTTAAGGAAGGCCCTTTTTCCATTCCAATGACTTCCTGCCGAACCGCGTGACCTGGAGGGAAGCGAGCGACTAGCAGAATGATGCCAACACCCTTTTCCAGTCGTGTGCCTGGTTTGTCAGGTGCATTATGGCTACCTGGAGGCTTGTTTGGACGGCGCTGCGTCCCCAAGGGGCGAGCAACACGGAGCAAAATAATATTCCCTAATTATCACGTGACCTCCCCCCACCCATGTGCAGACGAGCACTGCTGAGTTTAAACAAAGGCATTTTACTTCGGTCACTTTATGGAATATGAACCATTTTTCCTGCCTCTTCTAAATTGCACACCAGAACTCTCCTGTTCTGATAACTGTTCCTAAAAACACTGAAGTCAGTAACATCACTGACATGAGACGGACAATTTATTAATAAATATAGTCATGAACAAATAAAACACTTAAGCAGGAATGGTCTGCATGAAACGCTGAGAGAAGAGAAACTTTATGTTATGTTTTCATACATAATTTTAACTCATGTTGTAATAGCAACCATCTTCTACCACCCAAACAATTTACAGTATATTAACATACCTTTTTAAACAATGTTTCGATCAGGCTATACACGCAATTTACAGTGACACTGACTGGGATCTGCATTGCCAGTCACACCCTTCAAGTTCATGTGACAGAAGTAACGCTAGTGAGAGGGGGAAAAAATCCCACACAATATGCTGCATTGTGAATATTGTTTAAAGTTTGGGAGCGCATAGACAGGACTGGGGAAGTGACGTAATTTCCCGAGGCACTGCATTGTGCACTTTGTGTCCTGACTCAGGTTTTCATTGCTGAGCTCTTTCCAGAGCCGCGTTGGAGCACCGAGACGGCCAATACAGGCGGACATGTAACGGGAAGGCATTGCATTTGCGATTAAACAACACATAGACTACTGTACAATCGGCTGCTCTCAGTGAAAACCCCAGTATGTTTCTTCTGTTAAGGTTTGTTTTGTATATAAATAAAATCAATTACAGCATGCCTGAAATGGGTCGATAGTAGGCCTATCATGTTTGCTGTGTCTTCATCTGGAACACTGAAAAAGTACAGCTTACATTAGCCGCCTTGGTTCATATCCAACTTTACGACGAGTTCGGCATTACATGTAGTAAAACATAATTACGAATAATATAGGAAAAATAATTAAGTTTTTCATTACATTAGCATCAAAATGACACTAAACCAAAGCGGGTACAGTTTATCCAAATCACCTCAACCCCCTCGTAATAAAAACATCAGCGGATCGCCGCTGGCGTTCTAAGCTCACGACGTCGATTATTCAATCACAAGAGAAAAGAACTTCGTTTATAAAGATGATAGTATTTAGGTCAATATTTGGCACTGTGCTGAAAACAACGGCGATCTGGCGTGGCCCTGGAAGAACCATCGCGCTTGAAGTGTCGCAAATTATGAACGGCAGAGAAACGCAGCGGCAGCGCGGCCGCGCCGGTCTCCGGAGCCGCTGGTCCGACACGTTTTAGCAAAACCGGGCGCCGCATCGGGCAACTTCGCCCGGATCGCCTGCTTCCCAGGGTTTTATGTGCATTAACTGCCCTTGCCAGTGCACCATTTTCTTTTCAAGAATTTCTGTTCCCCCGTGTGTTGGATGCTTTCCCTTTATTTTGGAGGTTGAAGAGCTCACTTGTGAAGCTGTGATCAAGCCCCAATCCCCTTGTGAAAATATCTCATAAAAAGGAAGGGAGGGAAAAAAAGGTTGTGCAGCATTAGCCCATCTGCTACAATTATCCCACTCCAAAAGACTTGGCATGAACCTTCCCTTTATGATACAATGGCAACAGCAGTGCCCGCTATCTTGACCCAGTTCAGCGGCTCGGTGCGTATGTAATCTTGCTGAATGCCTCTGCTTTAGATGACACATAAACTCGCAGAACTGCTACCGGCTGTCTAGAATATTATCCTTTAAAACCGGCAATGGGTGAATAAAATACTCCGACTCTAAAGGCAGGCAGGAGTAAAGCGGGCAGAGAGCACATAAGAAGTTAGAAAGGAGATTATGAGTAAATGGAGTGAATGAGTGACGGATAGCAAAACATCACCCGGCACTTCAGCTTCAACGAATCATAAATAATGGGGATGACACGTCGTTTATTCAGGATAATGAGCTGATCCAAAGTAGGGGTCTTGAACAGGAGATTAAAGATAAAAAAAAAAAGAAAGGATCATCTCAGGATGAATATCAATCACGAGTGTTAACCTTTTCATTCCACGTAACTTCACTTCTTACGGATCGCTGTGTAAGTACAGGGAGTCCGGAAGCTCAGCCGGCTTCACGTCGTGCATGAAACTTAACGCTGGCAAAAAGGCGCACTTACAGGGTTACGTCTTACATCGGGTTATGCTGCTGGCTGCTACTGCTTCTAATCACTGCGATGCAATAGCGTGCGAGTGCATTTCCGTGCATGTAAAGAGACTGAGGTACAGGATCACACACAGGGGTGTTTAACACAAGCACACTCCTGGGGGTTTGATTACAGATTTTATTTGCTCTAAAAACTATGGATCGACTCTCTCTTACCCAGGCTCACTTATATTTAGAGATATTTTGGCGTAGGATAGAGTTTTATACTGTGGGGAGAAAAGACTTATTAATTAAAATACAGAGATCTATTTGTGTGTCTGTTTGGGGGGCGTGAATGAATCCAAATTAAATATTGGGGGGGAGGAGGGGGTACACGTACCCCCGGTTCCTACGCCCCTGTGTGTTTATCAATGCATGTCTGACACGTTGACCAAGGGACATGAAGCTTTATAACAAGAAACTTTAGAAGATTATAGGTTAGATATAACGTCGTTACCTTAACACTTGGTGCACTTTTGAAAACGGGAACTCATTAATCAAATTTAAAGATAAAGCGAAAATGCTTTATTATTAATATAAAAATACATTTACCTTTGAAAGACAGGGAAATATGCCACATTGAAATGAACCTTTAACATAAATATAAATTAGACTAAAATTAATCTACTAAACATTTATTTTAAAATATCAAAAAGCGCACAAAATATGGTCTTGGTCCTTAGTGTAACGGTGCTAATTAATAGTGCAAAGAAAAACAACAGCTTTTTGCAAATAATGAAAAGATATGCTTAGAGTAATGTCGAAAATAATAAACGGAATGGCTCTGCTAATTTGTCAGTAATTCGGAGCGTCCATAGAATGTCTGACACCTCTTTATGTCTAGGCTAGAATAAAGAATGGCATCCACACGGTAAATTTGTTAATGAAACCTGCTGGGCAAAGGGATGGAACAGCAAAAACCGAGAAGGCAAGTCCGTTTTTATTAACCGTGCAACTTCCTTTCACACGGCATCGTTGCGGACAGGGTAGGAAATTGCTGTCGGCAGCCGCAGGGCAGCGATCGGGCGGCAAACCGCTGCTGACAACAGAGGGGCTGCAGAGGGAATGCAGTGCCCTCACTAAAACCCTTTCCCCCTGTCATCACCTCGCTTTCCACCGCCAGGTAGAGCCGGGGTGCGAGAGGTCGCCGCCTTTCGGTGGGGGGCTCAGTGCTCTGTCGCCCATCACGTCCGGCTCGCTGAACCAGCTGGCCGCAAATTGACGGGATGCGGCGGACAATTGGCACACGGGTCCTGTCCGTGTTCCCGGGGTGTCCTAATGGGATGTCACACTGTCACACCCGTACCGATCTACCCCGAGAGTTACGGCGATTCGCAGCTGTCTCTGCTCCGTGTCACGCACTCCGATACCCAAACGATTACACATCATCGCCCATGTCTCACTAAAAGTAGGATGAGAAACATGCGGACAGGTTATAGAATAATTACTGTCAAATAAAATATATGAAGCGGGGAATCAGTGATTTAGGATCTGGAAATGCTGCCAAAAACACTTAAATATATTAACTACATTTCTCAATAAATATTCACAGGCATAAATGAGTTTTAAGTAGTTTGAAATATTAGGAAAATCCCATTGCAAAGGAGCGAAACGCGAACTATAATAACGATGATTTAATGCATTTGAGCAGTTGCTTGTCGTAGTTTACCGGGATTTTGGAAATTACGAATATTTCTGTTTAAAAAGTATAATGGGTCAAGAGAGCATGATATCCGGTTTTAGTCGTATTGCGGTACTATCACCGATAGGGCGATTTATCTGGTTAAACATACTTCTTATTGTTATTATCGGGTATATTTGGCAGCATTATTCGTATTTTTGTAAAATGTAGGCTATATGTTCATGTGATCCACATATGCTCCTGATTTTATCTTGTGTGTTTCGTTTTAATTTGATGTAGTTTAAAGGTTAGTTAAGGCCCATAATTAGTTAAACGTCTAATCGTATAGGCTAGGCACCAAATCACTAAAAAACATAAGAGCAGGATAGATTTGCCGTTGCAAAAATCTCACTTATGACTTTTGTCTGGATGGACTGGGAAGGTCAGTGTGGCAAGGAGCATGGAAGCTGGCTCTGCACGAGGGACCTTCACGGTCAGTGGCTGGCAGCCCCAGTGCCCCCTTTGCATGGCAGGGTTACTACCCCCATCCTTCGCTCCCCCCCCCCCCAAATCCCTTAACGGTTCTGCAGATGAAAACATGGTTAAGTAATCAACATTGTGACCACTGACCCGGCAGGCTAGGGCTCCTGGATAGAAATGCATTTTTATACTTTAAGTGGGATACTTAACCTGAACTGGTTATGTAAATATTCATCTTATCAACGACTAAAGTGTCTAACCAATATGGCAGTTTTATAACTTTCGACAAAATAAATATATAATAACGAAGGTCCCATTCTTTATTTTTAGCTGTCAGCCATGACGGCGATGGGGTTTTGCGAGTTTGCAGTCCTTTCTTAATAATTTGGCTGCTCCTCTTACTCCTCAGCTGAGGAGGACCCTGTTGTAAAAGCCATTTCAGCATGATCGCCCAGGCTGAAGTGGTCTTACCGTGGTGTTGATGCACTAAAGCCCAGCGACGCTTAGCGTCCTGCTCCCGACACCGGCCTCGCTCGCCAACCTCGCTGACCTCTGACCTCTGACCGCCCGCCAATGGAGTGTCTGCCTACTGCGACGTCCCTTCGCTTCCCCAAGGCCAAAGCGTTACTTTTTACACAAAAGCAAATGGATTCTGCCCATAAGTGTCAATTAACTAAAATGCCTTTAAAGCTCTCTTTGGTCCTAGTAATGTATTTGAACTACTTATACCAGATGTCGCCTTTGTTTAAAACAGTTACTTTGTTTAGTGTGAGATTACATTATTGGAGTGGTTTAAAGTATCTTCTCCAGCCATTAGTCATGCCTAACTTATTAAAACAACACTTAATTGCTTGCTGTGTCCTTCTCATTTTTTTTTTTAAATTTTTCTGGTGGCAAATTTGTACATTTAATTTGTAGAGGTTTCTGAAGTCCTGAATTGGGCTGAATCGTTCAGGCCGTAATGGACTCTAGGGAAGGGGGGGGAGGGTGTTGCTGTATCTAAAGGCACTTGTCCAAAAAACTCTGCCAGAAATTAAACCTATTATGGTTGTCTATTTATTTACTTGAATAGTTTATTATTATAACCGCTGCAAATGATGCATGTGCAGAGCACTGAAATCGTGTTAGCAGAGCACAGACGTCTGAAGGTTATTACAGTGTACAAAGAATGTCGCACTTGGATTAATGCTCTAGGGCCCTGTATGAAAATGAAGGAACAATAATCTTTTCAGGGGAACAAAATGAAAGCAAAATGATAAATATTATTCTTTTTATTCTTAGTACAATTAGCAGTAGTAAAAGCCTCAAGAAATTACAAGTTGAATTTGATGAGATTTAAACTGCTTAAGTCTATCTTAAAAGCAGCATGAATTAATCCACTGTCTCGAGGGTGTGAGTTGCAAGATGGTGCTTGAGCATAACACTAAACATCACCTTAGGAGTCTGAAGTCAAACCTGCACCTTCCTAGAGTAACAGTGCGACACTTGCCACTCTCTGCCACATTCATGTGACGTCGCTGCTCCGTGCTGTAAAATGGGCTTGATTCGAGTGCAAGAAGTGTGTGAATTTGAGGCTGTTATACATTTAATTTCTTTATAGAAGCCTTTGGCTCTCAGGTCATTGAAATAAGTGTAAACTACAAATTATCCTGGAAGATAAGAAGGTCCTTGTCAGATAAATGCAATGCTTTCAAAGGATAATGTCAGGCTACAGGCTCCCTTCACAATGCTGCGCTGGATTAGTGGTTGGAAGAACCTGGGATGGATGCCCAACATTATCTGCTGTTTTTATACATATATGACTATCAATGTTACCTGTTGTTTTATGCATCTAGGACCCCCAACATTATTTAAGGCTACTTTTTTTTATACATATATGACAACCAGCAGTACCTGCTGTGCAGGACCACACAGCTTTGGCGTCATGAGTTTGACACACGTGGTTCCGTCTCTTTGCGACATAATGCCCGGAACATCGCGGCACGCATCAAGCGACGGCACATAAATAAGGCAAGTGTGCCGCTATAGCTGTCCTGCCGGGTCTGACGTCAGCCGAGCCATTAGCGCTTGGGTGGTGGGTACACCGGGAATTGTTTCCGGTGGCTACACGTATTATGCCGTTAGAGGCATCTTTACCGTACGGCTCATAGCGGCGTGAGCCGACAAGCAGCGAGAAAGGGGCGGCTCGCTCCCTCCTATCTTCCGGTGTTTGCATCTGGCTCAGAGTGCTGCTTTCCCGCCAAACTTATTAGGTGTTATGTTACGCTGCGGTGCCGATCGATCTCCGCTGAGCCCCTCTACACTTGTAATCTTTTGCTTATTTATACATCTGTGTATCGATTCATTTAACACATAAACTGTATATTTGTTACTTTAATCATAGTGTATGGTTTTTCAGAAAATAATCTGTATACAATCCCTGGGCTCAAGCTGACAGTTTAAATAAAACCACTCAAATCCACAGGACACGAGAAATTAATATAACTCAGATTAAGACTGCGAAAAGCCTTCTCTCTTTTTTTAAATAATTGTGCCAGCCTTCCAGTTGGACTATGACCCCCCTTCCCCCTGCCCCCGGAAAGGGAGACTTAAGACCAGCCGGTAGGATTTCCCCCCTTTTTAGGGTCTGCAATCGGGTTACAGCATTTTAACGGAAGGTCTGTGAGAAGCTCACTCGGAAATGGCAGATTGTTCATTATAATCCAGGCCATTTGGTCCTAGTGCATGCATTCACATTTTGCAATGGCATGGATTTCAATCTAAATATTCATAAAACCACAAGCAGCTCAGGATGAGAAGCAGCTAACTTGGACCTTGCAACAGACCTGATACCAATTGCTTTGCAATTAATAAAAATTGTAACTGCAATATTAAAAGCGTGCAATGTATAAGGCTGAAGCGTGCTTGATGTATAAGGCTGAAACAGTATTGTAATAAATAGCCTGTTTTAATATAATATATGAATTAAACACCGAATTACACACTCATATGTATCAGCACACACACACCTGCAAAGTATTTCCATGTGAATTATGTGTAGGGCCAGCTTTCAGTGTGATGAGGTAATTTCAGGCAATTCATACAAAAAATTTTGTGTAAACTTTTCGAGTATTCATGGTGAGATATTCCCTCTACCAGCTCTTGGATGTCCTTGGCATTGCCCCCCCCCCCCCCCCCCAGGACACCCAATGTGTTCATCACATGTGATTTTGTTTCCTTAAAAATAAATTTTAAATATGCAAATATTTCAGTATTCAGCAAAAAAATAGATAAACAAACATGGAGACTGACAAGACGACTCCGCTCCGGCTAATAATTTAACACCGTTCCCGGGGGTTCCGTCCTGGGGGTTCCGTCCTGGGGGTTCCGTTCCGGGGGCTCACACGTGCCTCGTCTCAGGAGTCTATTAAGCAGGTCGCGGGCACCCAGTGGCCCCTCTCTCCCAGCTTTAACTAATACTGGTGGTGGTGGGCGGGGGGGGCTGTTTGTGTCTGTGTGTTTGTGGGAGGGGGGGGGGTCTCTACCACAGGACATCTGTCACAGGGCACAACTTGTAAGCTTTTCCAGCCTGTGGCTGGCCCAGACATTTCCTGCATGGCTGACCAAGAACTATAAGACACAACAGAGACGTAGCTACATGGCTATTGGGCTTTTCCGCACGGGGTTCATGAGCAACACCCCCCCCCCCCCCTCCTAAAGCCCTCCCACCATTAAATGGCGGAAGAAGTACTGCGAGGGGAAAAGTGAAAGCGAAGGAGGCATGAAGTGCACGCATACTAGAGGTGGCAGCGGTAAGGAAGCTTTACACTGGTATCTCCAGGCACCTCACTGATATGTTTGACCTGTACAAACTTACATTTTCCACCCAGTTACACAGCTCCGGTTCAAGGTATGTGTCCTTCTCAAAAGGTATCCTGGCACTTCTGCTGGGGACTTTCAGCTATGAAGTGTCACTTGAGACTAAACAGCCTTCTGCCCCAAAAAGATGAAGAATCACTATTACTGCCCAGGTGCTACAATCCTTCGCTGTAGTTACATTCTTAGACCTTCTAATTAATGATAGATTAATGATAGATAAACAGCCATGATTTAGCAGATGCTTTTACTCAAAGTGACCTGCAATTGCAGCCAGTCACTGGGGCCAGTCTTGCCCAGTGGTGAAATCACTCTGCAACCTTTTACCCACTGGCACGTTAGGTGAGGTATTGTTCCTTGCAGCCCTGTCTGTACCGTCTGTCTGTGGTGTTCATGTGTTCGCCCCATGTTGTGTGGGCTTCCTCTCACGGTCCATCCAGGGTCGTACCCTGTACCTCTTAGCATAAAATCTAGGCTCACACTTGCCCTGTATGTGCTAAATGGTTGGAAGATGGATAAATGGCTGGATGGACTATCTCATCTCATAGACACAGAAGTAGTTTTAGCTAGTCAAAGTTGTGACTGATGTTTGTCCTCATCTGAACTGTCTAGATATTTAAGTAGCAAACCATCTTGTGTTGGGGCACAGGAGGAACCTGCCTGTGGGGTTTAACTGTCCCAATTGAAGACTTACAAAATAAGAATAGTAATGAGATATTCTACCAGGAGTAAAGACAGCACTTATTTGATGTTGATATGTTAGGATTTTGAGGAATTCCCTCTGTGCTATTAGTTATTTCATGTTTCAGTAATTTCCATAATCATCATTTTCAGCTGTCATGTTTTTCAAAGGTTGTTCAGATTTCTGTAAATTGGAAAAGACATGTGAGCACTCAATAGCGGTTCCACAGGGAGAAACTTAAACTACATCCAACTGGAGTGGACTTATTATTTTGTGTCTACTACTCTAGTATAATCTGGGATTATAGGTCATCAGTTTGGCCTTGAAAACGGAGAAGTTCTCTACCCAAATACATGAACGAGTTTTTCCTGATGGGGACTCTCAGTAACATTGATGATCAGTAAATCTACCTGTCAGACTCAGATAATGAAATATTTTGTCAGTTATGTGGTGCTGTGTTGCCCGTCTAGTTAAGAGTTGGCCAAGATTCTATTGGTTGTGGGATACTGTGCTGCCTATTCAGCCTCTCAGGGATCCGCACAGCTCTTGCCTCTCTCTGTGATCATTCGGGGTTGAGATTACAAAGAAAAAAAGGTGCAGACAAAAAGTTCTTCACTACCTGACCTACTTCTTAGACTCCTCTCTAAAATGTAAACAGAATCGAATTATTCATCTTAAGTAGCTGCGGATTCCATTATTCGGTACCCTCTGTAATTTGTCGCTAAGAAGTCCTCCTGTGGGACTTCCAGGACCCAAGATGCCAGCAGTGGAGCTCACCCCGCAGGGCAATAAGAATGTGCCCATTAGCGGTCTCCGCTTCCTGCATCACAGCGTTTGCCACCAGGACTCCTGCCCCGCTGGCTTCTTACCCGCCTCCACCGGGTCGTCTGAAAACACCAGGCTGCCGTGTTCCCTTGGGGTAAGAGGAATTCTCAGTCTGCCCCTCAGCCCCCCTCCCCTGTGCTAAGAGCTGTACGTTGGGCCCGTGTGCATTTTTGCTGCCGTTTAGCTGCCCCCACGTCTCACACCGGTTGTAGTTTCCTGTGGCGATGACCTACCATCAGTCTGGGGTCTCTGAAAGTCAGTCTCGGCCCTCGCTGCCAAAGCTGTACAGAATGCAAAGGGTGAGCCTTTGCACCCAATCCAGCTCACGGTTGGTTAGTCAACCTGGTTGCCTGAGCTGGCAGGGAGAACTCCAGGTGCGACTCGTTCTCCGTTTGCCTGCCACCCCCCCCCCCCCGGCTGCACGGACCTCATTTCCTCTGGCCCAGTGTGGATTCCAGCTTCCCGTTATCAAGCCGTCACCTTGCTTGAGAATATCATGGAGTGAAAGTCGTTCTTGGCGTCTGCCGAGAAGGTCTAAGCATTATTGTCCTCTGTAGAGGTTTCTCCTACAATGGACCGTGTGTGTCAAGGGGAAGAACGTAGCTTATCCTTTAGCCAGATCTGTGACACCATGTTGTTTCCTAGAAGGAAGTTCTAGGAAGGCTTTGAGTAACAGTCCCCACGGCAACATGCTTTTTAAACAAGAAAACAGCCTAAAGGTGAATACTGGTGTCTCAAGAAAAAACAACCAGCTTGAAATAAATAAGTACCATAATAAATAGAGAAAGCTCATGATCAAAAATAATTACGTAACATCTTCAGCACATCCATGACCATCCGCTTTGCATTTTGTTGCCGCGAGACGATCGCGAGGGTAGAAATAAGCAATAACGGGGCCCAAACTGCTACTTGGAGGGTCACTCCGTCTGATGTCTGCTCCCCCCTCTTTACCTTTGCGCCTTGGCCTGGAATGTCAGAGCTGGAAGCCCAGGGACGCCCGGGGAGCAGCGCTCTCCAGCACGCTGGAGGCTCAGGCCTGGTCCCCTTTCAAACGGTGCATCCAACGATGAAGGACAACGGAGCCTAAGATGTCAACTGGAGGGCAAACACACCTCTTAGTCGACACGATCCAGCCTGGCCATGCCCTGCCGGTGCCAAAGCCGGTGGATTCTGCCACTTTATGTGGCAAAAATGAGAATGTTCACTCCAGCAACACCCTCAGTGTTAATAACAGGCAGGTGCAGGCCAGAGTAATATCAGTACCACTCCTTCCAGGTACGGTATAAAAAAAGGCTTCATTTTATTAATCACATGACATCCCAATAGATGCTTATTATGCTTATAGGATTGTTATGGTCTACTTATTTTTAACTCACCACTAACCTCTTTTTATTTATTTAATGTAGAGGTTCTGTAGCGTTAGAGGTACATATGGAAATGATAATAAAATTTGACCCATTTAAGTAGCTAGGAGAAATATTAGCATACGCTGCTCCTAACTGGGGTGTCCCTGGGTCGAGTCTTAAACATGGAAATAGACGGAAAATACACAGACTGTGAGGTTAACGGTAAAACAATATTCCTGAGTGTTTATACTGATGTTTTATTTTATGTATATAAGCCTGGTGTCTGGGAGGGCAGGGGTAGTGCCATTTTAAGACTTTAGCAAACTACTTTCGGTTTAAAAAATTCTAAGTATTAAACATGCAAAAACTTCTGTGCCGGGGATTCGGATACTTCGATGTCTTATACTGAAATGGAATTTTCTCAAAACTAATGCATACAGTATGGTAATATGTGCGGCATTTGTTTTTCGAAGGGTCAAATTTTGAAGCTTTTTGTGGCTGACGTCCGCTGTCCAGTAGGCAGTGGAATCCTGAGCATTCAGTGCCGAGTGGGATTTGCGGGACATTGCGGGGTTTGTAGCCTCCGGGTCCGTCTGGCTGCCAACGCCACGGGGTAGGAGATCCGATGGCGATGGCCTGGACCAGCTAGGGGGGGACTCAGGTGCAGGGTGCATTTCGTCCATCTCGGCACAGTCACACATGAACACACTCAGTGAATGCACCCCCCCCCCCCGCAGTCTGTTAGGCCTCTTTGTTTAGGGAGCTGTTGTCCAACATCACCGGGCAGGGCCTGCGACCCGTCCCGCTCCCCTCCATCTCCCTTCCAGGGCACATATGATCCTTGTCATTATCTCCAATGTCTCCAGATTGTCCCAAAATTTTACATCAACACACACATGCACACATATCTCGTCCTCAGTTAAGACCCTACCATTTGTGAGACAAGGACCAACACAGCTCATAATTACTTTGGTTTATTTAGACTTATATTATTTCTGTATTTCCAAATTTGCTGCCAGTCCTTTGTTGCCATGACGCCAGATTGCCAGCCTCAAAGAGCTTTTTGTCGAAGCTGAAATGATTCCCCTTCATATCCGACGTGACACTATCCTCAGCAACACCAGTATAAAGAGTTAAATCTCTGTGAAAAAAAACCATACCTATTTGGTAAGAAATTAAACCACATTCTGTCCATTATGAGACTTAATAAGAACATGGAAGTTTGCCTTGTTACCTGAGCTACATATTGACCATTGAGTCACTTTAGATAAAAGCATGTACCAAATTAATAAATGCAAAGTTTAAGAAATTCGTTCTCACAGTATTAGACATTATTGAGCACCCGTCTTTTTTGCCTTCTGATTACACCGAAAAAGTTCAGTTAGTTGTCACTGTCATAGTACTAGTCAAGCTTAGTAGGTTGGATATTCATGTTTGTGTCCAGAAAGTTGTGGGATCAAATCTTGCATCTGGCATAGTCATCATATCGCCGTTGGTCCTCCGCTGAGGGGTCTTGGCTTCCCACACGTCTATGTCACACTGGACAAAACATCTGCTAAATAAATATAAGTAATTAATTGCTTACTCAAGCTTCAACTACATGAAGCGTGTAGTGCAAATATTCCTCACATCTGACAGTCAATGTTCTTTTAGATATTTTGACTTTTACTAACACAGGAAGTACATCTGAGGTTATTTTAAGGATCCACACAGCCACAGTACTTTCTACTCCTAAAACTGAGGTTTAACTACAGATTTCAGATAGATATTTTGACTTTTACTAACACAGGAAGTACATCTGAGGTTATTTTAAGGATCCACACAGCCACAGTACTTTCTAATCCTTAAACTGAGGTTTAACCACAGCTTTTCAGATACTCCTACGGCAAAATCGTGCAACACTCTCAGTGAATTGTCTAATATCCACAATAACAAGGTAAATCTTTCCCTAGCCATTTAGCAGGATACTAACGGAACCTTTTCACGCCATGTTGTGCAGGGGTTCACATGCATGTTATGATAAACTACACCTGGGTGGTCCATCCTGCTGGAGAGTTGATCTGGGGGAAGTATTAAGTGTCCTTAGTGTGCTGAAAATGGAACGGGCTGAGAAAGAGCGATGCGGATGGCGCTCTCCCGGAGCCTTTGGAGCGACGCTCTGCTCTGGCAAGACGGCAGCCATTATCTCCAGCACCTCTGATCTCCAGCCGCCCGAGCGTGCCATGCAGGCTGAGGGGGTCTCTGGGGTGGACGGCGTCCTCATCTGGGCCGGGCCGGAGCTTGGAGGAGGCTCGCCACTGTTGTCCCACGCGGGCGGCTCTCCAGATGGCCTCAAAGAGGGCCCCGAGAAGCGCTGCCAAGGCGCAGCCCGTGAAGAAGCACACGGCTGCTAAATATTTCATCAGCACGCGTCCGATTGAGGGGACGGTAGTGGCGGGGGCGGGGGGGGGGGAGGCGTAGTGGCGAATCAGAGTGGCTCCATGAAACATTAATCACATCTTTCTCGAAGTTTCCTCCCCACAACACTTACACACGTATGCATATTTTATTACGAACAATAGCATCACAAAGCATGCTTCGCTCCGATGCCAAGTTCTGAAAACATCTCTGTTACCCAGCGGCTCGTGATCATCGCCCCCTGCCCCGAGAGAAGTGGAGGAGAAGGAGCAAGGGAGGAAACGACCCGGGAATCGGTTCCTCCACATGTGCCTCCTCGGAGCGGTGGGTGCTTAATTTGTACACGGGCAACGGCAGTGGCTTCCATCACAGCCTGTGCCTTTTGAAATCATTAATCTCTAATTAGGACCAGTGGGGACCAGCACTTAGAAGGTTAAAGAGGTTCCGACGGCCCTAATCATTGCTCAGGAAGCTGAAAATATATGCAAGGGCCCGGCAGATGGGGTGAGAGGCACCTCTGCCAAGCGATAACTGCTATTCTTTTGCACCTTCGAAGCTGTCATCCTAATAAGTGCGTTTCAAGTGTAGCGACAGTCCCGCATACATATAAAAGCACATCACTCAGCGCCCATGGACCCAAGGGGCAGATAGCATCAAACAGACATGGTTTTCCCCATGATCCTTTGCAGCCAAACTAGGATGGGTGGGTCGATTGGGGAAATTAGGGAAAGGGGTGAAAAGACCGTGAGCGTGTTCGGTAGTTCGTGTAAGCTTTCGCCAAGCGGCACGCCGCAAGCACGTCCCAAACGCGCACCCGTTTTTTTTCGAATCCCAGCCGTGCACCACGTGATTTAAAAATAGATAAAGAAGCTTTAATAGGAAGTGGCCAGCCCGCCCCCCTCCCTGCCCCCGCCCCATCAAACAGGTGGCGGAGTTCAATGAAAGAGTGCGGAGTGCGCTAACTTGGCAGCGGCTGTGTTTTCCGAAATAAACCGCTGGCTCTCCAGCCAAACGTAGTGAATAATACATGGATGGCGGTAACGTGCCCCTGGAGGGATTGATGCAACTGTTACAGGAGGGCAGTTAATAATCAGGCCCGTTGCCGTGCGCGTCCTTCTCTGGCCGTCCGTTATGTCTCCTGCTTGCAGGCTTTTCACAGCCTATCAATTTATTTGCTTAACCAGTTAAGCCGAACCGTCACATGTCTGGCTGACGATTCCCTGCCGACTCGCCCAGGGACCAGACTGGTACCAGACTCACTTACCAAATCTGAAACGTTTGAAACATTTCAGCCGGGTGCTAGTGGTCATATTTTCGTCACTGATGTGGCATCAGACAGTTGCGGATATGCTTATTGAATATTTCATTAGTAATGTCTTCGATTCGATTGGTTTTGTAAGCTCATTAAACCTGGAGAATATTGTATATGATTTAGTTTTACAAGCTTGAAATGTATTCTGGTTCAGGATGCAAATGCAGAAATCAGGAGCTCTAATGCTGGAAGACAGGGATTTTAAAGCATCTTTTTCTGGTGGAATAACAAGCGCAAACCCTCTGGAAAGTCATGCCACAGCGGTGGAGCTGAATCAGGCCTGGACTCGCAGATCAGACGTGCTGAGCACAGTTGTTCCTTATTAGGACGTGGAGACAGTGCCACTGAAAGTGATCCAGTTACGGTGAATCACTTTGCAGGGGACAGGCAGCATAGAATCTGCTTGACGGAGACTTTTCACGATCACACATGAGCTGATAATTTCACAAATACGGAGTTCTGGGTGAAAAGAATGAAGAGGTATTCAGAGATATTGGGTAACTAGTGCTGGCTCCACACACCATGAAAATCACTTGTCTTTCCAGAGAACTGATGCACTAATTAGAATAAGGGCCGTTTTATTTCAAAGACAACTAAAACTGTGAAAAGGGTAACAGACTGAACAAACATTTTGGACACAAATATACAAACAAACATGAACAATACAAATAAATGTTCACACTAGTTATGCTGTTATAAGCCTCAAACCTTTGAGGCCATATTACAATGTCTGATTTTTGTTATTGAAAAGTGATTATAGTGTGAAACACACCTGCTCATTACTAACTTACCCACTTTGTCTTAATGGATTGAGTTGTATAGCAAATTGTATATAAACCCTATTTCATTAAGGTAGATACAAAGTATCTCAAACGCAACTCTTAACAGACAAAATAAAATAAAAAAAACTCCTGTAAGAAAAAAGTCTCGCAACCATAAAATCCAGTTCAGTATATTAAGACATCCTATGGCTAAAACACACTGAACACGATAGAGAAAGTCAGATGGATAAGGGCAGAGATGAAAAAAAATACGCAGAGAGAGGATGTGAATAAGAGAAATCAAGGTCCAATGTTATTCATGTCGTGTTCAGCTGTTTGCAGTTTTGCAAAAGATAAGCAGATGACAGAATCAGAAAACAGAGGGAATATGGCAAGCAGACATGTGATGGGACGGCAAAGCGGTGTCCTTGGGACCGCAAGAATAAGGCCCTAAGAACTGTGTCATTTGATAAGGGGAAGGGTTAATAATGGGGGTTAAAAAAGACTAAATTAGAGGTGTTTCAGCAAGAAAAAGGATCAGAAAAACAGGATATGAGGACGGGAAGGCAAGCAGAAAATACTACTTCACAGAATAACATTGCTGAAAGAAGCAAGCAGCCTGGGAATCACCATCGCCTCAGTACTTAGCGAGCTAAACACATTTCACGGCTTTCCCCGGAAGCAGAAAACAATCAAGGCACGTGTTTGTGTCCGTCTCTCCTGTTGGCTGAACACTGGTCTGTTAAAAGAGACGAGAGAGTGGACCTTAAGCTTTGTGTGAGCACTAAGAACGCAGCAGAGGCCAGCGAACGGGGGGCGATTCAGGAGGCTTTTTTGCCTTCTGATTACACCGAAAAAGTTCAGTTAGTTCTCACTGTCTTAGTACTAGTCAAGCTTAGTAGGTTGGATATTCATGCTTGTGTCCAGAAGGTTATGGGATCAAATCTAGCATCTGGCATAGTCATCATATGGCCGTTGGTCCTCCGCTGAGGGGTCTTGGCTTCCCACACGTCTATGTCACACTGGACAAAACATCTGCTAAATAAATATAAGTAATTAATTGCTTACACAAGCTTCAACTACATGAAGCGTGTAGTGCAAATACTCCTCACATCTGACAGTCAATGTTCTTTTAGATATTTTGACCTTTATTAACACAGGAAGTACATCTGAGGTTATTTTAAGGATCCACACAGCCACAGTACTTTCTACTCCTAAAACTGAGGTTTAACCACAGATTTCAGATAGATATTTTGACATTTACTAACACAGGAAGTACATCTGAGGTTATTTTAAGGATCCACACAGCCACAGTACTTTCTACTCCTAAAACTGAGGTTTAACCACAGATTTCAGATACTCGGCAAAATCGTGCAACACTCTCAGTGGATTGTCTAATATCCACAATAACAAGGTAAATCTTTCCCTAGTCATTTAGCAGGATACTAACGGAACCTTTTCACGCCATGTTGTGCAGGGGTTCACATGCACGGCCAGCGAACGGGGGGCGATTCAGGAGGCCCTCAAAAGCCCGTTAGCGTTAGCTGCTGAGCGCTCGCTACGCCCATGTGGACGTGGTCAGCCGGCTGCCGGCTTTCCCAGTCTTGCACCCGCACTCTTTGTCCCAGTCTCTCTTGTAGGTACATTCTCAATTCACCCTTAGCTCAGCACCTCAATGGGCAATGATTTTTGGCTTTTCAGGTGTTTTGCCGGTTCTCTGTTTGTAATGATCACAAATGACTGAAGTATTGTTGACGATGAAGTGCTGTGTTAATTTATTAATCAGTGGTTATAATACCTAATTAACTGCATTCAACTAATGGTTATTTAATTTTCCAAACCAGGAACAACTAAGGAGCTAAATAGACACATTTTTATGATTTGCTTTTTACTTACAGGAAATAAATCATAAATATGTCCATTTATCTTCCATACAACTATAGTGCAAGGTCATGGTGGTATATTTGCATGCTGTATATATAAATAGCAGTATAAACAGGCATATATATATATATATATATATATATATATATATATCATGTAAAACATAGACCTATTGACATTTGTGTTAGTAAAGACTAATTAAGTCCATTTGCCTGAAAGGCACTATATCCATAGCGCACAAAGTATTTCAAAAAGGTTTCAGTGACAAAACATGACAACGGGGTGGCTGTAGGTTATAAAGTGATATCCTGAAGTGTCCCACACGTGTGACATCTACTGCCAGATAAATTCCTATTCATTTCCCTTTCTAGTTGGGCACCTGCTGGTGCTGGTGAATATTGATATGTTTTTGTCTTTCATTCTAACTACATTCTCATTTCTGCGTCCCCCCCCCCCCCCCCCAACCCGAATACCGGTGACCCCTGAGTGAGAACGGTATGAAAAATTCAATTTGCCAGCAAGCCGTGACCTTTGAGTGTATGCATGTGTGCGTGTATCTCCAAACAAAGACTGTCTTATGCTAGAGGTAGATGAAGGTTACAATTTGCCAAGGGCTGCACCACAGAAATATAATTATTGTTCTGGACTCTACATCAGTAATACTGCTCTGGTTTAAGGTGCTGCATGTTTCCATAAGGCGACATTAATAACCACACATAATTATTTCATATTTCTATTTTTTTCAGGCTATATTTATAGACCCAGTGGAATTGAAAGTGTTGTACTATATGGAAGGAGTCCTGTAGCCAGTGTAATTAAGCTTAAGGAAATTTTTTAAGGGGATCCTTCAGTTTCACAACTCATGCAAATGCGGCACGTCAGGGGGAGATTAACGCGCATTCTTGTTTTAAATTTCAAATCAGGTGGTTAAAGCACAAAATGACCGTATTCATCTTTGATCCACATGGACAAAGTACGCTAACACCCCAAAGGCTTCATGTTCGCTTTTTTTTAATTCCTGGGGTGTAAAACACGCTCGTATATATAACGAGTCATGTTGAGAGGTAAGAGTCTCTTAGTAAGATCACCGCATTCAGGTCCTGCTTTCTTTTTCACAACCCGAATCTTCCGACACTTATAAGATGCAATCGAATAGCTGAGGCAAGACCCCATAGGCTAAAAGAGATTCTGGAGTAAATCCAAGCCAGATTAACCTTCCCCACGTGAGGCTAACTGCTAGTGGTTGTAATGGGTGTAGTACAGTCTCTGGCGGGGTTAAGTCAACCTCAAATACATGGAGATAACTCACTCCTGTGATTTCCAACTTTTATCACTTAAATAGTGCTGTTCTTTTATAAATGATGTATTGTTTCAGAATGAAGAGGAACAGAGGCCCAGTCAGTGAACTTGCCGTCTGACGCCTACGGGGTGAAATGAGACCTTGTCTTCGCAGAGGAAGTTAGCGTGTGATGTTCTGACGGTTACTCCCGCTTCCCACCACGGTGACGCAGTTCAGGTCCCTCCCGAAGTGTCTCTGCCTCCTTCCCTGTCCCCCCTGGGACACCCTAACCCCCACTCCGTCCACCAGCACCCTGCTACACTGAGAAGGCCTATTGGGGGTCATCGGCTTTCAGCCTGGGGTTCATGAGCCTGTAGGGGTCTCCAGAATAGTTCCTCAGAAGGATCATCAAAAACGAATGCAAACTGACTAAATGCCAGTACAATACCATTCTCAGAATCACAACATTTGGTGGTCCCAGCGCAAAACGTATAAAGAATCTGTTTTGCTGCAGGTGATGGAATGAAGTATACAAATTCAACATACCGTCAAGACAAAAATATGAAAAACAATAAACGGAATAAAAATAAAATGGAGACAGAATAAATAAAACTGTATGGAAGGATATTAGAGTTACCTTGAAGGTGAGAAAAAAAACACTAGTTATGCTGTTATAAGCATTGAGATTACATTCAAGAGTTTTGAGATTAAACTTTTGAGAAAAGCAAGTTAAATGACAGGATGCTGTCAGTGACTGAAAGCAGCAGTGACTGTAAGCAGCAGTGACTGTAAGCAGCAGTGACTGTGGTCTCACACGACGACGCCTCACGCTCAGCTGCTTTCTGGGTTCATTCAGCAGAAAATGAAGGCTCACATGCTAAGAGAAGCAAATCTGTAGAATTCAACTTTTAGGTAATATCTTTCTGCTTTTAATCTCCAAACATTCAACTTCGAACTGTAATCTCAAAATGTTTTACGTTTTTTTTTCTTTGTAGATGGCAATAATGCTCTTTGATAAAAATGTGCAATTTTAAGTAATATTAGAAATATTAAAGGTGGAATTCAGAGTAAAAAATATGAAAGTGTTTTCTTGAATTCGGCCGCCTTGCTGTTTGCCTTCGTTACGGACTCTCTGCGCTTTTTGCTTTAGGATTTCCCCTTTGGCTTGTTTCACTTCTCTGCCTTTCAGGTTTTAACTCTGCCTGTTCTGAGTACTATGATTTCAGCCTCCAGATTAAACATCAGCTCACCCTGCACTCAGATCCCTTCAGTCTGTTCATTACACTGGTCCTGTTCAAAATGAAGAAGTGGATAGATTTCCTTTGTCAGTAAAAGGTGTGTTTATGATATTGTATATAACACATGCACACAATGTGTTTCTTCAAAGCATGATCTCTTCCTCCTTCTCCAGCCTCTTGTCCTGTACGGGGGCATGGTGAGCCTTTGGCCTATCCCAGGAAAACACGTGCACCTTACGAGAGAATTCAGAGACACCGATTCAACTCACCGTGTGACCTTGTGTGCGTAACACAGAGAGAACGTGCAAACTAGCCATGCACTCAGCCCCCCCGCGCCGCCCCCCCCCCCCCCCCAAGCCTGGAGCTGGAGGTACGAGGCTTCAGTGCTAAAGCACAAAAGCACCTGTGATCTTTTTTTATTTCAATGCACCAAGTCTGTAAGTATGTATGTGGCAAATAAAAACACAAACACATTTCAATGAATAAGCTGAAATGTATTACATACACAGACCTGGAGCAAATTTGTAGATACCGCAAAAAAAAAAAAATAAAAAAATGTATACTGCCAGGTGCATCATTGAAAGTAAAATAATATTCTGGAATGTTCTTTCGAGTGTAGGATACAGGTAAGCTGTCAGAAATAATGTTCTGAAGGAGAAATAAACTGTGTGATTGGGAGGATGTGCTACAGGAGGTGTGTGAGGTCAAAGCCCTTGGGGAGGGTGTTAGGGTTGTGACTCTGGGGTAGGTTGGGGGTAGTAAAATTCGATTTCCCCTGTCTTGTTAGGGGTGTATAATCCCCCTGTCACCCCAGACATGGTGGATGGCCGCTCTGAGCTCTGCCCGCTCTGAGCTCTCCGGCCCCTGCTTCTGACTGCTCTGGCAGTCCTCTTTCATTGTAGGTGTCATTTTATTCACTGCCTCGCCCACCATTCTTTCATTCCTAAAAACTGCAGCCCAGAGTACATGCAGGGGAATCGGCAGGCTGTTTCCACGTAGATCCAAGGCAGCGGCATTGTGTGTCTTGCTGTCTCGGCCCAGGATGTATTTTTAGATTTGGATGCCGGGAATGACAGCGGCGGCATTCCAGCTAATGTTGTGTGGATAGACGTGTAACAAAAGGGCCGGTGAGTGGCCGCTTTGTTCTGGTTATTTGATCATTTCCAAGGTGGCGTTTCATGCCATAAACAAGCCACTCTACATTAATGGAGATCAAGCCAGTGCTAATTACCCGCTAATTGACTGGTGGAAATATTGTGTCAGTATGCGCTATCTTGACAGTTTGTAAGGTTCTAACTTAAAAAACAGATTTTAGGGCACTTTCCCACAGACAGAAATGGCTGAAATCTTCTGTTTGTGGGGATCTGACCCTAATCTCATCACCAAAATGCCAAACCACCGCAGTGGGGTCCTTATCATCTTTACAGTATTATGCATGTTTTCAGCTTCATCCACCCATCTTCCATCCACTTTAAGAGTACTGGGCGGAGCATGGGGACTATTCTAGAAAGTAGGCATAGACTGGTCATCAGGAAGTTTGGGAATTTTTCTGGCGGACCGATCTTGTTTGGGTTGATCTTCCTTCCTCAAGTCTGGCATTATATTGCCTAGAGGCCTATACCAGTTTCTACCAGGGGTTAATCACAGGAGATGGATGGATTATTGCAATCGGCAAAATATGCCAAGCACTGCCCCTCAAGCAACAACGTTTTGGATACCAGTGCACCCCTGCTAGAAAGCACAGGGTATGAGATAGGGGACTCCATAGATGGGCGATTTAAAGTCACCAATTCACCTAACTATGTTTTTGGATTGTGGAAGTTAGCCAGAGTAACCAAAGGAAGTCAGTCCACCTGATTGTGCTGCTCCACACACACAGAGTAGGGGGTGTTATCTGAACCTCAGTCCTGGTGCTTATCTTCCTTTCATATTAAGAACAAACCCAAACAGAATCTGCACCTCCCATTCTTATTTTGTTGGTGTAAAGCGGGGGCTGAGATGACCCCTTGACCTTGACGTGTGCCAAGAGGCAGCTGTGGTGATGCGTGCAGCTGTCGTCGGGACCGACAGAGCCAGGGCGGTGAAAGAGGCCCGCCTATCGCCTTGGTTACATCTCCGTCCTCTCTGAATCTCATGGCTGACCTTCCCATAGCTAAAGTGAAGAGGCAGGTGGAAGTGGGGGGGGGGATTATCACAATACTTCACTGTTACTACTTCACTACTAGTACTTAATACTAGTATTTCACTTACTGCTACTTAATGCTGCTACTTCACTTACTACTCCTTCACTACTACTACTATATACTACTTCTTCACTTATTACTACTGTCACTACTACATTGCTACTTATTGCACATGCACACTATTCCACTTATGTATCATAGTCCAGCCCCTAATGTCTAGTGTATACTTTATTTTATTTTTTACTATTTATTTTTATTCTTTCTGATTGCTTTAGTCTGTTAATGGTTATTTTTAATTTTAAAATCTTATTGCTGACTCTTCCTTCTGTACTTCTTTTTACTGCACATTCCAGAAACGACTTAGGTAATACATTTCACTCCATAACATGTATGTGACAAATGAACAATCTTGAATCTTGTTAGAGGCAGAGAGCCTGCAGGTATGCCAGACCTCCAATACACACTGTGCGTTATGCGTTGGTCCCTCGATATTAAACGAGTCTCTACAGTCAGCGCGTTGCCAATAGGGTGGTGAAAGAGAAAGCTTATCGCCGGTCTACCTGCCTTTCATGTTCGTGAAATGTTTCATCCCAAATTAAAAGACAGCATTTAATTGTCATCCAGCCAAATGCAAAACAATGAGGAAGGGTATGGACAGCATAGATTGCGGGGGGGGGGGGGGGGGGGCGGCTTGAAAAAAGGCTCTTATACAGGCCTTGAGAAGTGATCTACAGGGGTGGGAATAGTGAGTGACATGGCAGGAACCTGATTCACTTTTCTGTGTTTAAATTCACACACCGCATATGCCAGTTCTTTTCCAATTTTCCTCTCACCTGTTGCCATTGTGACATAACCACAACTAAAAGGGAGAATTCAATTCACATGGTGACACATAACCAGTCAAGCTGCAGTAAAGGCAAAGAAAGCGGTTTCTATGGGAATAACACAAACTCAGACTCATGTGTGTCTTCAGCTTTCCCTCTCTGTACACTAAGGAAATTCTTCTGGAGTTCCTCTCAGCATCCTCTGGAGTTCCTCTGATCATCCTTTGGCTTGGAGTTCCTCTCAGCATCCTCTGAAGTTCCTCTGATCATCCTTTGGCTTGGAGTTCCTCTCAGCATCCTCTGGAGTTCCTCTGACCATGCTTTGGTTTGGAGTTCCTCTCAGCATCCTCTGGAGTTCCTCTGACCATGCTTTGGCTTGGAATTCCTCTCAGCATCCTCTGGAGTTCCTCTGATCATCCTCTGGAGTTCCTCTGATCATCCTTTGGCTTGGAGTTCCTCTCAGCATCCTCTGGAGTTCCTCTCAGCATCCTCTGGAGTTCCTCTGACCATCCTTTGGCTTGGAGTTCCTCTCAGCGTCCTCTGCAGTTCCTCTGATCATCCTTTGGCTTGGAGTTCCTCTCAGCATCCTCTGGAGTTCCTCTGATCATCCTCTGGAGTTCCTCTGAATCATCCTTTGGCTTGGAGTTCCTCTCAGCATCCTCTGGAGTTCCTCTCAGCATCCTCTGGAGTTCCTCTGACCATCCTTTGGCTTGGAGTTCCTCTCAGCGTCCTCTGCAGTTCCTCTGATCATCCTTTGGCTTGGAGTTCCTCTCAGCATCCTCTGGAGTTCCTCTGATCATCCTCTGGAGTTCCTCTGACCATCCTTTGGCTTGGAGTTCCTCTCAGCATCCTCTGCAGTTCCTCTGATCATCCTTTGGCTTGGAGTTCCTCTCAGCATCCTCTGCAGTTCCTCTCAGCATCCTCTGGAGTTCCTCTGATCATCCTTTGGCTTGGAGTTCCTCTGTGGGAGATCACTCTTTTCTGTTCGGTTCTAGTTGTTCATGCCCAAGTAAGATGCCAGAAACTACAGATAATGGGAATGTGGCGAAGGTGAAACAGAAGAAGCTGGACTGAAAATTATTAGAAGGTTTTTTTTTAATGTTCACTGACCAGTTTTGTATGCCTGCAAAGGAGAAACAAATAAATTGAGCTTTGATGGTCATTGTATTATAAGACCTTCTTGAAAGTCATTCTAAAGGCTGCATCACTTCAGGAGTAATCTCCTGCTGCTGATATTTAATTGAGATTTTTTTTATTGGAAGCTGTTTGGCCTTTGTTTGGAACAGCAGGAACACAAGTAATTTAACTGCAGGCTTTGGAAGGACACTTCCTGGTAACCTGAGGAGAGTTACAGTTGGAATGTCTGAAATTCTTGGGCTCAGAGTGACTTCAGCACCAGGACCACACAGGTTCCCAGTGAAGGACATCCAGAACTTCTGTGCTTCCACGAAGTGGCAGTGGGAGGACGCTCACATGATATGGGGTCAAATATGACAGGTGTTTGGGAATGGGGGGGTGAGGGGGCTCTTTCTAATTAACATCACCCCGTGTTAGCCAGTCGATTTAAAGTTTTATAGTGACGCAGAGAAAAATCTTGGCATAGATCATTGATGTTTACATCTGCGTAGCCGACAGAGGCCTGCATCACGAACTCGGCACACCCCCACAAGCGTGGCGCCAGATGGGGAGTCGGGGTGGCGGGGGCCCAGGCACCAGAGGCTGGCTCGGGGCTGGCGTCTCTGGACGTCCCACATGCCGCGTACGCCAGACTGCAGGCAGAGGGGAAGAGTCTGACTTACCAGGACGGTCACGGAGAACGGGTGAGGACACTGGCGCGCGAGCAGCCTCCTCGCGACGGCGCGTCACCGCCCCGGCACTTCCGTAGCGACGCCGCAAAATCGTCTCCAAAATTAGCGTTTTGCACTGGCGCCGCACGTGGAAAATAAAGTTGCGTTAAAAACTTTGCCCGATTCGCATTTCAAGTTGCCTTTCGACATCCCAAATGCCTGCTTTTCCTCTGCGCGATTTCAGCGTGCTGAGGGCTGGCCCCTATGTGCCATATGCTAATCTGGGCACACTAAGTGCTGCTCGCGCTTGGAGCCCGCTGCGCGTTCACCATGGAAACGACACGGGTATGCTTGCCTCGTACAATTCGGCGGCCCGCTCCCGAAGCGAAGCCAATGAACGTCCGCTCACTTCCGCGACCCCCGAGGAGCCACCGTGCCGCCATGCTTCCCTCTCACACGTGAGGGTTCGTGGCCCGAGCCAGAAAATGTGCCTTACGTATGTTCAACAAAGCTTTGGCTTTTTATTGGCTGATTGGTGGTTGAGCGTGTCCAACACACATATAATAGCCAATCCACAGCTTGGGGGCGGGATATTCTGTCACAGAGCTGCATGACCGATTGAATGAGTCTGTGGAAAGTTCTAGTTCTAAACATACATGGGCTTGTACATCCCATGTAACTGGTTCTGTTTCTGATGCTTTTTTAAAAAATCGAAAATGTATCCAAACTTTCAGTGTTATTGGTAAAAGCAGCTCTTAGCAGAACTTGGTGCTCTGCTCCCTTAAATTAACTCATTAAAAAAAAAAAATTGTCACTCATTTGTCTTTTGGACTTTAGTAAATTCATATAAAAAAGATCAAAAATGATGGTCAATCAAACTCGCTTGTCTACCCCATTCCTCCTCCCCCAACAACGCTTCATGTTTGTTAATACCAGCTACGCTCATTTGAAGTTTAAATCAGGGTTCAAAGGAGTCAGGTGCTGGATGGTGATATTAAAGCGAGCAGGAGCTCTGTGGAAGGCAGCACATCTGACGCAGTGGATGGGTGTGGGGGGCAGGGGGGTGGGGGGCAAACTCAGCCTCTCGCTGCCTTCCGTGGGCCGCTGCCATCCCCAGCGGCGGCTCTGAGCACGAACGAGTGCCTCTGGCTCCATCCTTGTCCCCGTTTCAAGTGTCAGTCAGGGAGACGGGCGCCTCCTGCTTCCCGCCCGGCCGCCCCGCGCAGAGCGCCAGCCATCCGCCGTCGATTTAACGCGCTCAGCACACAAGGATAGAGGGGGCTTTGTGCGGAGACAGAGCCCCATGGCGGATCGCCGTGGAGACCGTGCCCCCGTTTAACGCGTGAACAAAAGTAGTCTGGTGACAAGCGGGCAGATGCGAATAGCCGTTAAGCGGCTTTTTGGAAACACCGTAAAAGAGCCACGTTTAACTTAATTTAGCCTCTGAATGCATTCTCAGGTAACAGAGCGCACCCCATTTCCTACAGACGTTTAAAGGCCTGCCGTTAAAAAAGCACTTGAGGCGACTTCTTTTTTCCACGATTGACAGGTTAAAGCCTTTTCAGAAACGTGATACAAGGGAAATGTAAATATTCAGGCTTAATTCCAGTTTAATGGGAGAGTTTGTGGTTTTCTTTTAGGCGGTAATAAGGAAGCCTGAGATGAAGTTAGAATCTTCGGAAATACAGAATAATATGTACAAATAAAACAATAGAGAATAGCTAACTGTATTACTGCCTGTAGGGTAATTGAACACTGCTTCTCAGGAAAAACATCAGAGAGTGTGAGTGTGAAAACAACACACAATATAAACATGAATTATACAGTACAGAGTACCAGTTAAAAGACTGGGCAAACCTACTGAAAATCATTTGTTTTTCAACACGCTAACGACCCTAAACACGCCTCGAGGTCATATGGCAAGTATTTCCTTGTGAACATGTGAGACAGAGTGCCGTGACAGATGACCTGGCCCCCACATTCAACTCCCCCCCCCCCCCCAAACCCTGCAGAGCCGGTTTGGGATGAGTTGGATCGAAGAGTAAGAGCAAGGTAGCCAACTTGTGCCCAGAACTTATGGAAACTCCTTCATGACTTTTGGAGAAGCATTCCAGGTGGCTACATCTGGAAGCTGGCTGAAAGAATGCCAAGAGCCTGCAATGCTGTCCTCGAAGCGAAAGGGGGCTATTTTCAATATTCTAAAATTTGAGAAAATTTTGAGATGTTGAACACTTCTCTTGATCATGGCAATGCTTGGTATGTGTTACTTCATCGCCTCAATGGCTTTTACTATAAGGTGAATAAATAATCAGTAACAAACTAATGCATTAAAAGCAGGTGTGACTTTTAACTGGTACTTTGGTGACTGGCACTTATAAAAGAAATAACAGATTAAGTGGACAAATAATATTCGGCAAAATAATATTGTAAAACACATGGCATAACACAGAGTATGTAAGACATGTAAATCATGGTAAATATTTCAGTGAGCTTTACACACTGTCAGTTTCATCGTGACATATTTTCTGCTCAGTGCACTGGCTTCTTATGTTTTAGATCTTTTTTTGGATCCAATATAAGGTTTGAGATGATGCCTTCCATACAAGAAACCCCAGCAGAAAGGACCTCTTTCAGATACTAAGTCCCTCACAGCCCAGGATCATCCAAATGGGCCAGTCTTTACGGGGTGCTGGCAGCCATTATAGAAGACACCAGATGAGTAACTGGGGAGCCACTGTCCATTTCCCATGACATCATTTCTCCCCACTAAGCGAATTCCATTCGTATGTCACATGATGAGCCACCTTAGCGATCACTACCACATCAGTCAATACCACCCATTCATGTATCCACCATGGAGTCATTGTGGGCTCTGAACCTATCCCAGAAGTCATGGAGCATGAGGTGGTGGGCACCCTGTATGGGATTCCAGTCCACTGCAGGGTGCAAACATTGGGAAACTTACAGAGACCAATTCAGCCCATCATGGGCAGGACATGCAAACAGGGGCAGGACTCAAACATATGCCGAGCAGGGGTGGGATTCAAACATGCACAAAAGAGGGGTGGGATTCAAACATGTACAAGGCAGAGGTGGGATTCAAACATGTACAAGGCAGAGGTGGGATTCAAACATGTACAAGGCAGAGGTGGGATTCAAACATGTACAAGACAGAGGTTGGATTCAAACATGTACAAGGCAGAGGTGGGATTCAAACATGTACAAGGCAGAGGTGGGATTCAAACATGTACAAGGCAGAGGTGGGATTCAAACCTGTAAAAGGCAGAGGTGGGATTCAAACATGTACAAGGCAGAGGTGGGATTCAAACATGTACAAGGCAGAGGTGGGATTCAAACATGCACAAAAGAGGGGTGGGATTCAAACATGCACAAGGCAGAGGTGGGATTCAAACATGTACAAGGCAGAGGTGGGATTCAAACATGCACAAAAGAGGGGTGGGATTCAAACATGCACAAGGCAGAGGTGGGATTCAAACATGCACAAGGCAGAGGTGGGATTCAAACATGCACAAGGCAGAGGTGGGATTCAAACATGTACAAGGCAGGAGTGGGATTCAAACATGCATGGAGCAGGGGTGGGATTCAAACAAGTGATTTGAACCCCAATCCTGAAGGTGTGAGATACTGGCATTAGTCACTATGTTGCTCTCAGTCAACGTTGCAGATGCGCCTGTAACGACATGCACAGATACTGAATGAAATATGTAATGTAAAATATGAATCGTCGGCTGGAAACTGCTCAGTGATAAAACAGCATTTCTGTCGTAGGCACTGGTCCTGCAGACGCGCCTGACTCCAGATCGAAGTGTGCGTGGCCCACGGCGTGGGCACGGCGGACAGATGGTGGCGCCGACAGGTGGCCGCGGAGCAGACAGGTTACGTTAACGGCGGGCAGGGCGGCCGCGCGGAGGAGGAGGACGTGGCTCTAACAGGAGTGCAAACAAACAGCAGCTCCCTGCCAGAGCGACACCCTTGCTAACTGAAATAAAGGCTTCATTAATGCAAACCCCGGGGCTCTGGATCATATTGCATATCCAGAATCTTTTTAACAGTAATTATTTTTTCTTCTTCATATTAAGCTACTTTTTTAATCCAGTAAGAATACTAAAGGAATGTTTTGCTGCTTCCTTGTTGAAAGGATCACTCTTCTTTTGTGGTAAGCTTAACCACTTGTTGTTTTGTTTGTGTGGGTGTGTGACCTACGACAGACTGCCGTCCCGTCCAGGGTGTCCCCCTGCCTCATGCCCTGTGCTTCCTGGGATATGATCCAAGCTGACCGCGAGCCTGTATGCGATAAGCAGTTACGGAAGATGGATGATGATGATGTTTCCGCTACATAATCTCCTGACTTCATCCAAGTCATTAATTAACGGTGCCAGTATTTTCGACACTCAAGAATACATGGAAAAGGTATGTTTTCCCTTGTGAAAAGACCATCTGTGAAATCTCGAGGTGAAAGGCTTGGAGGTTGAGCTTCGCATCATGTGACGTGGCAATGAGCTCAGCTTTCTGGAACTTTCAAGAAGGAAAGCTTGCTAGGGCAGTAGCATACAATAGAATATCCATGCCCCCCCCCTCCAAAAAGGAAGGCCAGGATTCCAGGGAGATAGTTACTGCCATCAGGGGGTGTGAACATCTCCTGTCTGTTCCTTGGGACAGCTAGGTGGTTAATACACTGGACATGAAACTGCAATAGATGTTCCTCTATGTGGGTTTGAACTCTGGTAAAATGGTTGGCTCAGTGGGCTACAGTGCTATATCTCTAGGTTGTTGGTTCAAATCCCAAAGTGATTTCTTAGTCATCAGAGCAAGGCCCTTTACCCCTATTGGCTCTAGCGACAAATCTGCTAAATAATTAAAATGTAAATGAGAAAAGTGCAGTCAGATGGAGGTCTGCCGACCTTGGGTGGAGTGTACCTATACAGAAGGCACCACAGCCTCGGCACCACAGCCTCGGCACCACAGCCTCGGCACCACAGCCTCGGCACCACAGCCTCGGCACCACAGCCTCGGCACCACAGCCTCGGCACCACAGCCTCGGCACCACAGCCTCGACCCAGCCTTTGTGCTCTACAGAACTTCCTGCTTGTTAGGCAGATTGTCACTACGGACGCATCTCCTCTTTGTTTTGCAGATTGGTTTGGGATAGAAAGAGAAAAACCCCTTTTTTACAGAGGTGTCTATGCCACCCATACACTGGGAATCCCAGAGCTAAGACTCGGGTCATGTTGTTGCTTTGCGATGCTGGGTGATGAACTGCCTCCATTTTCACTGCATTTTTCTTCTGGATGCTTCCAGGCCTGTTTACATGCTGAATCTTATTAAGAGCAGATTTTTTCCTAGCGACACATTTCTGACTTGAAAATGTTTATACAGACCTGATTTCCTAATGAGGGAGAGAATCATTCTGAATGAAAAAAGAAGTAAAAAAATTCTTACAGATTCAACTTACCCTTGCCAGACCTTCGGTGAGATCACATGGCCCAGTTTTGGTCTCGTTTTGGCTCTCATGGTCTGTTCCGTTCACTGTGATTTCCTGTTTACCTCTGTTCACCTATTTCTTGACACACAGCCGGGTAAGTCGCATGCCAGGGATTTATATTACCTGACAGTTCTCTGTTGGTGTGGATTGACTGCGTAGTTGAAATACGCAAACAGTCCACATACGTACTTGCAGTTTACGCTGCGTGTGGTTTTACCCTGATGACAGTATTCAGATTGTTCAGCTTAAATCAGTTAAAGTGATTCAAAATTAACATTTCTTTAAATTACTATGTTACACTTCTAATATGTTTTGGTGATAATTTCCTGCAGAAATTATGAAGTCGGTCTTCACTTTCATCTCTTGCCTACTTAAGAGTAAATTCCAGAAGACACTTTCAGTGACACATTGATTACAGAATGAGTCTCAGACTCTGCCACTGGCTGATTCAGCATCATACTCCCACGGGAACAGCTGGTATCTGACGATCAGTCACATCTCGGCATATGTCCGATGTCTTCAGGCACGCGGGACATGGGAGATATCAAGACTATGTGCATCTTCTACAGTGTTAATAGGACAAAAGAGTTTATTTTTAAATGCTCCCACATAGGAAACATGCGGTAACCCTTCTAAAAATACCCCAAACATCACGGTTTTGGACTCTCTCCAGATCATCATAGGTTACTCACCTACTTTTGTTCTGCTCTATCACTTGTGACCACTGTGAAGGATGAGACATTCCTGTTGAGTGAAGAGCTTCACGGAACCATCAGCGGGTTTTTTTCCGAAAAGTATGGGTTTTGTGGATCTTCCATATCTTGTGGACATTTTGATGCTCCAGAGAATCTTGGGGTTGGGGGGGAGGGGGGGCTGGCAGGCTACAAATTCCTCTCGTAGAGGACCCCACTGCATAAGACACCTCTTGTGGATGGGGCACCTGTCACCGTGAAGCGGGGGGAAGGGGGGGGGATTTGATGGAAGAGGGAGCCCCCTTCAGGCCGGCCCTTGAAATGCCACATTGTTTCTACTCCAAGGCCAAAGGTCAGTGTGGACAATGCAGGGGCAAATACTATGTGAGCTGCTAAGCAGCTGACTGTCATGGGTGTTTATCACACCGACCCACCCCTGGAGAACGTTCCCCCCCGGCCCTCCATTCTTTCCAGTCTCTAACACACAGCTGTCACATCTCCTCACTTCTGTGCATGTGATGGCAGCACGTGACAGGAAGATGGTGCCTTCCCCCCTCGAAGGTAGGGCGTGACACTCTCGGCACGCTAGCCCATCCGCAAGGCCTACTGTCTGCAGTTACTCCTCATGACTTTGTGCTCCCCCCCCACCCCCCCAGCATCAACCTAAGACCACAAATACAGTCTAACTGACAGTGATCTCCAGTTATAAATCTTAGCATTTTTAAGAGAAATCAAAACTAGTTCAGGAAGGTTCTGTAAGCTGGTCTCACTTTCTGTGTCGACAGAGTCTTGCTCACATGACCTGATTAATAAAGACGTGTCCTGTTGCAGACATTCTGTGTGAATCGAAGGTGAAGTCCATTAGTAATGTTCAAATGGATCTTCCAGTGAGGAGGTGGTGGTTGTGGACAGAGGTGGTAAATTCATGTTCAGAAAGAGCAAATCCAGTCCAAGATTTTGTTTCAACCAACCAGTTGAGTATAAAGAGTCACACTCACAAAGTACTCAACTGGTTGGCTGGAACAAAATCTAGGACTGGATTTGTTCTTTCTGAACATGAATTTTCTGGACCTGAACTTTCCACCTCTGGTCAGTCTAATCCAGCGGTCTCCAACTCCGGTCCTGGAGAGCTACTATCCAATAGGTTTTCTATCCTACCTGGCTTCTGATGAGCTATGCCTGTTCTCAGGTAAATACCAGGAGCAGGTGTGGCTCATCAGAAGCCAGGTAGGATAGAAAACTTACTGGATAGTAGCTCTCCAGGACCGGAGTTGGAGACCCCTGGTCTAATGGAACCTGATCTCTGGTTTGCAGCTTCATTTAAAGCTTTTCTGTATTCTAGTAGCAAACACATGAGCTTATAAATGAGATATATTGAAATGACATTATTTTTAAATGTTTAAAAAAGGTTTAATTATTCACTGTTTTTTGCATGGAACATCAAAAAGTCATTTCATATCAAGATAATTGTATAAACCAGGGGTACTGAATTATTTTTCTCCCCGGGTGTGGTGGGGGGGGTTCTTTCAGTAGACAACCAATTGAATACCCCTGGTACAGGGTGACTTTTAATGGACTGGCGTCCCATCCAGGGTGTCCCCCTGCTTCCTGGGACAGGCCTTGTGACCCTCTACAGGATAAGCGGTTACAGAATATGAACAGACATATAACCTTACAGGCATTATGATGGACCACTCTTCTTCACCAACAAAGTTGCTCCTTGCAATCCAGTATCAGCAATTATTTGCTACTAAGCACAAAACAGCTGAAATATAGCCACATTATGCTTTTGTTGCATTTTCATCCCACATGCATGAAGCTGGTCCTCTGTTACAATGCTTCCTCTCGTCTTTTGTGGAGGTGAATAGCATCCAGTGGTAGTAAACATTTAACATCACATTTATTTATTTAACGGACGCTGTTGTCCAAAGCGATGTGCAGGTTTGTTTTCATCCCCTTAAGCCCTTTTCATTCCACTGGAGTGAGACCCTAGAGGTGTCCCACAGTCTTGGCACTGGGACAGGACCCAAAGTCCAGGTCTGTGAGTAAACATGGGTCAAAGAGGACTGGGACGGGGGCTTGGGGACGTCGGCGTACGGGGGGGGGGGGGTCGAGGTCACGGGAGTGCTAAATAAAACACGGGCCGTTAACCCTGCTGCTTGGCCGTTTCTGGGTGAGCCGGGATTCCTGCGAGGCCATGAGAGCCCCCAGCCGCAGCGAGGATGAGGGGGGGGCAAGCGGCCAATCCGCAGCTGCCGTGCGTTTTGTGTGGCTTTCTCTGCGTCTGCTAAACTTTCATTTATTCACCTTAGAAAATTGCTGAAAATAGGCCAGAGAACGTTTCCTTTCCAGGGTTATTTTACTGAAGAAACTAAAAAAAAAAAACAGCCGCAAAAAGACTGGTGAAATTACCAAAGACTGGCAATAAAAACCCTGGCAAAAGTAAATCAAGTATATTAAATATAATGTGATTACATATGGCCAAAAAATCAATACAAATATTTATATTTATTGTAATTAAACTACTAGCCATGTTTCTATATACAATCAGAAGAACTCAGGCTTCATACAGCTGCGCAGTCTCTCAGGAATTTAACCTATTTAATAACCTTTGTTTTGGAGTAACTATTTTGTTATTTCAGATTCACTTTGGTTGTGATTATACAGGCAGAATGGCTCAGCCTCTAGCATCGCCCCAAGCCTTTAGCTGTGTTGAGTCTAACTCGGTCCACGAGGAGTTTGCAGGTTCTTTGCATCTTTACTGGACATTTTCCCCTGTGGCACTGTTCAGGTGGATGTAAATAACAGACACAAGCTTCTTGTCCTGGGACTGGCACGGGATCCGGGCAACGGGGACTGGACAAACGGATTCGAAAAACAGATGGATGACAACGCAACAATGTGGACGGTGCCCTTCCTAACGCTCGAGTCCAGCATGTTAAATGAACGCTGCCAAGGTTTCTGTAGAAGAATACGTCAGTTTTTAGTTACCATCAATCTGCTCCAGGACTCAAATAAACTCTTAAAACATTAAGTCATTTATTGTTAGCTATCATTTATAATGTAACATAAAATACAAAACCTGTTAGAGAATCATTAGTTACAATTTTATAATAATGTGTCCAAAAAATGAATATAGCCATTAACACCAGGGGTAGAGTACTGTACAGTACAGTATGGGGGGAGGGGGCTCCTGGGGAGGGGTGGAATCAGGTGACAGGCCCATTCATTCATTCATATAAAATTGGCTTCTGTTTTGGTCCCGGTGCCAGCACACATGCCCAGACCCCGATTCCCTGCCCCGCGCCCTGTAGCCGCTCCACAACCTAATGCCTGTCTTGTTTTCCCGCCCTTCGTCTTTGCTGGAGCGGAAATGCCTTTTGTATTTAGCCCTCTGCACTGTTTCGTTAGATGCATTTTTACCGAAATAAAGAGCCCATTCAAGCCACCCCTCCCCCACGCGCCTGGCTCCCCTTCGAGCCGGAAACATTTCCATCTCATCCTAAATTGGAAAATCGCTCGTCTTTAACAACAAGCCAGTAGCAACTGAATCCTTCATTCCCAGGCTCCGGCCATTTTGCAACCTTTACTGACGGTGGGAAGAAAAACTCGACGTTGAAGCGTTTCAATGTTGCAGCCTATCGAGGCTCCTCAGATAGCCGACAGCAGTATCAGAGCTCAGAAGGCATGGTTGGGGGGGGGGGACACTTCAGCGTGAACCTTGACCTGTCGACGTGCCCTGCTGCAGTCTTTGCTCAGTATCAGGTGTTGTGTGTTCAGTTGTCTCCTGCTCTAGGAGGACAATAGCGCAGGTGCTCCAGGTTAACCTTCAGCGGCCAGCTGCTGCAAGGGGACCCTGTTCATTTACTCCTCTTCCTTTTAACTCTGGGCTGACAAAGGCTGAAAAATCTCATATTCACATTTAAAGGAGAGAAAATGAAAGAGGCAGCATCGTGTGACTTTCCTTCAGCCGTGCAATTGTGACATTAACGTCATTCCAAACATAAATGCCCTTAAAAGGAAAGTCACACATGGGCCATACTCAAATTAATGTCTGTCATAAATAAACCTCATACGTAAATAGGACCTTCAGAGAAAACAGCTTTCAGGAGAAGCAGAGCAGCTAAGAGCTCAGCTGTATACGTCCGTGACCTTTAACCCTGGACCACCGCAATGTCGATAACCTCACAACCTGACGGACCTCTTCAAACAATTCATTAGACATATACTTTTTTGGTCCCGAGACACTGAGTTTTGACTTCACAGACCTGTGTGCGTCGTGCTGTCCGTTAGGTACGAGTACATGGGTATCAGCTTCTAGGTTCCAGAACGAAATGGATGTTCAGCACCAGACATCTGACCAGTTCCTGGCCAGAGCTGAACTCCTTAGCTGATATAAAAGCTTCCTAAAATACAAACCTCATATTCCATACAGTTCTTACTGTACAGGTTTTAAGTAACGTACCTCTTAAAGAAGAGCTATCAGATCTTTGGCAAACTGAAACGATACTTAAGGAGAAGAGGCCTAATTCTGTGTGTGCTTTCTCCCGATCCAAATCCTGTCCCGGTCCATGTTTGCCATCCGCTCCGACGCCTGAGAATTCAAGGCCGACACAACAGGGCCGAGTCACGCCGGGTTCTGCCTCATACGGCAGCACAGCGAGAAATTAATTAAAAAGCCGGAGCAGGCAGGAATGGAGAGACATGTGCCGCTTCCCGGCCGCGCGGCGGCTCGAGCCAGCAGGGCCGCGCGGGAGCGATGCCCGACCGCGAGGCCCGACCGCGAGGCCCGACCGCGATGTCCTGGAAGGATCCTCCAGCAGCGATCCCTGGCCGTGCCGGCGACCCGCCACTCCCACTCGCCTCTTCGCTTTTTCATTTTTAATCCTCGCGAAGGAAGCGATGACGTCTAGCGGCGCAGGGCACCGGGTGCCCATTCGCCGCTCTGGGCAGCCAGCGCTGGGCACCTCCCCTTCGATTCGCATAAAGGGATTTGGGCCGGAACCGAAAGCGGGTCGCATTCCTGAAAAGAATGCCGCCCTTTCCGCCGGCATTCTTACTTTCTTTCTTACTTAGTTTCGCTGATTCTTCGCTTATCGTTGGCTTTTATACTTTTTTTATATACTCCCCTGAAAGAAAAGCTTAAAAAAGTGCCCCCGTATTTTCCAAAGTGAAGTTGAGCACTATAAAGAGCTTTCCGGAACATGTATCTGCGAGCCACAGAGACCGGATTCCCCTCATTGTTTCAACAGCTTTCAGTCTGGATTAATACACTTGTTGAAACCCCCCCAACACTCCGAATTAAGCGCTTAAGCGTCGGTTTCTTAACGCCCCTGATACGCGCAGCTCTGGGATGGAAACATCCAGAAAGAACAAAGGCAAGAAGTGAGGCCTGGCGATCCTCCTATTTGACACCGGGCCTTTTTTTGGCGAATGCGGCGACATTTTAAATCGCTTTAATTTGTGCTGCGGAACATGGTAACCGGGTTACAATGTAGGCGTGGTGTTTAAGACGAGTGGAGCTGCGTGTTTTTCTGAGGAACAAATGTGGCTTTTGTGCGCGAAGCCGCTGGATGTTGCTCTGACCACCGAGCACTGATTGAGGCGTCCGTCCCAGAGCAGCATGAAAAGGCTGCGTCGATTTAATAGAATAAAAGAAAAAGGAGGATTATAGCAGAAAAGGGAAGAGATAGAAAGGAAAAAGAGAGGGACTTCAGCATGGAGTATTATTTGTCAAAAACTCTTCAGATATCAGGCATATATATTCAGAGAATACACCGAGGTACGCATTATGGTATAGAGGTATTCATTGTAGGTATAGAGATATTTGTTGTATACAGAGGTATAAGCTGAGATATATGAGGTAGTTGCTGTATACTGTGGTATAGGTTGAGGTATATATATATATATTGTATACTCACATATGCCATTATGTACTATATATATACTGTACTATATATACAGTATATATAATATATACTGTATATATAGTTATATGCTAAATTCAGGCATATGAAGCAATTTACCATTTGAATAAAATCATTGAGATGCAGCCACTCATCATTTTAGCATGTTTATTACTATTACAGACTGAATAAGCATTTATTTGTTATTATTGCCATAGGTATAACCACAGTGTCTGTCCCAGCCATAAACTACACCTTCAGACTGCATTCATTAGACTCCCAAAGGTACCAAAACATACTCTGTAGAACGCTCAAGGTGATCTCTGTGCAGAGGCCTCCCACGCGTGCGTTCATCCTCTTTTCCTGGTCGCTGCCGTTTTCCAGGTGACCCGCACAGGTGGCGGTCAAGGTGGTGGTGAAGAGGCAGCCAGCACCGTTGTAACAAGCAAAGAATCCATGGTGCAGACATCACTTCCTGTTTGTCATATCAGTACAGGACCTGAAACTGGAATTAGCTAGGGACTGGGTCAATGATCTTATGAGAAGATGGCCCAGGAGTGATTAGCTAGGGACTGGGGCAATGTTCTTCTGAGAAGATGGCCCAGGAGTGATTAGCTAGGGACTGGGGCAATGTTCTTCTGAGAAGATGGTCCAGGAGTGATTAGCTGGGGACTGGGGCAATGCTCTTCTGAGAAGATGGCCCAGGAGTGATTAGCTAGGGAAAGGGGCAATGGTCTTCTGAGAAGATGGCACAGGAGTGATTAGCTAGGGACTGGGGCAATGTTCTTCTGAGAAGATGGTCCAGGAGTGATTAGCTGGGAACTGGGGCAATGTTCTTCTGAGAAGATGGCCCAGGAGTGATTAGCTAGGGACAGGGGCAATGGTCTTCTGAGAAGATGGCCCAGGAGTGATTAGCTAGGGACAGGGGCAATGTTCTTCTGAGAAGATGGCCCAGGAGTGATTAGCTAGGGACAGGGGCAATGGTCTTCTGAGAAGATGGCACAGGAGTGATTAGCTAGGGACAGGGGCAATGTTCTTCTGAGAAGATGGCCCAGGAGTGATTAGCTAGGGACTGGGGCAATGTTCTTCTGAGAAGATGGCCCAGGAGTGATTAGCTAGGGACAGGGGCAATGTTCTTCTGAGAAGATGGCCCAGGAGTGATTATCTAGGGACTGGGTCAATGTTCTTCTGAGAAGATGGCCCAGGAGTGATTATCTAGGGACTGGGTCAATGTTCTTCTGAGAAGATGGCCCAGGAGTGATTAGCTAGGGACAGGGGCAATGTTCTTCTGAGAAGATGGCCCAGGAGTGATTAGCTAGTGACAGGGGCAATGTTCTTCTGAGAAGATGGCCCAGGAGTGATTAGCTAGGGACAGGAGCAATGGTCTTCTGAGAAGATGGGACAGGAGTGATTAGCTAGGGACAGGGGCAATGTTCTTCTGAGATGATGGGACAGGAGTGAAACCGCTGGAAATCAGTGAACTCCTCCAAAACATGCAAGACCTTTGTTAATTTGCATTCACAAATTTTAAATCAGTGGTAACACTTCAGTTGACGGAGCGCAAATACTTAGTAATAACTCAATTACTACTTTAGTACAAATCAAATGTAGTCACTACTTAAGATAAGATGCATCAATTCATTAATGATGAACAAACATGAGATCAGTATTTCACTTGTTATTCATTATTTATTCCTTCAGTAGCCTCCTTCAGTAGTCGACTAAGATTTACATAATTAACAGATATAGTAACAAATATAGTAACTGCTTGGGATAAAACATGTGTCATGATTCATTAATGATTAATTAATATGAGATCAGTATGTAAGACTTAGTTTGTGGTTAATACATAAGCAGTAGCATAATACTATATTATTTAGGTCCTGCCAAGTAAAGTGTTACCAAATCTATAGACTACACCTATTCTGATGATGCATTGCTCAAACAATTTTGGCCCACAATGTGTCTTGAATTTGTGTTTGACCAGAAATCCAGACTCACTGACATACACCAACTGCTCCGGTAAAATTATTTCACTTGGCAATACTGGAGGTATTCTGTACTCTGACTTTGTTCCTTCTAGATTATCTTGGTGTTATCTGTATAACTTTTCTGATATCATCTTTTAAACTGTGATCTCTATTGTTCTGGTTTCCATAATGATCTTAGACTTGTTCTTGGTCATCCACTGGAGGCTCAGCCTACAACATTTGTACCGGAGTTGGCTCCTTGACAACTGTATGCTTGTGATGTATTATCTGTCTCCCTTGGACAAAAGCTTCTGCCAAATAAATACATGTAAATGTAAATAAATGTCATGGCTAATTGTGTATATCGTGACAGCCTCTGTGTTCCTTAAAAGCAAGACTACGGAACACTCGACCGAAACGGAAACTGCCACGGAGTTTATTAACAGAAAAAGCTGTAAATGAATTCATGAATATATACTCTGTTCTGAACCTACTTGCGAGTGAATTGCCAAGAGCAAGAGGCTTTTATTACCCTTTATAACAAGTTTACTGTAAACCTTAGACTTACACCCCGAATGTAAAATGCAGAGTGGATTACATGAATTATTAATCCTGAGGCCCCGGTTGAAAAGAATTAGTCTCAGCAGCAACACAAACAAGCATTTAACCGCAGATAATTAACTGTAAGCGTATCGCTCATCCATTGTGATTTCCAGGCTATAGAGGGCTTTTCTGAAAGCAGGGCTTGTCATCCGAGTGGTAATTGAGGGGTTTTTTTTTTATACCAAGCCGGTTGTGTGAATTGCGGATCCTCCTGCTTTAAATCGTCCTTGGGCGAGGACGGCTCGTCCTGTGCAATCATGTAAAAAAGAAAAGAAAAAATAACAGAATTTAAAAGCAATATTTAAAGAGGCGGTCGCCATTGCGTTGCCGTAGCCGACTCCGGCTCGGAAAGTGAAGGGTTAAGCGCTTTATTGGAGCCGGGTGTCGCTGGAGTCACGGCCGCCTCTTCCATAAGAGCCCTAACTAGCAGATGTTCACCTGGCGGAGAGAAGCCTTTTGGAAGCGGAGGTACCCATATGCTAGGAGGAAAACACATGTGATCGGGCTCCTGGAGAGGGTCGCATGTCTTGCTGTCGAGCGAACAGAAAACGCGAAATAAGCAGAAAGGCTGCCACAAGTCGAGAGAGACATTATTCACAAGCAAGGGTACGAAGAAGCGCACTCCGCACCGAGCATTCTTCGGAAGGCTTTTTGATTCTGCTTTACAAAAACAAAATTTAGAAACACAAAGTCATATTGATATTTTACTAAGTCTACCCTATAGATTTTTCTATAGATACTAACACCAAAGTCAACTAGTTACTCATGCTCCTCCACACTCCATCTGCCTCAGATCACCGGAAACTAAAATTAATGGTTTATTTTGATCGATTGATTTTTTTTTTTTTTACATTTTTGATGTTTGAAGACCACAAGTTGGCACAGACCAAATCAAAATCAAATCAAAGCTTATCAAATGCACGACAGTATAGCATATTGCAGTAGATGCAAGCAATGACACAAGTTTCCCTTATATGAGAGTAATACTAATAACTCAAAGTAAAAAAAAAAAAAAAAAAAAAAAATACAAGGGGAAAACAAATGTTCTCTGATCAGCTACTGAGTACTGATGCGGTTTCCCTGACGGCAGGAGCGGAAGCAGTTTGCGGCTGGGATGGACCTGGTTTTCTAGAGGCATCTACATCTATGGATGTTCTGGACATCAGGCAAATTGCAGTGAAGGTCAAATATGAGGATGGTATATTTCATACTCCGAAAAAAACATGCATTTAATGTATGAGAGATGCATCATATTAACGTGGAGAATGAAATACAGGAAGTCATATTTATTTCTAGTTGTTTCGGATTAACCGAGATGTCCAGAACACCCATTCATCCATCCATCCATCCATCCATCTTCAAACCACTTATCGTGGTCGGGGGCGGGAGGGATGGAGCCTATTCCAGGCAACACAGGGCACAAAGCTAGGCGACACCCTGGATTGGATGCTAGTTCATCACGGGGCGCGCACACACAAATTTTCACTCTATCGGCTATTTACAGTACAGACACCAGTTCACCTAACTGCATGTCTTTGGACAGCGGGAGGAAACTAGAGGACTCGAAAGAAACCCAGGCAGTGGCAGGAGAGCATGCAGACATTCACAGACAGCGGAGGCAGGAGTCAAACCAGCCACCCTGGAGGTGTGAGGAAACAGCACTACCCACCAAACCGCCATGCGACGCCCGTCTGCAGGAAAAAATCACACTGACATTGCAGATATTTTCACTTTCAATCATCTAGAGTTTTCTAATTGTCTAGGTCACATAAGGTAACCTATTGTTTCGTATTTGCAGTTATTTGCGATCTTTTCTTAAAGGACAATGTGAATTATATCTGCAGTTCGCGGAAAATTCCGGAAGTAGATGTTTTTTGCTTTTTTACGGCTTCTCTTCATCAGTCCCTTGGGACATCGCTCTATTCCCTCAAAGGTGCACATGTAGTCAGCTATTAATATACATGGCTTTCATTTTACTACCCTTTCACAGCATGGCGGTGACAGCCGAGCTGATCAGCTGAAAAACTTGAATAATGATGTGATCCCACCTTTAAAACAGCCAGTGCTGTGGAGGTCTATTAAACGGACACACAAAACACGTACACTACACATTCCCGAAAACACCTCCAGCTTCTGTGCAGGAAAAGGTCGTTATTTTCATGCAAACAAATTAATTAATTAAACTTCCCTGGAGTTTCCGGGAGACCTTTCTCACCCATGCATATCGCACCCTTGCACGCGGCTACCTTAACAGCAACCAGCTGCCCCCGTTACCATGGCGCTGCAATTTTAATCAATGGTTCGGCAATTAGAACCTTAGTCAGAGGGGACCAATTATCGCGATAACCTGGGTTTAATTATCCAATCTGAATTTGACCCTGACACATTGGTCCCTTCTTTTTAGATCATTTGTGTAACTTTTTACAGGAAAATTAAAGGATTTTTTTTCCTTTTGAATATTGAAAATATTTCAGTAAATATACATTTCACTGTAGAAGAGTTATATATGTTTGTCACAGTTTGCGCGCTTATCAGTTTCGTTTTCTTTTTGGTGTGGAGAGGTAATTAAGGAAAAGATTTAGGCATCAGAATCCAGATATACGTAACCGCAAAAACACATCGTGGCATTTCTCCTACCTGTGACGGGGGTGTCAGGTGATAGCTTAATTGTCAAAGTTTATTTTCCCGGGCTCTGTTAGACACCGGCTGGCCGCTGGTGCGCCTCCCGCAGCTGACAGAGCGGACCCCCGTGCAGCTTAACAGTTGTTTATCTGCAGGCAGGTGGGAATGCAAATGAGCATGCATCCCAAATTCCGGAACAAAGGAAACATTATTTCACTCCGGCGCTTTCTGGCGCCCCGATCTCCGCCGGCAGAATTAGGACGGGTGCGTACAACGTAACAACTTTACCCGAATAATTGTCTGTTAATTAGTCTGCCCTTGTCGCCATTTTGACGCGTGATGCCATGGCATTTCCTTTGACACTACTGTGCTGAACACATCTGCGAATATTTGTTACTGCTCCAGAATTTGTTTGCCAATTTACCAGAACTGAAAATGTCTCTATGTACAGCATATTTATTTATTTATTATTGTCTAACATGTTGTATTCTGAGTAAAGTCGTTTATAAGATCTCAGACTATTTCATTTTACTAGTCTGCATATTTTGAAATGACAATAACATTTAATTTGAAATCCATCCATTGTCCGTGAGCATCTTATCTGCTATTAGGTTGCGGGCGGATGGGTCCTTTTCCACAGCACGGGGCATGAGGAACACTCTGGATGGAATGCCTGGATGCTTTGGAATATGTAGGCTACACTTAAGCATGTTTTTGGAAGGCAGGAGGGAAACACATGAACGCATGGAGAACGTGCCAACTACCCAGACAGGAATAAACCTGAGTCACCACACGCCGAAGGATGGAATTATAACCATAATCTCCTTATTTTCTTCTGTACTCTAATTACACTAGAGCTAATGGTGCAATGAGTCAGTCGTTTTGAAGTCCATCCACCTTATAACCACTTATCTTGGTCAGGATTGTGGGGGGCTGGAGCCTGTCCCAGGCAGCATCGGGCAGACGGCATGGGTACACCATGGATGGGACGCCAGTCCATCGAAAGGCACAAAACCCACACACAACAGGCAGTGTAGAAATCCTATTAGACGGCATGACTGCCGAAGGAATCCAGAGTACCTGGAGAAAGCCTGCCTGATATGGAGAGCATGTAACCACTACACACACCGAGGGTGGGATTTAATCCCCAGTCCCTGGCCATGTGAGGCAATACCCACTTGATAAATAGTCAACCATCCAATCTTTTTACAGTCAAATTTTCCATACTCCAAATCCGCCACCCCCCTCCAGTGCTGGTTAATCATAAATAAAACAATCGCTGTTTTCCTTTTGAAACTGAAGGATCTCCATGGGGTTAAGTTCTACATGAGAAATCCACTTGTTTTTGCTGTCTAGGGCGCTAAAGCGCTAGCCATGGGAAGGAAGAAAAATTCCGCCCCTCTCTGCTGTGATATGTCACCTCTTGACCATATGACTCTAGTGAAAGTTTGTTATTGGCTGGTGACAAGCCACCCCCCTCCCTCCATTCCATCTGTTTATTTTTTTGCAAATGCGAGTTTCCATGAAAAATTTGTTAATAAAATATTTGCTCAGAAGCCCGCGCTGCGCTAGGCTGATAAGGTATCTGTTTGAGTCCCACTTCCCATATTCTAAATACGCTTCTCTGGCCTGCTTGGCATATTGATTGCTTTGGCAGAGAACTGGAGCCTCTTCGGTGAAGACCAAGGTCACATGGCACAAAAAACAGGGCCGCAAACACGCAGAACACAAAACTCCTTTTGGAAAACAGGGAACACCATTGGCTCTTGGTGACAACAAATTAAAAGGACATATTTTGGTGCTACAGTTTTGATACGATGGATTTAATAAAGAAAAGCTTTTCCTCTGTAAAATGCTGCTTTTCATTTGTACCTATTATTTACCAAAATTCCCTGGTATTCTGTGAATAGGACATGTAAGTCAAAACACAAGAAATTTATCTCCCCATGTGTTACTCCTCTTAATGGAAGAGTTTATATAAATGTAAAAATGTTTCATATTAACCATCTTTTACCATTTTGTGCCAAGTGTGCAAGGACTATCTGACAGTCACTTATATGGCGGGAAAATGGAAGGAAGAAAGCATGGTTCTATATGGGGAAAACTTCTCTAGTCTGAACTGACATGGATGTTAAGAATGTAGCTGCCCCCCAGTAACCAGATTAATCCTAATCGTGTCCCAGTAACCATCACCAATGGAGCAGTTGTGCTCCAGATCAGTGCGCACACACACACACACACACGCACGCACTCACACACGCACACAGATTTGTAATTATATCTTTGTTGGGATTCTTCATTCATTTACAGTATATGGAGGAACCTCTATTCCCAACATGACGACCTGAACCCCTACCCAGCCCTAACCTTAACCATAAGTAACCAAACAAAGTAGGAGACTTTTGGCATTTTTACTTTTTTGATTGCATTAATAGATCTTTGTTGGGACCCAAGAAATGGTCCCCATGACGTCATAATAGCAGCTTTTTATTACATTGTGGGAGACATTTGGTCCTCACAAATTAATATAAACCTAATCCAGACACACACACACGCGGAATGAAAACAATCACAAATATAGTCGATTTTGTTCCTGATCTGCAGATCTCCCCCTTGTCCCTTTTATTCACGTCAGCTGCTGAGACCAGTGGGATTCGGCTGTGCGGATCAGCACCATATTTTTAATTCTTTTTCTGGGGCCTCAACTGGACTGTTCACATCTCCCGTCCCACATGTCTCAGCCCCCCCTGCTTCATCCTGCATGGAAACAATGCCATATTGACGGATTTGAGGCTCATGCCAATCAGCGGAGGACACAAGTGGGTCGGAGGGTGGGGTGGGATGATGGGGCAAAGGGGGGGGGGGGGGGGGGGGGGGGGGCTACGAACTGTGATACGGATTAGCTTGTGCTCCTAATTAGCCGGAGTGGTGCCGGAGACGTGTGCGCCGTGCTCCCCACTCGGATCTATGATATCGAAATCTGAAGGTTCTTTCGAGGACATGGATCCAGATCGTCGATAGAGATCTTGTCACGCGGGTGTCCTCAGCAACACCCCCCCCCCCCCATCCGGCTCATTTTTAGAGGGGCCGCTGGGTGAGAGAGAGACTGAGACGTCCCCGGTTCACAGCACGTCATGTCAACCAAGCCATATCGACGGCCCTTCGTCGTCCATGTGCATCTCCTGTAAGAAGATGTGTGTAGATAGCTACTTGGTGGCGGGATAATGGTCACATGACCCATTATTGTCAGAAGTGCTCGAGAGCCGTTAATCGATAGACAACGTCTGTTTGGAGAGGAAGGGCGATCTCCGGGTAATCCTCCGACAGACAGAGGAGATTTCAGGACACGTGTGAGTGGGCCTCTACTGCTCACTCTCCTCTTTATCTCTCAAGCTCAGCTTCAGTACGTTTGCTACTCGGCGTCTAACTCATATTCAAATTTTATACTGGCCAACCGCTTCTATCTGCCAGGTGCCGGAGAAGAGTGTAAAACATGTGTGTGTATGTGTGGATGCATGTTTCGGGGGGTAAATACCAAGGTTATTGCCTGAGTTCTCTTATTACTTTAAGTTATTACTGTATGAAATCAGAAATCATCTGTGCACATTGCCCAGCTGACATTGCAGCTGTGATCTCACATCGATCCATCCATCTTCTATACCTACTTATCCAGCACAGGATCACAGTGAGCGTGGTGACCATCCCAGCGAGCGTGACTCAGGGTGGGGGACACCCTGAACATGTCCCGGGTACCACATTGAAAAGCACACTATACTAAAAGAATTACTTGAATAGGGTGGAGCGTGGTGGCCCAATGGGTATGGAGGGAGTAAATGCTTTACTCTGGTTGGGGGGAGTTTCTCCCAGTTACCTCTGCTTCCACCTACAGTCCAAAAACAGGCTGGTAAGCAGACTGGCATCTCTGTATTGCCCATAGTGTGTGACTCTGTGTATGTGTGCCCTGCGATTGACTGGCATCTGCACCAAGGCATACCCCCGTCCAACTTCAACCAAAACGACGCGATTCACCATTCACACGAAAAGTGCCAATGGTTTCTGGAGGTTGACGTTACTCGAGAGCAGTGTGACACATAGGGATGTGCATGTCGGTTAAAGGAAACGTGTGCACGAGCCTTGCAAACGCTGTGTGATGATACTCGGACAAACCACCGAATTCTCCCCCCTAGTACCTTACAGAAGCGACAGGCTGTACTCCTACAAACACCTTCATTCCCTGACTTCAATTAGCACGTTAGCGTTAGCCAGCGGTGCAATGCCACGTCACAACATCACAACGCCAGGTGAGCGCAAATTGAAACCGCTAGCTGCACCGTCGGCAGCTCGGGGACGATGGCGTCCGCGCGGTGGCTGGACGTGCTAGAGACTGAGCGTGGGGAGCAATTAGCGGGGATTAGCAGTGAAAGTAAAGTGGGAAGATTATAGCTCCCAGAGCAGTTCACTTAAAGCTTTGCAGATCAGTGACACCAGAGTAGGGCAGCAATTTAAAGCCCCCCCCCCTTGCTCTCCCTGTCAAGCCTGCCAAAGTTTCATCCGTAGCCTAAATAACAGCTGCCCTTCCTCAGGCCTGAATTCGGGCACCGAAAAATTCCCAGAATTCAACATGAGAAAGTGTGTTAATCCGTGATTTTGCGCATCGGGCATAAAAGAGATTGCGTGCCCCTCCTCCCAATGACACACATACTATGGGGGCCAGGCAGCAATGGGGCATGTAACCGAAACACAAAGGGTAACAGAAGCCCAGCTCTTGCTTTTTGTGCTTTTCAAACCCTCATCAATCTGCTGGTGCTTCTTCAGCTTCAGAGAAGGTGGGTGGGAGATAAAATCACAGATTCCTCCATAACAGTCTCCACCAGCCCTTAATATATTGTTGAGAATCTAATTTGGAATTTTACCTAAAAGTGGGCTCTTGTGTTATTGTCATTTAGTGGGTGGTGTGCAAGGGTGTAGGTTTGGTTTCAACATCGGTAGGGATCAAATGAACCCAGAACACACTGTACCCATCCCCCCCCCCCCCAAACACACACACGGTACTTTCACAAAATTGGTAGGGACACATCTTTACCATGCATAGCTAACCCTACACCCTCTGTGGTGTGTTTCAGAAGGATAGGACTGTGGATTTCACAGCTGGACCAGCCCCCTTGAACACGGCCCTTAACCCCAGTTTCTCCAGGGACTGGCTGACCCTACCTTCTCACAGAAGGACATTGTTTGTGATCAAATACAAGATAAAGCAGGACACAGTGTTGAAAGATACAAATTAAACAAAGACATTGCAAAACCAAATCTCCAAACACAGACAGACAGACAAGACAGAAAGGCTCACTGCTTAATATCTATATAACCTGGGACTTATGGTTTTATTTATGCCGCAGGTCATGGGAGCAGCAAGCCCTGGTTTACACCCTAAACATTCTTCACCATCTTCTGCAGCAATCACTTGCCATACACTGACCAATTAAATTAGCTATACGCATTGGGTTAGTCAAGATGAGTCAGATGTGATGGAATAACCTGGAATATTACTTCGCAGTGACTTGTGTAAGCAATTATATACAAGGAGATGATGGCTGAGGTGAGAAGTGTGTCTCAATTTATGTTCACCTGATCATACTTGGTGACAGTTCTGAAGTGAGCCAGTAGGGGGTGCTGTGAGTAAAGTGCATTCCCCATAGACATGCACCAAAGACACTCTATTACAGGGTTCTTCAAATCTTGACCTCGATTCCAAATCTAGGCCTTGTTGTCAGTTCTCCCAGGTAGTTTAATAATTACTGATTCTGATTGGTCAGAGGCTTCACACCTGACTGACAGGTAAAGGAAGGCTGGAAAACCAGCAGTGCTCGGACCTCGAGGACCGTGATTTGAATAACCTTGATCTGCTGGAACACAATACAAACACTCTCAGGAGTAGGTGCTGAAAGTTATCGGAAAAACAACTGTGAGTGTGTTTGTCTCGCGCCCTTTTCTTTTAAAAATTATCACCTCATCAACCTGACGTTATGCCATACAATCAGGCAAATCTCGGGCAGCTCTTAATGTGATTTCCACCGCCTCCCCTTTTCTCTGTCTCCTCATTGTTCTGTTAAGCTTCCTCTTTCAGAGACTCAAAAACCAAGGTGTCTCCTGGTACGACTTCAGCGCTCCAGCAAGACTAGGTAGATACAGTCATGAATTATGCCAATTTTGTGTAACATCTGTTTATTCATTTATACTTCGTCTGTTTCTATCCTAACAGATACTACTGGTAACTATTATTCGAAGAAAATGGGGGACAGATGGCAGAATCCACTTAATGAAGACAAAAACCATATATCCTCAAACACAAACAAGGTGCAGGATTCCTAAAAACCTGCAGGGAATTTTGTAGGAATTTTAAGTGAACATGTAGGAAAGGGTTCATGAGTGTGTCACCACACCTGGGGTGCCAGTTCTTCATTTTGTTATATATGCAAGGCATAAAATAAGCAAGACACTGGATAACCAACGTGGATCAAACCTGGTGGTTGACTTGTTCTTCTTGTATTAGCATACGGCTAAGGGGTGAATTATGGGCTAATCATGTCAGTATCGGCTCTCTTGGACCTGGACAATGACGTGGGAAAAGGAACAGGAAGAGAAGTCCTTTAGGTGTCAAAAGATGGACTCCACAGAGGGGGAGATGGAGGAATATGACGACTCCGAAAACTGTAGCTGTGTGTTGTCTCGACGGATCCAAGATGGCGGCTTTGAAGGGCAACAAAACCTCACAAAACAAGAAGAGAAGTAAAGCTGTCAGGTAAGGTGGATATATTTTTATTTATAGGGTCATGTTCTATACTGACGTATGATCATTGGATAATAAACCTTACGTTAATTTCTCAAGGTTGTCTTCTTTGTCCTGGATAGATCAACTATTCTATCTGAAGGTTTAATGGGAAATGGGCAGGTCCTGCTGTTTCACAAAGGAAATAATCTCCAGAGTATTTATGGGATGTCGTTTTTTTTTTCTGCTAGGTAACACACATTAAGTGCGAAGGGCCAACAGCTATTTTAGTCAAGCTGCGTCTTTGTAGGTGGGGGGTGCGTGGTGAAATGCCTTCGGTACCTGTAATCTTGGTCTTTTGAACAGGACAGACAGGTCCAGGTGTAGGGTTAGGGTTAGGGTTAGGGTTAGGGTTAGGGGTCAGGATTAAGTAGCCACCTGTCCTGTGAAGGAAGATAGAAGTTCTACGTGAACCTGAGGATGGCAGTTAAGGGCATTTTGGGATCCATGGTCGGGACTCCTGTGGGACGTGCTGAGCGAGCTGGGAATTCAGCTGGTGGAATTTAGAAAATGACGTCCCATTTGTTGAGAGAGGCACGAGGCTAAGGGTGCCAAAAAAGCCTGGAGATGGCTTCACTTCATCCCAAGATGAAAGGCTGGACCTGTGTCCTCTTACTCACCCTTATACCCCAAACCAAGGCCAAGGCTGGTTCCTCGTCTCCCGTCAAGCCCAGCATTACCACCTTTTTACATCATTTTTTAAAACGCTCATCTTAGACATCATGGGGGATCTCTCATTGAACGTGGGAGGGTCGAGGCCAGGGGGCAGGGGGGAACAGAGGGGGCCCCTTTCTCTCCTGGAGCTTGTTTGTAATGATTTATGACTCGGTGTAACTCCAAGTTCATAAACTGCCCTGACCTGCTGATAGTGCGGACGAGTCCCGTCATTTATATGCGTCACGCCTCTCCCTGTGACTGATATTCCCGGACTCCTCGCTCTAGCTGCCGCCGTCTGCACGGGCGTGGATAAGCTGGGCATTCCCGACCTTAGATTCTATGTTCATAAAGCGCAAAGCGCCGACTTCCGGAGAGACATTCGGGCGTTTCCAGCTGGTGTGTGATATCCGTCACAACAGCAATGGAACGGCATTAAGGGTGGGGGGTCGGAAGATAGGACGCTTCTATTTAAAATAAGCTTGGACTGCTTATGTATAGTTTAAAATGTCTTTAAAAGGTTTTTTTTTGTCACAGGTCGACGTTGATGCTTTTTCTGTTGGCCAGACGGATTTGTGGGACTACAAAGCAACGTTTTGTGTACGTCGGAATATTTAAGGTGAGTCGTGTGGGGCAGATGAAGGACTTGACCCCTGAGCATGTCGATCTGGAGCCGCACGTCAAGGTTGCCGAGACGACGTGAGAGGGCGCGGCCTGGGAAGCAGAGAGCGCCACCTGGCTCCTGCAAGACCTGCTGGCGTACAGCCTGTCCCAGGCGGCGTCGAGCGCGCCCGTGCTACATCACTGTCATCCAGCCGTCACCCAGAATTCCTGGCATCCTCGACCGCGTTTGGGTGTGCTCGCTTGACAAGGGCGCATCCTCCGGACGGGTGATCTATCACGCCCCTCAGCGCAACGACGCGGGTGCTTTCGGTCAGTCCGCACCCCGCCCAGGCACTCAGACGCAGGCGCGGCTTTTGGTGAGAAAATTTATGTCCTGCAAAGAAAACGACGGCAAACATTACATTTATCAACTACAGTCAGGGAACGGAGCCCAGCAGGTGTCGATAAGTGGATTCTGTGAAAGGCAGCAGAATTTGTGATTGGCTTAATAAAAGGTCAGCGAGAAAAATAAACGCAAAGCAGGGAATATATGTACATGTGACAGCATGCATTTCGGCGCGTCATTCATGCAGGATTCGGGCATTAACCTGTATGGCCATCATATGCTACAGTTCCCCCTGATCTTGTGGTCATTGGAAATTTGTGATCGCTGCTCAAATCTTTAACAACATTAAATATTAATCAAGAATATTCAACAGCTGCATTGTTTAAGAAATTGATTTCTTATTGAGTAAAAGTGTACTTGTAATTAGAATTGTACAAAAACTAAAGTAAAACATTTTTAAAAATTGCATTCTCGAATTTACTAATTAACCCGTTTTTCTCCACTTGTAAATGTTATCTTTTTTTCACATACCTGTAGCTGTTTAATAAACTCTTCATCATGATCTCCCCCAAAAAAGCTGCCAGTGTGTCTGTGAATCACACAGACGGTCGTGTAACACAGGGGTGTAGCTGCTGGCAACGGTCCCTGCACCCCCCCCCCCCCCAGTGGATGGGCCTTCGCATTATTTATGTGGAGAAATCCAGAGAAGTCTGTGAAGGAGCAGAGCAAAAGACAAAATGGCACGGTGGCAGCCACGGCGCCCCCCCAGGATGCCGGCAGTGGGGAACCAGGGGGGGTGAGGGTTCGGCAGAACAGACGGCAGAGTGACCGCATGCCTCCGCGGAGCGGACCGCGGGAGGGGGTGTGCGGCCAGACTCCTGTTCCCGCGTCCCCAGCCTGCCGCCTGCAGCCACCGCGGTGGCCCTCCTTTGGCTAACCCCTTGATGGGGGAGTGGGGGGCAGCTCTGGACCTGCAGGAGGCGTGCCAGGGTCTTCGTGAGTCCGCCAGCATGAGAGGCCCGAAGCCCAGAGATCCTTAACTGAAACCGCGATGATGAGCCAGCCAGACACAAACTTAACTGAAAAGCAAGGGTTAACATGCCATGGAGAGCATTTACCCATAATGCATGGCAGCAGCATGCCAAGCTGCTAAACAGTATTTCATTATAACGATACTTCAAGTCATTTTAGTCCTGCGGAGACAACCTTTTTTCTTCTTAAACTTAAGATTCCTTTGGGTATGTTTAAGTATCATATCATATCTCAGGAAATTAATTTTATTTACCCATCCATCCATGAGAGCATTTCCAGTACAGAGTTACAGAGAGCCTGGAAACCCTCCCAGGACATACAGTACAGCAGACACCCGGTGTAAGACGGCCTCAAAGATATTTTTTATAATTAGATAGTTACTTCTAAATGATTTATCTGAAGTTACCCAGAATTTCCATTTCTGGGTAAAAATACCATTAAAATGATTTCTTTTATATGTTAGTATAACAAGCTGCCTTTTTAAAACAGAGAGTATTTTTGATTTTCATGTATATTAGGGAATTAGGAGACACAGTTTGTTTACTTTTCCAGCAAGGAGGTGTAATCATGAGATTTTTGACTGAAACTGAGACATAGTTAAGTAATAGGAGATGGGAGATACACCTGTGTTCATTGTGTCTGTTTTTCTGAGCAGGACTGAGACCTTCCTGTGCTCCGCAACGCAAGTCCGCCCTCTTTCCACTTTTAATGGAAGCCGGCATGAATCGCAGAAGTAATGGTGAGCAGCTGCAGAGGTGTTGTAGTGCTTCTGGTGAATTTCTAAACACCCTCCTTATGTTCTTCACTGGATATAAAAACGCCACCACAGGATGCATCGGTCCTAAGAATTTCACTTCTGCACACTTTTGTTAAACTTTTTATATCCTGACTTACGTGATACACAGCCAAAGCTGCGGTTACATCCCTTTAAGGACCAGCGGCAGGTTCTGCCGCGGGGATGTTAAACAGGAAATGCTGCGGGCGTCATTCTGGATTTGCCAGATTCCGCGTATTCCGCGCTCTCCCCTCCGTGCGTCCCAACCAGGCTAGAGGAGTCACGCACTCGTCCTTCTCCGGAGCGTCCCCCGGCAGAGAAGCCGGGGTGGGAGGCTTGTAATAAATCACAGGAATGGCTGCTTTGGCCCAGACTGGCCTCGGAGCCCAGGGAAGGTATCGGCGGCACACTGTGTTTATTTGGAAGCTCGCGGCATGGAGGTGAGGTCGGGTGTGTCATGTGACAATGTGATCCCACTGGCCGACATGAAAAAAGCTATTAAAAGTGAAAGGAAGACCTGGCACAAGAAAAATAAACTGAGTTCCTCCATCTGATCAGCCTGTGAAGACAATATACTTTGTACTATTATACAATGTACCTTGGAAAAGCAAGACATTCATTGGAATATTTATAATCGTAGTTACGTACATCCAGACCTGATTCTGGCTTTGCAGCATCAGACTGTGAGAGCTTAACATGGGACCTGACGAAATGACACCTGACACAACGTAGCCGCACACAGACGAAGTTTTGGTCTTAAAGACTGAGACGTCCATCTCACACCATGATCAGGTGCTACATAGTAACAGGAGAATTCAAAAGAGAAAAATATGTATCAGTAATGATACCATACAGAGTCAGTTACAGCCTGATTCTAGAACTTACTCAAAATGCTTTGATATCTTTACAACAAACATGCTTCATTTACTATTCACACAACTACATTGAAATGCTTCTCTTTGCCTACCCCATCTTGCTCTCCATAACTTGGAGGGGGGGGGGGGTCACAGTGCAGGGTCAGCCAATGTACAGCACCCCTGAAGCCTGGGGTTAGGGGCCTGGCTCTGGGGCCCACAGACATGTGACTATTCTGCCAAGGCTCAAAACCACACTGTTCTGACACTAAGGCTTAGCCCGCTAACCCGCTCACCGCTGTATATGGTATGTGTCATATTTCTTCTGTGTGACCCTTTACTGAAATAGCACATTGCTGGTCATTTTATAATTTCTTTACATACAGCTGCAGAACAAAATAAGAGACCGCTCTATATTTTTAAACAAATCTGCATTTTTAAATCTTGGTTTAATCGTGGTTCTGCTGGCAGAAGCCTATGCTGAGCAGGTGAATGTTTCTGGGTTCAAAATTTTACAAGACAGCAGTACACAAGAATAGGGTGAAGCAGGAGACACTGGGAACGACCAGAAACCAGTCAGGTAGAGGGTGGAAGCGATGACCATTAACTTATCCGACAGTTTCTCATGAATCGGAGGATGACATCAAATGACCTTCAAAAGGAATGGGAAACATTAAGTGCAGGTGTGAGGTGCACTGCTAGGACAGTTAACAGGCTCTGAGAAGCAGGACTGAGATCCCATAAAGCAAGGAAGAAGTCCTTCATTAATGAGAAACAGGGAAGAACCAGGCTGTAGATTGGCAAAAAAAAAAAACATAGACTTATGCAAACCAATAAATGAGTGAAACAAAAAACTGTGCTGTGGTGTCAGCAGCATCGGAAGCAGCCCTTCTTTGAGGTAGTCTGGGCCTAACCACCCCTCTTTCAGCATGGGGGGCCTTGGCATTCATAGTGTCTGTGGCCTAACACCACCCACGCTGCCACAGCTCCCGGTCTTCAAGGAAGGATGCGGCGGATCACTGGACCTGCCGAAAAACAAAACGGCGGAAAAAAAAGCTCAGGATGTTTTTTTTTCTGGCAAAATTATTGTATTACTGTAAAAACCTGGGTCCCCCCCCCCTGAAAAACCTGTGCCAGGGTCGCTCCCAATCTGTCTCCCCAGCATTAACACACTTCAGCTGATGGAAACTATATAGTTATAAAAGATCGGCAAAGTTACAATAACACGGTAATGAAGGTGGCGATCTGAGTCGAATTAGCTGAGAGGCTGCACCGTGTCGAGTCTACCTGTGGGGGGCGGTATGGTGACTCAGCGGGGACTCTCATGCCTCCGGGGTTGTGAATTTGATTCCCGCCCCCGGCTCTGCGCGTGTGGACTTTGCATTTTCTCTCCATCTGTGTAGATTTCCTCTGGATACTCCGAATTCCGCCAGCAGTCGGACAAAACAACAGGGCCTTTATTTTGTGACGATCCGCTTGTGTCCTGCTGTGGCCTGGCGTTCCATCTTTGGCATCTCCAGCCTCATGCGTCTTGAGGTTGACTCTTGTCCCCTCACCCACCTCCCTTTCCTGGAAAAACAGTTCTACAAGATACACAGATCGATATTCATAAAAAAAGAAACACACAGTTTTTCAGGGCACCATCATCATGATCGCAGCCGGAGCTCAGACAAGAAACAGAAGCATAGCTGCATTATTGAGTTAAGTGACAAGCTTGTTGAATGAACCTGATGGATTGTACGCTGTTGGTGGGGGGTGAGGGGGGCATCAGTGATGCTGGGATCGCAGCCCTCCCCATCGGGCCTGACTGGGGGCTCCTAGCCCTGAAACCAGCCCTCAGGCAGGCCCCCGTTGCCACGGAGATCGCATCACCAGGCAGCAGGGGAGTAAAATGTAGGAAGAATGTCACTCAGGGAAGGTTGGGACTTCTGAGAGGAGAGGACATGCATCATTTTAAAACATCTGCTTCAAAAAAAATCATTAATACATACTTCATTCAAGTGTGACGGCCCAGTACACGGACTATCTAAGTCGCTTGGTGCATCAATGTAACACCAAATGTGCCACTGAAAAAGGTTCAGTGCCATCGAACCCCTTCCTGAGACCCGATGCCTGTCTTTGTTCTCCTGCAGTCCTCTTGTGTTGAAGCCAAACAACAATCTCTGTTCCTTCAACCCGTCTCAGCTCCTTTCCCTAAATAAGGTCCCCCTTCTTCCTCTCCCCATGTCACCTCATTCTGTCCCCAAGTCGTCTTTGAAGTTTCCGACCATTATAATGCATTTTAAAGGTTTCTATGGTGCATCATACATGAGAGCTTCATAAAACATTTATAATGCATAATACATATAGATATAATGTATGCCTATTGAAAAGGATTTTTAGCCATGTTTATAATGCTTTATGAATCCATTATTATTTGTTATGAACATGTTAATAATTGACTTTTTATTTGCCAATATTTCCAAGGTTCATTTGCGACATTCCTTACTGGTTCTCTGTCCAGTGGAATTAACGACAATCTCCAAGCACAATGGGGCAAATGGATTCATATCAGCGAACGAGCGTGTCGCTGTGAAACTCTCAGATCCCATTGTACCACAATGTTAATAATTATACTAACTTCCACTTGTGGCCCAAGAATAACATGTTTCTCCTATATAAAAGTCTTGGTCCTCATTCTGAGCATTAATTATACGCTTGAAGGGGGAAACATGCTAGCAGTGATTTTTGGGCTGAACAGCTCTTTTAGCATTTCATTCAGTTTGTCCAGCTTGCCGATTAAAATTACTGTGCCTTTTATGTTTCTAAGCAACAGAGTACCACCAAACCTGTTTTTCCTGCCCCTCACCCCTCTTCCCCATCACCAGTCATCATCAGGTATACTTTAAGAGCTGTCTGCAGGGGCACATGTTTGATTTGTATTACACTTTGGATAAAACAGCGTGTGTGTTAGGGCTTAAACCTGGTACTTATATCTGCATTTTAAAATGTGTCTAAATCATCTCTTGAGTTTATTCTTCCATGTTTTTTCTGCGTGAGACCCACTTGTTCAGTCCAGTGAGACTTCTGTCCGAATGTTATACAGCCTGCTCCCTGGTTCTATAACTGCCCAGGTCAGGCTGACGTTAAGTGCTCACGCCTTATCCCGATGTCTTTCCGGAAGCTGCGCATTGTTAAGAGATTTCCATGCTCTTCATAACAGAAGCACCGTGTAAGCACAGACGATTTCCTACACCTTCAAAAATCTTCATTTTGTTGCAGGTTTGTTGCCTGTGGGCCCCTTTCAGATGTTTCAAAAATGAAAAAACTAAAAAGTAGAGTGAGAAAATCGTAGCTAACTAGCTCTTTAGCAGAACACACTGTTTCAGCATCCTCTAAATAAGCTATGTGTTTATTTAATATGCAGTGTAGTGACTATTTGTGGCCACCAGGGGGACACACCCTTGGGGGTCCCGTTAAATGCATGGTTTAGGACAGGGGTTGGCAATCTTTTTAAAGAAAAGAGCCATTTTTCCTAAATGTCTGACCCACTATTTACAAAGAGCAATGGGCAGAGACGGGGGTTTGAGGTACGATTTTTTAATTGTGATATGGGTATATGCATTTACCACAAAAAAGTACTTACAAAAAATAAAGAAAACCAATTTCACTCGGACACGTAACAGCGCAAAGGTGACTAATATTACAACACATTTCAGTTCTGTAGCGATAGTCTTCACTCTCATCCCTTCTTTCGTTCGGCTCTGCAGTCTCTAGCCCTTCACTCTCCACTTCACTACTGCTGTGCTGACGAGCAGCGCAAATGTAGTCACAACTCAGCTGGCTATAATATGTAAATCGGAGAAAATATAATATTTTTTACGAAAACATGGGAAGGCGTGCTGACGATTTACTGCAAAAAGTATATGGAAGAATTAGGAATCCCAATAATCGTTGAAGCGTACATCCAGCTTCAGGTACTGAAGAAAACTGAAAGCACACCATTTGACCGGAGACGTAATCTCGTTGTAGAGAATGACTTTGAGGAAGATGTAAATTACACAGCTAAGACATCACAGAAACGCGCGACGGACTGCCTCATTCACATAAAGCTAAAGAAATATCTAAATGAAAAGTAATAATATTAACCCATAAATAAATAATTTATATTTACAAAAGCATTATCATAATATGTTAAGACATGAAAATGTAAACGCGCTTATCGTGGTCAAAGAGCCGCATGTGGCTCGCGGGCCGCAGGGTTGCCGACCTCTGGCTTAGGAAGAGGTCTGGGTTAGGAAGAGGTCTGTGTTAGGAAGAGGTCTGGGTGTTTCATGTGTTTCGCCTTGAATCAGTGTTCATCTGTGTTCCATGTAGCATGTGCAGTCTACTTATCAGACCCTGATTTCTTGATTTCGCCACAAAACTGCACACCTGCAATGGAGTCAGCTGTTAACAAGCATTTTCATTCAGACCATTCTTCAGCTCACTTTGCCCTTATAGGCTACTGTCTTAATGACATTAACTTCCAATGAGAGAACACACTTGTTACCCCGAGGGTTGTGTGACTTTTATTTTGAAAGGTCTTGTTTCGGGCGTACGCTCACCCATCACTCACCTTCAGCCAATCACAGGGCTTGTCCTGACGTCTCTGTCTGTAACAAGGCTAGAGTAACACTATAGACATATTCTTCTCTTATAAGGCAGCCTTAAAACCAGATGTACAAAGCTGACAAACCTCCATTCATAACTATTGAATAAAAGAGAAAAAATAAGGATGAACTGTGATGGATTGAGATAGTTGTTTCTTCTTTTATTCTTGCCGTTAATTATGTGCATTGCATAAATAACTGTTTATGTTGCTGTATTCCTGTGATTTATAATCACAATTACGGCTGAACATGGAGGGAGGCCCCAGCTGTATGCTATATAGGCCAAATCTGGGATGATCCCTCTGCATTTCTGCTGTGTGACCTAACACTGTGCAGGCTAGGTCACTGTCACCGGTGCAAAGGAAACCGCGAGAAAGCTGCATCGCAAAGGAGAATGCAGGGAGCAGGCGACCATCTTTGGAGACACAACGCAGGGGCCAAATTGTGACTTTGGTAAGTCAGTGTGGGTGGCATGACTGCTGTTTGACTCCATGGATGGGGGTTCAAATCCAACCATTACTCAGCCAATGTTGCGCTCTCCCTGTGTTTGTGTGGGCGTGGAGCTCTCCCTGTGTTTGCCTGGGTGTGGAGTTCTCCCTGTGTTTGCCTAGGCGTGGAGCTCTCCCTGTGTTTGCATGGGTGTGGAGCTCTCCCTGTGTTTGCATGGGTGTGGAGCTCTCCCTGTGTTTGCATGGGTGTGGAGCTCTCCCTGTGTTTGCATGGGTGTGGAGCTCTCCCTGTGTTTGCGTGGGTGTGGAGCTCTCCCTGTGCTTGCGTGGGTGTAGAGCTCGCCCTGTGTTTGCGTGGGCGTAGCGCTCTCCCTCTGTTTGCCTGGGCATGGAGCTCTCCCTGTGTTTGCCTGGATGTGGAGCTCTCCCTGTGTTTGCGTGGGCGTGGAGCTCTCCCTGTGTTTGCCTGGGCGTAGAGATCTCCCTGTGTTTGCCTGGGCGTGGAGATCTCCCTGTGTTTGCCTGGGCGTGGAGCTCTCCCTGTGTTTGCGTGGGCGTGGAGCTCTCCCTGTGTTTGCGTGGGCGTGGAGCTCTCCCTGTGTTTGCGTGGGCGTGGAGCTCTCCCTGTGTTTGCCTGGGTGTGGAGCTCTCCCTGTGTTTGTGTGGATGTGGAGCTTGTCCTGTGTTTGCCTGGGCATGGAGCTCTCCCTGTGTTCGTGTGGAGCTCTCCCTGTGTTTGTGTGGATGTGGAGCTTGTCCTGTGGGTGTGTGATTATGTTTATATGTTTTTAAGAAAAATGTCATTTGACATTGTGGGGACCATTTTTCAGGTCCCCTCAAAGATCTGTGAATGAATTCAATGTTTGCTAAAGTTAGGGCTGGGTAGGGGTTAAGGTCGTTATGCTGGGATTAGAGTTTTCCGCATAGAAATGAATGGAGAGTCCCCACAAAGATATAATTACAAACCTGTGTGTGTGTGTGTGTGTGTGTGTGTGTGTGTGTGTGTGTGTGTGTGTGTGAGTGTCAGGCACATAGCCATGAGCTTAAAAAAGTACTTTAAAACCCCACCCCCAAACTTGTTTGTTACAGATCTGGCACATCACCAGTTAGTAAGACTACGAGTTTGAATTTACTTTCACCCCCATTCAATGAAAATGATAAATTTTTAAATAAATTAAATTAATAAATTAAAAATGTATTAAATTATAAATGTATTTCTAACTACAGGCGATGGACTCACATCCCACCTTTGCTGGGTGCTTCCAAGGTATCTCACTGACACCCTGCACTGGATGAGATGGGTGGATCTTCTCCATATTCATCACTGCCACGGTATTGCAAAAATGCCAGTGATTTAGGAGGTTCCAGCTCCTGACGGAATCTGCCCTTTTCTGACACAGTGGCACTGCTGGATCTGTTAGTCTCCCGACAGTGAGCTCTTAATTACCTTTAAAAGGCTGTTTATAAATTAAGTCATACATCCATCCATTTATCTTCCAGCTGCTTGTCCTGGACAGATCCATAGGAGGAACAGGAGTCCATACTATGTTTCACATACAGTGACATGTGTTTGCATGAACACTTTTATCCTTAATATTAACAATGACCTATTATCATTGGCAGACATGAAAATGAGGTGGAGTGTGGCTGTGATCCCATGTGGAAGGTTGTGGGATCAAATCATGGGTTTAATGGTGAGTGCATATATATATTTATAATGTTTTTACGCAGTTATTTGGGATCAATTCCAATGCTAATTGTTGAAAGAGCAGTTGTGAAAATGCCAAACTGGAAAAGCAGCAAACCTCAAAAGTGAGCCTTGAGGCACCCCTACATGTACTCAATAGTTTCAGCTCACTTTCAGCAAAGAATCACAGCAGTATATCATCCCACCAAACCCAGACTGCAGAAGGAATTACAATCAAAGGTAGGCGTCTGTCTCACAGCTAAAATATTGTGTGAAAACCCAAGTTCTTCATGAGGGAAAACATATACAAGGGACACAGACATGGGAGGATAGAATGGAGTGATTTTATTAGGCCCATTGGATATTTCAGGAAGGCTAAACCAAGGAAACGTAACTAAGAAAACCTGTAAGGCCACCATAACCAGGTCATTGGCCCCAGCAGTGTCTTGCTGCATCCTCTCAACACCATCAGTTAGAGGTGAGTTGTACCTCGACCTTGCCCCTCCCCCAAAACATTCCAGTATTTCCCGCATCGCATCACTGTGGCTTCAGGACATGCTGACACACGAGTAATGCGGCCTGCGCACTGGAGATCCAGTCACCTCAATTCCTACACAATTAGGCCCTCGAACCCTGAACAACCTGCATCTGCGGGAAAAAAAACTGCCTTCCGGGGTTGTGGGGGTGGGTACGGAGGGATCGTTTGAAATAATTACAACAGCGGCACAAAGCTTGCCCTCTACCCCCCATGCAGCAAGATGTTCTGAGCCATTAAACAGATCCCTGTAAGTAATTCTCAAAAACATCCTCCAAGTCACACTTAACAGACCCATTGTCTTCCACTTCTAGAGGTCACTTAATGACGGGACTCAAGATCAAGAGACATCAGCTGTTTCTAAGTAAATAAGATCCTTAATTACACTGAGTGTCATTATCTAAGCCCAGCTTGAATAATTCAAGTCTTCTCCGCGTTCATTACATGTTTTCGTCTCCTTCTTCGTGGGAACGGTAAGTTGAATCTGTCCCTCCCTCCCTCTTCTGGGACTCTGGTTGGCGGGTGATTACTTTGATTAAACAAAAAATAAACTACAGGGGGAATTTATTATGCGGTCTTGAACTTCCTTGTTTGCAAAAAAATAAAGTATGCTCAGCCAGAAACGAAAAGTACAGAAACAAATAAGCATAATTAAGTACCTGGCGATGCTGCGGGTTTACGACAATGAGGCCAGTGAGCCGGACCGTCTCCCAAGTGCTTTCGCGGGTTCGTGTTACGTAAGCACTTAGCAGTAAATGTAGTGTGAGAAATGGTCGTGCACAGGCCTCTGCGGCGGCATGGGCTGCATGGGGAGAGTATGGAGACAGCATCACACACACACAGAGCCCAATTTGTTAGGAGCCTATGATCAGTAGGCGGCTGGTTCAAAACTTGGTTCAAAAGGTTGCCCCAGCGATTTCCCCTTTGGGCTCTCGAACAAGGTCTTTAACCTCAGGGACTGGCTAATCTTGCTTTTTGCAAAAAAAAAATGTACATTGCTTTGGATAAAAGCATCTGTTAAATAAATAAATATAAAATCCTGACAGTGGAATTTTTCTCTTTCGTGCATTAAATAAATTGTGTATTAAATGTTCTTTGATATCTAGAACATTGTAGCTTGAAGCTACTTTGAAAGGATGTGTCTGGAGTTAGGGTCACGTGCCCTGGTATCCAGGATAAAGATACTAAAAGAGTTAAATAACCAAAAATATTCATCAGTCTTTCTCTGGCTGCTCTATATGTGTAGTTTGTATGTCCTCCCAATACTGCAAGGGTTTCCTTCCATCGGTAATTGATTTTTCCAAATTGTGTGTGTGGCTTGTGATTGACTTGTTTCCCTAGAATCTGGTCAGCTTATTCCCATGTGAGGGGGGTGGGGTTGAATCATATTCCCACCAACACAGCACACTGGGCTGAGGCAGACACTGGATGGGATGCCAGTTCACCCAAACACATGATGTCAGGCTAATCGGTGTCTCTAACAAAATTATAAAAACCAAAAACATGTTCATTCCAGTGCTGAAACGTCATCATCTACACATGCATCCAGCACCTCAGAGAATGATGACACCCCAGGGTGATGGTAATCCCTTCCCACCAGATGTCCTAGATAAATTAGTGCTTATCAGTTTATTAATTAAGTTATTCGTTACTCGCAGCTGAAGCGTGACAGGGTTACATTACCTACGGGCGCATCAATCTGAAGACAATCTCCATCATGCGTCAGCACGCGTTGATGGGATCCTGGAAAATGTTTTTTCATTTCTCTGTGCTCGTTTATAAAATGCGCGACTCATTTAAAAATAAAAGACATGGGGAGGGAAAAGGCAGAAGTGCTGGGAGCGGATTTGTGAGCACGGTTGCACAAACGGAGGCTGTGCTACTGTCCTCCTGCCTTGCGAGGACTATCCCCCCGCCCCCCGGCCCCCGGCCCCCGGCCCCCGGCCCCCGGCCCCCGCCCCCTCGTTTACCGTTGGCCCGCTTCTCCGCTCCCCGTCCTTTGTTTTAATGCCGTGCGGTAATTCTTAACTCAAAATAGATGATTAAAGGCCAGAGTCCTAGTAAGAAATGACTTCTAAGCGTAGGCCGTGCTTTCATTAATTTTATTTAGAGTACCGTGGCTGGCCAATGTTCATTATTGCGTGTACTCATCAGTTTTATTAATGCTGTGCTTAAGAGCCCCGTGAAACATTATTGAAGATTCTCATGTTAATATAACCTATAAAAATAAGATGTTATTCTGAAGACCAAATTAAAAATACCTTGTAACTAATTTGCCATATATATACGTTCGTGCTGCACATAATTAACGTTTTTTCTTCTTTTGGACTTTGGGTGGGTTGAGTCTGTTGGGATTTATTTTTTTAATTAGACAATGACGGAGTGCCGTTCCCCAAGCCGAACTGGTCCCGTTTTATCTGAGTATGACTAAGTGCTCTTTCATACTCCAAACCAGAGAACTATATTTGCATGCACGGGTGATGTATGACAGCAAATGGGTGTGCTTGCCATTCCTAAGCAGAATCTTCCCCACCCCCCGTGTGATTTAATACATTTACCGATGCATATTATGAATATTAAAGGAGATGATGGCGTCATCGATCGGACGTGGTCGCCAGTGCGTGATTTTTCCCCAAACGCATGTGATATGTCGAAACCCTCATCCTGTCAGCCCTAGATGTCTGTCACATTGGAACGGCAGGTTTAAGCGATACAGCTTGAATTCATTAACCATTTCTTTTTACTGCAATAATTTGTAACCGGCTTGACATCATTACACCTACCATAATTAGCTGCTAAAATCCTGACTCTACCAAAACCCGTTGCATAATGAAGCATTTATAAAATGCTTTAAATCAGTCCAAATATTAACAAGCCACACGGTACTTTACTGCTTAGTTAGAATACTGTGTCACACTGGATCTGCGTTGCCGGTGGGACCAGGAGAAATAGGGTGATATATATGCTTACACATTATTAGGCTTGGAGGTAGCTGAATGTGACTAGCCATTGAAAGAAAGGGATTTTCTGTAATGGCAAACCATGCACGTAACCCTCAGGCTCTGAAAAACCATCCACAAAGACTTCCAGAAGGGGCAAAAAACAATAAGGCATGCCTGAGACTAACAACATGCATAAGTGTGTCTGCTAGCTATGAGCCATGATTACATCCATCCATCCTTCTTCCAGAATCACTTATCGTGTACAGAGTCAGCAGGTTATCCCAGTAAACTGAGGGCATGAGGCCAGGGACACAGTGGACAGAACGCCTGTCCAACGCAGACCTTGATTACAGAAGGTGTTTTTCCAGTATAGTGGAACTCACCAGCAAGCATATCTGAAGAGCTTTGGGATTGGTGACCCTGTCCCTGTTTTGAGGTCAGAATGCACCTCGGATGGTCAGGAAGACGCCGACGGGAAGGTGATTCCGCATATCGCTCCTCGGGCTCTGGGTTTGCGAGCTTTGAGGCTGGACACCAAATAAGAAGTAAAAACCAGCCGAAGCCATTGGGCTTTTCTTTGTGAAAACGGCACCAGCTTTGATTACATTGGAATAATCCCCAAGGTCGTTCCCTACCAGACCCCACATATGGCGACAGATTTATACAATAAACGGGGACGATTCACAGAGCCAGCGCACAAATTTTGGAAAAAAATCTGTACAAGATGCCTTCAGTGCCCAGATTAAGAAAAAGCTATATGGTGCCCCAACCTCTTTTACCATGTATACCAGTAACACAACCATCCATCCATAGTGCCTATCTAATAGGGGGGGTCACGGCAAGTCTGGGACCTATCCCAGGAAGCACGGGGGAGGGGAACACGCTGAATTAGACGGCAGGCCATCAAAGGGCACATTCACACACTCACATGCACAATTTGGAGTCATTAATTCACCTAGCTGCATGTTTTTGGACTCTGGAAGGAAACCCACACGAACACGGTGAGAACATGCAAACTTTGCACGCACGGGGTTACAGGCAGGATCTGAACCTCAACGCTGGAGGTGTGAGGATACATTCAGCCCAGCGCACCACCCTATCAACAGTAAAACTCATTGTAATGAAGATACATGCTACAGACCTCAGCACGATTCAACGGCACAGAAGCTGCTAGAAACAGACAAACCCTGCTGTGCACATCTAGTGGGTCGACCTTGAAATCCATACTGAGACATTTTATACTGCGTTAAAGTGTATTTATTTGCAATTCTCCCCTTTCAGTTCATGTGCACATTCTTGCTTTATTGCCAGCTCTGAGAAAGTAACTCTCAAAGAGCAAATCAGTATGTGATTTGCTGGAAGACTACAGAATCCAACTAAAGTTAGACTCCTTATCCCTGATAATCTGGTGTTTTTTGTCCCTTTCAGGCTCCCTTTGGTCTTCTTACTCCATTTACAATCAATCTCCCACAGTTTTAACACTTAAAGGCATTTCTTAGATACACAGTACAGTGCATTGATGGCATATCTATTGATGTATATTGAAAATATTCTGTACAATATAATCATCTTGAACTCAAATAAAAAAAATACATCTCCAGTTGCCGCATGAAAAGCCTGATGTCCTTCAGCTGTCAGACGACATTTCAACAGCCAGAGGAGGCGCACAGGCTGGAGTGGGGTCCTGCGGCGTGGAAACCTGAAAGCCGACATTCAGCGTCACGAAGGTGCAGAGCCGGGATCACCGGGTCAATGGGAGAGGCCCCCTTCGGCTGCCTGTGATTTTCCATCCCTCAGCAATGTTTAACAAGGGTGCTTGGATCTGTTGAGCTTGACCTTCTGGTGACCATAAGACGTGAGGGGAAAGGTCCAGAAAGGGAAAAATAACCTCTGAAGGTAGATAACTTAAATGGACGGGTAACACTGCTCTAACAGGACACTGTCATAGTATGTCTTGGTTAATTTTGGAAAATAATAGAAAAGTGAACAGGGATTGAGCACAAGGCTTGGACTCATTGTAGGATGGAAATCGAATGGAATCACATGATATGGGGGCAGGAGGACAGAATGGGGGGAGGGATGAAAACACCATACAGCAGTTTCAGCATCAGCAAAAGGGAAAGAGGGGGAAAACATGATGGGCATCGGTCACTGAAGGGAGTATAGGTGTGCGGAAGGGCATCGAGGTCTGGAAAGGGGCGAGAAAAACGAGAACAGAAGTGTATGATGGACAATAAGGCACAGGTGAAGGTGACAGGAGCAGAGGCAGCACACAGGAGAACCGGGTCACTATACACATCTTCCAATACTGACCTACATCACGTTTACGGTCCATGAGGTCTTTTAACGGTGCCTCTTTCCAGTACTGTCACCTGATAGGTCAATCCTAAGTCTATCTATGCTTAACAAAGTACATTTTTAAATGTTTGCCCAGGACCAATAATTTCCATTTGCCCTCAAGTCTCATATTAGTGCCGAAAAAGTTATTTTAAGAAGTCTTGCATACGGTGGTGTTTTAATTTAATGCATCATTATTGAAAATGAGGCATGCAGCTTTAAATAGTTCCCATGATGCACCAGGAGTAGGACAACATCATTCTAGCATAATAAATAAATGGCACTGTAAGAAATCTGTATATAATACATATTTGCAACATGACAGTTATTGTAACTGATTAGTATTGCTCTACGATTAAATTAGAAATAAAGGCAATTGTTCTGAATTAATTAATGAGTTTAAAGGCCAGGATCTGCTATTCATTAAGTTCATTATCTGCCACTGATTAACCTTAACTCCAAGCAATTATTTGTTGGAACACACAACCGGAAAATGGATGAACCTTACGAAGATTATGAAAATAATATGTAATGAATACACGTTACTTTCTTGTCACATTACGCATGTGTAATTGTAGATATTTATTACGACAGCATACATTGCAGAACATTCCCCAAACATCTCTGTGGAAGGAATTTCATTTAACGATGTTAAATAAAAACATAATGCAGGAGATGTCTCATTGCTAACAGTTCAGCCTAAAATGCTAGTTTGTGATACGTTTCATCCTAAACGTATGTAAAATTGTTTTTCTCCGGAATTTTGGCACTGACAGTAAGAAACTGAATTCTTTTTTTCTCTTGTATGTTAATAATGAATGAATGAATGAATGAATGAATGAATAAGTAGACAGACAGCCAGACAGACAGACAGGCAAATGCAGCCTCACTCCAGCAGAATTTGGATGCAGTGTCCGGCCCAGTGTGTGGAGGTTGCATGGTTCCCCATGATCACCTGGGTCTCCTTCAGGTTACTTGGGTTACCTCTCAAAGCCCAAAGTCATGCAGTTAGGTGAATATGCATCTCCAAATGGCTCACTGCATGTGACTGTGTGTGTCTGATGACGGACTGGCTATCGCACAGTCAGGTTGTTCCCATCTCAAGCTCTGTCCTTCCTGGGAAAGGCAGGTTCACTGTGACCTTGTCCTGGATATATAAGCTCATATAACTTAATAAGATTAACAATAATGGAAAAAGAACTTATTACTACATGTAGGAAACCATACATTTTACTACTTGTGCAGAAGATTCACTGTTTATATATGTTGAATTGACATTGGTTGAACTGAAGCAGTGGGTGGGATTAGAGTTAACCATCAATCACTGTCTGAGATTAACTCAAAGGAACCTATGAAAAACAGGTCAAGCTGTCAGTGATTGACAGTACATGATAATCCCACCCACTGTGGGCTTTCAAACCTTAACTCATCCATCACCCCTTATTTTTAATCATCCCTGAGGACATGCACTTGCCTTATTGTAACAGCCGTCTAATTTCTTCTCCAGGCGTTACATTGTAACGATAAAATTCTGAATAGAACAGTGACCTCAGAAGCAATGCCACTGCAATTTTTTGCCAAATTCTTTTGCGGACAGAGATCCATTCTAAACTCCACAAGCATTAAATCAATAACAGGCTCATATTCCAAGTATATCCCCAAACGACAAAATCTTTCTGGCTGGTTTTGATATGAGCTTCTTAACCATACTTTACATAAATGGATTACAAGTGGATTAGCGCAATACCCAGTGTGGTCGTAAGAACTTTCTTTTTTCCTTAAGAACTGCAAGCGTTTTTTTTCTCCAAACCATTTTAAAGGTCCTTTGGGAGCATTTTCAAAAGGGGGGGCTTCTCCCAGGTAGTGGGGAAGCTTAATGTGGATGCAACAGGTGGCTCTTCTTGGAGTCCAGCACCAGGCTGAATAATCGCAGGAGGAAAACACTTCTTTCTTCTCAGCAGCACCACACCAGGGACTTTTAATATTGGATCCATGCTTTTCAAACCAGCTGACTGTCAGCTGATCCCAACTGGTCCACCCGAAGATGATATCTTTTCCCAGCAATGTTTGGTAAAATGACATCATGGTTCCCACCGACAAGTGAGGGCTAGACTTTCTATATCAGATTTTCATTTTCACATTCATTTTCATTTAGTAATCATGAACTCCCAACGGCACATTAATTGTTGTGGTGATTGAGTTCATCCACCTTGTTGCTGGTTGTTCCGTTGCTTTTTTTAAACTTTTCTAAGCATTATGGTGTTCTCTGATATACTGGGTCTTCTTGCACACCCATTTACCAGAGACACGGTCAACAAAATCATGGGTCTGTTGTAATCACTGAAGCACATGTTACTCTTCTTCTGGTATTCCCTTTTCTTTAACTATCCATCATGCATCAACAATCTCTCATTCCTTATCCTGATGCAAGCTTGTACGTCAAGCAATTCTCATCCTTTGTTGAGAGATCTTTAGCATAGACTTACTGATGTGAAAAGAGGAAAGATTTATGAGTTTTTGTTCATTCTGTCACGTCTCCTTTTTTTCAGCATTGTAAAATAAATCAGTGCCTTCCATTCTGTAGAAATGGAATTGTTTTCCAGATGTGTTGATGTAAGTTCCTCAACACTTTATTTCTTCTTCAACTTCTTGTAATGTTTCTTTTGGGATGTCATTCATCCCTGTGGTCTTCTTATTTGGCAACGATCACAGGCCTTGAGAAGGTTTAATGGAAGGCTGTAGTCATGAGCAATCTGTTGACCCTCCACATTAAACTACACATCTATTTCTGATAATCTACAGCAATTTTATCATGTTAATTGCTAATTGTAAGACTAAGATTGGGCATAATTAGCTGTGAACCCAATTATGGAAGGAAAACCCATGGTTAACAGCCAACTGATTGCTAATTATACCTAACATTGCACTAATAATAACAGTTTAGGCCTTGTCTATGTGCGCTAATATGTAACTTATATAATAATAGGTTTCATTGATTTATTAATGTTAACTGTCAGTTAAATTACAGTAGTTCTTCGTATTCAATCCATATTCTGTAATTGTTAAAATACAGTAAATACAAGAGTTACCCATCCACCCATTTTCCATTTGAGGGGTGACGGTGGGCCTATACCGTATCGTAGGATGCACAGGGCATGAGGGGAACCACATACAGAGCTGGGGTTCTAACCCATAACTGTGGAACAGTGAGGGAACAGCATGACCCAGTGCCACCAACACAAGAGCCACCTTCACTAATTGCAGTTGCTCTTTGCACTGATAAGGAGTGTCTTTTGTTTTAATGTTTCTTTTCAGGAACATGTAGAAAAACCCAGAATAACTGCTTACATAAATGATTAAACACCCCCCCCCCCCCCCCCCCCAGCTCTGCACCACATCCTCTCGAGACGCAGAGACCGTTCGAGGCGACACTGCGCCACGTCCGTCTCGTCGCGTCGAGAGCCCTCGAGGACGTTATTAGCTGGGTGTTCGCCTTGCCACTTCCCTGCGAGGCAGATGGGTAATTACCGGGCTAATAGCGCGATTGGGCGAAATCAGACGCGCCGGCTCACCTAATTAAATGACACATTAGCTTCCTTTCATCGTAAGCGGCTAATGCGCCTCGTGAGGCTCCTGCGGGTCGGTCTGCGGAGTCGCGGGACCAGCGATCGCTTCCTTTTTTCTTGGGGTTTTAAAAAAAAACATGCAAACTAAGGGTCGGTACATAAGCAGAGAGAGCCAGGCTGTGATTAAGGTTTCAACCCGGACTAATGAAGAAGCGCAGGATAGTCGCCGGGGCTTTTGTTAGCCGGCCGCTACTGTTTCAGCTCCTGTCAGTCATTAGTTTTCCTCTATTATCACCTGGAGAAGTGCTGAATATGAAGAGGGGACCAGACAATGGGGTGTCCTTCATGAGCTCTCTGTCTCTGTTATGCATGCACACACACACAAACACACACGAGCATGCGTGCACAAAAACACTCGACTGCATGGGCGAGCAGGAGCAACGCATCACTGTTGGCGCGTGAATGCGCCGCGCGAGCTCCGAACAGACGCTACGTCACGTTCATTTATCCGTACGCACATTTCCATGAAGCCTACAGCCAGTTAAAACAAGTACATGCTACTTATGGTACCCAGACACTGAGACAGAGAGTATTGTATATGGCATATTAAGCCAAATATTATGAAACCCCATATTACGGTGTTGTTCTAATGATTTCTTTTTTATCTTTGTTATTTATTTGTTGTATCATACCTCAGTGCCTCTAACATTTTTAACACATTTGCTAGGAAGAAGTAGCTACAGTATTTTTAATGAAATCACATCAAAGTTTCCTCCACCTCCAGACCAACCCCAAAAATCCACTATACACTTTACAACTCACAAAAAAAAAAAAAAACCTTTTGTTTGCCATCAAACTGCAGTGAGATTACGGCAGCACTTCAGCCACAATGCGGAAATGAAGAGGCCTCTATTGTGTATGTCCCAGATTCGTTACAGAGAAAATGGCCCTCATCGCCTATTAGGGAGAGAGGACCTAAGTGTGGAGACCAACAGCCTACTCAACTTGTTTATCGCTGCCGGGTCCATTATCAGCGACACACCGCGAGCAATACCTGCCTGCTACTTAAAATCTGGCGGCAATACAAGAATACAGCCTTACCCCGGCTGCCCAGCTCAAGAGCTGCTGGGATACAGGAACTCGGACACTGAGAGCGGCTTGGCTGAGGTACAAATGTGCTGCTTCCACACCACTAGGCCTGACCTTAAGACTCTACTCTGACATCATCGTTGCTGGGGGGGGGGTGTAGGTGGGGGCGTCCAGAGCCGCTGAAAACAGTGGTCCAACATTGCCAAGGATGCAAAAAGCATCCAAACAAGTTGGCTCCTTTAGGAATGTACAGAGCATTTTCTAGAAGAAAGAAAGTGAATGTCCATGTAGGCTTATTACATTATTTTTACCTTAATATAATGCATCCCTGTGACCCAGTACTGGATGTGAGGTTGGAAGATGGATGACAGATTAATATAATGCATTTTACATATAGTTTAAAGGTTTGAAAAATTGTTTGTTTCTTTTTGTATACTTTCTATGTGTGTCCGTGTGTGTGTGTGTGCATATATATATACATATATACATTATATAAGTATGTATATATGTCACATATTTTAACAAATTTTTCTTAAACTGTTTTAAAGCAAAAATAAATAAAAAAAAATTTTAGATTACATAAATTTAGCAGATGGTTGTGTCGAAAGTGACATAAAGGAAGGAGCACGGAGTTGGTCATGGCCCTGGAATGAATGGGGGTTAAGGACCTTGCAGTAGGGCCCAACAGTAACATCAGCAGGCCAGGCAGGGGATTTGAACCAACACCCTTCCAATCAGGGGCACAGAGCACTAACCCGCAGAGCCGCTCACCGCCCCGTTATACAATCATTAATTGTAAGGAAGCTTCATGCCGCACAGCGATACAGCTGGCAGTTACAGTATCTCTCAGGGGGGGACACCGGGTGGGATGTTGATCATGGTCCCCCGTCCTTTGTTACCTGCGTCGTGGACCTGGTGGTGACCATTTATCATAAAACTCCCCCCATTTGAGTTTTCCTCCCAGGTTCCTGGTCACCATCATCACCTTTGATCTGGTTTACCGTGTTACACGTACAAGCGTAACAGAGAGAAACCTGTCACCTCCTGGTGAGATAGGAAGGCTTTCTGGCCTAATGACAGAATAGGTAAAGGTACGTGGAATTCGAACGTTGTGCTCCTGTCTAAACCTCAGGAGGGTCAAACAGGGCTCCACTATGACGCCAAAACTGGTGAAAATGTCCCCAACGGACTGCAGCAATTAGCGTCTGTTGCTGTGCTGTGGACAGTCACCGCTAAGTGCTACAGCGTTGGTGTTGGAAGCACGGCGTTCGTTAGGATAGATCATTAGTACGCTTCGTATTTATGGAAATTGCGTCCATTTGAATCATGATTTTAACTGAGTGCTAATAATAGGTGAGTGTTTTAGTATCTAAAGTGGAACTAAATAATACAGCAAATTGTAGCATAATTACACGTAATTTAGTTGAGGGGATGTTTTAAGTGTGTCTTTGTGAATAGATAACAAAAATACACAAGAAAACAACTAACAGTCTCCTGTCAAAACCTCCAAAGAACTGGAGGAACCTTGTGGTTCAGATTCATTCTGTGATCAGACATTCAGCATCTTCAGTACTGGTCACTTCTCCTGAGGGATCTTAGTTTCTCTTCCAAACTTCTTATGTGGATCAGCTGAGTCTGGCTCGCTCCAAGCAGCCTGATGTGGCAACTGAGCACAGGAAGGACTGGGAACTTAGTGGAAAATTTCATTGGCAAAAAGCAAATAAATACATAAATGTTAAGAATGACATGCAGCAAACAAGCTACAGCAAAGGAGTCGGATCTTTCTGGATTTAATATCCTGCTGGATTTAATATCCTGCCACCTGGTTACCTCTAAAAAAACCAACAAAACAACAGCCAGAAAAATACTGTTATTGTCCTATAATTTAATCTGTCAGTTGTTTAAACTGTTAAACAATATTAAACATGTGCTGTGCATTTAAGAATCAATTTTGAAGCGAGTGTTCTTTCTCAGATAGGAGGCAGGTAACAAAAACAGCCCTCGGTCAAACTAAGGTACAAGCACAGAATTAAAAGTGAAATGTTGGGAAGCCCACGGTGTAGCTGATTAAGTAGATCGCCGAACTGGGTTTTCAGAGATTAACATAATGGCTCCTGCATGGAGCTTCCGACGTCCGAGAAATATTGTTAAAAATGAGCCAGTGAGGTTGGGTGACTTTTGCAAGGAATAGCGGCCCCAGCCTTGGCTCATCTTATATTGCCAGACCAACCCCCACCCCCCCCCCCCCCCCACTGCAGAAAAATAAATTTAATTAAAGGCCATTTCTGTGGGCTGCTAGAAGCATGCCGGTAATGAATCGAAATACACAATACCATGTCAGAGTCCCCTAAATGTCTTTATGTAGGTTATTAAGATTGTAGTTCTCCTGGTTTTTAATTCAACATCCCAGTTGCTATCGGCAACCATATTCTTTAATTTTCTTCTGTGTGCTTCCTGTGTGCCTCCATTCTTAAAAACATTTTAAGATTTTCACAAGCAGTGAAGCTCAGGTAAAATTTATTATTTTGGTTTCATGTGAACCCTGGACAAGTGGCGAGAAAACAGATGGATGGATGGATGGATGGATGGATGGATGGATGTTTGGATGGATTGATGGGCGGATGGATGATGTTTTTCAAGAAATGAAAAGAGTGTTGATCACTAGTATTTAAAGGGAGAATAAAAGTTTGATGCCTCATCATGTTTTTATAAACCATGCAGAAACCAGGCAGACATTTTTATAATCAGCTATAATGTTCATCAAACTGTCTTTGAAAGGGATTTGAGGGAGATTGAAGTCCAAACCAGCACTTGTTTCCTAGGGTTTAAATCTTAAATCTTGCCGATTTCCTGTTTAAAACCCAGGTTTTGTGGTTTGAAACATATGTCAAAATACATAGTTTAAAGGTCAAAGGTCATCTGCTATGAATCACATGGGGATCACAAATTGCATTGGAAGTTACCCAGACGGACTGTACCAAACAGATCAACCAATGGGAACCTCATCTTTCCCGGCTCAACGCAATAAGGGTAATGCAGATGAAACAGACTTGGTTTTTCTGCGCTACATCAGACAGTAGGCATGGCATTTTGGGATTCCTGTTTCCAGAGCATCTGGAACCTGCTGTGTAGTATACTGCATGGAAAATTATTGGGAGCACCCATGGATACTCAAGCCACAGGAAAATTTTGCTTAAAAACACAGTATAAGTCACTTAATTTGTATTGTATTGTATTAATTTGTATTTCCTGCCTCTTCATTACAATCGAATGAATATTCTGGATTGACGAGATCTCAAACTGTCCCCTCCCCCAATAATGGTGTTTAATGGATCCCTCATCTCAGAGAACCTAGTAAAACACCCCCCAAACACCTGTCAATGTGCACCTTACTGTTTTTTCCCCTTCTTCCACTCTTCCGAATGATTGTCTGAAATGAGGCGTCAAGATGGGATCAGCTCGAGCCCTGGGGCTCGGACCAAAGAGTGTAATTGGGTGCTCAAGCTGCACAAGAAGGACCATGTGACCATGAAGCATCCAACAGCTCCTGAACCAAGGTGATGGTGGGCTCATTTTAAGGCCTTTTACTGGGCCAGACTTTTTCCCTTTTGGCCTGACAGTATGATGCTCCAGGGAAGCTGCATGTCACCAGAGCATCCTGGGAAGAGGCTCCTGTCTCCTGTCCATCTGCCTTCCATAGCCGCTCACCCAGTACAGGGTCACTGTGATCCTTGGAGCCCGTCCCAGGAAGCACAGGGCATGAGGCAGGGGACCCCGGAACGGGATGCCAGACCATCGCAGGGCACACACACACACACACACACACACACAGACACACACACACACACACAGGCTCACACACGCACACGCACTCACACACACACACGCACGCACACGCACTCACACACACTCACACACACACACACACGCACGCACACGCACTCACACACACACACTCACACACACACACACGCTCACACACGCACACGCACTCACACACTCACACACACTCACACGCACACACACTCACACACGCACTCACACACTCACACACACTCACACGCACGCACACACACGCACAGACACACACACACACGCACAGACACACACACACGCTCACACATGCACACGCACTCACACACTCACACACACACTCACGCATGCACACGCACTCACACGCACTCACACACACGCACGCACACGCACTCACACACACTCACACACACGCACGCACACGCACTCACACGCACACACACTCACACACACGCACACGCACTCACACACACACACACACACCTGCTCGCACACGCACTCACACACACACACTCACACACACTGACACACACACACGCACGCACACGCACACACACTCACACACGCACAGACAGACACATGCATGCACGCGCACAGACACACTCACACACAGACACACACACTCACGCACACACACACACACTCACACACACACACACCCGCTCGCACACACACGCACTCACACACACACTCACACACACGCACAGACAGACACATGCATGCATGCGCACACACACACTCACACACAGACACACACACACAGAAACTCACCAGTACCCTTACAGAATGTCTTTAACTGAGGACCCAGTGCAACCACTGAAAGTTAGAACACGCCACACAGAGCAGGAGATGCAGCTGAACCTGTAACACTGGAGGCGTGAGACCAAAGCGCTACTGCCTGGTCCTCCGTACTGCCCCCCCCCCCCCCCCCCAGCGCTACTGCCTGGTCCTCCGTACTGCCCGCCCCCCCCCCCCAGCGCTACTGCCTGGTCCTCCGTACTGCCCCCCCCCCCCCAGCGCTACTGCCTGGTCCTCCGTACTGCCCCCCCCCCCCCCCCCAGCGCTACTGCCTGGTCCTCCGTACTGCCCCCCCCCCCCCCCCAGCGCTACTGCCTGGTCCTCCGTACTGCCCCCCCCCCCCAGCGCTACTGCCTGGTCCTCCGTACTGAGCCCCCCCCCCCCCAGCGCTACTGCCTGGTCCTCCGTACTGCCCCCCCCCCCCCCCCCAGCGCTACTGCCTGGTCCTCCGTACTGCCCTCCCCCCCCCCCCCAGCGCTACTGCCTGGTCCTCCGTACTGCCCCCCCCCCCCCAGCGCTACTGCCTGGTCCTCCGTACTGCCCCCCCCCCCACTTTGTGGGTATGAGGAGACCCCTGCACACACACCCCTGCTCATTCCTAAACAAATCAACAAAACATATGCAAAATATACTGAAACTACGCAAATATATTACAACAATCATTTATTAATTATTGTCACATTAACCTCAGCACCTTGTTGTCCTATTTGTATGTTATTTTATATTGTATATACATTGCATGTTGTATATAGCATGCATATTGTATGTTGTCTGTATGCTGTTTAAGTTATTGTACTCACGATTTTTTACTTGCTGCTGTTATTTATCATTCTATGTGCTTAGATCTACAGGGAGGTACGTAAACAAGTATTCCATTATACTTGTACTTCTTTGAATGACAGTAAAACTTTTGAATTCTCAAATCCTTTGAATCTTGTCCTTCGAGCAAAAACGCCCCCAGCTCCCAGTCGTTAAGCAGGATGCCATTAACCCCCGCAAGCCAGTAACTGGTCTCAGCGTGACTGATGTCTCCTTTGCAAGAGAAAGTGACAAGTGAGGCTGCTTGGGGTAATAGAGAAGGCTGCGTGAATGTGGATCTGAACTACTGTAGCTACATTATTAATAAAGCTAAAATAAAAATAAAATAAAAACTCATGATTCAACAGCAAATTTTTCACATGATTATTTAAGCAAGGTGCATCGGGGTTGGCCTGTATTTTATCATGCTAATTATTATTCAATTTTAACACCATAATTTAGTGTTTTTTTTTGTTTTTTTTTAAAGATTCCATTTACCTTCCATTTTCTTCAAAATCAATAAGCCGGCATCTTCAGTTTTTTTGGATGTTTTGTATCTTGTATTAGAAGAACAAGTGTGATTTAAACAGTAAATTAATTCACCCCCCCCTATTCATTGCACCCCCCCCCCAAAACCCAGCTGCAGGACCCGTTAAGATCGTCTCCCCTCCGCACCCTCAGCGCCACTTCACCGTGCTCGTCCCTGATTGGCTAAGAGCCTCTCGGATGCGTGACCCCGTCTAACCTCCCATCCTAGAGGCGCCGACCCAGTGATGGTGGAGATAGGTGTAGCTAAACAAATGCAAATGAGCGACGAGCAGTTCCTGGGGGGCTGAGGGACGGCCCATGCACGCCCGACACGCTGAAGGACCTCCTCGGACCCGTGGCGGCCCCAACCTCTCTGCTAGCGCATGGGTCACGTATCATCGTTAGTCCCGCCTCCAGTGGATTCACTAATTTGAGTTGTTTACAGGCAAATAAAGGACAAGTGGATGAATCTGGGAGAATAAGCCATACGAGAGCCACCTGCAGTGAGTTTACAAGGCGTTACTGCTGCATCTCGTTCTGGTCTTTGGTCTACAGGAGATCCTTCAGGGTTCTTTTAACAGAATTAGCAGATATAGTAACTGCTCGAGATGAAAGATGCTTTGTGATTCATTAACAACAAACATGAGATCAGTATTCAACTTCTGTTATTCATTAATTGTTTCTTCAGCAGTTCCGTCAGTAGTTCACAAAGCTCTCTATAGTTAACAGATACAGTAACAAATATAATTACTTAAGATAAAACATGCGTCACGATTCAGTGATGGTGAATTAACATGAAATCAGTATGTAACTAAGGCTAACTGGTTAATTAATACATAAGTAAGAGCATTAAACTATATTATTTGTGCTCCCTAAAGTGAAGTGTTACCCATTTTTATAGTAATTGCAATTTCATTTAAATATATTTTATGGATCGAAAACAGCATTGTTAAATGTACTATGTGTGTTTTTTATCAGATTATGTAGGATGACTGTAATGGTCTGGCATTGTCTATAGGGGGCACTATCCTGCTGGCTGCCAGTAACCCTGCACTGCTTATACACCTATGGACGGGATCCTGCAGAACATTACAGCCGTTTGCCCCTCCACCCAGTGGTCGTTTCAGGTATCTCATCCCGCTCGCTCCTCAGCGGAGCACACACTGATGCGAATGAACTTGTCCCCCACCCCCCAACCCCGCCCCAGCTAGTGGGCTGGGCTTGGCCTGGACTCGAACCTGCCCTGACTAAAAAGAGCCACCCTCATTGCTTCTCTATTATCTCTCCGGGCTACCGGTTCAAGAGAGACCCCCCACCTGGCCCCCGTGCCCCAACCCTCGGGGAGGGTGTAGAAGGAGACCGTAGCGTCGCTGTCCTAGACCTGGCATCTAAGAATTTTTCCGGAATCTTCTCTGCGAACTCTGCATCAAGGCAGAAGACAGGGAGAAAATAAGAGCAGAACGGGCTGACAAAGACAGGAATGGATGGTATGTCGAGCCATCTGTTTTGGAGGACACCCAGTTTGTGTGTGTGTGTGTGTGTGTGTGTGTGTGTGTGTGTTAGCAATCCCACAATCCCCCATTCCTGGAGTACCCTGGCCTCCATTCACACAGTGGGCCACATACTGCCCATCCTTTGCCTGGAGTTTTTTTTTTGCAATTAAGTAATTTATTCCTTTCTTTGCCCTCCTTTCTAATGAATCCAAGCCACAAACAAGCCCCAGTTGCTCCTATTCAAGGCTTGTGATTGCATCTGGCATTAATTGCTACGAAAGCTGAAGTGGGGACAGGAGGGGCGCGCATTGTTTTGGGGGTAATAGGTGAAGACCTGCCTCTCTTGACCTGTAATACATTAGTGTCAGTGAACATTTGGCAGCCCTCAAATGATTAGCAATGAAGATGAATCGAGCGGAGAAAAAAAAATAAAAAGTGAGAGAGAGAGGTGGAAATCGGCCTCATCTGAAACGGCGGAGCCGCATAAATTTGCATGTTGATGAGTCGTCCCTTTGTCCACACGCCTATTGATTATGACATATTATGTCTTCATCACGGAAGATTTAGGGCCATCTTGTTCCGGGCCGATGAGAGGGAAAATGCTCATTGATCCTACAAGGAAGTGGCATTTGTCGTCGGCGAATCCTCGTGTCTTTTTTTAATTGAAGACAAATTTGATTTCCTGTGAAGGCCGCCTTTCCCGGGGCTCTTTTTTCCGGGACGTTCTCCATCAGATCTCGTTGACAAAAACGGCACAGGTTGATTCCGTCATTCCTGGCTGCTGGGATGGCCTGCGAATCATCTTCTTGTTTCGTTAATCCCCCCCCCCCCCCTCAGAATCAGACGAGCACAGTGAGGGCTCAGGGCTGACGGTTCTCGAAGGTAAGCATCCAGCGGGCAACGGAGAGGCTCGATAAAATCACTCGCCTTGTTCGAGTGATTGTGTATTATGTGGCCATCTGCAGCCCTTCAAGCCTTAATAACATATTTTGGATAAGTGTGTTTTGAAACACCCGCAGAACGGTCCATTTACATATATGGAGGCATAAATCTCCAGATTAGAGATTAGCACAAGCGCTCGTCTCCTGTGTGTCTGGTCAAAGGCCCACGCGGTTGGGCATCTGCCTTCGGTGGCCGCACTAAGGAGATTGTAAGGGAACAAGACAAAAGATTGCAAGGTTTATGCAAAATAAGGTCCAGAAAGGGTTTTTCCCAACCCAACTGGTTGTGAGTGTAGATTCCAGGTTTTAGAACAGAAATCCGGTGCACAGTTGTCAAACAAAAAATCAGAGCAGAGTTTAACCCGAGCTACTCTGTTTTTGGTGTTAGGTGCTCGTTTTAAAGAATGTCTGCTTTGAGTTTTGGTCCTTGTAAAACCTATAGGAGATAGGATGCCTGATAACAGCCCATAGTATCATTTTTATGAAAATTCAGCTCTAGGCAGTTATTTTAATACCTGTTTCGCGTGTAAAGCAATCCATAACGGAAACAAATGAGTGCGAAAAGCAGGAGCCTTTTTTGTTCTGGTGCAGGTGGCCATGCGCGGGTGGGAATGCAAGCTTTTTTTAAAGGAGATGCAGAAGGACAGGCCGGACGCTGGGGTGGAGCAGAGAGATCATCAGGAACGGGGTGTCGGCATTCTATGAACGGCAACCCTCCTCAGATACCGTCAACGTGGATTCCGCTCCTAGGAGCATCACCGGCAGTTTACAAGGTGATATTATGGTGGTAGCTTCAGGGTGGAACACCTTCACCATCCATCCATCCATCCCTTCATTGACTGCTTGATCGAGTTTTACTGTCAGTTAATGTAATGTCGAAAAAACACCTGGAACCTCCATTCCGCAACAGGAGTTATTTTTAAGTTGCTCATAGACTTCACCATCCAGCTGATCATTTCTTTAGAAAAGAACTAGAAGCAATTATCATAATTACTGTGATGAGGAAGGATTTTAATTCCATCCTGAAAACATGACACACTGACTCACTTTTATCTTCTATTTTCTTCTTTTCTCATCCCTTTCCTCCTCTTCTCTCCGTTCTTTTCTCCTTTTTTCTCCTTTCTCTTCTCTACTTTCTTTTCTTTTGTCTCCTCCCTTCTCCTCCCTTCTCTGCCCTGGTCTTCTTCGCCATATCGTCTGACTGCATGATCTTCATGCCACCCCTAATACAGCTCTTTCTCTTCAATCTGTGGATTCTTTTCAAGTTTCCCCCTGGGGCCGGTGGGGGTCACTCCCTCCCCCCCCCCCATTCATCGCCCGGCCACATGTCCCTGAAGCGAGGTCCTCCTTGAGGCCTACGGAGTTGGCAGCACCGGGGGGACAGATTGGGGCGAATGGGAGACTCTGGCAAAGGGGGGAGGCGTCCCACCAGAGCGGCCCGAGCGCCACGTGACGGCCAGTCGGAGCTCCGCTTACACCGCCAGCGGAAATTAATTACGCGGCGCCCGGCGGGGCGCTAACAAGCCCAGCGAGCTCCGGTGCGCCGCTAATTACAAACGTGATAAATGCGGAGGGTGCGATTCCATTGTTCCTCGTAAGTGAGCTTCTCCCTCTGCACCAGCCTCACAGCCGAAACCTCCGCCGGGACGACGTCATCCCTCCTAAACGGGACCGGCGGCCGGTAACGGCAGCTGTCTTTATTTCATTATTTTTATTTACCTCACTGTAACAGTGTTGGTTTATGCTGCATTATTATGGTATTTTATCTAATAACTCCCTGCTTAGCCCATATCAGCTGTTATTGCTGTTTTGTATCTAGGCACCTATGGGAAGCGAAGGAAATAACAGGGATTTGGTTAAGCGACTGCAGAGAAGGTGCCCATGTGTGTGTGCTGTTTGTTGGAAGGACGGAGGGAAATATATGAATTTTCTATTCTAACATATATGCACCTGGTGGGCCTTCATTTTTCACGTGAGGTGTAGTTTACCATAATCTCTATTTACTCCAGAGACTGTTAGCTTAGCCTTAGCACTGTGTGAATCCCTGTACTGGCTGTGCTGTGCTGCAGGGGGGGGGGTCTAAAAGACACCTTAGGTCACAGGCGACTGCATTCTCCTCTGCCCCTTGTCAGTATATGTCTCAGGGTCCTAAAAATTTAATTATTATTATTATTATTCATTTTAGCTGCCAATTTAGCCACCTCATGAAATGAATATATGCAAATATACACACAGTATCTGTAAAGAGAGTTTTGTATATATTTGACATATATTTGGTATATATAACATACCAAAGAAAACATGATACCTAATCAGCATTACATTACATGTCACATGTCCACCATGAGGAATCCAGCATATTTCTGTCGATAATAAGGTGACAAGCAGATTCTTTCCTTAGTAATAGATTATTTTGCACCGTGGATGGATGGAATGGTACATTTTGTGACGTAAGGAAGCTGGTGCTATGGCACTTTAGACAGCAGGGTAATTTGATAGGTCTGGGAAATGTCAGGATTTCGGGATGGTAATGGCCTGTCTTGTCACACAGACAGACGCATGTCCATAAGCATACTGTAACCTCAGTGGGACCAGTGCCTCATAAAAGGACCTAGACTCTACCCCTGAGTGCCCAGCGTGTTCGAGATCCGTTTCGCGGTTTCCCTGCGGCCGCAGGCTTTTCCGAGGGCTCGGGCTCGTCTGAGCGGAGGCAGGAAATCAGAGTCAGCGACCACATGCGTGGCCGGCATTCCAGGAAGCGCCGGGACCAGCTGCACGGCTCCTCCCGGCTGTGCCAAAGTGCCCCGCAGAAGGAAGTGTGTGCTGCCCCCCCCCCGCAACGCAGTGGGGAACAAGCCAGACGGTGCCTGCCCCACAGCGCTCTGTCCCCCCATCTTCCTTTTCCCGATTTAGGCTCAGGGCTTTGGCCGCCTCACAGATCAGATGTAAAAACTTAACAAAACCCCCAAAGGTTAAAGGCTGCAGACATCGAGACACCAGGTTCATTTTAACCGTTCCTGTAGACGTCAGAGCGGGTGGAAAAGGGGTCGGGAAGCAACAAACACCTGCATGGTGCCTGCGTCGTGTGCTGGGTGCACTGATGCCCTTGGGACTTGCTTTGCAGCTCTTGACAGATGTATCTATCGCGATTAACTCTTTTTGGACTCTTTCTGGAATTGTGCCAAGCAGCCTTCGGGTAATCGTACCTAGTCCATTCCTGGGAAACATGTCTGAGGGAACGGAGCTCCCTACTCCGAGAGAGATCCGAAAAACCACCCCGTCTGGGTTTCGTAGCGGCCCGTATCGCTGTCATTTGCACGGGTGCACAAGAACGCCGTATTAGCGCTAATGCAAACTCGGGCCGCGGTAATTGGCTTTAATGGATGTGAAGTGTGTCAAAATTGAACATTATCATGCCGTCAACACATTCTCCAGATAGTTCAATGGTACGACCACGCTGCAGAGATGGGGGGAGCCATGGACAAAAAAAAAAACGTGTATTCCTAAAAACAGAAGGTAGTGTTGAGAAAGGGCACTCACTCAGGCAAATTGGGGTCACCCATGCAAGGAACATTCAGCAACAGAGTAACTAGCAGAAAGGTGCTTCACCCGGACACTAATCTGTGTGTTTTAAGGCAATTTGATGTCTTTTTCCCCCTCAGAGGACAGGCACCTGGTGATGGAGTGCGATGGGGAGGATGGGCTTCCATTAGCGACTTACCAGGTCCTAATAACTAGGACAATAAGTAGTAAATTGGAGCCAATAATGGGAAAAGATGACGTGCATTACTGACTGGCAGGGACGCTCTGCGAAAGTACCACACAGCCGGCGGAAACAGGGCACAAAATCCCGGGAAAAAGGGCCATTCTGGGGAAAAAAAGTCTCAGAAACTTCCTGGGTTGTTTCCTGGCTGCAGTTGTGTCATATAAATAAAATCGCTGCTTGCTGTGGCTGTGTTTGCTGGTGAAAGGAAAGTTGGTTAGACTCTGAAGTCGGTGGCTTGTTGATTTCCGCCTTTAACTGTGGGTACCGTGTTACACGTGTCATATACCAAAGTGCAGCTTGTATGTGTTTGTAGTATGTTTATCTAACATTAGGAGTCATTCATTATTAATATCTCCTTAGAGTACAGAAAACAAAACAGAAGTTGTAATGTAACATGGTTTGACTAGCTCTTAATGTTCATATTGTTCACAGGTCAGTAAGGACCTGGGGGGGCTGGACATGGGGTTTACAGTGCAGACCACAGGACATTGAGGACCTGGGGGGCTGGACACAGGGTTTACAGTGCAAACCACAGGGCAGTGAGGACCAGGGGGGCTGGACACAGGGTTTACAGTGCAGACCAGAGGGCAGTGAGGACCTGGGGGGCTGGACACAGGGTTTACAGTGCAGACCACAGGGCAGTGAGGACCTGGGGGGCTGGACACAGGGTTTACAGTGCAAACCACAGGGCAGTGAGGACCTGGGGGGCTGGACACGGGGTTTACAGTGCAGACCACAGGACATTGAGGACCTGGGGGGCTGGACACAGGGTTTTCAGTGCAGACCACAGGGCAGTGTGGACCTGGGGGGCTGGACACAGGGTTTACAGTGCAGACCAGAGGGCAGTGAGGACCTGGGGGGCTGGACACAGGGTTTACAGTGCAGATCACAGGGCAGTGTGGACCTGGGGGGCTGGACACAGGGTTTACATGCATAGTGCGATGTGTATGTAACAATAAATACAGCAGCATAGAAACGGTGGAATCAACTAAGTACTAACTATAAGTCCAAGAGATGGAAAGTTCTTATAAGGAGAGGTTAGCTGAGCTGAATCTGTTTAGCCTTGAGCAAAGGAGACTAAGGGGGGACATGATCCAGGTCTATAAGACTCTAACGGGTCTGGATGCTGTTCAGCCAAATGACTATTTCAATATTAGTTTAAATAGTAGAACTCGTGGCCATAAGTGGAAATTAGCGGGAGAACATTTTAAAACAAATTTGAGGGAGCACTTCTTTACACAGCGTGTAGTTAGAGTATGGAATAGTCTTCCTGCTAGTGTAGCGGAAGCTAAAACCCTGGGTTCCTTTAAATCAGAGCTAGATAAGATTTTAACAACTTTGAGCTATTAGTTAAGTTCTCCCCAAACGAGCTTGATGGGCCGAATGGCCCCCTCTCGCTTGTAAATTTCTTATGTTCTTATATTGTTTATCGTAAATTATTCCCTTTGTAGTAACTGGCTTCAGTTGAGGTATACAAAATATTGAGTTTTGAATTCTTATTTCATGCAAGTAATCTGTTGTTTGCATTTTACTTTATCTAAATGCAAAGCCTCAGTATTTTCTGCATTTCAAATTATCTACTGACACTCTGCACAATATATTTTCAGAAAATTTCTGCAGCCTAAATAGAAACACTAAGCTCGGAAATGTTTTAGCATTTTTCATGAAAATACTTTCGTGGTTTATAGTGTATTTTTCATTTTTCATCATAAAAGTTTGATTTTTGGTCACCTGTAATTCTTCTCGTCTTCACCGATTACCAAAAGATACTTATATAAATATTTAAGTTGGTATAATACTTAAGTTGAAGTTGGTATAACTTGCCGCTAAAGATCTTTCCGCACATATCCTTTGTACTTCATAATGCTGAACAGTGCAAATGTCTCTTTTCATGGATATGAAATCTAAATCATGCATCATTTTTTATACACTCACTCCTTTAATTTATTTTCTTTATAAACAAGACAATTATAATTAACAATAAAATTACACTGTATTGCGACACTGCTAAGTGCACTTTTATGGAAACTGAAAAAACAAGTTTTTGTTATGTTTCTGTAGGACATCTTGGCTGAGAGAAAAATTCTAAATTATGGCATGCAATGTTTTTGTGTCACAAACTGCAAATTATAGTAAACTGTAATTTAAAGTGTAAACTGTAAATTATATAATTCCTGTGTGAAACATAATCTGATATTTATAAACACCATCAATGTTACACTGGTACACACGCATGGACGGCTCTCCCTTCTCCAAAACGATAAGTCCTTCTTGGACGACCCAAAGGATTTCCCATGCTGGGTTTGGATAACTGATCCCCAACAGCTGCTGGCTTCTCTGTTTTGTACATAAAGCACTTGGTGCAGCCTGGGATGTGTAACAAGCACAGGAAATGGGCTTGCTTGGCTGGGCACACACCATGAATACAAATATACACACACATATTGTTCAAGATTCCCCCCCCCCCTCCCAGACTGGACAGCCCCCAAATAATATTGCAATCAAACAGATCCAGTTTATCCACCGTAGTTTCTGGAAGCATCTACCAGCGAAGGAGTGGGGATGTCCAGAAGTAGGTCCGGTTGCAGCAGGATGGGTCTGTCACATGTCCGTACACAGTATTATGGGTAAAGACGCCAACTCAGCAGAGCCATCACACAGGTTTTCCTTGTATCTGTGCTTCATAAGACTGCTAACAATCCTAAGTCCATAAATGACAAACTCAGCAGGAACACATTGCTAAGCCATCCCTCACTGTGAGTCCAGTATCAGACCTTGTAAACCATAACAATTATACAAATTTCCTACTACACATAACTTTTATCATTAAATAATACATCACAGAGTCAATATTTTCTGTATTTTTTAACGCTTTAGTCATCTTGGAAAAGTAGGGTCTCTTCATCTTATTTTCATGTCAAATCAAGTGATATCAAGTCAAGTGGGTCTTACTGCCATACAATCCATATACAGTATACAGTGGCAGGAAATAACGCTCCCCCAGGACCACAGTGCAGTGTACAGACAGTGAGTTACAGGGGGCGGGATTCACAGGATTTACAGTGCAAACCACGGGACAGTGAGGACCTGGGGGGCTGGACACAGGGTTTACAGTGCAGACCACAGGACAATGAGGACCTGAGGGGCTGGACACGGGGTTTACAGTATAGACCACAGGACAGTGAGAACCTAGGGGGCTGGACACCAGATTTACAGTGCAGACCACAGGACATTGAGGACCTGGGGGGGCTGGACACGGGGTTTACAGTGCAGACCACAGGACATTGAGGACCTGGGGGGGCTGGACACGGGGTTTACAGTGCAGACCACAGGACATTGAGGACCTGGGGGGTTGGACACAGGGTTACATGCATAGTGTGATGTGTATGTAACAATAAATACAGCAGCACAGAAACGGTGGAATCAACGAAGTACTAACTATAAGTCCAAGAGGTGGAAAGTTCAGCTCCAGAAAGTACAAATCCAGACCAAGATTTTGTTGCAACCAACCAGTTGAGTACTCTGACTGTGACTCTTTATACTCAACTGGCTGGTTGAAACAAAACCTGCTCCGTTAACTTACCACCATCTTGCTATCCCTGATACAGAAATTGATTTTTCTATGTAGCTGTGTACTCTGCAGTCTGTGACTACAAGCAACTTCCTCCTGGATAATATGACTATTCTCATTCTGATTCTGATTCCAATGCTGAAAGCCGGAGACACTCCTCCCCCGCTCCCCATGAGCCCCGCCCCCTACACTCCTCCCCCACTCCCCGCGAGCTCCGCCCCCCACACACCTCCCCCGCTCCCCGTGAGCTCCGCCCCCACACACCTCCCCCACTCCCCGCGAGCTCCGCCCCCACACAACTCCCCTGGCTCTTTAGCCCCCGCGCCCCTGAGAAAAAAACAAAAATTAATAAATAAGAAACCCACACGGGTCCCAACGGCCCACTTAGTATCGCAGAGCAAGCGGTACAAACAATCAAATCAGTCATTAACCTGCTCAATGTCAAGCGCTATTAAAAATAACCAGCCCTGTCAGGCCCGTCTCGTTTCGGAAGGACACCGTCGCACGCCGCCGCCCGTGGCCCCAGAGAAGCCCATCACTGGGGAGGCTCCGCCTCCACACGAGCGCCGACCCGCCGCCCAGGCCATAACTAAGGCTGTTAGCATCTGTTTCACTCCAAGCAAAGTCAAAAGGTGCTGTGGCTTTGAGGAACTTCCCAGCTCCCGTAAGAATTTTCCGCCGTTACTTTGCATGCCGAGAAATGTCACCTTACTCCGGCAAGCTGCCTCGACGACTCGGCCATGCCAAAAAATGGGGGGCCTCCGAGGACACAGATTAATCCTGCCTTTTTCCAGGGGTGGGGGGGAGGAGGAGGAGGAGGAGGAGGTGGGGGGTGGCCCTTGAAAGGCATTAGGTGCCCGAGGCACACGGAGTCCACGCTGCAGAAGGAGGAGCCGTGCTGCTACGGCAACAGAAACGAGGCTCAAAGTCATGCTCGGGCCCCGGAGGTGTGCGGCGGCCAGAAACACCCCCCCCCCCCTGCTGCTGACATCTTGGCTGCGGCCAGCAGCTTATTAGGATGAGAGGAGGACAAACACGGACTTTATGAGGCGGATTTGTCTCTTCTGGGAAACATTCCGGACGGCCCGAAGTTTTCGGTCAGATACGCGCTCAGAGCGTCGAGTTAGCGGGGTTAGACACGTGTAGTAAACTGTCCGTTCAGCAAGATAACCGTGGTTGCTATGACGACTGTGTAACTACGGGGTCCATTACAACTCCTTCATATACAGGCTGCGTGAATTTTGTCATTGGCTATATGACACTACATTCACTTTGTTGGGCCCAAGTGGCTCACAGGCTTGCAGGTATTTGCCTGTCTCGACGCTGCACATAGCCCAGAAGGAACCGGTACATCGGGAACTCAGGTGCTGGAAGGCAGGTTCCTCGGGGTTTGATGCGGGAAGGAGATGTCTGACTGGTAGGGAGGGCTGGACAGAGATCAGGCGCAGGCACATAACAGTGGCATGGAGACCCCGACAGATTCGGGGGGGGGGGGGCAGTTCTTTACAGGGGCCCTTGAATGTGACCCATGTGGGTACTGATGGCATTATACACTTTACCATCGCTGCAGATTTTATTGTTGTGGCATCATGGGTATTGAGACCGAAACAAAACAAGATCTGCTGGAACAAACACTGGAAGATTCTCTAATTATGTGATCAGCACATAGTATGACCGACGTCCTCAGCGCTGGCATCCCTGGAAGAATCACACCCACCCACAGCGAGATAACAGGTAACCTCCATCTCAGGGTATCAGGGCGGTCAGAAGAGGAGGTGATGTAGAGACGAAGGGAAGCAGCTGTCATGGCAACCGCAAGGTACGAGCATCATTTGTGGAGCATCAAGTGGGGCAGTACTTTTAAGACAAACCTCAAACATCAACATTATTTATGCAAATTCATAATAAAATGGCAAAACTTTGGTGAAAATTTTAGGATGCTCGTTTTAGGAAGCATAATTGCCTTTGAGTAGATGGCATACAAGAGGGGACTAGGCTGAGGTCTGAACACCAAAGATTTGATGCTTTCTGCTGTGGAGCATGCTGACTGAGAGCAGTGGCTTCTGGGTAATAGCAGCACCTGTGCTGGCATGATGCCCATCAGGAAGCATCTCTCCTTCTTCCCAGGAGGACAGAGGGCAGGCCCACCTGCCTTCTGCTACCCCTCTCTCTCTTTGAAGCAGTTCCATTACGTCTGAATAAGTCATAGAGTGAGAACAGAGATCCAAATATAAGGGTTGAACAGGATTTGTCGTTTTGCCATTATTACAATTATTTAGCAGACCATTTTATCTAAACCAACATACTATTGAAAAATCAGGATCAGCCAGTCACTGGGGCGATTAGGGATTAAATGTCTTTCTCAAGGGCTCAACACTGATATCATCTGACAGACTCTGGGATTTGAACTGGCAACCTTTCGGATAACAGGCACAGCATCTTAACCCACTGAGCCACACTCCAGCCACATCACCACAAAGGAGACCAAAGCCTTCCCATGCTTAGGCTATGGAGCTGCCCCTTGGGAAGAGCGTTAAGCAGCTGCAAATCCACACAGAGGTCACCCAGCCCGCCGACAGGCTTATCCGCGAGAGGGAATAGCCCAGAACAGAGTGATCAGGTCCATAAAGGAGGCAGGAAATAAGGGCACAGATCAGATTCGTGTTCCAGAATGCAGTTCAGTCAGTAACCTGTATCCTGGCAGTGCCTCTAGAGGTACAGTACCCCTTTGATTGTCCCCTGGACCGCTCGCTCCTGGATTTCATCAGGCTTTTCACGGTGGATCACAAATAATTTAAGCAACCCTCCTGTCTGAAAGACTGATTACTTAGAGTTCACACTTTATAACACTTCAGTGGAACAGCATGAAACTGAAAACACTTAGGAAAAACATTGTCCGTACTTAAGTGACTAATTAGTCCCTCTTAATCAGAGATATATTAAATACATTAAAGACTGGGAGCCAAAGAATGAAATTGGCATTTGCTAATGACCTGATTATGCACCAGTAAGTAAAAATTAACTCAACTGGAGCCACAACCGGTGATTAATGGCAAAAACCCCCAAGTTACCTGCAAGTAACACAAGATAAATGGCCGACCAGCAAGTCACGAAAGGACGCCGGACAATTCGCCTTACTTATTCTCTTACACGGGACCCTTAATGAACAATCATCCATTTACACTTAACAAGTGGGATAACTTATGTCCTAATTGGTGATTAATGAAGTTTTAATAAGCAATTAATCAGTGCCGCACACGTGAAGGAGTAAGCGTTAGCTTGGAGACTTCAGCCCTAGCCGGGCTCCGACTGCATTCCCGTGGCCACCATGGGAGCGATCTAAGCCCGGCGGAGCATTTCTGCACGGATGCGTCTCGCCAGGAGCAACGATTATTACGCGTTAATTCTGTTAGCCGTCTGCTTAATTTAACCGTTCGTCAGGAGGTGCGATTTAAGTACACAGGCTATTAATAACGAACAAGGATGATTAAACACACAAACCTGGTCCCATTATCGTGGTGAAATGTATTTTAAATATTATACATTTTTCTACATTTTCATACAACAACTCCTTCATACTGTGTTGTTACACAATTTCTCAGCAATATTAATAATACTTATTATGATCATTTAAACTAATAACTTTCTTCAGTTCTGAAAACAACCTCCTCCACCACCCAGCAAGCGGGTGTGGAGGTGCAGAGGACCGAGGGAGGAGGGACAGGGAGGCTCCATGCTGTAAAGGACCTTCAGATGGACGTCCCCCCCCCCCTCGCCCCCCCTGGAGCGTTCAGCTGGGGCTTCTCAGTGCCGTCTTCACATGCCGCTTACAGGCAGAGAGGGATCTGGATGCCATGTGTCATTATGGACTAATGAATGCAATTAAAGGTGCAGATGGAGGAGCAAAAAAAGACAAGAGACCAGGATGGGGGGGGGGCATTTAAATGTCTCCTGTTATCACCCCCCCCAAGCTCTTCACCAGCAACAGTGGTCCAATGATGCCAGGCGGGGGCCAATGAAGGTTCAGACATTCAGATGCGGGACATCAACAGCAGCAATTCTGACAACCACTGAGCATTTAGAGTGATGATACTAAACTTCCCTGTCCCGTATCTCCCTCTCCCCCCCCCTCAGCCACACACCCTACAGCACAGGCCGGTGTCTATGCTGCGTTTCTGGATAACCTTTAGGTCAGCTGTTCAAACCCAGGTGTGAGGAATCTTCAGCCAATCAGTCCTATAATTATTTAAAAGTGCCGTTACTGTTTCTGGTCAATAGGGAGCCACTTAGGGCCCCATGCAAACGCATAGCGTGAGTGGTGGTAAACATAACTACTATCTACTAATGAAGTGAGGAGCGTGTGGAGTCCTGAGTCTGGATTTGAGGGGCACTGCTCACTCTCACTGAAACGCACACAGCCCAAATCAAACCGCCAAGTCACTCTTTCTTCATCCATAAACTTTATTGACACAGTCTCCGTGCAACACGGTTAGTACAGCCGCACGTACAAAACGTAATTTTTGTTGTCCTTCGTGCACTATGCGCTGGGCCCACGCTCACGTTGAACACCACGGTTTTGTTATGAATGGTGAACGAGGACAAAAACGACGGGTCCTTTACGTGGACGTGGGATGCTTGGATCCGAATCCGCGCTTGCCGCTATATAGATAAAATGATCTGCACTTGGACCGGGGTATACAAACTTCTTCCGTTAAGTGTAAGTAGCAGAGACCCAAAAAGAATGTGAGATGTACTATATATTGTTACCAATGGGATCAGCTCCCAAAGTGCATTTGCCAATTTTAATACAAGGTGTCAGCTTGCAAGGCAGTGATGCACCACAGTGTTACTACAGGTTCAAACATGTCCAATGATATCACAGAAAAATTCTTAAATGGCCATTTTGCCCTTGATGCCCACGTTACCGTGGCGATGCCATGGCGCTGGAAGACCCCCAAGCCCCCCTTGGCTCTTACCGAGCCTCCAAAATGTGTGTCCTTGCAATGCAGGGGCCAGCAGAAGGGGTGAAGGGAACAGCTCGATGACACGTGAGAACTTTCCGGAGAGATCACAGAAGGTGCAAGACAGGACTGGAAGCTTCACAAGAAAGTCAAAGACTGGCCTTGGTGCCATCAATACCACCCCCAGTCTAAAGTCATCACATCCAATTCAGCACCAAAACAGCAAAACCCACATACACAAGTGTCTCTGAAACAAATAAAAGAGGGAAGAACAAAAGTTATTGCACTAAAATATGAAATGTTAAACTCTGTAGATATGCTTTGGATCTGAGGACTTAGGTGATGCTCCTTAGTGTTTTTGGGTGACTGTGGAATAAGCAAGATCCAATTGCGGGCTACTGACCTGCACAACATGTGCTTATACAGGTCTGAAAATGATAAATCACATACATTACGCTATAGTCAGATTTCTCATTTCCTGAATTTGAGATAACAGGAAGTGACTACAATGTTTCATGTATCTGCGTTTTGCACATCCTACAAGGTATAAACTAAACCTGCTGCAAATTAAGAAACTCCATATTTTCACTCAACCGCCAAAAGACAAAACAGAAACTTCTGGGTTTCCTATGACTTCAGAACATACAGATATCTGATGATCAAACTGACATATGCTTATCCAAAGCTCAGCCCCTACCCATAATCCTCTCCTGTTTACAGCCCACAGAATGAGGTCATCAGCCTTGTCACACTCCAGTTTCACATGCTTTCTTTTGGCAAGGCTGGATATTTCCATGATATCCAAACATCTTGCCATCATTGATGTGTTGTATATTAAACCATTTAGAAATATCAGATCATTAACCGCTCAGCACTCTCATGACATCAGTGTCTTTCGGAGGACAGAGATACTACAGTTCACAAATAAATTAAACAAAAAAGTAAAAAAAAAATAAAAAATTGCACATGGCTACACCATAACAACAGAACTTGAAGATGGTCCATACACTAATAAATAATATATTAGAGTGTAACAATATTTTGAGATTTTTGTTTCACTCAGGGTTTGCATGCAGACATACAACTGCTTACATAAGTGAATCCCAATTGAGTGGCTGAAACACTGACTTGTCATTTATTTAATGAGGCGTTACACACTACTGGGGGTCTCTGTTCAGAGCGTAACCTTTCGTGATCTTGGCAAAATGAAGGGCTGTAATCAAATCGAGACCATGAGGCAACTGTCTGTTCTACATGATGAACTGTGTATAAATGTATAAACATGGTACATCTTAGTATGAGAAATGCAGGTACTGATCAGAGGTTGAGGAGTCAATGCGACACGTGATACACAGTGAATTCAAGTGGCTTTCTCGAGATGTTGGCACGCACATCCATCTAGCCAGGAAGACACTGACGTTAACAACATATGGCCAAAGGTCAGAGGTCAGAGGTCAAGGTCACACTGTTGGGGCACAGAGCCAGGATGTTCTCCACCGTCTTGCATGCTTTGTTCAGTGCTTTGGCACCTGTTGCACAGCGATACATCTTCCTCCTCTGTTTTCACGACATTATATAAGTGTATTTTTTTCCATCTAAATGGCTAAAGATACCCAGAAACCTAAGTAAACATTTGCTGCAATGCCAAACACCTAATGCAAATGCACTGAACAAAAACACTGCAAATTATAAAAAAAAGTTCTTAAAAAAGGAGAACAATATTAGTGCCATCTGAAGACATTGGACTTATCCATTGGCAGACAAAATATTAAATAAGCTTGTAAGTAAAGTATATGAAATATGACAGGATGTAAACGGTGGGTGATTGGTGAACTAGACAGTCCACCGTTCCCATTCGTAGGAGTATGTTTGTTCGCTTGGAGACCAGGCTCAGCTCGGTGCTGCAGCTGCCGGTTCTGAAGAGGATGTGCCGGGGCAGACCCGCCAGCCCCCACCGCCAAGTCTGTGATCCTCGACGGACGCTACTTGGGCCAGGTCGCCATGGCGAAGAAGGGGTGGGACTTTACGTCTTCAGCTCCCGCCACGCCTGCGCCAAGCCTCTCCATGGGGTTGAACTGAAGGAGCTACGAAGAGAACGCAAGCCATCAGGTACAAGAACCCAAACCTGGGTCCTTCTGGACTCAAATTTTCACTAAAAACTCAATTCAAAGATTTCATTTAACCTGCTACACACATCAACTACTTTGTTGTCCTAGTTAAATATGGGAAAAAATCTGAAAAGAAAATAATTCTGGTTATTGTAAACAAAATCCTCTCAAAACAGACATTCCTCACCTAAACCATTTCAGCCCATGAGTAAAATGAGGCTTGACTTTTACTGTCTGCACAATTCCCAAAAAGTATGGAAGACGGAAGGCACTCGTCTGAGTCTACCTGCTGCAGGAGGGATCCAGCCTCTTTGGATAGAAAGTCCGGCACGTTGAGCATCGTGTGTCGGCTGATCCCGGCAGGGTGGCACTGTCGGAGAGACTGGGCCAACAGTTACAGCACGTTACATCAGCTGAACTGATGTTTCTGTTCATTTTCACGGCTCAATATTTTTCCGGAGTAATTCAGGTTAAGTTCCATGGATATCACAGCTAGGTCCTCCTATGGCTTTTTAGACAATACTGCACCTACCGCTCCACAAACAGGCCATTACTGTCACAGAATATAATACAGTGACCACAGACTCTGACAGAACCACATTTCCTCATTAATGATTACAGTTCTGCCATGGACTCCCACAAAATTAATGATGACAAAATGGCAAATAGACGACCATAGAACCGCATTGTCTCATTTATTACAACACAATGACCATGGACTTCCATAGGACAGCTTTACCTCATTAAGGATAAAGCTGCCATACACTCCTATAGAGTCACATCACCTCATTAATAATGACATAACAGCCATACACTCCCATACAACCATATTACCTCATTAATGGTGACAAAATAGTCATACACTCCCATAGAATCATATTACCTCATTAATGGTGTCAAAATAGCCATACACTCCCATAGAACCATATTATCTCATTAACGGTGATAAAATAGCCATACACTCCCATAGAACCATATTACCTCATTAATGGTGACAAAATAGCCATACACTCCCATAGAATCATATTACCTCATTAATGGTGTCAAAATAGCCATACACTCCCATAGAACCATATTACCTCATTAACGGTGATAAAATAGCCATACACTCCCATAGAACCATATTACCTCATTAACGGTGATAAAATAGCCATACACTCCCACAGAACCATATTACCTCATTAATGGTGACAAAATAGCCATACACTCCCATAGAACCACATTACCTCATTAATGGTGATAAAATAGACATACACTCCCATAGAATCATATTACCTCATAAATGGTGTCAAAATAGCCATACACTCCCATAGAACCACATTACCTCATTAATGATGACAGAATTACCATAGACTGCCATAGAACCGCATTATCTCATTAATTACAACATAATGGCCATGGACATCGATGGATCCACATTACCTCATTAATGAGGAGACAAGGACCATAGGCTGTCGTTGAACGGCATACCTCGTTAATAAGACAACAGGCTGTATTTTATCCTTAGATAGTCTATTTAATGTTCTATTCCAGGTTATGATAACCACACACACCCACATTCTGAACCGCAACAAGCCACCTGAAAGGCCCAATAAGAATCCAGGAAAGGGAATATGCTAAGATGGCCGAAGTGACAGGGGCAGCAGGCCATGTGATCCTACCACGGGGAGCAAGGCTGAATCACTCATTGGAATCAAACGAATCAATCGGTCATGTTGATGCCATGCACGATGCTATGGTATCGCGAAGGAGATGGCTAATGGTCAGTTAGCGTAGCATTTCTTGAATCTGTACCAGCACCTGTTTCTAACTGAACACTGATGGTAAATATAAATTTTATATTTACCATTATATTTTAATTATTTATTATTATTATTATTATATTGGTACATGCAAATATGCATAATTACATTTTAATATAAAAATCCATCAAGAATGAGACAAATGCTCAAGAGAAAAAAATGGATATTAATATTAGAGATGAAAACAAATTAAGCACACTCTTCAGTCCCACAGAGTCTGAATCTTCATCCGTTTTAAATTTGCTGGATTAGACCCTGCTACTGCTGATAAACATCCATCTTAAACTGGCCTGGTGATGAGCTGAGTGCAGGGCCGGCTGGTTTGGTATGGAGTTGGCGGACCGGGCAGTCGCCCAGTCCACCTGGACCGCCCGAGGCCCCTGGGCTGTGGAGATGGCCCTCAGAGACGCCCGGCAGGGGAAAGCCGAGCAGGCGCAGTTTAAAAAAACCAGGGAAGGAGAAAAATCAGTGGTAGGTTACACGAGCAAGGGCACGCAGACGAGGGAAAACAACTCAATCAATGGCGTCCAAACAGGACCGGGTCAGAGACAAGGCTGCCAAAGCCTGGGACGACACCGCTGAGCCCAAACAAACCCGCTCCTACCTGCGCGGGGGTGGGATCGCCCCAGAGGTCATGTGACCCCTCTTCCTGGCAGAGACCGAGGGGGCCAGCCACGCTCCCCTCTTCCCCGAGTTCCCGTCGCTATCCGGTGCCGGTGACCTCAACTCCCCGTTGGAGCCCTCCAGATGCCAGCAGCCCAACTCCGCTGCCAGCTTTCTTAACGAGATGGAGAGCGAGATGGAGGGGCCGCGCTACGGCGCTAAGGAGCCGCGGTGGATCGTGTGTGGGGGGTGGAGTGGGGGGGTGGAGGGGGGAGTTTGCCAGTTTAAGATGCTAAAAACTACTGCAAATCTATCGCCATCAAATTAGCTAAATTGCAAAAGTTAATAATAATAATAATAATAATAAAATAAGGCAATAAATAAGGTTTGTGGACTTGTAAACTTCTTTAAGTGTTACAGTGCAGATGAACAAGAAATGAACGGGAGACGTTAAAACGCCAAAGATATTCCCGTCCGACGTCTGTGCTGTTGAGTAATTAAACAAGAGATCAAAGACTTAAATACAGTTTGTTAATAGACCCGTTACCGTATCCCAGTGTCCTGGAGACTCGGCTAATTAAGACGGACCCAGGCAGGACGCCCGGAAAGGGGGAGGGAAAAAAAAAAAAAAAACGCCCTCAGCATCTCGTGAGCAAATCACCATCCCCCTCCAGAGGAGGCGATGGGCACCCGGCTCATTTAGAGCGGACCGCTAAGTAAGCCTGCTGCTGCCACCACCGTGACATCCTCAGGGTCGGTGGCTGCTCAGGAATAACAAGCAAATTGGAGTTAATATGAGGACGAGCAGATCGACATGAGCGGACAGACAGACGGAGGAAGTGACAGACAGACAGTCCGACCGACCGACCATCCGTCCGAAGTCCCGTTTGACCTTGGAAACTGCGATTTCCGGCATGTTCCATCAGCACCTTCTCGGTCCCTGACCAGCGACTTAGAGCGGGGAGGCTGTCTGCGATCCAGGAATCGCAGCCCAGTGCAATAACCCAGAGATCTGGCCTCTTCCTCAACCCCTTTCCCTCTACCAGATGGAGGAGGCGGCTGAGAGGCCTGGCTCACTGCTACCTTGGCACAACTGGAAAGTGCCAAACAAGAGGGGGGGTGAGGGAGAGAGGGAGAAGGGGGGGGGGGGGGGGGGGCCAAGACAGCCATCCTTTGCTGTCTTCATCACGCCCACCACTCCGGCGAGCTGGGTGACTTTCAACCTTTGTTCCACTTTCAAAACGACCGCATGCGTTACTTCGGGCCAATGAGCGGACGGGATGCGGACTGGTGCACTTCTGAAAGCCTTGTGGATCTCACTGTATCTGAAGAGGGAATGGGACTGACAGCATTGTGAGTAATTTAAGACGCAGCTGATATTAAGGCTTTCAGAAGTGTAGAATGAGCGTGTTTTGGGGGGCGGGTGGATGTCCACAGGTTAGCCCACTTGGTACATTCCACCTGTCCCTCATTCGTAGCTAATCATCCTGGTGTGATCCGTTCATTCTCACCAACCACCAATGACCTTGCATTTTTATTTTGGTTCTCCACCACCATGTCTACCTCCTCCCCCCTCCTGACTAAAAGTATTCTCACAAAGCACCTTAAACAATTTAACACTGTAGGTAAAAAGCACTAAGCAAACTACTGCAAAATGTAAAACACTGAGCGAAACACCTACAAATAACTCTACCCGGCTACCTGTGAGGCTGCCTTGAGCACAGAGGACATACACCTCCAGAGAGTAGGGGTGCACACCCCCTGAGCATATACAGCATACAACCCCCCCGAAGCATAGATGGCGAACCCCCCCATACTTCCCCTACTTCGCTCTTACACACTCCCCCATGTCCTATTCTTACACACTCCCCCATGTCCTATTCTTACACACTCCCCCATGTCCCATTCTTACACACTCCCCCATGTCCCATTCTTACACACTCCCCCATGTCCCATTCTTACACTTCTTACACACTCCACCCCCTGTCCCATTCTTACACACTCCCCCATGTCCTATTCTTACACACTCCCCCATGTCCCATTTTTACACACTCCCCCATGTCCCATTCTTACACACTCCCCCATGTCCCATTCTTACACTTCTTACACACTCCACCCCCTGTCCCATTCTTACACACTCCCCCATGTCCTATTCTTACACACTCCCCCATGTCCCATTTTTACACACTCCCACATGTCCCATTCTTACACACTCCCCCCTGTCCCATTCTTACACACTCCCCCATGTCCCATTCTTACACACTCCACCCCCCGTCCCATTCTTACACACTCCCCCATGTCCCATTCTTACACACTCCCCCATGTCCCATTCTTACACTTCTTACACACTCCACCCCCTGTCCTATTCTTACACACTCCCACATGTCCCATTTTAACACACTCCCCCATGTCCCATTCTTACACACTCCCCCATGTCCCATTCTTACACACTCCCCCATGTCCCATTCTTACACACTCCCCCCTGTCCCATTCTTACACACTCCCCCCTGTCCCATTCTAACACACTCCCCCCAGTCCCATTCTAACACACTCCCCCCAGTCCCATTCTAACACACTCCCCCCCAGTCCCATTCTTACACACTCCCCCATGTCCCATTCTTACACACTCCCCCCTGTCCCATTCTTACACACTCCCCCATGTCCCATTCTTACACACTCCCCCATGTCCCATTCTTACACACTCCCCCATGTCCCATTCTTACACACTCCCCCATGTCCCATTCTTACACTTCTTACACACTCCACCCCCCGTCCCATTCTTACACACTCCCCCATGTCCCATTCTTACACACTCCCCCATGTCCCATTCTTACACTTCTTACACACTCCACCCCCCGTCCCATTCTTACACACTCCCCCATGTCCCATTCTTACACTTCTTACACACTCCACCCCCCGTCCCATTCTTACACACTCCCCCATGTCCCATTCTTACACACTCCCCCATGTCCCATTCTTACACACTCCCCCTGTCCCATTCTTACACACTCCCCCCTGTCCCATTCTTACACACTCCCCCATGTCCCATTCTTACACACTCCCCCCTGTCCCATTCTTACACACTCCCCCATGTCCCATTCTTACACACTCCCCCATGTCCCATTCTAACACACTCCCCCATGTCCCATTCTTACACACTCCCCCATGTCCCATTCTTACACACTCCCCCATGTCCCATTCTTACACACTCCCCCATGTCCCATTCTTACACACTCCCCCATGTCCCATTCTTACACACTCCCCCATGTCCCATTCTTACACACTCCCCCATGTCCCATTCTTACACACTCCCCCATGTCCCATTCTTACACACTCCCCCCTGTCCCATTCTTACACACTCCCCCATGTCCCATTCTTACACACTCCCCCATGTCCCATTCTTGATTCTTACAGACTTCCTCCAATGCTGGGCTTACCTTCCCTGTCAGCAGCTCAAACAATATGGCTCCCAGACTCCACCAATCGCAGGCTGCTGTCTCTTCACAAATGCTTCCGACTTCTAACAGGGAGAGAAAGAGGGACGGATTAGACAGATAAAGGACATTAATGCCGTCATTAATCTGACATCACCACACCAATACCATAAAACAGTATCCAGCTCTCTGTGCATGGAGGATTCCCGCTGGTTCGGACGATGGCATCGATATTAATTAAAGGGGTGGACATGGACTGATCAGTCAACAGCCAAAATAAATGTGACAAAATGGGAAAACCAGGGTGCACTATGAAAATTCAGCATTGTCACAGGTAAAAGGAAACCTGGAAATCTGCAGGAGAAAACAGGACGAGCGGCATCCCAAAATAAGGCAGGTAGTAATTCAGGAAAGTTTGGTGGAAAGTTTGGCATTAATGTTAGGACACATCTGTCTTAAAAGTAACTGCTCGCTCACCACGGTCACTCCTCATAGTCAGCCCAAGTCCAGCTCCATGGAAGAGCACAGGACAACACGGTAGAATACAAGAGAGTGTGGGAAAGCACGGGAGAGCACATTAGAACATGGGAGAGTGTGGGAGAGCACGGCAGAGTACATTAGAACACGGGAGAGTGTGGGAGAGCACGGGAGAGCACATTAGAACACGGGAGAGCACGGGAGAGCACATTAGAACACGGGAGAGCACGGGAAAGCACATTAGAACATGGGAGAGTGTGGGAGAGCACGGCAGAGTACATTAGAGCACGGGAGAGTGTGGGAGAGCACGGCAGAGCACATTAGAACACGGGAGAGCACGGGAGAGCACATTAGAACATGGGAGAGTGTGGGAGAGCACGGCAGAGTACATTAGAGCACGGGAGAGTGTGGGAGAGCGCGGGAGAGCACATTAGAGCACGGGAGAGCACATTAGAACACGGGAGAGTGTGGGAGAGCACGGCAGAGTACATTACAACACGGGAGAGTGTGGGAGAGCGCGGGAGAGCACATTAGAACACGGGAGAGCACGGGAGAGCACATTAGAACATGAGAGAGTGTGGGAGAGCACGCGAGAGTACATTAGAACACGGGAGAGCACATTAGAACATGGGAGAGTGTGGGAGAGCACATTAGAACACGGGAGAGCACATTAGAACATGGGAGTGTGGGAGAGCACAGGAGAGTACATTAGAACACGGGAGAGCACATTAGAACATGGGAGAGTGTGGGAGAGCGCGGGAGAGCACGGTAGAGTACATTAGAACATGGGAGAGTGTGGGAGAGCACATTAGAACACGGGAGAGCGCGGGAGAGCACATTAGAACACGGGAGAACGCGGGAGAGCACATTAGAACATGGGAGAGTGTGGGAGAGCACATTAGAACACGGGAGAGCACATTAGAACATGGGAGTGTGGGAGAGCACAGGAGAGTACATTAGAACACGGGAGAGCACATTAGAACATGGGAGAGTGTGGGAGAGCGCGGGAGAGCACGGTAGAGTACATTAGAACATGGGAGAGTGTGGGAGAGCACATTAGAACACGGGAGAGCGCGGGAGAGCACATTAGAACACGGGAGAGCGCGGGAGAGCACATGGGAGGGCACATGGGAGAGCGTCCATGAGCCATGAAACTGAGACAAACAGAAGCTGTCAGAATCAGAGGAGTGTGGGAGGAGACCCACGCTCCCCTCACCACCAGGACACTTCACCCTGGACACTGTCCATCCCTCACCGAACACACGCCCCCTCCCCAAAGGCCTCAGACTAGGCTGTTCCCCTGGAGGCACAGTCCATGGTGCTGCCTTTGTACTCTGTTCTGCCCTTGTTAGCTTTTATTTGAGGGGGGGGGGGGGGGGGGTCGGGCTCCTCAAGGTGAAAGGAGATAGGTCCCCAGGCTCAAGCCAAAGTCCTCTGGGGTAGCAAAAGAGAGCGCAAGGGACACCTTTCCAGGCATCGCCATCGGTACCAACCGACAGCAGGTGGCGCTGTGCCAACAAGCGTAAACCTAATCCATCACACATTCCTGGGCATAGATTTGGGTGGATTTATTTATGTATGGACAGTAAGCACACGTACCTACCAATATTGTGGTACCGTGTGTGAGAACAATGAATCTTCCAAGTCAAATACGGTGTCCCACAGGGATCAGTACTGGGCCCCCTACTGTTCACTTTATATATGCTACCTCTTGGTAATATTATTAGAAATCATGGTGTTGAGCTTCATTGTTATGCTGACGATACACAGTTAAATTTATCTGTTAAGCCACATGACAGTTCTCTCAGTTAGAAGACTGTCTACTAGATATCCAGTGCTCATGGCAAAAAATGTCCTTCTGTTAATCCCAGAAAAAAACAGAAATACTGTTAGTTGCTCGAAATTGGTTTGACAACCTCAACCTACTCAGCCTAACACAGTGGTCAGAGATCTTGGTGTCCTGGTTGATTCAGATTTATGCTTCGATGATCACATTAGAAGTATTACTAGAACTGTGTTCTACCATCTACAGAACACAGCCAAGTTAAAGAAGACGCTCTCCTTCCCTGATGCAGAAAGACTAATACATGCCTTTATAACTTCCAGACTGCGTTACTGTAATGCCCTTCGTTCTGGTTGCCCATCCAGATTCTTACATAAACTTCAGCTAGTACAAAATGCAGCAGCCAGAGGTCGTACAAACACTAAAAAATTTGATCATTTGGTCATATTAGCCATGTTCCACGCTCTCTTCACTGGCTTCCAGTTGAGTCTCATATTGACTACAAAATACAGCTATTAACTTATAAAGCACTGAATAGCCTTGCACCAGAATACCTTAGAGATCCACTGGCCTCATACAACCCTCCTCTCATGCTTTTATCTCAATGAGCAGGATATCTGTTAGTACCTAGTGTAGAAAGAATTATGGCAGGCTGCAGAGCATTCTCTTATAGAGCTCCTCAGCCGTGAAATCGAATGTGCGAGATTCAGGTTCACTCTCAATATTCTAGACTAAAAACACACGTGTTTAGTTTAGCTTATAGTGACTATAGTTCTAGCTCTAGCTAACTGCTCACTCCCAGTTAGACCTATAGTGTGAGGTGTAGAGCTGGGTGGGGATCGGTGCCATTGGCTTTGGATAAACTTAACTGTCAGTTGTCAGTGCTGTCACTCTAGCTTCACCCCCCTTGTGGAATAGAAGTGCTGACGTTCAGGGACTCCCCATGCCTGCGTTCCCACCTGCCTCTCCCTCCTACTTATGCTGCCATAGCCGTATCTGCCGGAGTTTACATACTGCACTCAGCTAACTGTTTGCTCTGCCTCTAGTCTCCCCTACTTTGGCTAATTGCACATTTTATTTCCCCTACTCCTCCTGGGTTGTGCTGCCTGGAGACCCCAAATTTTCTAGATATCCTGCCTATCCTGCTACCTGTGACGTCTCTCCTGTTCGTCCTGCCATCTGAAGCAGCACCAGTAACTGCCTGCCAGCACCTCCCTGCCCCCTGTTTTGAGACTCAAATGTTAAAATTGGGAAAGTGTGAGTTGGGACTTCGCCATTGTGCTTATTTGCCTTCCTCTGCCGGCCCATGGAGGTTGGGCTCCCCATTTGAATATGGTTCCTCCCAAGATTTCTTCCTTCTAGGGTGTTTTTCCTTGCCATTGTCATCTCTGGCTTACTCTCTGGGGTCTTTGGGTGGGGATGCTATAAAGCACTTTGAAAAAATGAAATATGAAAACCCGCTATACAAATAAAATTGAATTGAATTGTTTATGGGGTAGAGGGTTTCAGACCGATTCGGCCCCTAACAAATGTTGAAACCAAACTGACGCCAGAGAGCATTGTCCCACAGAGTGACCGGAGTGAACTGTCTGGATCTGAAAGTTGTTTGAAAAGGAAACATAATGTTCCAGAAAAATCAACTAAGCATAAACTTTCAAAGGTGATAGGCCCTAGTCAAGGTTCTGCCATAGCTGCACGTAAAAGAGAAGTAAAAGTAGGGGAAAAAAAAAACAAATAAAACAAAATACACAACCTGACATGACAACGAGATCAGACCAAGGGATGTGACTTTGACACCTTTTCAGCAGGAAGGACCAGGCACTCAAAGTGATTTTAAAGTACACTTTAAAAATGAAAACGATAAACACTAAAAAATATACACAGTTACCAGTGTTAGGTGAAAAGAGCACAGCAACAGTCCTGGTACCCTGCACCCCCACCCCCACCCCCCAGGCCGAAGTTCAGGAGGACAATGGCATCCAGTGGTCGTTGTTTGCACAGCTTTCAAACTGAGCTTTAATGCAAACACTGGTGAAGCAGCGGCGTAATCTTGTCATTTCCAGCAAATCTTAGCTTCCGTGCCCCTTTTCTGTGGAAAACATGTTGTTTCGCTGGCCCTGTATTTATAGATCCCCGGGACAGGGCCCCCCCCACCCCCGCTGGAGTCTGGCACCTTTCCACCAATCTGCCATCGCGCATTAAAGTCGCTGCCGGAATTATGTCTTCTCTTCCTGGGAAAATGCGAGACAGCGTGGAACGGCGGACATATGGGGAGACGTTCTGTTGATGATACAAAGGGCAGTACAGGTGGGCAATGTTTTCGGGACATGAATATGATAAACTATCCCCAGGGAGCTCCGAGGTGGGGGGGGGGGGGGGTTTCGGGAAGGAGGGGGCAGCGGCTGTTCAAACAGAAGCCAAGAGATGCGTCTGTCGCTCGCTGCGGAGGACGGCTGGTCGGGACACCTCGAGAACAGGACCGCCATTGGGGGTGATTGGGGGGGGGGGCGGCAGTGTGAGATACTTACCTCATCGCATCACAGACCTTGCTCCACACTTAACTTGAAATTAATCGGGTCAGAGTACCTCAAATTCACTTAGTTCATCTGAAGTAAACACTGGCAGTAAGAAATACGTAACAAAATCCCTCCCTCAGCTACCTAGCTATCCATTATCTAGTTCTGTTTTCCGTCGCATTCAACGTTTTCGGTGCGTCACCGACATTTTTTCTTTTTAAGACACATCAGCCCTGATTTCCAGCATCCGCGTGCTAATGGGAGACAATCCGCCCCTCCCCCATCTCTGACCTTCTTCACTGTTCTAAGGCCCCTCTTCCCAGCATGCACCTGTCCCCGTACCCACCATCGGGAAACGCAGAGGAACCTGAACCTGGTTTGAGCCGCGTTTACAAAAAATGGTTCCCTATAACTGCATGTGTTTGAAGAAATTAATTCAGGCATTCAAATGCCAGCAAGTCAGAGGCCACCAACCACAAAAAGGGGGCAGTTTGCCTGGTTCTACCTTCCCCCAACGAGGAATTTCTGATAACCAATTCATTCCATTTAGCTATGATAAAAAAAAAATCACTGTGAAGGTACATTTTTTTTTTTTTATCTATATAGCTTTTATCTAAAGTGATGTACAACTGAAATAGTCAAGCCGTCCCTGAAGTAATTGTGGGGTTAAAGGCCCAACGTTAACATCACCCTGTCGACTGTGGGATTCGAGCCAACGACCTTCTGATCAGAGGTACAGCGTCCTAAAGCGCTGTAATGCTCTTGCGTTTATACGTTTTAAGAATTATTTATTTATCTTTATTTCACCAGGAAGTCCCATTGAGATTAAAATCTCTTTTACAAGAGAGAAGGTCAAGGTAGCAGGCGTACAGACTCACGACATGCCAAAATACAACATTTACAATATGATAAACAAAAAATCCACACATTAGACAGCTATTTAAACATGCCTCTCAAGAAAAACAACCGCGTCTCCTTCACCATGTTCTTTATGATGCCCTTAAATTCAGTGGAAATAAATATGGTGATGCTGAGTGAAAGTGAGATAATGGATATCACAGCCCGACCCAGCCCAGATGAAGGAACAGAAACCGGTCCGACTGGTTCCATTGCTGTCCTTCCATAACGATGAGGACAGGAGGATGGCGGCAGAACACACATGGACACTCAAGGCCGAGTAACCGGCATGGAAAGACACAAACAGGGCACTGCTACTCTTATTTCATTTGTTCTGTTGTGGTTTTGTTTTTACCAAAAAGGAAAAATATCAAAAAGGTTAAAAACTCATAAATCCACATATTTATTAGCGTGTTCTTGGAGTATACACGGAAAATTCTCTTTAAAAAATAAAAAACAAAAACAGAATGATGTAAAAACATTTTCTGACATCCCATAATATTTTCCATTTAAAAGACATCTCTGTTTAGTCAGAATAACAGAACAAACAGAGGTGATGTGCGCGGACAGCTGGTCACGCTCGTCTCCCACACCACGCCTTGGCCATGAGGAAGGCGCGCTGGGCTGATTTCTCAGCTTTCTAAACTCTGGATGACGGCGTGTGGAGCCCAGTAGGGAAACAGAAACGCCGGAAAAACAAGCTAACAGACATACTATCAGGGTCTGAGCTTGCTAAGGTGGGTATGCTGCTGCGACAGATAGCATACAGCTCCACCCACTGGCTATCCCTCAGCACTGCACGCCGAAACGCCACGCAGTGCGCAGACTGGGCCACAGAGGACCCGGTTACACAGGTGGGAGCACCAAAGGTATAAGGGACTCTCAGGAACATCAGCATCCTCCATCTGAAGGTGATTCAATTCCACCTCACAATCACAATCACAATCATAATCACAACCTTATCTGAGAAACACTTCCTTTAAGTGAATGTTTCAGGCCCAACATGAAATGTTGACAGCTTTATGTGGGGAAAAATGGAGGATAGCTTTACTGCGTCTGTTTTCCATTTGGAATTCAGAACAAAACAGAACAAAATCTTAAGAGCGCCACATAACAGTGCATAATAGGGTCTGGTTTTATGCACAGCCACAACAATAATATACATGCACTGTAAATATACACACATATGTACATATATACACACAGACAGGTTTGTAATCTTTGTGGGGACTCTCCATTCATTTCAATGGGGAAAACTCTAATTCCAACATGGCGACCTGAAAAATGGTCCCCACAATGTCAAAACAACAGGTTTTTATTACATTGTGGGGGACGTTTGCTCCCCACAATGTAATATAAACATAATCCACATACCCGCCTACACACACATATACACAGAAGGTCTGATTAAAAGGTCAGCTCGTTAAGATCGACCGATTCATCCCCCTGAAATGTCACGCGTGTTTCCGGCTCGGCTCGGGATCATTAGCGTTTGAAAGTGGGCGCCGCCAGGACGGCCGTCAGCTCTTTCCACGACGTCTTTGTCGGCCGACGCTGGCGGGGGCCCGGGAAGACTGGGAAAGGCTCCACCACCATTTTAATCAACTGAAGTTCTTGCCCCTTCTGAGTGTCACCGGACGATGGCCGGTACTCGTTTGTCTTGATCCTGGGTGTCAAAGATGTCCCTTGGCAGAGCCGGGGGGGCAGGCTAGCCTCAGACAGCAAGTCTACGAGCTTCAAGCTTCAAAACTCGTTAAATCTGAACAACTGCAGACAATCAGGCACTATTACATCAAACCATGCATTTGAGTGGGGCCCCTTCGGATTGGCAGCCCCCTGTTGGCGACAAAAGGTCACTGCATTAAATATCAAATAAATGTCTTCCTTTCTTACTAAAATCACATGTTCTGCTACCCAGCTAGCTGGCTACCATCTTCACTATACGCTCTACCTATTTATTTAGCTTTTGAAACATCAGGGGTGGGGGTAGGAACAAGGGCCCTTATTCAAGGGCCCAAGGGTGAAATCACTCGGCCGAACACATGGTTTTGAACCAGCGACCTTCTAATGACAAGAACGGCGTTCTAACCCTGTTAGCAACACACTACCTCCCAGAAAACGCCAATTCCACACAGACAGAACAAAAGTGGGATTTGTTCCCCCAGCTCTGGAGGTAAGATGCAATAGTGCAACCCACTGAGCCACTATACTGGCTTCTGCATTTATCTGTCATTAAGGTCTACAGAAAGCACTTGGGTAAGAACTTCATCACACTGTGTACACATGGCAATAAAGCACCTTGAACCCGAGTAATGACATTCAGTCATGGGGGAGCGAAGAAGGGCAAAACATGTTCACTTAGTACAAGTCCAGGGGAGCCGTAATCACCCCTCCCCCCACCCCACCGAACATCAGTGGAATCTTCCATTAATCAGGGCTTTGACTGTTTAGCTTCCAGCAAGGAGCATCAGAAGGGTGCGAACAGTAATTTAATGTGCAAAGTGAGATGGTTTCCTATGAATTTTTAAGCAAGTATATACTGGTGTCAACAGGAATAAATACTCCAAAAATACCGTTAAGAAATTATCTCATGATTTGTTCATCTCGGGCACCCTGCTCAGGGACACGGCTATTCCAGCATGCAGGTCTAGAGCACTTAAACCTATGACCCTCTGGTTTCAGGTCTAGTGCCTTACATGACAGTAGACCACTGTCCCAGGCACATCGAGCCCAATCAGCCAAAGGCACCAGGATGGGGCAATGCTCAGAGGGGACAGCCGGGGGGAGGAGCCACGGAAACCTGTCCAATCTTTGGGGGGAGGGGGGTTATGCCAGACAGCTGGGCCATTTAAAGAGCGGCGAGACACACAGGAGAGCAGATGAGACGCGTGGTGAGAGTCCGAGCAGCTGAGGCGGAATAATCAAACAAACTACGGGGGCATCAGGCTGGAGAGGAAAGAGGCTCGCGAGACTGCAAGCTGTGTCAGCTTCAGACAGGAACTGATGCTAAAGAAGCTGGTAAAAACCATGCAGCAGAAGAATATTCATAAAATAATCTTTAGGTAAAATTTTAAGCCATAGCATCCATTCTGTGGCAAAAGGATCCTGATTATAGGCTCGAATTTATACAGTATGACAGTAATAATGAAGTGCAAATGAAACATTACAAACATGACATAAATCAATATAAAGAGACATTATTTTTTTTCTGTCCACCATTCAGCGGAAACTATTCAAACTCTTGAATAGCTTCTACAGCGAGAATTTTCTAGAAGGTGAGAGGCTGAAGAAGTGTTCGTATTACAGGACAAGCCTGAGGTGTTCATGGCTTTACCTGTTTTGGTGCCATAATGTGAAAGTTAAAAACTACTAATGGTTAGCGGTCAGCTAACAAGGCATCAATCGCTCTGAAGTAGATGTGGTCCTTCATAAGACACGGGGCGACTACAACAACGCCAGTCACACCAGGGACGACCAGCAAGGACCCAACGGCAGCCGCTCATCTGCTGAAGATCACAATTACCAACAAAAATAATGATCCTAATGCGCTATTAAGTCAGAGCACGAGTTTTCAGACATAAAACTTCTTCATTTTACTTACAGCGACCGGATTAGGGTAAAACCAGGAGGGGGGGTCGGCGGGGTACTCCTTGGAGAAAATGGCTCGATTGTTAAGTCGGGCTTTCAGAGCGAAATCCCCTTTGTCGCCCGGGCCGCCTCGCATGCGGGACGCCAGTTACAGATTATCCACGCTCATTTCACACGCCATTCAGAGGCACCGCCTGCAACTGTTGCTTGTCTGTGACGTTTTGGCATGGCGGCTCGCCGGGGCCGCAGACGACATACAAATGCAGACGCTGGCAGGTCCCCCTCCCTCGGGACACTCCGGAGACGTCACCCGTCCGAAAGGGGCAGTCATGGAGCAGTCCCCGATGCCTCCCAGACCCGGATGCGCTCGAAACAGGTTCAGCACGAAGACACTTGACTCGAGCATTAGGGTAAACCTACACACCCTCAGACGTGACAAGTGGCCATAAAACACGTATTATAATCATTTCATGAGAAAAATAAATGTCTAAATCAAATTCATAACTATAATTTGGCAGACCCCTTCCACCCCTGTCTATCCCATGCCACAGAGACTTGAGCAAAAGGCGACGGCTTTGAAAAAAACAAAAATATCACCGGAGGGTGAGGCAGGAGAGAGGGAGAGTGCGCGCCAAATGAAGCAGACTTTCGGCACAGATAAAACAAGAGGTAGCGCCGTCTATACAGGATGGACAATGGCCCACCACTTCCACTGAAATATTTGCTTGGCTCAGAGGCCTGTTTCCAGCATCAACCATCGTAGCCGACAATTAAAACCAAATGAATGACAATCTACGGCTTTAGGACAACTATTTGCATGTGCTTCTACTGACTTAAGGCTGCAAAGATTCATCAAGTGGAAATTGGCATCCAGAAAGGGAAGACGGCAAACTCAATAAAATTTTGCCAGAAGGTACCGTGTAAAACCACACAGAGCGATTCGGTCTAACAGATATTAGAAGGACAATTTAATCCTGCAATGGATCTTATGAAATCTTTTAAATGTTTTCAGAGTGTGATGAAGAATCTGTGGGAACAATACAATACTCTTTCAATTTTATCTGCCCAGTATTGAATTTTGTATAATTGTACTAGTAAAATCTCATACCAATTTATGAGTGGGAAAATTGAAAGTGGGGAAAAGAGTAAATACAGCATGTAAAAATTACACTACAATGGATACAGCGAGATGAGGTGACACAGAGAGATGTTTGGAATTTGATCCATATGGGAAGATCAAACTAAAATTCCAGACTCGGGATGTGAATTCCCCATCCATACAGCTCCTACCTGGAGCACAATACATGGCGCTGATGGCTTCCTGGTCGTACGAATCCTCCACATCGCTCCAGCTACAAAAGTAAGTCAGCTGGATGTGTCCTTTAAAAGAAAACATAACAGGAAAATAAAATTCAAACACTCTCCCCTTCCAATGTGTATCAAGGAGAAACTAACTGTAATTATTCTTTCGTAGCTAAAACGGTATCATTAAGAATAATGCCCTCATTAGCCTACAGAGGCTATTACTGAGGGCAAATCTGCTGCGATGATAATGAGGCTTCAGATAGCAAATTATGGTAGTAATCACGGGACGAACCATTTACTCAGCTAACTGGAAGCAACAGCCAGTAGGGAAAGAAAAAAAATACATAAATTTAGAACAAAACAACAGATAAACAAATAAAACAAAACAGCCTGACCTCTGTCGTCGAGTAAGATGTTGTTTGGGTTCAGGTCCCGGCAGACGATTCCTTCCTGGTGGAGAGCATCGAGGGCAATGACAATCTCCATCGCCCAACGCTGAACATACTCCTCGGGTAGGTGAGTGTTTGCCGCTATAAGCAGGAGCTCATCCAGATCCTTAAAGAGCTGAGAGACGTCATCGCTCGCCTTGCCCGGCTCCATCTCCGCAGAAGCGCTTTCTCCAAAGGCTTCAGACGCTATCTGGTCATGAGTGTCCTGGTGCGAATGCAGCTTGCACTTCAGGGAGAGCCGGGCTGAGTCCGCATTCTCTGGAGCAGCATGTAAACCAACGTGGACGGCTCGCAATTCGTGCGAGACGGTCGCCTGAGTCCGGCAGGCCTCTAGGCCTGAAGGCAGACCGCCACGCTCAGCTAATGAGCTGCTGCAGGCTGCAGAGGCAGGGGGGGCACAAACCAAGGATGGGCCCCCTTCATCCTCAGACAGGCCAAGGACTACATCATCCCCTAGGTCATAGTGAAGCTGCAGGACATCCGGCTTCCCAAACCTCGGGGACACTCTGGCGTCATCTGTCGAGGACGGGCCGGCCATAGGCAGCTCCTCTCCTGCCACATCTGCCACACCAGGGAGGTTCACCAGGAGGTCTGGTGGTCGGCCTTCATCACAGCTCCCCGTGTCTTCCACCACCGCTTCCTTAAAGGAAATGACAGGGACGGATTCATTGGAGCCCCTATCGCTATCAACCCCCCAAAGGTCCATCTGAGGCAGCTTGACATTCCCGACGACCTCTGTCACCTCCTCCAGGTCACCGGAGGGGAGGAATGGCTTGGAGGGCTCGAACTTCAGCCGGTCTCCTGACTCCACACCCAGGAGATCACTGGTACTGTCCTTGCTGTCGATCCTGAAGAACTCCATCGGCGTGTTCTTGGACTGGTCCAGTGAGTCAGCGGGGAGGCAGGCAGAGCTGAAGACCTCGCCATGATCATCCTCAGCGAAAAACCGGAATTCCTGAGCCATCACAGGGGAGGAGAGGCTGTCGCTACTCAGCAGGGGGTGTGCCCGGGGCGAGGGCTCCTCGGCAACTGGGGTCGGATGCTCCTCCAGGGAGTCTGATTCAATTTTCTCCTGCTCGTACTCATTGCAGAGGGCCAAGTAACTGTTTGTGCACTCCTCTTCAGAGGTTGCCCCAGAGTCCAGCAGGAGCCGCTGGGAGCCATCGGCAGCCTCCTCGTCCTGAGTACTGCTGTCATCCTGGGAACTTGGGGTGAGGCTGCTCTTCAGAGGGAGTACCCCTAGCGTGACGCCCTCCCTGTAGGGGCCAGAATCCAGGCTGCTGGAGCTCAGCTCCTCATTGGTGTGAACTGCCGCTGTGTGGGACTTCTGGATGAACGGAATGTCCAAGCTGTCTTCTGGGCTCTTGTTCAGGAACTTTCCGATATGGGACCACAGCTTCCCACCTGATACAAGAAAACACCTTCAAGTAAACTGCCAATTTGATATTCCTAACCCAAAACTATGCATTTACTTAGCCAGATAACTGACTAGATCATATCTGGTTAACCCTATGACCCTGATGAAGATGAGAGGTTGGAGGATAAATGAATGGATTAGCACCCTACTCCACGGAACTACAGCAGAATCCCCTGGGACTCTAACCAGTAATCCTCAGGGTACGGTCCTCAAAGTTAGTCACCGGACACCTTCAGTAACTTTACAGTCCCCTTGAAGGAGTTGACCACCTATCTCCTTGGGTTTACATGTAGCAACAGAGTAATACTTTATAAAGAGAGAGAACAGCAGACATAGAGGTTTTCAGAAAGAAATCTCTCATAGTCACCCACTCTTGCCAGAAGGTATAAAGCGGCCTACATGTTAGTCTTTGAAATGATGTGCAATGAAGACCTGCCATATATTAAACAAGAAATATCACCTCCTTTAAAAGTGAGGTAGGGCATGAATATAATGCATGTACTAAAAGCAAAGCAATGGAGTGCGGAGATGGTCTAGACGAGCAGGAGGACAACACAGAGCATGACGTCTGCATGATTGGCACTTCCTAAATGGAAGGACTTCCTAAACGTCTCATCACAGGAGGCACTTCTGATGCCTGGGGGAGCAGTTGTCAGTTAGCGGGCAAACAGGACGGGTTCAAGATGAAATCAGAGCTCAGAAACATACTGAGAATTCAGCAGGAGGTATGTGAATATCCACTATTGGCAGAGGAATTATGGGAACGCGTCCGAGGCTCTCCAAGAACAAGCTGGGCCCAGCCATGCCATCGATATCATCTTGTATTGCTTACATGCTCAGCTGACACATCTTCATCAGAGCCTGAATAATATATTTATCATGGTAGCACTCTGGAGTTCACATGCGCTCCCCGAGCTTGTACTGGCTTCCTCTTGGAACTCCAGTTTCCTCCCACAATCCCGCAATTTGGCTAGGTGAATTGGGATCTCAAAATTGCACATAGCGCCCGTGATTATGTGTGTGGTTGTCCAGCAATGGATAACCTACCTTGTATCATATGTTTCCTGGGTTTGGGTTATGGTTCTCTGCAACTGTATTGAATAAGTTGAAAACGAATGGATGGATGCTAATAGTTTCCATCAAAATTTTACAACCCTAACCCCACCCCCAGCTGGTGGTGTATTCTGGGTATATAAACTGTGAGGAGGGGCAGCAACGTCCCATCAAGGACTTATGAGTGCAGCGTAGCAGTTAAGAACTTGGACCTAAAGCTGCTGATTCAAGACCCATGGGATGTACGGACTTGGTACCCTTGAGCGAGATGCTTGCCGTGAACTGCTTCGGTGAAATTATTCAGCTACATACCTAGCTGAGCCATCTTACTTGGGGCATATTGTGGGTGGACCCAGGGCATGAGAGAGGGCTGAAATGCTTGGAAGAGGTGAAGGTAAAAGAAGGAGCCACAAGAGGAACGGACCCAAGCATCCCAACAATGATCAAGTCTGAAGACCCAGAGACAAGACGGAATGTTTTGGAGAAATTCCAGCTATATGGTTACCAGGGGCATCAAGATCCGATAAGTGTAATACCTGGATTTGCTGAAGAACTAATGGTCAGCAATAAATCTAGCAACGATGAGGAAGCTTTGCTGGCCAATGACAAGGTAGAAGAGCCACGATGTCGTCCATCCCAGCCCAGCAGCTGGAGCGTAACAGGGGTGGCAGCTAGCTCTCTACCAGAAGAGGGGCGAGGACAAGGGCCTGAGAGTGAGGTCGCTTGGGTCATCAACGGTAGACAATGGCAGCTCACTAGTGTGCCGGGAAATGGAGGCAAAGTGAGCACACTGGCCGAACACTGCCAGTGAAACGAGAGCCCCTTCGTCAAACTGCCAGCCAGGCTGAACCAGGAAGATGTAGGGAAGGAGGTCAGGGCACAGCAGACAGGCTGCAGGCATCATTCAGGTTATATTTCAATCAATTAAGCGTCTAAGAAACAACTTATTACTTAACACTAAAAAGTCCAACACTGAAAACTTTATAAGAATTCCATCTTCTCCAGGAACCCTTTTCTGTTCCCATATTTTATTTCTGATGTTTCTACCGAATATTGTGATTCTACATATAATACAAAAATCTTAACGCTATTCGCCCTGTATTGCGCTCTATAACCATAAACAAAATATTAATGGCTGACGCCTGCAACACCCAATTAATAATTCATTACGCTGCTTATTTTATTTGTATTGCTTCTCACTGACGGTATCGATGCGAATGGCGCAACTTGAAATCGAATTTGACCTTTCTGCATCAATGGCATGGCGCTTGTTCGTTGATATAAAGAACATATGGTCTGGCAATACATTCATAATTTATAAAAACTATTGATCCGGATTCTGTTATCAGTAGCATTTTCCATCGCAAGCTATCAGTCTCAGGTGTCATCAGTCTCCGTTTCAGTTCAAACGTCGGACAGAATTTGAAAAATGTTAATCGGTCTTGTGCACATCTGCCAACAGCTGGGCGGAACAGGTTGATGTTTCGGAAATAAAAAATGCACGCTTTCTGGAGGTTGGTGATCTCAATGAGCACAAATATCCAATTTCATATCGTGGAGAAAAAAAAAACCAAGAATAATAACAGGAGGAAGTCATTGATGATAGAAAAAGTCGGACGCTAGCTATCTGTCATTTAGCGCACGTAAATGATCCGGCTCGAGTCATCCCCGTGCGGGGCTCACGCGGGTTTTAACCTTCACACGCGCAGTGTGCGTTTCAGGCGTACAGCAACCCCCCCATGCCCCCCCGCAATGAGCCAGAGGAGCCATAACAGCGGACAAAAGTGGTGAACAGTGTGAGACACTTAGAAACCAGGGCCGTGCTGGCAGACAGTCCGCCTCCCCCCCCCCCCAGGTAAAAGCCGCCGTGGCTGGAAGGAGCGGCAGAGCCCCGCGCAGACAAAAGCCCACCGCCGCTAGCCTTTCTCCTCACCGCGCCGTCGGCCCCTCCCTCGGTGACGGAGTGGTACCTGAGACCCCCGCGGTAATGGAGGCTCGGAGGGGGGAGAAAAAAAAACAAAAATAATAAAGACACGGAAAAATAAAACGTAAAGAGCACCAGGTAGGGGAGGTGGGATAAAAGGGATGAATGAAGGAAGGGGGGGGGGAAAGGAGCTTCACAGTGAGGATGTGGACGACCTACCCTCAGCATGCTGCAGCACCAGGAAGACGGCGTCCTCTGAGACGATGAACTTGTGCAGGCGCACCATGTTGGGCACACAGCGGGGGATGATGGTCTTTTTGTTCCGGCCGCACTCGCTGCTTTTCCTCAGGCCCTGACGGGGAATGGAAAGGTCAGGCGTGTCCTCGCATCCCCCCCCCCTCCCCCCCACCCACCCCTGTTCATCAAGCAAACTCATCTATTCTTGTTACTTTCTACTTCAGACAGAGGGTCTCATCTCCGGCTCAACGGCCCCGGAGTCCCCTGGGGGGGGGGGGGGGGGGGGGAGATGGAGGGGGGGGGGCACGATGATGGCATCTGGCTGGCATCCAGCGCTCGGGAGATGCCACGGAGCTGCCATTAAAATCAATTACATGGGTCAATGTGTTTAGCAGGGAGTTTCGCAAACTAAGTCATCTGACTGGCGGCTCGCTGTCACCTTACAGGGACAAAGACGTCGCTATTAAACCACGACCGGAGTGAGGAAATCAAAGCACATGGTCCTGCATACTAAGTGACAATACATCACTCATTATGTCCTCATAATGTAACTGATTATTAAACTGATGGTAAAAATAACAATAAATGCAAAACTTACCTTGAGAATGAAGGTCTCCTGTGTCCTTTTGTCCATGACCAGCAAAACCTGAAAAGGAAACCGAACAGAGTGTTTTCACATGAATATTTCACCATTACGTGCATCCAAGTAAATGTAACCATTAAAAAAAAAAAAAAAAAATTCAGAATGAGGACATTTTGTACACCTGTATTTAATAGCCATCAGCAAAGTCTGCAGAGGAACCATCCGGGCTGTAAAGACTTGACCGTACAGCTCAGAGTTTATGTAGCGTCAGCAATACGAGGCATCGGGGTTACCTTGAAATGAGACCGTTTCATAATGACATCATTTAAGGTCTTTAAAAAAAATGAAAATGGGTAAAGTGACAACACTGCACGGAGGGTTACAGACTAATCGTACGAGCGTAACCGAAGCTTGCCGTACTTGGCACGGCCGAATTTACCGAATCACAATTTTTTTTTCTCCCCTCCATCTGTGTGTAGCTACAGCTCTCCTAACCACGCACGGGCCCTACGGTCATGCCGGGGCCCCAAACGACACAAAGTAGGTGACTGGACGGAGCCAGAAGCAACAACTAACTGAGTAACTGGCAGGTGCAACACTAAACCATCCACTTCATTTCTGTGCAATCATCTGTTCATAATAACGTTTACAGAAGAACGGAGCGGTATGCACATATATACATATACAAGAAATATATACACAGAAATTACAATAATAATACTACATGAATAAATACGACAGAAGAATAGAGGTGGATCAATACCAGGGGAGCTGAGAATGACAAGCAAGACTGATATCAAATTCAGTCCAATTTTAACAGCTTGCCAGTGAATACACTTAAAATCCTGAGTTTAAAGCAAAGTTAAAGCAGTTATTCTACAGTTTGTCATCCATTTCATTCAGTCTGATTTAACCCATGTCACTAAACTTCCTGTTCGACTCTCCCCCAAGAGCACAGCCCACAGCTAACCTGCCCCCCCCCACCCACCCTAGATGTTCAAACAGACATGTATGGAGCGCGACCTTTCTGCCACAGACACTCCGCACACGGGGGGAGGGGGGGGGCAGCTCCCACCATGCCTGCACTCCACCTCCTTCAGATCTCTCACTGACAACTTCACCACCACCCTCATTACTAAAGGGTTACTTCTCCCTTTGTTGTTACTCCTAAATCCTGCTTCCAGCTGAGATCATGAATGCATGTTTCCTTTCAGATCAATTTATCAGCCTATTGTGCAGATGCCACAACTGACCCAGAGTACAGAAACTGAACCACGTACAAAAGCATAACGAACAACTGTATGCAATCACTCAGCTACTGACTTTGTATAAGAACCTACACTGTCAGAAAAAGCACCAGCTTGTACCTTTAAGCCAATTACTTTAAGCACAATTGCTTGTTACTGGGGCTGTACCCTCAAGGGTCTGCCAGTTGCACCCTAGCTGCATATGTATCTTGGGGGTACATTAATATTGTCTGTACCTTGGGGAACAAAACTGTACCAAGGTTGTACCCTTCTTCTGACAGCGTACAGGCGTTAAACGCCATCCAAAACTCAAAGTCAGCACAGAAACCTGCATCTGAGAAAAGTATTTTTTGTTTTTGGTATTTACTCTAACGTCCGTCCTCTCTGCCATTTATTTCGCCGATTTAATACATGTACTTTTTAATTCAAATTCGAAAACTGCACACGGACACCTTAAAACACACGCATGGCAGGTACAGAGAGAGGACCCCCCCCCCCCCCAACCTCAGAGAATAGGGCGCCCTCTGCTGGCTGCAGCGGCTCCGCCCGTTTCTCTCACATCCTGATCCCTGACCTCGGCCTTCTCCCGAACAGGTGTTGGCTAAATGATAATGGATCTTTCCGTAGATAAACATTCATTGGTGAGCCAGGCGGCCGTGGCGCTAATATAATTAAAGCACAAACACGGGGCCGGCGAGGGCCCTCCATCTGTCCTGGGGCCGCGGCTCCGTAATACCGCCACGTGCGGGAAGGGGGGCCGGGGGACAGAAATGGGCAGGTCACCACTGAGCAGCTGTTCTCCATCTTGAAGGAGGGCTGCCCCTGAGGGAGGTGGGGGGGGGGGCACACATTGCTCCAGCACCCTAGAGAACAGAGCAACCCCCCCCCCCCCAGCCCCCTGCGACACACTAAGCCTCTCAGGTTAAAATGGCACAGCTGCTCGTCCATATTTAAGCAACAGAGGCTACCTAGTTTCACCTTACATGACGAACAAGGTGCCGGGAGTGCGAAACAGAAGGTGGACTCCAGAGTTGCAGGTTCGAGACCCTAGGGGGCGCCCTGCTGTAGTGCCCCTGACAGAGACAGACTAACCCAACTTTTTTGAGCTAAGTATCTGGCTGCATGAAATGAGAAAAAAAAACGTCCTGTAAGGTAAAAAAAAAAATTTTTTTAAAGTTTAGAAAAAAAAACCAAAAGTCATTAAAAAGCTTTCTTGCATAATAAGAGAAATATGAATTTATCAACTGTGTCTTTTGGCTTTTGCTTGGAGTAAAAAGATGCTTAGACACTGAATGGTCAGTTGGGTGTATATGGGAGGGGGGTCCAGCTCTGATCCTGCAGGACTTGAAAGGCCCCCTTGGATCCAGGACTGTGCTGTGATTTCAGGTTTATTAAGGCTGGTTCATAGTTCTCCGCACACGCACAAACACTCACGCGTTCGTACCGTGTATGCAGACACGGAAACGTTCATAGTTCTCCAGTCAAGCCACGCATTTTACACATGTGGACAACGTGCCGTAGAGGACACACACTGCATGCATGCGCACGCTGCGTACTTGCTATGTCATTCCAACATAGATACTGAGGAGGAAGAGCTTACGCATGCGCAGGGTGTCCAGAACTGCATGTGCACTGTCCGTGCGTGCGTTTGTCCGCAGATGAGGATGATGATGTACAAGTCATAAACGTTCGTGCGGACATGTCTGCGTGTACACATGCGGAGGAGTGTGAACCAGCCTTTAAAGGTAAGAATTTGGCTGTAAAATTCCTGAAACACAGATCATCCAAAAGCATGTACTACAAATCAACCCAAAAATAGCTTTAAAAGTAATGGTTCAAATCCCAGGATGGGCAGAATGATTTCACCATTGGGTCCTTCAGCAAGGCACTTAATGCCCAATTGCTCCATGGCTTGCTTGTCCATCGCTTTGGATAAAAGCGTCGGGTAAATAAATTAGAAATATTTTAAAAAATTATCACTATGATCACTCTGTGCTATGGAATAGGAGTTAATTACAGACAAAATGTTTTTTTAAAAAAAAAAAAACCCTTCAGCACCATAAAGAGGAAGAGATGGTACATGACATCGGAGAGGTCCTGGGAAGTCACATGACACAGAGTCGCTGCCACTACCGCACCCCCGCCAAGGGCAGAGCTGGACTGGGGAGGCAAGTCGGAGTCCAGCTTCTCCCCCAGCCCGGCAGCACTTCCCCCCCACTCATCCAGTCCCTCAGCTCCGGTCCGCCAGCGGGAAGCGGGCACGGTGAGCACGGCCTCCTCTCCGCCCCCCCCGCCCCCCCCACCCCCGCGACAGAAGAGCTTCTTCTGCACCGCTGAGTCTTCATCAAAACACTCGGGCAGAAGGAAATAAATAAATAGGAAGGAAGTGAGAGGCCCTCAGGCCCGGTGGAAGTCCGAGGGTCCCGCCATCTGCCGCGGCCCCGGTCCGGGCGAACAGACTGAAGGAGTCCTGCCGAAAGCCGGCAGACGGCGAGGACCGGTCCGTCACCGGGGGGACCCCTGCAGGGAGCGCCGGAGGAGCCGCGCGCGCTCCAAGGCCACCAGGAGGCAGTGTGTGTGTGTCGGTGGGCATGTGAGCCCGAGGCCCGGCCTCCCGCTGGCTCCCCGCTGGGACGGGGCGGCCGTGAGCCAGATGGGGGCCCCATTTTTCTCACGGCGTGGACTGATTTCACCTGCCGGGAAATGGGGGGGCTTGTTAAAACATGAGATCATTACCGTGACAGAAAAGCGAGTCGCTGGCTGGGGAGGGCGTGAGAAAGTCCCTGTGCAAATACAGGGAAGGGGGGGCTTGCAAAAAAGTCACCAAAAAAAACGACAATACCGCGAGCCGTGACGGAAACGCGCGGGCCGGCGGTCATGTGGCCGCGGCTCGGCCACGAGCAGGCAGAGCGGTTTCTGTCCGCGGTGTGAAAACCCAAGGAAACGGGCCATCTTCCAGAAGCTTCCAGGCCAGGGACAGACTGTGGCATCCATGACTGCTGAGCGCAGTCCAGGCCGAAGCTTTTGCAGTGTGTGGCTGAAGGAACGTTATGCTTCTATCCGCGCTTCCGGATGCTTCAGTCCCGTCAGCAATGAAATTCGCTCACAGAGAAACCTCCCAAACGCAGGTTATTCTCTACATCGACTGTCAAACCACCACAATCGACTGCATCGGCCAATGAAATCACATCAAGAGTAACAACCAAACACATAGAGGTTACAAGAAAGCTTCCATTGTCAAAATTCATTTCAATGTAATTTTTTCAATACTTGCTGCTACAATTCCCGTCACCTTTTAAATACTACAATTACCATCAGGCTTTCATTGTTATGGATTTATAATTTACTTTTCTGAAGTCTTTCTCAGAGATTTGTGCAGATGCTTATTTATCCACCTGGGAGGGGATTTGCATGAACTGGAGGAACGTGAGCCCATGGTCCATGTTTTATTGGTACTGGACCCAAAGCTGATCTTCTAGATGCCCTGGGTATTGGATCAGTTCCCACTCTAGCATGTGCTCTGCCGTGGGGTCGGGCGATTGGACGGAGTCCTGATCTCCAGGGAAACGCGGGACGCCGACCCGGCTCTCAGCTCGTCGCGGCCCCAGCAGCCAATCAGACAGAGCGTTTGGCCACATTTTAATTTGCCCAAAAGCGGGAAACGGCTCGCCGCGGATCCGGCCGCCAGCCCGGGATGGAGCAGGCGTGAGGCTAACGGTATGTTTTGCGTGCATCGCTGGGGGATGTCAGCTCGCCAGTGGAGGCCATCTGACTGTCAATAAAACCCGACAGAACCTTCTCCCGACTATCCATTTATTTATTCAGCACATGCTTTTTTCCAAAGCGATGCATATTTTTGAGAAACATAAGGGCCTTGCCCAAGGACCCAAAGTCGAAATCACTCCGACTCTGGGATTGGAATCAACAACCTTCCAATGATAAGAACCGCATCCAAACTGGCTGAGCCACACACAGACACTTACAGGAAAAGCTGTAGATGTCATACCTAAACGGAGAAGGTGAAGGGCTCACCAAAACAGGAGGAGAATGGACACCTCCCATCTGGTGCCTGCTGATGGCCTTGATGGATAACCGACTGGGAATCCCCCTGGTTTTGAATCCACCTGGGGGGGGGGGCGGCTTACCCTCTTACCCCGACACAGACCTACCACTGACTCGAGTTCATGGAGGTCCACCCCCTCGAAACAGTCACGGCGGGACAGGAAGTGGGCCTGCAGACGCTTGGCGCATTCATTAATTCATTTAGCTGGCGTGAAGTATTAACGAGCGATGAAGACTCACAGAGACGCAGCGCTGAATAAATCATCACAACCCTCGGCTTGACCTTTCTGCCCTGCAAACTTCGCGTGACCTTACAAGATCTGCTTAGATAAAAGGTCCCTTTCTTCTATTCCGCGCCCCCACCCCTATCCCAACTTCAAAGGCCAGGCTGCCGCCCCCTCCGACACCCTCAAGACTCACCTTGTCGATCACCCCGAGGACCCCAAAGATCTTCAGCTCCTCTGCGGGGTTCCTCTGCTTCCAGGTGGGCCTTGAACCCAGCGCCCCCGGGGCCTGGCAGAGGGCATCAAAGATCACACATCAATCATGGCCCCGGTGCAGGAGAGCTGGAGGCCCCCGCGCCCGACCTCAGGCGGTTACACAAGGCTAAAAGGGCCCTTTACCATCTTCCTTTCTCACACACGATTTTCCTCACGGCTTAGAGCCCCAGGCTAACGCTAATGCTAACGCTAAAGCTAGCCCTGTCAGTGGTAGCTACAGCACAGTACAGTAATCAATCATCTGCCTGTTTCTGACGGCTTTTCCTGATCGGGGTCATTGGCATTGTGGGGGGGGGCTATCCCACGCAGCATAGGGCTCTCGCAGGGTTAACACCCCAGACAGGAGCCTCTGATGTGTGTAGGTTACAGAGCTACCGACTGAGCTACCGCATGGCCCTACCACTGAATCCCAGATGGTTAAAAACAATTTACAGTTTACATTACAAACACTGAGGCCTCCACCATAAACCCTCACTAGGCTGTGACCTGACACACATGCAGAGTCTGGCCCTCTACACAGAGTGAGGGCTCGTCACAGCACCCCTGAGAAACTGTGATTTTTACCACAGTACGGTGGCCTGCGGGGGACAGACAGCATGCCATCTGTCTGCTTCCCAAGAATGTGAAATTAAACCAAAACATTCAGATTTAGAGTCTCAAAGAATCAATAACAAAGAATGATGTTCACTCACTTCAGTCGTTATAATTAAATAAATACAGTTCAGAACTCCGGATCGAATCCTAAAAAGTTCGAGTTGTGATCCAATTTTCCCCATGAGAAATAATGGAAAACCAACTCATTGGTTCCCGGCCCCAAAAAATTACACTTAAATATGTTTTTTTTTTAGCATTTAAACACAAAATGCTAAAATAAAAAAATTAAAATAAAACAAGAAGAGCATATATTGTACTAAACACATCTAAGCACATTTATCAAAACAGTAATTTGTAAAGTAAGAAAATAAATGTGTCCTGCCCCGATCGTCCGCTCCTTTCGTGTGCCACGCCCACTCGTTAACCCCGCGTGGAATCCTCGTGTGATCAGCTGTTTTTGGTTGTTGTCATTAGTCCTCTATATTTCGTCCGCGTTTCAGTTTGTTTCCCCAGTCCGGTCATTGTATTGTCCGTCTGCGTTTTGCCTGTAATACAAGCTTCACTGCCGCTGGGTGAGACTGACCAGGCTGGAGCCGCGTCCCACCTCGGATCCGTCTCGGAGGTACCGAGAGGAGATGTGCTCGGCCCGCGTCAGGTACTCTGCGCATCCCACCTCGGATCCATCTCGGAGGTGAGGTACCGAGAGGAGATGTGCTAGGCCCGCGTCAGGTACTCTGCGCGTCCCACCTCGGATCCGTCTCGGAGGTACCGAGAGGAGATGTGCTAGGCCCGAGTCAGGTACTCTGCGCGTCCCACCTCGGATCCGTCTCGGAGGTACCGAGAGGAGATGTGCTCGGCCCGCGTCAGGTACTCTGCGCGTCCCACCTCGGATCCGTCTCGGAGGTACCGAGAGGAGATGTGCTCGGCCCGCGTCAGGTACTCTGCGCGTCCCACCTCGGATCCGTCTCGGAGGTACCGAGAGGAGATGTGCTCGGCCCGCGTCAGGTACTCTGCGCGTCCCACCTCGGATCCGTCTCGGAGGTACCGAGAGGAGATGTGCTCGGCCCGCATCAGGTACTCTGCTGTCTTCTTCTTCACCGCCTCCCTCCGCGTGGGGCTGGGGTCACCTGGGGCACCAGAACAGAAACAGAAAATCAGCCCCCCCACCCCAAAACACATATCTATATCGGAGACCCAACACAGATAACAAGGGGGGGCAATACCAGCTCAGGGGATGGACACGGGTACCACGATCAGCCACTCCTGATTGGCAGGTACGCAGCCGGCTGTGAAGCCAGGGGGTCGGGCTCTGAAGCCGGGGGTCAACCCCATCACCACACAGAGGACACGTGAAGAACGAACCCCCTAAAACCAGACCTTCTAGAGGACCCCCTGACCAATGACCAGTGAGGACCTGGCCAACTAAGGTGGCTTTACAGCAAAACAAACTCCTCTACAGGGAGCGGGAGAGAGGATCCCGTTCTGGGAACAAGGCGGGGCCCCTACCGAGCAGAATCTCACTGCGCACCGACACAGCGCAGAGCCACAGAAGAAAGTCCCAGTCACACGGTGAAGCAAGAAGGACCCCCCCTCTCAGCACAGGAAGCCCCCAGGGGAGAGGAGAGGAGGGCAGCGTGGACCTTGAGAGGACGCCCCCGAGGGCCCCAGCATGACAGCAGCTCCGTCTCTTCCGACCGCCCCCTAATTACCCCACAAACTATTTGCACAACAACACAGGAAAACATCTGCGTAAGCGCCCAATTAACGCGTCGGGGTGAACGAGCGCGTTTCTCCTGCAGGTTACGCTGCAGCAGCCGTAATTATGCCATGCAGCAGCGCCGCTCTCAGAACGTCTGATAACATGCATTATTTTCAGATGCGAACCAGGCTGGGGGTGGGGCTTGCACCCACAACCCTCGAGGTGTGAGGTCATAGTGCTACAACAGTTAATCAACCAAAACAAACACTTGATGTTGTGCTGCCATTTTCTCCCCCTAAATAGTGTTTCTCATCAGGGTGAGCAGTTAAAACACCAACATCATTCTAAGATTCAATTCATTCAATTCATTGTTCCTACATGCCATGGAAGACTTAACCAGTGACGCACCGCAAACGGACCTAGCGGCACCGCGAGGGGTCCTTAAATGTAGATTCATGGGAAACAGCAGGTGCAGGACACAGAGACAGTCACCTAGTGATTTCACTAAGAGCAGCATTCGCAGCAGACATCCCTCAAAGTCTGCCTTATCAAAACTCAAACTCATCCTGCCTATAATGGTCGTCCTCTGATATCTTGTCAGGATGTGCAGCCCCATAACAACACAAAACTCAGGATATTAGAATCTGAAAGTACAACGGTTTGAAGGGTTTAACGGAAGTGCACCAGGGGGGAACGTCCGTTGCCTGCCTTTCCGGTCCACAGACTCCACCTGACTGGATAGAGGGAGGGACGTCGCCTCCTGCTGGCCATCCAGAAGAACTGCGAGGCACGAGTCAGCTCCATGATCACTCCGGTTCCCTGGCAGCATTCCGCACTTGCCTGAACACGCCCTGAACACCGCAGTACTGCTGAACATTGCTGACTACAGCAGGCAGTGCGACACGCCACTTAATCTAACCAACCGGAGCGCTAATTTTACAGAAACGTCCCCCCCACCCCCACAAAATCCCACAACAGGATATTCCCAGTTCGGAGCCAGGATCAGGAATGGGGCAGGCCCAGGAAGCAGGCGGTCCAGGGGAGATCTCAGACACTCCTACCCAGCACATTAATATCACATGGGGACTAGTGGGAGATTGAGTGGCTCCAGTACCTTGCACACCCTGGAGCAGCAGGTCCACGCCACTGCGGTAGAAGGAGAAGGCAGCCTGATAGTCCTGCTCCCCCTCCCTCTGCACTGCCAGCCTGATCTGCTCACTGGCCCTCTCCAGATAGTCCTTCTTTCCCGCACGCGGCCTCAGGGCACTGGGGAAGACCGCCGCCCTGCTGGCCCGGCTGGATTCCACATCCTGGGAGTCGTCCGGCAGCTGGGGAAGCGGCGAGGGGCTAGAGCCGCGGGGTGGCTTGTTCGGCGAGTCCCCGTCCGAGGCCATTCCATCGTCCACGTCGGCCAGGGAGTCCGTGTCCACCAGCAGGGAAATCAGATCGCTGTCGCTGGAGATACCTGACAGAGTCGGGGACATGGGTCACTCTGTGTCCACCGGCTGCAAAGAATTGACAGTGCATGACTAAGTATTTCCAGTAGGTGGCAGCACTGACTTTCACAGAGCGGTGGTCAAAGAAGAAAGAGTAGAAGAACAATAGTTGTAGTTATGGATGCTTTCAATGAGCAGCTGAGTGAGGACTTGCGGAGGTTCCCACACGTATATAACCCATCATTGAAGAAGCACAAGTATTCCTGTGTACAAATTCATTCAGAACCTTCCATTTACCAAACTAGGCTGTGACAAAACACATATTTCTAGAACATTCTCCTACAGCTTCCAGCTAAAACTTCACGGAAGGCACTAAAATGTTTCACAAAGTCACCCAACTATTTATCATCTTGATTCTGAATCTTCATTAACATATTGGAATGAATCTTCATTAAGATATTGAAAGAGGACTATCACTTTATCCCAAAATGTGCATCAGGAGACATGGGCGGATTCAAAGGGCACAGCATCCTTAAATTCCTATTCAGTGACGAGCCGCAAGTCTCCAGATGTCTGCTGGGGGATTATCAGATTAGAAATTAATCAGATTGAATGGTATTTCCAGAGCAGCCCCACCAAAGAGATGGATGATGTTTAACCAGATCTAGGATGCCCCAGTGCCCTCGGTGTGTGTGTGTGTGTGTGTGTGTGTGTAGGGGGGTGAAAACCTGGTGAAAATAATTATAGCAAGAACTTCCCATGCCCGTGCAACAAACATTTTTCATCCAACCCTCAGGACATAAGCCAAATTTGACAATTGCACCAGCATTGCTGGAGCATTTGGGAGTTAAGGGCCTTGCTCAGGGGCGAAACAGTGACATCACTCTGCTGGCCACGGGATTTGAACCATTGACCTTCTGATCATGAGCACAGAGTCTAAACCTGCAGAGCCACACACAGAAAACCAGCAAACACACAACTATTAACATGGCTGACTATAATGAGTCTGAAATTATATCGGAATAAGCCCTGCGGCACCACATGCCAATACGATGGCAAAATCAGACCCACATCATATTACCTGAGAGAAAATGCCCATCATGAACAACAGGGGAAGGGTGTTAGGAAGCCATTGATATGCTGGCCTTGGCTACGAAGGTGTTACACAAGTCTGTTACTGCCCAAGAACACCGAAAGGTCCCTAAATAAGCCAGGAACACAAGCCACCCACTGTGAAGCTCTGGGGTCTGTTTTTACCCATAAGGGGGTCTTTGTCCTGCTAAAACATCATTCATTCATTCATACCCACCACCTCATGAGCAGCACGTACCTCCATATTCAGAATGACTGGCAGCTGTCGAATCGTCCACCCCTCCGACGTCTTTCTGAACTGAGAACAGAAAATGAACACACAGCATACAAGTGTATAAATATCCTGTAGCATGCTGCAAAAGGCAACCCAGAGCTGCAGAATGTGCGATATTAATGTCAACATTATTATGCATATGCAACTGTTACACTGCAAGGATCGAGCTGGATTAAGGCAATAAGTTACGCTAAAACATTTGTACTCTTTTACTCTGCTTAGCAGGCTCTGCAATTTTAATAACTATTTTAATAACTGTTCCTTTACAAGACGATGTATATGTAGCAAAAAAAAAAAGTCTTAAGTTTACTGTTCATTCTTGCACTTTCTGTTTGACTCATTCATAGATTGTGCAGCAAATTTGTGAGAAATTTATCAAAAATTAGTGAGGAGCAGAAACGCAAACAAGAACTGGTCACCAAAAGACGTTTGGCTTCCGCGATATGGAAATATGTCGGATTCCATAGAGACGACACTGATCAAAAGACTGATTTGTAGACACTGTTCTCTGTCTGTTGGCTCAGCCCACGGCAGCACTGCCAACTTATTTAAGACGCTATTAGTAGATAAGTTCTATTAGGTTATAGTTTTTTTCTGGCAAAATTAAACTTTTTTGTTTTATAGATATTGTAATATTAATTAAAAAAAAATCAAATATCGCAATGTGAATTTTTTTCTATCGCGGTGTGTCCTTAATGAGGCACACTGACACGCCAGTCAAGAGCAGCAGCAAGCCGACACACCATCAAAACCCACGTTAGCATGAGTACGAGGGCTGTTTTTACGATGTACCCACTGCAAAATCCGCCTGAGATTCATCACCGTGTCCCAAGCGAGCCGCCAGCAACGAACTTGCCCGTCCCCTTCAGTTAAGTCATATGGCACACAGCAGTCAGAGGAGCAGGCCAAGGCGTCGGCCCGTGGCTCAAACAGCAAACCTGGAGGCCACCTGTGCTTTGTTTATGTTACACCTTTTTGGAGACTGATCCTCTTATAAAGCGACATGAATCTGCAACAGTGTTTTTATTATCATGTTTTCATGTAACCATGGAAGCAGGGCCTCAGGTTAGGGGAGGGACTGAAGTGCAGTTAAAAAGAAAGTAAATGTTTTTAAACCAGTTCCCACATTGCTGCCTTTCCCTGTCCCTTCTGGTAACAGAATTCCCATCAGCCAGATTCTCTCCGGAGGCAGGGACTGCATTGTATTCTGTATCACTGCCCTCTAGTGGCGCCTGGGATGAAGTGTCTCTGCGAGAACAATGCGGGCGAGGGGCACAGGGACCGACTGGCACTGCCGGATGATGCCCGTCATTTTTCTGGGTCACAGCTGCTGGAGAAACATGACCATTCCTCCTGTCTTCCCCCCCCCACCGCCACCCAAGCCTCTTATCAAAACGCCACAAGGCCAGAATGCTCCACGTGTGCCACCTTTCAGGGGGGGTTAACAGCAATAACCATAAAAATAATAATAAAAAATATATTCAAACAATTGTGCATTCAAATACTTCCCATGCAAACACGGTACACTGTGCAGGAAAAAAGGACACAAATATATTTGAGTAAATACTGAATCCTGGACAATTAATTTATGGCACAGTGATTCTGTAAAAGCCAAAGTAACACACAAACTTACAAGTAACAGAGTGGCATGGCCCAAGATTATTTTGGCCAATCAGAGCAATCTGCAAAAAATGACCACTCCCATAAAGTCCAGGGTGATTAAAAAGTCGGTTTGTGGAGCCAATGGACTGCGCTTTCCTCAGACTAACCTCAGGTTAGAGCTTATACATCTGTATGGACTGTATATACTTATATAACTGTAAATAATGTCTGATACTAAATGCACATTAAATTTAATAAACTTTAGGCTTTTTGATTTACTGGAGCCTAGCGGTTAGCACGGTAGTCTGGGGTGGGAACCCCAGCCCCAGCTCTGTGTGGGGGTTCCCCCATGCTGTGGGGGTTCCCCCTCGCAGTCCATGCGCTTACTCAGCAGGCATTTGTAAACCACACTATGTGGGTATGCCTCCATGTGCCTTACAAGTGACTGGCATCCTGTCCCGGAGGTGCCCTGTGCTTCCTCGGACATGCTCCAGGGTTACAGTGGCCCAGCACTGCTTTTCAAAGCACAGGGTCAGCCATCTATGCAGTGTCCTGAGCAAGGTTTTTACAGTTAAGGACCTTAGGGTTCCAGTGAAAGTCCCACGGAGCCACACACCATCGTGCCTGTTGTCTATGAAATACATATCCTTCAAACATAATATCTGAAGAATCCAGCTGACAAAAGGCTATCCCTCCACCAAGACATGCATGTTACATCCAGTGGCACCACAGAGCCCTCTGCTGGCCACTTTACGACCCGCAGGCCGTCCTACCTTCAGAGCTGCAGTCTGACAAGCTGTCAGCGAGGAAGTCTGATAAGGGTTCTGGCGGCCCAATGAGTTCCGAGCCGTCGTGGACCTCGCCTCCCTGGAACAGAACCAATGGTCAAGTGAGCGCTGTTTACTACACCGACTGAACGGGCGCACAGATCGTCTGTCCTTTCAGCAGATTGTGTTCGTTATGATGGGCTAATTAAACCTAGCAACAGTAACATAAACGAAAAACATAGGAGTTTCCTCCCTTCAAATTTTATTTAAAAAAATGAATGACTAAAGTTATTTGTTGTTGAGAACACTACCTCCCTGATAAGTTCATTGTATATAGTGGCTGCTGAGCTGAGCAATCTGTGTATCATCATTTAGTCATTAACTTAGCAGGGATCCTTAACAAGGAACAGCAAGGCTTTGGGAGCCACAGTGGGCGAGATTACTGCACTGTCAGTCACTGCCTGACTGCCTGGTCAAACCCAGCCCGAACCAACTGGGGAGAGCAATGAAGGCGCCTTTCATTGCCACCCCACATGCATGGATAACTGAAGTCCCCTACCTCCTTCGATCCTACAAATCGACTTAAGCTCCACCCACACCTCACTGGTGGGCATGGCAAGCAGAAGGAGGTGGGGCTTGTCCAACAAACCTTGAAGAAGTCTTCAATGTACTGGCTGCTGTAGAGGACTGGAATGTTGGCAGAGAACTGCAGCAGGTCCTCGGAGCACTGGCGCCTCTCCTCGATCACAGATTCGTCAAAGCGCCCTGCGGGGTGGCATGGAAGTACCAAAATAAGGAGTGGGGGACCATGCAGCCCCATCTGAGGCAACCGTCAGATGCCAGTCACTGACAGGGTTATACAGAATGGTGGAGTTAATATAATAATAATAATCGATACTTTATTGATCCCCGTGGGGAAATTGTCTTTACGCCTCCCTCAACTTGCTCTTTTTTGTTGTCCGCGAAGGGCAGCCACCCGTAGCGGCGCCCAGGGAGCTGGGGGTTAAGGGCCTTGCTCAAGGACCCGCAAACATACTGAGGCTGGGTTTGAACCGGTGACCTTCTGATTACAGGCACACAGGATTAGCCCACTTAGCCACACGCTGAAGGCCACACGCGAGTTTCTTTGGACCAATTAGATCCCCAGGCCAAGCCCAGCTGCTACTCTAACACTAACGGGGTGGGGGCCATTCCGGAATGCATTTATCAATTCCAGTCCAAATCAGATAGAACTGGAGTTGGGATTGGAAAAAATATGGGGAACAGTATTGGAATTGAATTCGAATTTCAGGAAGATTTAAATTCCAACTCCATTACACCAAGGTGTACCTCTTCCATTCCTAACTGGCAGAAAACTGAACACTCCAGCTGACCTTGCTTTCCTTCCATAAACCACTTCCCCGCTTTGCTTACAGCCATGTCTTATGAGGCTGCATGAGACCACGCATGTTAAAAGAAGCCCCCCCACGTGTGTGCGTGCCCTGCGGCAAAATTGGGGATCTCCCCCAAGCCACCGTTCCGGGGCTCAGAAAATTAACCTCCTCTGTTCCGAGGGGTGTAAAGCAGAGCCGAGATATGCAGCATAGAGCAAACCAACACCAGTCCCACCGACAGAGAGCTGGGGTCTCCCCCCGACCCCACCCCACCCTACACGCGGTCCTACCGAACACCTTGGCCTTGGCGAAGGGGGGGAAGAGCTCCAACTGCTGACAGAGACTGCAGTGAATCTGCCAGAGGTCCCGGTGAAGCTTCCGGAAGTCGCTGTATCTCTTCCACACGGTGATCTGAAATACAGAGAGGGGCAGGTACGTCTCCAGGGGTCCCGTCTGTTTGCGAGCCGTTCTCCCCGAGGTCCCGGGGGCGGAGTGCCCCAGACCGGCCGGGACGGGACGGCGCAGCGAGAATAAAGGGGGACGTGTGACGAGTGACAGCCCCACACTGGGACGACACCCCCGCCATGACCAAAGACGTGTGTGTGTGCACCACAGCAGCCTGCGGAACTCATCGCGCCGCACACACTATGACATCATGGCAGAGAATTAACAGCTGGACAGACAGACAGAAGAGATGCACTGATTGTTTCAGCCAAACATCGTTATCAGCCGATACAGCGACAATCGGCCATCAGCCGATGGTTAAAAATGATAATTCCCTTCAAAATGACCCATATTGCTTTGCAGACCCTTGTACTAAACAGTTAGAAAAATGTCTGCTGTGTGGAATTTATTGTTAGTGAAAATGATGTTAGAAATGCATTTTGCAAACACTGCTCTGATATCATTTAATGAAGAGGAACTACTCTACTAATAAACATTTCAACATGACAAATTTGATTGCTCACCTTAAGGTGAGGCAGGAAAGAGTATGATGAGTTTCTGAAAAACAAATCCTACAGTACTGCTGTATAACACTAGTCTGTCAGTAATGCAAAAGAAAAATTCAGTGCAGAAAGAGCTAAATCAAAAGACACTCAGAAAAGTAGAAGTCTATCACACTCGATGCTCAGCCCTTCTCTGTTATAAATGTTATAAACACAAAAGATGCCTGCAGTTATAAAATAGAGTGTTCTGGGACTGTTGCTGTATACCAGAGTTGGTGATTTTTTTTTTTACCAAAAAAAATACTTTTTCATATTTTTGTTATGTAATTAATTTATTTTTTAATTTATTTGGGGGGTGTCGGCCTTTAAACTTATATAAGCAGAACCTCCCAAACAATCAGTTTCAGCATCAGAGTCGGTTCTCGAAATAATCGGGTGCAGCAATAATAGACAGATACTGGCTAATTCCAAAGGAACATGCAGGATTACACATTTAGAAAGTATGATAGACAGTAAGAACCAATAGTAAACAACAGTAAACAGTGACAGTGGAGTGAGTGCAGGGAAACCATTGCACCACTAACATTGACCTCTACCACTAAGCACTTTAAAAATATGTCCTGTCGTTTTATGTAAGCAGAAAGGCATGAGATTAAATCATAATGTTTAAAAATTAATCAGCATGAAACTTTTTTGCAGGACATTTCAGGACAACGTGATGTCTGAAATGTTCCCCGTCACTGTTCAATCGTTTGAGTCCGGCAACACTCGCGGTCTCTGAACGAATGTGACGTCCTCATGCAAGACCGCAGCTGATAAGGGGGGTCTACAGGAGGTGCCGGCAAGACGGTGGGGAAATGAACGGGCGTCTCTTACGGCGCACTGCAATCCGGGTTTAAGACGGCTCAAATGTCAAGCTGTTTATTTTTAGCTGCTTAATTGAGCATCTCATAATCAAAATTATATTAAAATATAATATACAATAATACATAAAAATATTTTTGGTAGCAATTCCAGATTAAGTATCATACACATTAATTCCCTTCCAGGACTTGAACCAACAACCTTGCAGTTACGATTCCACGTTCTTAACCACTATGCTGCCTGGTGGTCAGAGAGGATCAGCTTCACTGTTACACAGAGTGTGCCAGCGAACTCTATGGCGTGCCAGCCGACACACGGAGGAGTGAGTGTGGGTGACTCTGTGCAGGGGGGGGGGGGGGGTACGTCACTCTCAGACGGACTGAACACAACACCCACTTTATGGTAGGAGGTCAGGGCCACAAGTGATGGAACACAACACCCCCCCCCCCCACTTAATGCCACTGAAAACATTGCTTTTCTTCTTCTGTCACTCGAGTCACACGGCTGTCCAGCGGGGGGCTGAGGTCCGGGTGACCCAATTCTCACGCGGCTGTGACTGCGAAGTCCACAATGCCAGTGTGCAGCACTGTCTCCTGGTTCTCATTAGCAGGGCCTCCCCCCCCCCCCGTAAGGCTTGGAGAGCCTCTACAAGCTGGCCTCAATTCCCAGACCGTCCACTAGGGGCAGGGTGTGTGAGGCTCCCATCTTCCTTCGCTACACTATTTAAAAGTAAAACTTTGACCATTTTTTGTGGCTCCTTTGCTTAATTTATACAGCAAGTGCTGTGAGATCTAGGACTCTTACACCACAAAGAGATTATCATTAAAATTGGTCTTTTAAAATGCTGTGTAACATTGCGGCACGATGTCCTTGCTGAGCAACAGAAGCAGTTTTTTTCTGAATCTCAACAGCTAAAGCCAAGAGCCTCCAGGAAAACCACCTTCGTGCAGAAAGCCGGCACTGGGAGGTGCCAGGACACCACCATGGCTGCGTGCTGGAAATATCTCCAACTCCACTGCAATTCCGCTCCAATTCTGCAGAGCCCCTCACTGCTGCCCCCTAGTGTCGCCTCAGACCAAGGTAATAAGCAGAGAGGGGAATATACCTCTTGGACGTCCTCCGGGTTCCTCCTGGAGATGATCTGTGGGGGAGACGAGAGAAGCAGGAGGCAATCAGCACAGACCAGCTGCAGACCACCCCACCACTAACCCCCCACAGGGCTGGGGGCCGTTGCCAAGCAGGAGACCTCCTCAGCACAAGGCCTGCTGGGACACGCTCTGCACCTCCATTCATGTGCTAATGGGCTCCACTGGTCCTGCTGAAACGCTCCCGGGAGGAGAGAGACCCCTGTCAGCCCCTGAGCCAGAGACAATGAAGACATTATACAGGGAGACGGGTCTGGCTGGCCGGGGGGGGGGGGGGCGAGCACACACACACACACACACACACACACATACATACAGGGAGACACAGACTGGGCACAGACACTCACACACACAAGGAAACAAACACACACACACACACACACGGGGGGGGGGGGGGCACAGACACACACAAACACACACGAGGGGGGGCACAGACACACACACACAAGGAGACAGACACAGACACACACGGGGGGGGGGGGGCACAGACACACACACACGGGGGGGGGGGGGCACAGACACACACACACAAGGAGACAAACACAGACACACACACACACACACACACACAGGGGGGGGTCATAGACACACAGACACACAGGGGGGCACAGACACACGCACACACACACACACACACACACACACACACAAAAGGAGACAGACACACACAGGCACATACATGAGGAGGCACAAACACAGAGAGAGAGCCGTGCTCACACACTTACGCACATGCGGTGACAGAGGCACATAGTATTCACAAATTCACAAGAGGCACCAGACCCAGACAGTGCCTGGTAACAAGCAATAACAAGTCAAACGTTTGCAGAAGTCACACCGTGACAATTCTTAAAGAAGCCGACATGCTGATACCGCAAATTACCACAGTTCAAATCGATACAAAACATTCATTCTGTCAAATTAAAATCAGGGGAATTGACCTGCCAGAACCATAGTTTAACAGCACAATTTTAAGTGAATATACAAACAAATTCTTAGTCTGAAGTGGGACTGTTACAAATTATATGGCAATGCCACCCTCTAGTGTCAAAAAAGGGTTTGAAATGAACGCTCTCTAAAATAAATGTTTTCTTTGCACAGGTGAAATACTGCACAGTGCCTTGTGTGTTTCTTGACACATCTGAGTCCCAGTCGGTTCCTTGTGTTACAACATCGGATCGGACTTATGGCGCCATCCTGCCTCTTGCGATGAGTCTTCTGCCCATTGTGACCCGACACCGTGCGAAAAACCGGTTTCAGCGTAGAGCCCGACCGGGAAACTCTTACACTGCTGACTCATCACGTATCTCCGATTAGGAGGTACCTGAGGCACGGGAGCGGCTAAAGCCGTAAGCCTCACCTAACTGGGGGTCATCGCCCACTCCCCTTGAAGACACAAGTCGCTCCCTGGGAACAACACTCAATGCGACTCCCTTGCCATGGTTACGAACGTAAAAAAAATACCCATGAGCAGCACAGGCACTGACAAAACCAGAGGAAAATTGACCTGTTTCAGAGACGGATCCATTATATTATTTAACAGATGCTTTTACACACATTTTTAAGAAAGCCGTGTCAGACAGTCTCAGGAGCAACTGGGGGTTAAGGACCTTGTTCACTGGCAGTATGGTGAAAACACTCTGCCAACTCTGGGATTTGAGCCGGTGACCTTCCGGTCACAGCTTACTGCTCTGGCCGAGTTTACGGGACCCTCAAGGCCGATGCACCCTCCAGGCTCCACGTCGCCGTCACGTTCATGTCAGACACTAATAATAGAGGCAATTCAAGGAACTGCTCCCCCGGGAGGCAGAATTCTGATTCTGCTCATTTCTGCACTTCAGTCACCCCGTCTGAGCTGCCCCACTTCCTGCCTGGTCTGTCGATACAGCAAGACCCCCGATAAGAAGACGGACATGTTACAGGTGGCACCCAAAATGTGCACGGAGGATGCAACTACATAAAGGTCATTGCATAGGTGCAGTCTCTCACCAACAAGTTAATTAATCGGCCTTCCACTCTCCATTCATAGCCAGCAGAAGGTTCCTCATTTTCTTACGGCAGAAGTGCACAACTCGAAACCCTCAGAGGAGGACAACAGGGGGGAAAAACACATACACACACACATACACACACATCAGACACTGAGCGCAGCTCATTTCACAGATCTTCAAACACTAAGTCACTCCCCCCACGACCACAGCGCGACAGACCTAAACGATCGTGTGAAGGTATGGTGTACAAGTGCCTCGCCACATGCATGCACTGACACAAGGGCAAGTTCGTCAAATCCCTCTAGAATGGGGGGGAAAGCAAGAGAGCAGACTCAGTGCGGAAACAGCTCAGATGACAGTAATAAAACTGTAATAAAGTCCTTTCCGAAGCAGATACATACATCAGAATGGTACGTGACAACATTAAATTAAAGAAGTGCCTGAAGGTTCCACCCAGAAAAGGTAAACGGGCAGTAAAAAGAAGAATGAAAATAAGCTTCTGGGGTGAGTTTCCAGAAGCGTTCTTAATGCTACGTCGTTCTTAAGTTCTGTGTTAAAAGATAGAACTAACGAACGACGTAGCGTTAAGAAGGCTTCGGGAAACTCACCCCTGGTTATTTCGATTTACATTATACTGATAGGTGATAACTCCCAAACTACATAAGTTACATGCTAAAAGGTAAACCACGTTTGAACTGTACACAGAATGGGCAAGTTCGATATTCAAGGCTCATGTGTAGATCTGCGGATTATTAATCTATGCCAGTGTCCAGATGGTCATCGGATCAAATCCTTTGGCCCGCAGAGTAATCATATCACTCTGCAGGGGAGCCGGATAAAAGGCTGACCCTACGCTCTGATCTCAAGTTTCTCTATATGTGTATCTCAAAGGAGATGGGGGATAAACAAAAGCCAAAGAATCTCTCTATGTACTCGTACTCATACTTGCACAAAGGGCAAAATTAAATAGCGTTACCGTCAATACAGAAAGAGCTGGAGGCGGGATTCAAACCCATAGCCCTGCCGGTGAGGTTACAGTGGTACTAATTTCACACAGTGCACATACATTCACACAGAACACAAGTCCTGCTGCATATGTTTGGACAGTGGAAGAGAATGAGGAGAAAGTTTGCAAATGACACAAAGGCGAGATGTCAGACTGCACTGAGCTATGGTGATGCAGACTTTCACTGTGTCTAAGATATATTCAGCTGCATCAATGTCAAAAATCATAACACAGAGATATGAGAAAAATCAGCTGTTTTCAAGACCAAACCCCTGATCTACTGTTGGTACACTCTCAATCATAATACAATAAATATGATAACATGACATCTTGTGAATTAAAACTCTGTAAACTGTATTTCAGCTTATCAGCTTTCATCAAAGGACATAAAGGATTCCATCAAGAATAATGAAATTAAATGTGTGAAAACTTCGTACATCTTGCAGGTGACGAAATTTGGTTTGACAGTAGATAATGTTGAGGGGACGACTGTATTGGGAAAGCCTCTGTATGAACTGATTTACAAAGATATGCATGCATGTCTGAATACTTTGATTATCCCGGCATTAAAATCAGCGCCTTAAAGTGGTAGCCGCACTAGTCTGATCAGATGTCGGGGCACTGGTTCAGCGGGCTCTTCTATTTAACGCCCAAATTATCTTTATTTTAATATCAGGAGTCACGTCTCCCTGGGTGATCGATCATTTCACACACTGTTGGTCGCCCGCCTCCCGGCACCAAAGACCCCGGTCAATCCAGATGTCAGTGCGGTGTCAGACACACCGCCAGCAAGATTATCGGATCGCCAAACACGGACACAAGCTGGACATCGGAGCCGAACGGTTCCCCCCGCACGGCCAAGTAGGCAGTGTTATCGTGAAATCAGCTAGCATTAGAAGCTGCGCTTTGATTTAGGACGGAGAAAGACTGGTGACATTGCAGAGCAAACGCCAGCAAAACCATAAATGGGGCGGGGGGGACAATAAACACCACAGTTTAAATTTACGAAGGAAAATCACCACGGCGCAGATGAATGTTTCCCGGAGCTTGCGGCTTACCCTGGCGGTGACTTTGTATACGGTGTATCCCTTCTTGTGCCTTTTGGGGTCGGTGACTGTGTAAAAGCGTGCAAGCTCCCCCCTCTCCCGCTGCGATATCATTCTGATCGCGGGGAAAAGGCCAGCTGCGCTACATTGCTGTCGTCCTGCCGTAGGCTCGGAAACCGCCGCAGCGTCTCCGCCGGAAGTCCCGCCCCCGCACGCTACTCACGCACACAGAAAAAAAACTACAATTCGACGCCAGCAGTACGCACGGCCTTCCCCCTTACGTAAACGAAGATGTGTTTGTTGTGGAATGTGGTGTTGAGCGTTTATGTAGAAGTTTGGGTCATATAAAAGCAAAAACAGCGAGAGACATCGTATTAAATACTTAAATGACAGAATTTGATGCACTTCTAAAGTGTCTACCTACAAAGAATGAAACTGAAACTGAAAAATTAGTATATTGTATTACACCCTTAGAGATGTCAAGGTCAAAGCAAATAAAATCACCTTCTGCTCCAAAACAAGTTAAGATATTCAAAATATTTTGATTTCAGTTATCTTTGACTTTTTACAATTATTACATTACCAAAAAAGCAGTGGGTTGGTACCCCGTCTGGCGTTATTCCTGCCTTGTTCACATTGTTTTCAGGATAGGCTCTGGACCCAGGCAACTGTGTATAGGACAAGCAGTATAGAAGGTGAATTAATGAAAGAATGAATAAAAAAATGAATGAAATTACTGTCTAAAATTGACCAATGTCTTATTTTGCAATAACTCCCCAGTTCCAAAGGAGTACCAGAACTTTGGTGATGTGTTCTGTAAGCCCCAGGTATACAGTCCCCCCCAGGAGCTCCGACTGCACCATCACACTGGTGGAGGGGGCCCCATTGCCCAAGGGATGTGTGTTCACACTGTCCAGACTGGAGGAGGAGTACTAAAGTTAAGATACCCTCATTAAGGAGTAAGCATCGGATGTGTCCTGTCCTAAGAGTGTTCTTATTGACACCCCATGGCGACAACAAACTCCGCATGAACTAGTGCAGAGTCTTACCTACAACCTTCATCATGATAACTGGTCAGTATGAATAACTGGTGATGCTGTACGGTTTGGCTAACAGTCTGTCCATCTTCCGGGCCTTCACAAGTGAGGTTCTGGCCGACATGCTACAGCGGTTCATCATCGTTTACATCAATGACATCCTCATGTATTCCAATTCCCATGCTCAGCCCGTGAATCACATCCTGCGTATCTTCTAGCATCGCCATGAGCGTCACTTGTATGTTAAAGGTGAAATGCGAGTTCCACTGCTGAGCCATCAAGTTTCATGGCTACTAGATCCAGCCTAGGGAACTTGGGATGGATAAAGACAAGGTGAAAGTGGTCCATGATTGGCACCTGCCCTGGACCATCAGGGATCTCCAGTGATTCCTTGGCTTTAACAACTGTTACCGGCACTTCATCAGAGGGTTCAGCTCCATCACCGCTCTGCTCCGCACCCAGTGCATGGTCCTAGCGTGGACTCCAGGGGCAAATGGGCCCCTCCAGTGCCTGAGGGATCTCTTTTGCTAGGCCCTGGTCCTCCAGTAGCCAGACCCAGTGCAGCCCTTCATCATGGAGGTGGACATCCGGGTGACTGTACAGTATGTGCCCCCTGCCTTCTGCTTCACTGCAATCCAGTGGGTCCACGCCTCCTTGGGCTCCGGCCAACATGAGGTCTTGTGGCAAGGGCCTTGTAGGCCTTCAGTTTGAGCCTTTCCTCTAGTTACCAGCTGCAGTTCAACAGCGTCACGAAGAGAACAAACCAGGTGGCAATGATCCTGCGGCTCCTATGTGCCTCTAGCCCGACCAAATGTATTTGATGGGTCATATAACCACTTCAAAGACTCACTATGGGTGACGATCTACACCTGATTTGACTTAGAGAGAAATTGAAGCAGCAACACTAGGTGGGAGAGAGAGAGAGAGAGAGAGAGAGAGAGAGAGAGAGGAAAGAGCAGCTGCAGAAGAAGTAAAGTATTCACTGGACCTTTTCCAAACTCCGCAGGAACGCTGCACATCTGGGACCCATTTTATTTTCAGACAAATCGCACCAAAACTAAAGCTGCATCACTTACGGGTGGCACTGGAAAGGACAGACGTAGATCTGATGAACAATGAGACAAGTTTTTTTCCGGTCCTTGAGATTTCTGCAGTGGGCTTTTCTTTTTGAAAATTATCAGTGAAACACTTTCATTAAATGGCGGATAAAAACATTTCAAAATCAGGCAAACATACCGTTTCTCACAAAACAGCTTAGCATTATACAATGAGATTTGAACCTCAATCCCAAGTGTATTTATGAAAGTGTTCATTGTGATTTTCATAATCCAGCAATTTTGTGCATTTTACACAGTAATGACATATATTCAATTCAAAAGAGCATTCTGATACACATACTCACACTCGCTGAAGACTGAAAATGTATTTAATCTGTCATGAAGTGTAGTATTTTATTGGCTTCTTTGAATCTGGCTCAATAAAGCACAAACCTCAACAATTTCAGTGTCATTTACAGTGCAAGCTAAGGTTACTGTTAGCATCTGGAAAATAAACACATTTACCGATTGTATGGAAACACAGGACCACATCAAATAAGTATATCAACCAGAAGAATTGTAACCAAATGACATTTTTTTAATATTTAGCCAAGCATTCATGTAATATACTTCCAGTGATGCTTGCATGGTACTTTTGGAAATGTATTCTGAAGGATCATCAAGTATTAGTTATATTGAAGGAGCCAGAGCAGAAAAGACAAGTAGTACAGAGACCAATAATCCAGACACAAAAGCTAAATTGTAAGGAAGATACTACATCACAATCTGCCTATGGCTGATCAGCTAGTGTTTCTGTTCTTCCTGTCATCCATCCAACCATCTTCTGTACCTGCTTGTCCTACTCAGGGTTGCAGGGGATCCAGAGTCTGTCCCAGAAGCTACTGGCACAGGACAGGGAACAACCCAGGATGGGATGCCAACCCATCACAGGGCACGCTCACACACCATTCACACACCAAAACTTACCAGTTTTTATGATGCTTGGTTACTGTTCTTCCTCGTGTCTCACAGCACATTGAAGTCCTTGACGTTTCTCAAAGCCATGGAGACAGGCATCACCAGTGGTGGCCTCTGCAGGATTATCCCACAAATGCCAAGACTTTGAACCGCACACAGCCTTGAGCCCAGCAGAGAGTTCTTGTTTCAGGTCTGGGTCGCACCGGATAGGATTTGGCCAGTGGTGCTGAGAGCTCTCCTGCTGATTAAGATTAGCTTCATCACCTCAGGTGATCCACTTGGACCCCGTTGTCCTGCTGATCACACGTGAGGCCTGCCGGAGAAGCTGGAGGCCACGGGGACCTTAAGCTGCAGGGTGGCTGATGTACCAGGCACACTGAAGGCTTCTGATGATGCCCACTCTGCAGACTCCCATTTTATCCCTGAAAATATCGTTATTGTAGGGGAGGTCATCCACCATGGATGATTAACAATAACCGCCTTATGAACCCGGATGTCTTTTCAGTGTGTTTAGTATGAATATTAGATATTGATTCATATTTAAAAAATCAAGGAAAATTTCAGCCTTGTTATTAGAACATTGGAAATTCAGGGTTGGGGGGGCAGAATCATGTGACAGGCCTCCCGTTGGAGCCCTGTTCAGGACCTGACCCCATTTTTCCTGCATGGTTCCTTTGCACTGAAGACAAAATGTCTGTGTTGTTTAATTTCCTCTGAGGTTTTTTTTAACCACATCTTCACTCATGTTCCCAAATAAAATCACCCTTCCTCATTTCCTTGTGTCACATGATTCTGGCCACCGTCCTGCTTGGATCAAGCTCCTGGGAGTTTTACTTAGAGAAAAATGGTCTGAGGGCAGAAGAAAAAATGATTGGTTCAGAGGGCAGAAGGAAAAATGATTTGTTCAGAGAGATAGCCAATCAGATTGTAGAGGAGGTGGGTCTAAGCAACTAGAGAGGCAGGGCCAACAAATTAGATTAATTACTCAGAAAATTTATTTTGATGCATTGCTCTGAGGGATGATAGAGCCAAATTTATGACTGCCTGGTAATGAGATTCAGATTTCGGCCGATGTCATAACCGGACCACCAAAATCGCAGCTGCAGTAAGCTCTGGGTGGCTGTACTTCCGATCCAACCAGCATTAAACTTTATTAAGCTCCTTTCCACTCCTGGGTCATTCCCAGAAATCAGGGGGCCTGGTAGGAGAAAGCAGGGAGAGAGTCTGCGTGCATGTGAGTGACGTAGGTGTGAGTCGAGCTTCCCTGGTGCCAAGAGGGATCTTCACCATCTGCCGTGGCTCCACAGAAAACATACAGTGAGAAGATGAAATACACTGGGAAATGTATTAAATGGCAAGATTATATTAAGCAACGTCTCTTGCATAGAGGATAACTCTCTGTATCACAGGCCAACCAATATTTGTTTATAATTACCCCTATATTTTATGAGCAGTGTAGTCATCACACACTGACAATATTGGTTTATCATTATAAAGTCTTATAGTTTGGTATTAGTTAATATTTAAATGGTAAGGAGTTTTAAGGTCACTCCATATCACAGGAAGGGTGGGGAGTCCAACACACTGCCAGAGAAAATTGCCAGTATGTACCTTTATGGGTACAGTTACTTGTCACTGTGGCTATACCATCAAAGGTCTACCAAGTGTACTCTAACTGTAAGTAAATGCACATTTTAGTCTAATTTAAGGTACAGAAGCAGACTCTGTGGATCATTAATGTTGTTTTTACCTTGGGGAACAAAACTATACCAGGTCTGTACCCTTTTTTCTGACAGTGTAGTGACAACTGATCATTGGGTCTTTGAAAGACAGGGAGTAAATTCCAGCAATTCTAAGCTGAGAGCAGAATCACTGTCAGCTGAGAGAAAATAATAAAATATATTATGATATACAACTAGCACAAACGAGGTCCAACACACCACACATTCTGGCTAGAACATTTACTGCTCTCCAGAGAGAGATACTAGCAGGTTGCTATCACGGAGTAGTTTTCCCTCCAAAAATCTTTCACACTTTTGGTTCCTCTGGGGCTGTCCCGGAGGCCTGAAGGGGGGAAGAATTCGAAATTAGAGCATAACCTTTGTGCTGAAGGACTTTCTTCCTACAGAGTACTCATGAGGACTTATGCAGGACTGTAATTTCTGACAAAACTCTCAGAATAAACAGAGTTTTTGCCTTATTCTGCTGTTGTACGAATCCTAGATCACGACAATAAAATGCTGACTGGAGCTAACATCTCTGAACCACTTACATCCAAAAAGTAAAAAGAATGGAGAAGAACTCCGCAGACAATTCGCAATTTAAGATGACGACATATTCAGCAAACTGAAGTCTGTAATATAAAAATAACATAACGGGTTTACTATTTTTACTTGAGATAGCATGAATATAATTTAGAGCAATATGTACGACTCAAGAGATGAGTGGAGCAACGCAATGGAAATTTCGTTTATATCAGCTCCGTCTCTTCGCAAAAAGGTTGGAATACAACATGTCGTTTTCGTTCTTCTCCACTAGGGGACTCTCGCGTGCAAGTAATTCTCAGTATAAACCCTATCCAAAAGTTTGGGGGGCAGGAATGAGAATACGTGTGACTGCGCAATATAAGCAGACGTGTCCAACCACACGCCACCACGCAAGCAACCCTGATGTTTCTCAGTTCCCATAAAAATATTATCTCACGTTAAAAAAAATGCCTTGTAAATGAGCCAGGCATGCGCCATATACTGTACGGTAACTAGATCTCAACTGCCGTTTAACCCTAACCCTAACCTAAGAAATTATCACCCTGATAGGTAACATACATTTTTAAAAGCCAAACGTCTTCTCATCAGTTTTGGGAAGCCTGGAATGTTTAATGGTAGGTGGGTGACATGCACTGTTCTTCAGGTTCTCAAGTTATCCTCGGACTGCGCTGTTATGGGGGGTCCAGTTCCACTGGGATCGATCACGTTTATATATTATATAGTCTATATTTTTGGTGCTTGTTCAACATTTTTCCAAAGCATTTACCGATTCGATTTGGATATTACACTGGTACACTTTTGTAACTTGCTGAAGCAGATAAGGGGATCTGAAACAGCCCCGTTCATATTTCATGTACTCACTACCTGTTTGACATGCACATCAACTATTACTCAGACGGCCAGTGTCACCCATATTAACAATATAATGAACGGTGTCCATTACTCGTATTCACAATTGCTTGTTAACGTCCATAAACAATCACCTTCCAACTGCCATGCTGACTCAGTAGAGGGACAAGAATGCACAAAAAGACCTACAAAACATTTATACCTGTGTCAGACTTATTAATTGGATTTTGGAGGGACATGCTCTTATCTGGGTAGTAATGACTAGCCCTCCAGTTGTTTTTCTCCAGTCAGACTGTGTCTGCTCCTATCCCACCAGCAGAGGCCATCCTCGTCAAAAATATACGAGATATTTTATAATTTGAAGCACGTGCCCCACCCACACGCCAGTGTGATTAAAACTGTTAGCCTACTTACGTAGCACATACAGCCATTGCAGTCCAAATATTAACAGACTTTAAGCGTTTTAGGCGAATTTTTTTATTTAGCTGTAGTAAATATATGCTACCACTTACATTTGTAAATAACATTCCATTGTAGTTTCAAATGTTTACAGGGCATTCGTTTACTTTCACTAAAACACTAACTGCACTTCAAAATAAAAAAAAAACAAAAAAAAACACTTTAATTGCAATCTAACGCAAATAGGCCTACTAAATTAATGTTTACAACATCCTCTCTTCTGGTTCTTAGAAATATCATAATCTATCCATTATAATTCCTACAAAATGCCAAATCTAATATTTCCAATCTGTCCACAGTTTTACTATTGCACGATAAATTAAATCAACTTAAAAGTGAGCAACAACAATAATAATAAAAATGAGTGCAGACAGTAAATTTGTCATTAACAGCTTGGCCGATGCCCAGTATCTTTCCGGTCTTGTGGATCCGGGAGGACGCGGCAGCCGAACTCACCCGCCCGTCTGAACATTCGCACTTACACTCAGCCAAAGATTTTTTAAACATCTGAACCTGTGCTTTTCTCTTGCACTTATTGGCAGCTTTTTTTTTCTTTTCACGGGTCAAAGGGCACCTCTGTATTTAGTGATGTATTAAAATTAGTTCAGCGCTGTCGTGAAGAACTGCCTTGTTTTCGTTCAGTCCATGGACAAGCAATGTCGGGCTGAGGATTCATAAAGCGGAAAATACAGCTTTGCTTCTCTTTAGTAATTAATACATCTGCACATAATGGCCGTAAAGGTAGGATGTATATCCATTGTTTGTTTGGAGAAGTTAAATGATAAACTATTAAATCTTTTTTTCCGTGGGAAGCTTACAGCTAACTTCGTGCTGACGTTCCGTTCTAACGGGTAGCGCGTTAAAGTGGCGTTATGCCGAAATAGAAAAAAAAACTTTTAAAACTCTGATAAAGGAGTAAAGTTGAGATAAAGTTATGGACATGTAACTTATTTAATATTGCTTTTTGCAAGATATGGGGAAAAATCCGTGCTATAAAGTGTCTTGTGACATTTAAGGACTCTCCAACACGGGTCGGTGCTTCGCATGGCATGCCGGGAAACGTAGTGCGCTTTCTGCGCGTTTAAAGACATCAAGCGCTGATTTAGTTTCACCTGAAACAGTATAACTAGTTATTTGTGTGCGGTTGTGCATAATGTAGGTTACATTGTGTCCTAATTTACTGTCTCGTTAATATCTTACTGTCTTGTTAATATTTTAGGTCCCATATTAGTTGTTGTGAAGTCTGTTAGGGGCGAGAGAAGACTCAATAGTCATATTAACAACTGCTCCATATTTCCTTTTACTACTTCACTACTTTGTTACTTCTCTTTTCTTCCGCTCCACATTTTAGTGAGGATTGATGTGGTTTTGGGGAAAAGGGAGCGTCTTCATGTCGTGATAGTCTGTCATGTCAGGGGAACATGAACACAGCATCATTACCAGTCAGCATCCACTGGTTGGACTGAAAGCTGGTGATCTGTCTGAGGTGTGTGTGGGCATCCAGTGGCCAGCCCATGCAGTTTGGGGTCTTCCAGCTTCTTTCTAGGGAGTCTAAATAGGTCTGTGTCTTGAACTAGACCAACTGGATTTAAATGAAGATGTAAGTAGAGAAACTGAGCTGTTAGTCAGCTGTAGCACACTTCCTGCACCAAGTTCATGAAGTCTAGTAAGTTTTGTGTTGTTCTTCATTCGCTTGTGACTCATAAGAGTCTGTGGTAAGAAATGAAAGATGGGGGACGAGAAAAGACGACAGTGAAACGAGTAACTTCTGTTTCCGACATATGTCAAAAGCATATTTTCCGTTAGTATTACTAAAATGGGCGGGGGTCTCGGTCTGCTGCTGGTGGAGTTCGGGGGATTGTGATTAATATGGGCGGTAATGTGGCTTGTCAGAACATGAACAGGGTTGAATAGTGCTGTTAGATGTCCCTGGATTTTCTTATGTTTAATGTCATATTGTATTTAAAAACCGATTTTAAAGACCAAAATGGCCTGATTTTATAAACCAATCAGATTTTTTATAAACTAAAAATAAAATGCCCTAAACTGACTGACACCTTCCCACACTGTCCCCATACCTACCCCAGTGGCGTCATGGTGCAAGAAAAACACACAAGAGAATCAATCATTTCCTTACACCGGCTTACGCATATAACAATGTATTGCAACATCCAATAATGCAGCTTCAGCAGAATGAAGAATGGAAAGCAGACAGACAGATGCGCTACATTTTGTTTCATGCGTGTCTGTATAGAGCTATTTTGTTTTATAACAGTCGATCCAAAAACCTTGATGATGAAAGGGAGTTCGACTGAGATGATGCAAGTTTTGGATCTTTTGGACCAGTGATCAGGATGTGGGTCTTTGGAGTACCCCGACAGTGCAGTTCTGCAGTCTGATAAGTTTGCTGTTGTGACAGTGTAGGATGCACTCAGGAGAAGAAGGATAAAATATGACATCGACCTTCCTTTCAGTGGTACCTTTTTTAAATGGCACAGTTCACCATCTTACTGATTTACATTCAGGTGACCGTCCAATAAAACTAGGAAATAAAGGCAGTCGGGCAAAACGACTCTTAATATGCGTTTAAGTAAAAATTAAGAAGCGGAAATAGCACAGGGTTTTACATTTATGGAAACTGTTATGACATTGTCCGAATTATTGGTCTGTATGTGCTCATCACAATAATAAAACTCACATCCTGGCACCGTTCACACATATGAACATATATTTCTCTGGCTTGTGTAAACTATTTATTCATTTAAATCACTGTTCAAACTTCAGTTTCAAAATTTACACTGAACATTCTTTTTTTTGTTGTTTTTCTTGGTTCACACTAAAGTTGAGCAGATTAAATATTGTGCTCAACCACATATTGTCCATTTTTTTAAGTTTAAACTTTTGCTATTGGGCATTTCTTTGCTTTTGCTATTGGGCCTACTAAAGTCAGTCATTTTTCTTGACCATGGCTGAATTCTGCCTCAATCTGTTTTTGCGTGTTAGTACTGAACACACACACACACTCCCTCACTCACTCGCTCACACACACATCAAAAAAGGCATGTTCACAAGATTCTTTCCACACTCGCTGTGTCAGCTTCCTCTCTTCCTCCATGACATCTTGCACTTTTAAAACATCTGGAGATGATTGCTTATGGTTGTTACGATGTTAAAAACCGCTTTGATGTCTGGACAGTAAATGTGTGTGTGTGTGTTTTGCCCCATAAATATTGGTAGCTCAGTACTTTGAACAATTGCCAGGCTCTTTTGTGGGGGTCAGGTATTGTTCTGCGTTCCAGCAAAATTCATTCCTGTTCCTTCACCCGGCTGTCGTTTATAGTATAAGTGCCCCTCTGGGCTTTTAGCATCATCACACTTCATGCCTTTTGTTAATGATCATAATTAACGATACAAAGTTTCTGATGGGGAAAGAGCGGAGCATTGACCTCCCGTGTCATTGTTTATTACATCTGAGGAGAGATTTTATTTGCATTTGGGTTGTGTCTGTAATCATTATATTCACTGGTTCCTTCCCATCCCATCAGGCTCAGGTTTTGTATGACTTTGCTGCTGAACCAGGAAACAACGAACTGAGCGTGAAAGAAGGTGAAACCATCACCATCACCAACCAGGTGAGCATGTGTCCTGCTGTGCCACCAACCCCGGACACACATGACCGTCACATGACTGCCCCCTACAGCTGCCATGGCCATCCTGAGGTTTTTTTTTCTTTTTCGTTGAAGTACACAGTTAATAATGACTCCTGTACTTCGTGAGTCATGGTTCTGTAATTCCCTGGAATCGTTACACAACCTCTGTGTGTTTATGAGGCCTTATGGAAGCTTCTCACCAACCATCTGTGTAACGTTTGCTGCTGATGGAGCCTGTTTGTGTGTGTCTAAATGTTTATCTAAATGATGGTGATTTACTTTTTTTCCTTCCATTAGCAACACACATGCAGATTGTGCCACGAACGATGTTGTGTCCTTGTTTCCTCAATATAAAAACCTCTTGATTTTAATGTTGCTTAACAGTGATTTAATTTTTTTTTTTTTTTTTTTTTTATTTTATTTTTTTTGGATTGATCCATTTCAGAATATAGGGGGAGGTTGGGTGGAAGCACAGAACTCCAGAGGGGAGGCAGGGCTGGTTCCTGAAGACTACATTGAGGTAAGAGGAAGTGTAGCAGTCTTGAATTAATCATTTACTTTAATCTTATAGCAAAGGATGTGGCATAACGGGCTAAGTGAGTAGAAGTGTGTCTTTGAACGGGGCCTCCATTCTCTGCGTGTGGGGTTTGTGTGCTCTCCCCCCTGCTGCAAGGGTGTCCTCTGTGTGTCCTGGTTTCTTCCGGTGGTACATATGACCCCGGATTTCCCATCTCTTCTTCCCGCGCTTGTTCCATTTCTATCGTCCACTGCAGAAGGGCAGTTGGAGTACATTGACAGGATTGGCGAAGGTGCCTTGTAGCTCTACATGTACCTGGTCTACATGTAGTAGGTTTCTTGTGGTCCAAACTCAGGTGTTGTGCTGTTTAAATGTGGTTTTGAAGCAACCAGCAATCTAAATCTCCTCTCTGAAGTCGATGACCTTATAGTCTTGTCTGTGCTGCCAAGTGCTCTGTAGTAGCAAAACGTGTTTTTTTGGCAGTTAGACATTGGATTAGGGGCCATTGTGTGCCTGTTTCTGTTGATTTTGTTGTGCTAGGGGGAGGTTTCTGGAGAGAACCTTGGCTGGCAAGTGTAGTGAGGGTGGGGGGGGCTGTCAGGACAGGGGTGCTCTTTCTGCATGTACAAGCAAAACAACAGGATGCTTGACCTCAGGGCAACTCATGAGCTACAGTGTAAAGCTTAGGTTGGCTTCTTTTTTACATTGTGTGTTTGTGAGCTGGTATACCTTACCTTATGGGGACACAATGTCCCCACAATGTGATGAATACCCGTTTTTGAATACCCAATTTAATAAAAAATCTGTGACTGGAATGAAAAAACTAAAAATGCAAAAACTCTTGTATTTTGCTTGGTTACTTATGGTTATGGTTAGGGCTGGGTAGAGTTTAAGGTGGTCATAGTTAGCGTTAGCATTTTTCCCATAGAAATGAATGAGTGGCCCCCATAAAGATATGTTTACCCGACGTGTGTGTGTGTGTGTGTGTGTGTGTACACGCGCGCACGTGTGTGTACGCGTGTTTGTGTGCCACTCACTCTTAATTGGCCGAATCAGGGATGACTAGGCCTAAACATTCACTGTTAAGCACTGGAGTCTCCTGTGGAATCTCTTGCTCACAGTAAACGCTCCATGTCTTCCATCCACTGGGACGAGCCCCGCCCTCTTTTCCCATCTCCTTGGCGACTCCTTTCCCACATCTTCCAGCTTCCCTTTAAAAGGGCCACGTGGCCCTGGGACCGGGCGCAGCCATGGACTCTGCCCGCCACCACCTTCAGCAGCCGCCAGCGTCGCTTCCCGCTGCCGTTCCTGTCACATGGCCGCCTGTGTTTCTTGGCTTCCTGCCAGCAGCATGACAGAGGGGCATTTATACTGTCGGGTGCTCAAACGTTTTTCCTCCTATCGGTGACGTGCGTATGCGTGCATGGTTCCTGCTTTAAATAATCAACTCTTTTGGAGTTTTTGTTTGCAAATCCATAAGAAATAAACTAGGATAAATGACCCATAATTATATAAAAGTAAATTGAAAATTAAAGTATAACGTGAATATTTCTGTAGTGTACTGAAAGACAGCCTAAATTATTTCAAAATTTAAAATCTAGATATTAAGCAGGCACCTTTGTCCAAAGGAATGTACAAGTGAGCTAAATAGCACACTGCTAACATGATACTGTCAAGGAATTTAGCCATCTGTGAAGGTGTTGCCCGCCCAGCTACTTCCGCAGTGTCTGCTAAACTCCTGAACATGACAGCCCATCAAAAACTCTTCTATGAAGCTCTCTCTTTGGCAAAGACTTGGAGGACACTATCCCATAATGGTCAGCTATCAGAATCGGGTCGCCCTTCCGGCAGGACTGGAGCACACCAGAACCAGGCGCTCCTACAAATACCTGCGAATCAAATGAGCCCATTGCCAAAGATATGCTAATGAGGAGAGTTCCCCTGTTCCTGCTCCTCCCAGTGAGAGTAAGAATCCATACAAAAAGGGACTAAGATCCCGGATGAACCCCCAGATGTTACGCCCCTGGACTAGGTTAGGAGGCCGTAACAGATAAGCAGGGGTCTGAAATGGATTACAAGCAGGAGGAAGAGAAAAGGAGTTCACAGAGGTTTTTGGAGGTTTGTTATAATAGGCCTATTATTCAGCCAGAATCCGCATGATTCTGATAATCATACTGCTAGCCGCAGCAGAATAAGGGACAAGTATGGCGCAAAAGACAAACAAACAAAACAGATCTGAAGGTCCTTAAAACTTGCCATCAAGAAAGGGGAGAAAAGGGAAAAGAAAACTACTTGCCTCCTACCCAAACGACATACAGGGTTTGGCACCCGCCCGCTTTCCCAGTGTGGCTAAACAGCGCCCTATGTGGGTATGTAGTTACGCACCCCTTGCCCAACTAGTCCCCTTCCCCGTGCAGATGTGCATAGTGAAAGCAGTCAAACAACACAGAGCATAATGCAAGGCGTCAATAGGATCTTTGCAGGCTTCAGTCCAGCCAGCTCAGCACCTCTGGCTGCAGTCATCTTCAACTTTCTGCTCCTCCCACATCGCAGGTGATTTGCAGAACAACACCGATTGGCAGGAATTCGAACCAGTCTCAGGACCTAGATCAGACAGAAGGTGACAAACAGGAAATGGAGAGAATGGTCTATGTGTGTACAAGTAACACTAGGCATCAGTGAGCCTAGTGTTGCAATGCCACGTAGAGGTGTAAGCATGTATGCCCTGATGAAATGAAATGAAGCCTTGTTTGTTTGTAATAATGCTGCCTCACCCCTCTCTTTCTTGCGCCACCCCACCAGTTGAAAACAGCCCCCGCAGGAGGTGGAAATGTTGCAGTCCCTGACATGTCGTTCTTCGATGCCTTTGCCCCAGCGCCAGCCAAGAGCCAGCAGGTAACCGTGCGCAACCATGACGCTGCCATGACAATAATCTCACGCCACAATTTGCCTTGGATGGTATCTGCACTGTGAAGGGACGTCAGTCTGGTCTCCGCCAATTCTCAATTCTGTGTGTCCTCCTCATCGACTGGAGATCACATGGCCCTTGGCGTTCCCTGAGGAGAATCCACTTGGAACTCATGAGAACGTTCAACCAGACGATGGGCAGGGCCTACAGCACACAGTCGACGGCGCATAAATCTTTCCATAGTGGCCCAAATTGCTCGGGCCAGTGATGCGGTCATGCAGTTTCTGTCTGGAGATGCTGTGTGTAGGTTCTGCTGCCTTCAAGGTGTACTGACCAGTTCCTTTTGAAAGAATATGGCTTTAGGATGTTATCGTTTTATAAAGCCTGGTGGAGGACAGTGTTCAGTGTTGGGGAGGGGAGGCATTTTTTGTTTTAAATTGGCCTTGTCTATAGTACTTCCTTCCTGTTTGGCATTTCAGCCCATGAGCTGTAGGATGTTTGACTCGCTTCCACTTGTGAAAGTACCAGGCTGTCTGGAAGACCTGCAGACCTCCCATCTATACCCCGACTCCTGTTATCTCCTGTCACACCAACATGTCCTCTGATGCTGTTCGCTCTGGCGCATTCACCGCAGCCCGAGTTGACGTTACATGTTCCGCGATCTGCCCTCAGTTGCTTGACCCCCCTGTCATTCTACTAGTCCTCCGTGGTCCTTCGCATCATCCGTTTTCCAACCTTTCATAGCTCCTTAGAGACAAGCGGAACATTGCCATTTTAACCATTTCTTAACCTTTATGAACCTTTATGAACCCCCAGAGCTAAATGAGTTGATTCTGCAGTACAGTAAAAAAAAAATAAAAGATCTGACTCAGACAGGAATCTACATCATTAAGTGATCAAGTGCATAAAGTAAGTTCTGGTGCTTGGAGTGTGTATTTCACACTCACTGCGGAGTTTGATTTCTTCTCTCTCCTGAGATTACAGCACACAGAGCATATTGCACAGGAAAGCCAAATGTTTTTGTATAAACTCAATGTTAAATATGAAAGTAACCAGAGTGAACCATGAAGTTATTTCTGTGGTTCCCCATTTATATTTTTAATCTCTTTGTAATCATTTAAAAAACCTCACCCAGCTTTGCTTCATAAATGTTTGGGGTCCGCAGCTGAACTCTGTATGCTGTATGTACGCAGGGATTCTGTGCAAATTTAGGAATGTTTTGAGGTATTTGTGTTTAAAAAAAAAAATATATATATATACATAAATAAATACGAGCTGAAGATTATTAGTATGTCGTGCATAAATAGAGGAAGTCTTAATCTAATCTTTATTTATCAGCTTTAGTCCCAAGTGAGATAGAAGTGAGGAGAGCTAGAGGGTCATTTTGCATTTTTCAGCCAGCATCTTGCACATCTGCAGAAGTTTGAGATAAGGGTCTTGCTGAAGGGCCCAATGGTGATATGATTATACTGCCAGTCGCAGGACTTGAACCCACAACCTTATGGATGTGGACAAATGTCCGTTACTCATTGAGCCATACACCACCCACTTTGGACAGATTTCAGGCTGGATTCTGGACCTGCCGGGTCCAGGCTGGATTCAGGTCTGAGCCTCAATCTCAGCCCAGGGGCCTCAGATTTGGGGGATGATGATCTAATAACGCAGCATCAAAATGTCAAATTCGGCTCGGAGCATTAAAGGTTAAATACATACAAATTGATGAGTAAATCCACTTAGATTCCGTGTAGGAGGTGTGAAGTTATAGTGGTAATTGCCCCCCCACCCCTCGGCCCACTAATTAATAAAGGGTAGTTTTATTCTGTTTGCATACTGTATCTGTTGGATTTAACATCTTGCCCGTATTTTACCTCAGCTGAGAATCTGACATCTTTCTCATGCACATCACAAGCCATGGTTCAGTTTTTACACTGTAGTACAGGGTCTGGGAGACCAGGTAGAGGTTTATGCATCCTTATCTTCTGTGTGTGTGTGCGTGTGTGCGTGCGTGCGTGCGTGCGTGCGTGCGTGCGTGCGTGCGTGCGTGCGTGCGTGCGTGCGTCACATGCTAGTTAGATCCTGGGAAATTAGGTCTGTGTAATGGTGGTTAAACAGAGCAGAGCTCATCAGATGTTCTTGCTGCTTAAGATGGCACTCACTTGGGGAATGCACCTCAGAGCTGCTGAGAACTACAGCACTCATCTTAGAAATTTCAGTGGGCGGTCAGTTCCTACTGGAAAAGACCTACATGCATAAGACATTTTGTATTAATTTTTCAGTACAGAAAAATGTAAATCCTTTTTATATTGTTTACGGGGAGGATATTAAACATGACCAGTTGGGCAGGATATAAAGTTCTGGCTCTCTTAAGACAAAAATGTTGAATGGTGGATTCTGGGGGATGTGGATCAGACCTTGAAAGCAGTTAAAACAATAATTTATTTAAGTGAAATCTTGAGGCTTCAATGTCTTATTATTTTTCTGTACAGCTTCCTGTGTTCTATGATGTTTTAGCAGGTATCTTTTTAATGTCCTGGGGGGATTAACTCGCCTCAAACACCCCTGGCTCCCTCCCTCTGACACATTCAGCCGGAGCTTTTTGGTAGCTGGTATGAAAAGCAGAAGTACCTCATGGCTTTTGTTTTACCCGAACTTGCAGCTTGAGCTAAAACATATAGACACCAACATTTCTGAATGTGACATTACACTGGGATAAAGCCACGGTCTAGGTGCAGACCACAGGCATGCTTAATCTTTAATGCCAGAAATGTAATCCAATTGAACTTTTCGTCTCAGTTTTCACTATGCAGACCCATATTTATGTGGGGTTTTTTTATTTTTATTTTAAACAAAAGGTTATATATCGACCTGAATCTACCTCTTTGGGGGTCCTGCACAGCCCAGGGGAGTCAGATCCCTCTGAAGCCTGTTTGCTTTCTTTGCACTGTGTTTATGGCCTGGTGGTTCCGTTAGTGACACTCCGCTGAGGCAGCTTGACTGAACAAGGGGGAACTCTTACTTGTCTGGACGTTTACTGCGTGACTTGCATGGCCTGTTAAATTAGGCAATAGAGGGTCCCCCACTGTAGATTTTTTTGGGGGGGGGTCTCTTGGTTCATTTGGGCCCTGGGCAGCTGCCTCAATTTGCCTGTGTTTAGATCTGGCCCAGCCTGCTAGCTTAGTTTGGTTTAGCTTGGTTTGTTTTGGGGGATTTGGCCCCTGGATTTGTTACAGGGCTGCTTAAGTTAGTCAATAAGTTGCAGTATCAAGCTAGATCAATGTAATTTTGGATTGCTGTATTGGTCTGACAGCTGAATTTTATATCCTCATCTTTAAACTGTTAAGCTCAATTTGAAATCTTTCACAGGTTCACATTTTATTAATGTTTATAATGCTAATACAGAATTATGGACTGCACTGGTGCTTTTAATTATTATTCAGTGTTTAAGTTCTTGCTCTTTGAATGCCAGCTGAGTTTATCCTCGCTTTGAAATGCTTGCTTTTTTTCTGCACAGGATTTTGCAAGGCATCACAAACCTCTTCTATTAAATCGTCACGCATTCCGTGTCTCAGAGACAATGAAATGTTACAGCCAAGCTGTTTTTTGTAATTCAATTCTGAATGACCCGCCTTGCAAAAAATATATATATTTTCGGACTCCTTTAAATCAGGTCATCAGGAGATAATCGCAAAACCAGTTTGTGTAAATGTAGGAAAGAGTTACTGCTTCAAAGTATATATGCAATCCTGGGAAGCATGGTGACTCCTCACCGCCAGGGTTCTGGGTTCGATTCCCATGCCTGACACTCTGTGTGTGGAGTCTGCTTGTTCAAACAGGTTTCCTCCCACAGTCCAAAAACATTAATTTAGGCAAATGACTGTTTCTGAATTGCCCATATTGTGTGTGAGCGTCCCCTGTGTGTCCTGGGGCAGGGAGACTCAGGTTCATGTGACCTAGTACTGGGCTGATGGATGTGCAGGACTGGGCACATTGGGTGTGTGTGAGTCTGTGGATGGCACTTAGTGCGCGTGTGTGTATGTGTGTGTGTGTGTGTGTGTGTGTATGTTTTCCCATCTTCATTAGTGGCAAAAAAATGTGCTTCTATGGATCTATGACCTGTCAGGATCATTATCCTGCACTTTAAGCATTTTTTCAAACATTTTATTGTAACTTTTTTTTTAAATCCTTTACTCTTTATATATTTCCGAATCTTTTGTACTTATTTAGTTAAACTGTGTGTTTTGGTTTTTTTTTACACATTCTTTTTACCGTGTTTGTTGCACGGTCCGAAGTAGCGCTAATTTCAGGTCACATTCTTGCACATGACAAGTAAAAATTGGTGGTGGGGGGGGGGGGGAGATGCAGCTGTGTGTTGCTGTGGTAATGTATGTGTTGGGGGGGCTGGTGGCTGTGAATAGCCATGGTGATGCGTTGCCATGGTGATGTGTTGCCTTCATGACCTGACCTCTCTCTCTCAAGGTGGATGTAGTTGGCGGCAGCGCTCAGCGCGAAACTTCCGACACCCCAGCCCCTGCCTCTGTGCCCCAGAACGAGGTAACCGGCCCCTCGGCATGGGGGCGGGGCCGTGCATGCAGGACCCACCCAGCACTGCCTGCAGAAAGCAGCATGATCTCGGCACCTTCACTGCACTCTGGACTTTGATTCCCTCTAAGTCGAATGCCACGCCCCTCACCACAATCACCGCAAAATCAGCACGCAATTTTAATGATGAGGGAAATGAGGCTTCAGCACCCCTGGGGGTGGAATTATTATGTGCTGTCAGAAACAGGTTTCCCTGTTTTTCAGTGGTTACCTTCGGTGAGGTGGTGATTGACAGCGTGACGCTATCCTGCTCCCAGTGTGCGTTTTAATGTCTCATTTCTCCCATGAGTAAGGAATTTATTCTTCTCCTGATTTTATTGGCTGAGATTTTTATAACAAAACGATTGGTATTGTCCTTAGTAATCAATTAATTATTTGCACCATGCAAACTCACATGAGCATTTGAAGTCTACACAGAGCTACACAGAGCGATGCCCATCTGAGCAGTGATGTTGCATTCTGGTTTGATCTGCAGTCTAAAAGCACCGCATGTCCCACCGCATGTCATTATCCCCAGTGGCTAAACTTTGGCTGAAGGCCTTCACACTAAGATCTGTGTTTGCCTAGCTGTAGTACTGGCCTTACCCGATACCGGCATGTACGTTACGCTCCCCTATTGTGTTCATGTTTATCGTTTGAAAGGCTGTAATTCTGGTGAAGTGCTGCTACACGTTTCCGGTCTGCATGTGAGCAGGTCCCACTGAAGCCTGTTTGCTTTCTTTGCACTGTGTTTATGGCCTGGTGGCTCCGTTAGCGACACTCCGCTGAGGCAGCTTGACTGAACAAGGTGGAACTCTTACTTGTCTGGATGTTTACTGCATGACTTGCATGGCCTGTTTACATTAGGCACTTATGCTTTCAAGCAAGCGTTTCCAAGGTTACCTGAATGGCCCATCGCTTCCGTGCCTTTATCCGAATAACCTCGGCATGCTCTCTGCGATCTATAAGGACCGTCTAATGTTACATCTGCAATAACTGATCAATACTGCTCACAAAGGATAAATGTTGTTGATGGTCGGTTCGAAAGCTGCTTTTCAACTCCGCTGAAGGACTGAAATTGGAAGGTGTCCAGGCAGGAGGACAGCTGCAAGCTTTGATCTTTGTTGCCTTGGGGCTGGATAAGTTGGCCCAATTCGCCATTAAGAACTCGTTTCCGATATAAAGTTTTAACGAGAAAAGATTTAAGTGCACCAGCCTGCTCAGCCTCCACTGGAAGAGGTATTCTGGAACATTCTATATATATTTTTCCCGTATTTGGTTTGTCTATTGAGAAGAACATTTTGTTGCATTTGAAGGCCTGAGGTTGACTGTTGTTCTCAAAGAGTGCTTTAGGAATAGCATTTAACAAGCCATTTTTGATAAATGTAAATTAGATTGTCAAAGCAGGAATGTAGTGTGTTAGACCACAGAGGTCCTTCCGTTTTGAAGTTAGGTGTATTTTAGCCAATTTTGTAATTTCCCTCATGGGGTAAAAAAAAATAGGATCCATGTATCTACCTATATATTGCATGCATGGATTGTACAGCATGGAACATATGGGGCATATGTTTCTTTGTGTGGTGCATGTTTATGGTAGGTTTTGGTATAGTCTTTAGCTCTCCTGCGCTGGGATTGCAGCAAATCCTGTAGTAGTCAGTTGGTGATGATTTAGAGGAAACCTCAGCCTTCAAGTGGGAGTCCCGAGCCGTTTGAAGAGGCTGGACCAGACTCGATCTACTTGCTCAGTACCATGGAATTGCTTTAGAGTGGTTCTTTACATCTGCATCAGAGACCTGGCTACTGGCTCCACCAACACCCCCCACTCCGACACAAAAAAAGAAAGAAACTGGTGTTATTCCCTTGCAGGCGAGCAATGGCAGCGATCCTTGGTCCATCTGGAACACAGATCCAGCGGGAAACGCAGCCAACAACTGGGCGGCCAAGCCAGAGGGCACGGAGACGGGGAAAACGGCTAGCAGCTGGAATTCGGGGGCCCTGGGGCAGCTTCAGGGATACCAGGGTCCAGGTAAGGGGTCCCGGGCACGAACGGTTCCCATTTTCAACCTCGCGCGTGTGTGGCTTCCTCACACCAAGCCGTCTGGTTTGGTCTCACTGGAATCGGCAGTCTTCATGTGCCGTCATAAAGTTTACAACAGTCTGTTTTTTTTCCACCCCGTGAGCTAATTTTTTCAGTAATTAGTGAATTCACGGTCTCTTTAGATGTGGGCAGAATTCAGCTCACGCCTCCCTGCTGTTGATTTTTGCATTGAAAAACTAGCTGGAGTTCAAGTACATTCCGCCTTTCCTGTGAAGGAGAGTAGATTTCAAAGAAAACCAGGCAGTGAGTGAGGTTGGGTGGGGGATGCAGATGGTGTGTGTCAGGCTGCGATCAGCAGAAAGGCTGATCTGTCCTGTGGTGTCATGTGTCATGAGGAAGTTAGGGTGGGTTCAGAGGGATTGGCCATGCTGCGCCCTAGTGGCCAATCCGGGAAGCTAGATGTCTGATCGTGAAAACGAGGACCCCTTGTTGCGAGGTGATTGGTTGAGACCTTGTGATGGATTTGTAGCATCACTGCACTGAAGGTGTTTAGTAGAGAACTGGCGTGCATTTCAGCTGATCTGTCCATTGGCAAGTGTGCAGTGAGATTTTTGTTTTGTTTTGCCAAGGAGGCTGGGACAGATGTGGGTGAGGGTTTGTTTAATGTAATCGGTAAAGTAATCTGTGGGAAAACCTGAACAGAAACTACCGAAACAGAACTGCATGACAGCTGAGCTCAGACAGGTTGAGTGGGTGGCGCAATAGCCTCACACCTCCAGGACGTGTGCACGCACTTGGGAAGTACTCTTGATTTCAGTAAAAGAACCTGGCTCAAAGTACATCATATGGACTGAAGTATTGGGACCCCTGGCCAATACAGCTACAGGAACTCTTATTACATCCTGTTCCAAATCCATAGGCATCAATATGGAGTTGGCACCCTTTGGCAGCCATAATGTCAACGATTGACCTTGATTGATGACATGAAGGCCTGGCTCACAATCTCCATTCTAGTTCATCCCAAAGGTGTTTGATGGGGTTGAGGTCAGGGCTCTGTGTGGGCCAGTCAAATTCTTCCACACCAAACTTACCCAACTGTGTCTTTATGGACCTTGCTTTGTGCACTGGGGCACAGTCATGCTGGAACAGAAAAGGACCCCAAACTATTCCCACAAAGTTGGAAGCTCAGAATTGTCCAAAATGTCTTGGTATGCTGAAGCATTAAGAGTTCCCTTGTGAGTTCCTAAGGGGCCCAGCCCAACCCCTGAAAAATTCCTCCATACCATTATCCCTCCTCCACCAAACTTCACAGTTGGCACAATGCAACCAGGCAGGTAAAGTTCTCCTGGCATCCGCCAAACCCCAACTCGTCCATCAGACTGCCAGACAGAGAAGTGTGATTCGTCACTGCACAGTATTGTCCACTCCATCCAACTCTTAGCACTGTGCTTGGTGATGTGAGGCTTACATGTGCCTCAGCACTCAGCAACCCTACTCTGTTACTTTACATGATCTGCCACTGAATTTCTGTTATTCCTAAATGGTTCCACTTTGCAATAATTCCACTTACAGTTGACTGTGGAATATCTAGCAGAGAAGACATTTCACAATTTGACTCACTGCAAAGGTGGCATCCTATGACAGTACTATGCTGGAATTCACTGAGCTCTTCAGAATGACACATTCTTTCACAAATGTTACTAAACCTGACCTGCCTGGCTAGGTTCTTGAATTTGTAAACCTGTGGCAATAGGTGTGAATGAAACATTTGAATTAAGTGATTAAGAGGTGTGTCTCAATATTTTTGTTCATGTAGTGCATTTTATAATATTAAGCTCCCAAAAGGCTGTAATGGACTGCAAGCCACATGCAGTGCTACCTGGGATATGCTCCAGACCCCCAGCAACCCTAAGCTGGGTGAGTGGGCAGATGGACAGAGCAGTCGGAATCTTGCTGGGACTTTATTAAATGAAAATAATGTTTGATGTGATGCAGTATAATTCTGTTCTGTAGTACTGAAACAAACGTAAGATTAGATTTTTCAGAACTGAAACCATCTGAAAAACCATACTGAAATAGTCATAATCGTGGCTTATTTTTGCTCGTTTTGTTGATGCTCCAGAATTGTGAGAATGTGAAATGCAAACATGAATTAATGAGCTGTCCTTCTCCTTCTCTTCCCAAGATATCTATCCCTATCCGTACCTAATTGATTACACAGGTATTCTATGATGGCATGTGATGTCTCTTTGTTTTGTTAAAGGTTAAAAGTATATAGCATGATCATGTTAACATATTTTTGTCCTTTGCTATAACTGCTTGTAACCCCTCCTCCCCACATCCAAGCATTTAATCTGTTCTGGGGTTCAGTTGTTCCATTTAAATTTGTGGTGTAGGGTGCCTGGTTGAGGCATGTTTGAGCCACTGGGCTGTGACTCGAAGCATGACAGGACCCCTTATAGCAAGTGGAATGGCACGTAAGGCATGGAAGTCTGCAGAAGATATCAGGAAGAGTTCCATCTGCTTCAGGCAGCACGGCCTGCAAAACGGCTAGCAGAATGCATCGAGAGTGCTAACATGTAGCCAAGAAAACTCAAGCCCTTAAGGTCAGACTGACAAGCACAGTGGTGTTGTATGGAGTATACCGGGATCCAGACAAGCAGTTTTTGAGTGCATGTTAAGAGTGGCGGCTTTTTCCTTTAACCCAGAAGCTTTTTTGGTACAGGAAATGATAGGCTAACCAGGAAAGCTAATCTAGCCTAGCAACGCTCTCTTATCTATGCATTACCTCAACCCTTCAGGAAAGTCATTGACCATCCAGCATTGTGTCTTTTATAGGGACTGCAGACGATGAAGAATGGGATGACGAATGGGATGACACAAAGCCCTCGGGTGGATACACAGAGGCTGAAGCTGGGGAAGGAGGACCCATGAGCCGGCCCGGGGCACACGGTTCATCAATGAAAATCGCCCTCAACAAGTTTGTGAAATAACTCATGGCTGGAAGTGTCCTTCCTATTGATTCCCCATTGCTAAGGTCATAATGATCTAATGTATTAACCCTCCACAGGTTTCCTGGTTTCTCTAAGTCTGGTGCAGAAGTATATCTTCTCTCAAAGCTGCCTCCAAAGGGAAAAGACAAGATACCCGTATATGTAAGTCAGGCCGACAAGAATGGGCGCCTAAAGAGTGACAGAGGTTCATTCTTTCATCGTCTTAAGACTCACTGGGTACTCACTGCAATGCCTTGTTTGCCCTTTACGGTGATTCCGTTCCTGTCGTCTTGCCTGAGTCTGTCCTATTTCGCAATTCCAGGTTGGAGAGGTTGGCCCGGTGTGGCACTATCCAGAGTCGCAGTTGGATTGTGTGGTTGCAGACCCCAAAAAGGGCACCAAAATGTACGGCCTGAAAAGCTACATCGAATACCAAGTCACACCAAGCGTAAGTCCTGAGTTAACTAAAGGTATACTCACAGTAGTCCGAGTACATTTAAACCCCCAAAATTCAGTTTGTTTGTCTAACCACTCCGTACTGTGCCCTGGCCCCTTGGAGAGGCTGACCAGAGCAAGATTAGTCAGACGCAGGCACGGTACGCATCTAGTGTGATCGCTAACTGTGCCCGAGTGCAGAACACAGACATGACATCAGTGATGCAACTGACACACACATATACGCTCTATGTGACCTGGACCGGAAAGCAACGGACCGGGTCGACTGTGCAGATAATATAAGTGCCCATAAAGGTTACAGCAGTTTTTTTTTCTGCTTTGTTCTGTTCATCTGTTCAATAAACATAAAAAATCTTCCCGTCCAGCACATTACGCTTGATTATTTAACCACTTAAAGCACAGCATGGCATAATGATCTGTAGGCACAGAGGCTAGTTTGATGATGTTAATGTAACCTGTTTGCTATATTGTAAGATCCTGCTATATGATAAAATCACTTACATGAATCACTGACTTTAGGCTAGAGAGACCATATTTAAATAGCTGACATTTTAATGATTGCATTTCATTATAACCATTGACTTTCTCCGGTTGATGTTTTCAGACTACAAACCGACCTGTCAATCACAGATACAAGCACTTTGATTGGCTCTATGAGAGGCTTCTGGAGAAATATGGGTCAGCCATTCCCATTCCATCATTACCAGACAAACAGGTCACAGGTAAAGGAGCCTCGTGGAATCGATAGCTTGTCCAAATGCCAGTGCTTCTGCTTCTTTCCCCGCTTGAGTTCAGAAGGCGGTGAATTGTACAGTACGTAAGTTGAACGTTGTACCCATGTTGCTGTTCTCTGGTGATAGTGTTATTCCTGTATCTCAGAAAGGTAGCAAGAGTTCCACTTTGCTGTTCTTTCTCCGCTGCTTCCTCTGCATTGCCCCATGAGCCGCATTAGAAGAGGGTGTCCTTTGAGCTTTTCATGGCTGCTCAGACACAAAGGCCTCTCCTTTTCGCTTGTTGGTCTATCAGGCCGCTTTGAGGAAGAGTTCATCAAGATGCGCATGGAGCGGCTCCAGGGCTGGATGACTCGCATGTGTCGGCACCCCATCATCTCCAACAGCGAAGTCTTCCAGCTCTTCCTCACTTACAAGGATGAAAAGGTACCATCACTGGGCAAAGGAGACCACAGCCCGACTCCCCCGAAGCCCCAGAGGATATAAGGGTCTCAGTGCGATATGTCCTTTGGTTCTTTCAGGACTGGAAGTTGGGGAAAAGAAAAGCAGAGAAAGACGAGACAGTCGGAGCCATGATTTTCTCCTTGGTGGAACCAGAGGCACCAGACCTGGAACCTCTGGAAGTGTGAGTTTCATCTACTCCTCCTCAGCATAGAAACCCTAATGGAAAGCACACATTTAATCTTACTTGGTAATGTTAAAAACTTCTGTAGTTTCTGTGTTATGGGTAAAATCTACTGCTGTGTATTTTATTATTTCATATGCTGTGTTTAGGGTGATTTTTAGGGCTTATTTTAAACTCGACATGTTGTTAATTGGATCCAATCTTCTCATGATGATGATGACGATAATGATGAACGTGATAATTCTAACTTCTGATGAAACCATGCTCTGTATTGAACAGGGAACAGAAGTGTGAGCAGTTCAGCAGGTTCACCAGAGCCATGGATGATGGTGTGAAGGACCTTCTCACTGTTGGACAGGAGCACTGGAAGAGATGTACAGGACGTAAGTCTGGTGGTGTTTGAGCTCCCATAGTGCTAAACCTCTAGGTAGGTAGAAAAGTGTCCTAAAATCAGTTTGGTACCCAAGGATCATGAGTAAGATCCTCAGTGTAGGTCAAAATGATAAATACAGTGGTACCTTGGTTCTCGAACTCACTAGAACTCGAATTTCTTGAAAGTCGAACAAACCAGTTTGACATAGAACTCGATCTGAATATCAGAAGTCGAACCGTGAACGCTGACCTAATATAAATTGTACGCGCCAGGAAATGAGTCATACTATAATGAAATTCTTACTTGAATGCCTTCTTCACAGACTGGACATTTAACCAAATAAAGCAGCGCAACATTACAGTAACTAACAATAAATAAACCACTAACTTACGTGTACTATTAGAGCATTTATGTCATTTATTTAACTAAACTCTTCAGCCAATAAGGGCAAAGGTGTGTTGTCACGGAGGCGGTTCCAGTTTGTGCAGCCGGGTGAGAGGTTGCAATGCATCTAACCGTAATGCATCGCGTCTGGATCAGAATGCATTGCTTTAAGCCAGCGCTGTAAGCAAGTCGAACGCACCCAATGACCGGACTGGGGAAACAAACTGAAACATGGACTTAATACAGAGGACTAATGACAACAACCAGAAACAGCTGATCACATGGGGATCCCACACGAGGTTAACGAGGGGGTGTGGCACACAGAAGGAGCGGACGATCGGGCAGAACAGGGGTAATGTTGGGATAAGATCTTTATCGTTTTGGAAGCCATTAAGAAAAAAATGCTGCTCTTGTTTTATCCTGTTCATTTTGTGTTTAAATGCTAAAAAAAAAAAAAAAATCATATTTACCGTAGGTGTAATTTTGGGGGGCCGGGAACCAATTAATTGGTTTTCCATTATTTCTTATGGGGAAAATTCGATTAGAACTCGAACTTTTTAGGATTCGATTAAGTTCGAGAACCGAGGTACCACTGTATATGATTTGGGCATTATAAGCGTTAGAGTAGTAATAACCTCAAGGTACCTTAGATATCATCTGTCTACCTTCCAATCACATTACAGGGTCACAGCAGTAAAGGTGATAAACCAGAGTATCTGAAGGAAACACATGTAATATGAACTCCACACAAGGGGGGGGGGGGTGAGTTTCTACCCCCCAAACTGAGTCACTCTGGCAGTTTGCTATAGATACCCTAGAGATTTGTGTTGTATGTACTGGTCCATGTTTCAGTTTTGGTTTCTAACCTTCCTTTGTGCCGTGCCGTTAAGCATTACCCAAGGAATACCAGCGGATCGGAAAGGCTTTCCTGAATCTCTCATCTGTTTTTAACAGCAGTGGATATCAAGGTAACATGGCATTCTGCCATTTCACTAATATAGTGGAAACATTTTGGTATAGTTGACATCCCCAGTGGCTAATTGGTTTGCTTGTGTTTTCTAATCTTATTTTGGATTTCAGATATTTCAGTACTATTCAGCTTTGATTGTATGTTATCATACCATTGCTTGTATTTTGTGTAGTGCAGAGTTTTTATTACGTTACACATTTTGTGCAGTATTGTCGAGTAGTGTAGTTTTTTTTTTTTTCCTCTTGCTGTATTGGGTGTAACACAGGATGTAATGGGTAGGTCACATGATTGGTCATGTGTTTCACAGGCGAAGCCACGCTCACTGATGCTCTGACGACGGCAGGAAAGACGTATGAAGAAATCGCACAATTGTTTGCCGAGCAGGTACCGTTCCTCTCAGCCTCGGCCTGCCACATGCTTGCTGGTGCGCCCGCTGATGCCAATCTAGACCGACGTTTTGCAAGTCCAGTTTGGTTTCTGCATTTGCTGATTCCACTCTATAATAGTACAGCCAAGGGCTTCACAGGACGTTTGCTTAGATGAATAGGGACGGTGGGGTAAGGTTAGGCAGCTCTGCTTGTGTCCTGAAGGTCATTGGTTCTAATCCTGTAGGCAGTGCATTAATCCTATTCCCACTGGGATCCTTAAGCAAGGCCCTTAAGCCTAACTGCTCCAGGGGAGCTGGACTCTGACTGACCCTGAGCTTTGACTGCAAAAGTTGCTGTCATCTGAATATACATGTGCGTGTGTCTCTCACAGGGAGCAAGATAAGATCTGTGCAAACTAGCACTCAGAATCTGTGGAATACACCTGTTGTTTTCAAAGGTCTTCCAGTTATGTGTCTGTATTGTATGATCTCCCTGGCTGCACTCTTAGCCAAAGTCTACCACCTTAGTCTCCCTTGTAGGTTAATAATGTTTTTTCTCTAAACAGTATCTTCTCTGTCCACCCCCATCTCTACCCTCTATCAGATTGTTGCTGCTATTTTACCCCATTGTACTGGGACTTATCTGATCTATGACTCATCATTGTAGATTAGGCGATCTAGCTTGTCAAAAAAAATGTTTTTTTAACTTTCGTGGCTAGTTGTTTTTCTTCTGCTGGCTCATAATCTTGGGCCTTTTGAGATAAACACTAAAACAAAATGCAACCTGAATTTCTGCTCATCACTGCCTGACCCAAACTGATGTTCTGTTTGCTATCTAAGTAGCATCCACTAGGAGGATTAGCCTGGTAAGCATGAATCCTCATGTCACCCTTGGCTTTTACAGTTTCACAGAAACCATGTTCACTGTAGTAAAGGACAGTTCAGTTGAAATAATATCCTCAAGTTCATTTCTAAGATGTTCTAATGTGACTGCTGTTGAAGAAAAATTGTACCAATTTTAAATAATTTAGTGGTTTTCTGACACCACATTATGCATGCTAAGAATTTCTAATCATCTCTGTGTGTACTTCACCTAGTGAGCCTTATTAAAATACATACAAACCACACAGGCAACGAAGAGTCTTCTAAAGTCTTCAGTTGAGTCCATGAGACAGTCTTCAATTGTTTGCGTTTTCAGTTAAACACCCCCCATCACCAACACCAAACACAGGAAGTCTTTCTCTGGTTTGGCTTTCATAGTGAAAGTGGTGTTTGTTCAGCGTGTTGGGGTTTTTTTTTTGGTTAGAGGCTTGAATGGGGTTGAGAAGCTAATTCAGCTGACATCTTTGCGTGCACTGACGTAAAAAGAGGTTAAACAATTGCAAACAGACATGGTAGACTGACTGCACTCCACATTGTACAGTGAGGTAGCTAACAGTGGGCGGACCGACATAGCTGAGGAAAAGGCTAATCTCATAAGATGAAGTAAACTGGCATGATGTAATATGGTATAGTATAGTATAGTATAGTATACAGTTCATCTAGCCATCCCACTGGAGATCAGAAACTTTTTGGAGAAAAGAAGAATTTCCTGTTAGTTTTTATTGTGCTTAACTAAATTTGCATATATATTGAAATGTTAAATATTTTTATATAATATATACAAAAATATTGTATATTATAGACTTACTGCCCAGATAAATAGCCTTTAGCATTTCCTTTGACTGCCTAAGACTTTTGCACAGTACTGTATATAATATATAGTAAGACAATAACATGTATATAAGAAGGCAGGAGTGCACTGTTTAGCACTGAGTGGGGTGTAGTTTGTTGGGAGAGGGTGGGGTTTGAGAATTTGCTAGCAGTTCAGAGGGGTTTCAAAAGTTCTGTCTGGGGGAGGGGGTCACCATGGGCTTATCTTATAATATAGCTTTTTTAATTATTTTTTCCATATTATTCATTAATAAAAAATGATTGTCTCCCGTATACTATGCCTTAGAATCCTGATCATGTTCTATGTGCATCAAATCCTTTTTGTTTGCTCACTAGTGTTGTGTTTCTTAAATCAGTCCTCAGGGAGCCCCAGACAGTTCACATTTTTGCTCTCTGGTAGCTGAGAGGAAGCAAAAAATTTGGACACATTGGCAGGAATCTGGGAGGGAGCAAAAACATGGACTATCTGTGAGTTCCTGAGGACCGGGTGGAGATGCACAGTACCAATGTAACCTCTTTGTTATGACGACTTTGTGTGGAAGGTAATGATTTATCGATCTAACCATGATGGAATCTGCCAGAAGTTGTGCACAGTTTAAGGATGAGAGTGAAGAAACGCAGGGGAGGGAGGGAATCCCCAAATCTGCTGTGAAATGGCACTCAAAGCGCTGCCCCGTGTTCTCCTTAGTCTCTGAAGTGCCCACCTGATTCTGTTCCGCCTGCAGCCAAAGAAGGACCTACACTTCCTGATGGAGGTCAACAACGAGTACAAGGGTCTCCTGGGCTGTTTCCCGGACACCATCGGGGTGCACAAGGTACGCAGACCCGGCACTGGGGGTGACCCTGCCAGCCACTCTGTCCTTGGGTGTCTCGATCAAGGTGGAAGGTGATATTCACGTGGCGTGTCAGTCGACGGGAATGTCACGTGGCGCAGGTGGTGTAGGCAAAGTTGGATATATTACAGCAGCCTTTTCCCTGAAGGACGATACGTGAACAACATGTAGTACAACACAGCATATGCTCCTAAATGGGGGGGGGAATAATGAAACCAGGAGAAGCAGCTCATGGGTGTCTGTAGGGCAGCCAGCACCCTGACCTGGGATTCTGTGGGACATACGAGATGGAGAATCCCGGTCTAAACCACACTCCAGGAACAAGGCTCCAGGGGACCGAACCGATACTGACAGCTGCCGTCGTAGAAGTGCATCACTCAACAGTACCATTCAACTGCGTCTTTCAGCTCTCGGGCCCCAGCCTGAAAGTGGCTGTTTTCTGCTTTGCCCAGGCGGCCATAGAGAAGGTGAAGGAGGGTGACCGGCTGGTGGCCACCAGTAAGATCACCTCGCAGGAGAAGACCACCATGGGCAAGCGGGTCGGCACCATGTCCTACGCCCTACAAGGTAGTGCACCGCTGTATCAGCTCATCCAGCTCATTTGAATATTAATTAAAAACAACAATGTATTATGATTTACTGCCTTTTTTACCCATTTGTATAGGCTACCTATTTTAATTGAATAATTTGGGTTAACACTCTTGCTTAATTACACAACGGAAGACTCTTTCTGGGTCTTGAACCTGCAACCTATATGTAATGAACCTATATTCTCAACCATTAAACTGCAGGCATAATAATCAGTCAGTTGCTGTTAATCATAGCAAGAAGGGAGGTAAACAGGATCTCCTAATGATTTTACCCCATCCTCTCTATCCAAGCTGAGATGAACCACTTCCATAGCAACCGGATCTATGACTATAACAGGGTTATGCAGCTTTACCTGGAGGAGCAGGTGAAATTCTATGAAACGGTGAGTAGGGCTGGCGTATTGGTCGCACTTCATGCTTTTCTTCTTGTGCAAAACTATCGGGAATCTACTGGTCAGCAGCTGTTGCATTGCAGTCATGTTTACATGGAATGTGCATCTCTTTTGGGTCGGTGACATCACCAGATAGGTGACTGACCTTTGCGTCAGCTTAGCATTAGGGAAACCAAGCAGCATGAACCAATCGGAGCAGACCGGTGATTTGGCTCAAGAATAAGCCACAAATGAATGCTGTTCATTTATTACTGTCTGACCACTCGATCCACCCTTTTGAAAGTCTCAGGTTGAGGTGATAGTGGAGTGTAGAAGATGGATATGATCATATTTTCAAATAAGTTGTTTAATATTTTATCTGGATAATCCTTTTGAATTAGGGTTGGTAGTTGAAGCTGAAGTAGCTCAGATGACAGCAAAGCAAAATGAGCTTCCTTGAATCGTGCCAAGCTCTCACACAATCATCAAGGCTTTGTAACGTGAAAAAGCTTCCTGGCTGTTTCGGTGCTCTTCCTGCAGATCGCCGAGAAGCTGAAGCAAGCTCACGGCCGGTTTACCACGATGTAGAGATGGACTCTGCAGATGTCAATTCCACAGCCAAACTACTCTTTGGTTGCTTGTTTCTTGTATGCTCTTCACATGTTATTGATAATTAATGATTTCAGCACTATATAATTAGCTGTTACACTTGGGCCAATGATATATTAAATGCAAAACAATGAAACTCAAGGTTATTATACAGTATGAATACTACAGACCTGTTTTCAAAGCACTTACAAAGAGTCGCTATACCTCCGGTGCCGGTGGGTGCATTTCAAAGCTTGTGTGCATGCATGAAGTGCATCACATAGATGTTGTGCGGTGACTTGCAAGAAAACATGCCTGTCTTCTGATCATCAGATTGGACTTTGGACTTTTTATTTTTTTTGGAAGATGGATTTCCATTGGTGTCTTGCACATTTCATTGCTGCCTTGCTGGTCTCCTGACGCACAGGGAGAGGTTGGCCAGACATGGTTTGCCTGAAGTCCGGCAAACTGGCGATAATAGAGGCAGGACCTCCACAGTACCCAGTGTGCCCAGTTAACCAGACAGGAAATGTATCATTCCGGCTGCACACTGCCTTGCATTAAGAAGACAATGGGGGGGGGGGGGGGGGGGGGGGGGAGCATTTGCACGCAACAGCACAAGTGTCCTTCAGCAGATGTGATTCCAGAAGGTTCCCCGAGGAGGAGATCGCTAGGACTCATTGGGCACTGGGGGCAGGGCCTGATATGGGTACACTGCATGTGAGAGACCTCACTGGAATCCTGATGCTCCCTGGCAAACACTCGGGGTCCTGTAATGCCCGCGGCTGCTGCCCTCACTGGCTGCTTTGACTCCACTCTGCCTACATTTCAACTGCAGTATCTTCTGGAATTGCTCTTTGACCTTTTTTTTTTTCCTAACAAGTGTAATAAATTATATATATATATGTATAAATTTATAATATGGTAAAAACGTGTGCTCTGGTCATTGGTGCATTTCAACGGGTTTGCGCTTAAACAATGACGCTGCGGCTCACGGGAATGCCCACTGGTGCCCCCCCCCCCCGCTCACGCTGACACCACAGCCGGGCCCGCTGAGATTCTTGTACCCGTGGCACAGAATGAGAATGAGCTCTGATCTGGCCCCTTTCAAAGGGGTGACTGTTGGAGGAAGCCGCAGCCGGTATTTTCTTGCAGGACCGTCTGCGGGGGGGATAAAGGGCTCTTTTACCCTCGGCCTATACTCAGGTGCTCTCGGGGGGGCTGGTACAGGCCGCTCATTCTAACCAGGGAGCGTTGCTTTGATTTCTTAAACACACATGTGCTCATAAGTGCCCCGTCTTACATGCCAGTACGCTGCTCTAAAGTGTGTTTCCATTAGTTTTACACAAATTGTAAGCAAATGTTCTGTAAGTCAACAGTTAATTTGCAAATAAGGTGTTTCCATGAATGAATGCCATGTGAATAATACTTGCTGTTCTCACTGCGACACTAATCTCCATGTGTCATACTTCAGCTCTCCACTAGTTCATAGCTCTAGAAGTAATTTTCCTACATATCTACTAATTCGGATTCTGCTGCGGCATTGCAAATGAGTCTTTTCTCAACTAGCCACAAACGTAAAAACGTACGTAAAAACCATTTCATGATATTAGGTTTTTTTTTCTAAATGCAAGTTTTCCGATTATTTCACTTCACAACTTTGAAATGTACAATATCTAGGTTAATGTAAACACCCAGTCTGTAGCTTGCTTGTTCTATATAAATGGCTTCCCTTATCATATGATGTGTATAACTGCCAGTTATACAGAGGTGTGTGAAGGTCATTCAGTGGCCACCTCCCTGCAAAGCCCCCCCAGCTCAGATCACAGTTATTCCATTTGTAATCCAACAAGGTCCAATCGCAGATGATCCAGTTAGAGCTCTAAAGTCCTACAGTACTGCCCGGGGGGGGGGGGGGGGGTAAATAATACCTGTCCCCACCCCCCAAAGCCCACGTTTTTTTATTTTTATTACTTCAGTTATATGCCATTAATTATCGCTTTTCCCCCTTTTATTTTTTTTTACAGTAGACATATAGCACACCGCACCAGAATGATGAACCATCAGTGAAAGGTCGACAGACCATATATAATCCGATCCACGTTATTCATTTTTGCGTAGCTCCGAGGAAAAATAAGCAGTTTATGGCCAAAAAAAGAAACAAATACTGTGTTTCTGGCTTTTTTTGCCCTCGAACCCTCAAAGTGTCCATTTGTAGAATCGGTTGAAGCCTTAGCAGCCTGCGTCCGTGAGGATGCCGAGGATTCGGCCCGGATCGTAATTGCGAAGCGGAAGCTTCTTTCTTTGGTAGCTGCCCTGGGCCCTGCAGGTGCTCTCTATCCGGCTCTGTTTGGGTCCAGTATGACACACGTGCAAAGAATGAACTCAGACAGAGCTCCCTCCAGTGTAAACAAGCTTAATCACAATGGGCTTTTTGTGTGAGTCAGAGACCTGGAATGAAGCATGTTTATTACTGTTGTCCATTTCACGGTGCTTTTCAGCTGCTGTAGCCTTATGACCCATTTTGTGGTGAAATTTACTTCACAAAAAATAGTGCAGTAATGGTAAATAAAACATGAGTAACAGTGGTGCAGTGCTGTCGTGCACTGTTTAAAAACGAAAGCAAAAAATTCTAACCACATACTCAGCGACCCGCCACCCACCAGTTATCAGTGGCCTAGCAGACGGTCAAGGAATTCACAAATTCAGCTGTTTTATAAGAAGGAAAATTACAGAATGTATAACCCGTGAAGTTTGGTTGTAAGATATTATTTATTATATTTTTGCTTAATCTGCTATTCATGTTTTCCAGATTCTTGTCAAAGCTATCAAACACAGTATTTATCATTGTACCTTATGCAGGACATTTGTTTATATGTATGTTAACAGATCAGTAAAACATAGTGTGAAAAAACCACATAAAAATGAAGAGGTGTCTCTCTGGCTGCAGCATAGCAGTGGGCAGAGCTGCCAGGCTTTCCAGACGGAAACATGGCGTCCTGTCCCCTCACCTCTCTTTAAATGACCCCCCCCGGCTGCATCGTCACGGTGATGGGCGGGGCCGGAACGCCCGTGGTCGGATCATCATGCTCACCTTCTTCAGGGAATAATAATCGGAATCCTTCCAGCTGTACCAGACGATGCCATCTGGGCCCGGGGGCCTCTTGCCCCTGGGGGTGTATGCCCCCCCCTGGTGAAGGAGGAACATAAGTCAGTCACTGCTGTGGGGATGGGCGTCTGGTCTCCCTGGAGGTATTTCCTCATGAGCCATGCAAATATGTGGGAGTGTCGTGTGACTGATCAGAAGGTTGCTTGCTCAAATCCCAAAGTTGGCGGAGTCATTTCAACGCCGGGTCCCTGAGCAAGGCTCTGGATCCACTGCGATTGCTGCAGGGACTGGCTTTCTCAGAAATGCACCTCACTTTGGATAAAAATGCCAGCTAAGTAAAAGTTAGGTATATATGTTCAATGAGAGGATTTCTTTCACCAGACCCCTCTGTTGTTCACCCAGTTGGATCATGAACGAGGCCGACTATGTGTCTAGGGTCCAGGTTGCCAGAACACTCCCTCCCACTCCAGATCTCCTGACGGTGGCCGTACCTTATAGTAGACACCATTGAGGTTGGAGAGGAAACACCGGTGATACCACCAGCCTCCGCGTGAGATCTGGGCACAAATGTTGCCCATGTCGGGCGTGCTGAAGGTGTGCTTGTTGTGGTACCAGCCGAAGGAGTCCTTCACCGTGCCGCTGAAACCGGAAACGTGCAGGCGGTACTGGGTCTCCTCCCCGTCGAGGCTGCCCAGTGAGAGACGTGTGAAGGGGCGCTCTGACCTACCCGTCTGACACACACGCTTCTGCAGTATGGGGACACGGTCCAATCTAACCAATGGCTTGCTAAATTCAGCCTGTTGGATGTTTTATGAAAAGTCTTTTTTTTCGTCGCTTTATATACAAAACATTAGCAGAACTTAGTTTCCTTTGTAAGATGCATTTTTCAGCTAATATTTTTTATCACTGGGTCCTTTTTGACATCTCTGTACATTTTCTATATGTTTTCTGTGTGTGTGTAAGTGCGTGTGAGTGAGCGCACCCTTTGATGGACTGACACCCTGTCCTGGGTGTGCGCCTGCATTGTGACCTGCATTGTGACCTGCATTGTGACCTGCACTGTGACCTGCATTGTGTCCTGCATTGTGTCCTGCACTGTGACCTGCATTGTGACCTGCATTGTGTCCTGCATTGTGTCCTGCATTGTGTACAGTGTTACTCCCCATTCCACGATCCTGACCAGGATAATCATTTGGAAGATACACAAATAAAATTTTAAAAACTACATATGAGGAAAGGGAATAAATTTTATAGCCTATAGGAAATCATTATGGGGTTTTTTTCCCCGGGTGGCCTCATGTAAACACTGCCTAACTCAACCAATCAAATGGTTTAAGGCATTTAGTCTTGCTACCCATGACCCTGACATAGATATGTGGTTCAATGGATGGGTGATGATGTCACAATAATTTTACACAGAGGTTCAAATACTCTATGTGATTCAATCATTCATGCTTCTTCTATGGTGGTCAGGAGCCTATTCTGGAAACAATGAGTACAAGGCAGAGAATAACCCAGAATGGGGCGCCAAACCACCTACCTAATACATATTAAACTATTATAGCTATTGGTTTCTGAAGCCATGAACCCTTTTGTGTAATAATGACTTACTTGGGTTACTGAATTTGTCAGGGAGAGTCAACTGCCATTAATGTTTCAAACCGGTTTTCCTACATTATGTGCAAAAAGCTTGTTGTCCCGTAAACATGAGACGATTTCCCGTGTTCCCGTATTTGAGCGTTCCAGCTTCAAGGGCTCTTTGTTTCAGCTACAAAATCTATAAAGAGGCTTCTGCAGACATCCAAGGTTGCTGTTGAACACATTGAGAGGAATAAGGCACAAGCTAATAGATCTTCAGTTTGCGATTTAAGTGCTTCTCAAGAGTCTTGGATGAAGGAGCGTATGACTCAGTCCTCCCAAGGATGATGTGGTTGCAAAAACATAAAGGGCCGGGACTTTGTAGGCGGTGTTTTTGGGTTTGTTTTTTTTTTTTTGCACGTTTTTCCCTTTAAAACCTACAGTGGACAAGATTATTGTGTGCCGTCAGTCATTGGCTGCTTGAACATGCTTTCTGTTGAATGCTTTTCCGGATCTCATTGGGGGAACCAGGCAGTGATTGACAGCGGACGGTAATCCCACCCACTGTGGGCTACGAAGCCTAGTATCACCCATCATTGGTTAATGTTATGATCCTGAACTTTGCTTCAAACTTCAGAGTACTACTAAAAAATTAAGACTAAATGAAGAATTCTGGGACTCCATCCATCCACCCACCCATCCATCTTCTAACTGGTCAGGTTTGGAAGGGGTTTCTGAACGTGTCTCGGTTTGCCGAAGTCTCAGCTGGTTTCTCCGCCCAGGTACCCAGGGCAGCGCCGTAGAGAGGCAGCGTTCCGGGTGGAAGGGGCAGCACCCACCTGAAGCTCTCATAGGTGGCGTGTTTACGCCCGCTGCTCCAGTCCTCCAGCTGGATCCGCAGTGTGTAGCTCCCTTGCCGGGACAGCGTGTGGATGTGCTCGTTGCCCAGCCAGAAGTCGGAGTGCAGGTCGCCAAAGCCCAGCTTGTACTCCTGCCAGCCGCGCTGGAAGCTGACGGCGCCGTCCTGCCGCCGCTGGATCACGGTCCAGCCGCCGCCTGCCGGGCAAACGGCACGCGGCTGACGGCTCGGGGGTGGGGGGCACCAGATGGGCACAGAGCTGGCCATTCCCTGAAGAGATAGCTTCATCTACAGGTAACCTGAGTGCCTCCAGATGTTCAGGGAGGGGGGGGCAGAGCAGGTTATGGTGGGGTGGAAGGTCTCTGGAAGTTACTAATCTAATAATAGCTAAGTACTCTGGAGGAATGCTAAAATAATCATTACTAATCCCAAAGCACTCTAACAACACTAAAGTACCTTCTACTGCTACTAATATAATCATTACTAATGCATAAGTGCTCTGTAATTATACTAAAATCGATTCTGTTAAAATTACAATAATCTTTACTAATCCCAAAGCACTCTAATAATACTAAAGTACCTTCTATTGCTAGTAAAATAATCATTACTAATGCATCAGTGTTGTGTAATTATACTGAAATACCTTCTAGTAATACTAAAGTAATCAGTACTAATAGACAAGTACTCTAATGCCAAAGTATTCTGGACAAATACTAAAGTCCCCTCTTTGCCAATACCAAATTGCCCTTTACAAACACCAGAAGTACTTGACTGATACTAAAATAAAACTGAATCCAGAGAAGTTTTAAAGAAATGAAACCTACAATGAAATTAATCAGGTGCCTTATAGTTGGACCCAAGCTGACACTGGGGTAATACATGAAAGCAGAACCGATATAACAGTGGAATATTGGTAAAATCTCAGTGCTCACCGGCAGTGTCCATGTCGCAGAAGACCTCCACAGGCCAGGCCCCCATAGAAGGCACCACAGTGTAGACCCCCGAGCGGCGGACGCCGTCGTGATAAACGGAGGCACAGTCCATGGGGCAGCTCCTCACCTGCCGGACATCTGAAACAGAGGCGGGGGTCGGACACTCTTCTCCGGGACTTAGGACAATTATTGAGGTTAAAACCTTTTGTTTCTGTGTTGCAGAACTATTTTTTATTCACTACACATTTTCACAATATCCATCCATCCATCTGTCTGTCGTAAAACCACTGCTGCTGGGGATTGTGGTACATTTCCTCCATCACATTGCATGTGGAGGTGTAACCATCTGCAAAACCATAATCACTTCTGGCTCCTGGAAATATGTCTCCCCCTAGTGGTGGGAATAATGCTAGAACTAGGAAGAATAAGTTCAGGAGCAAAGCAAGCTTATTAATCCGCGGAAACATTAACGTACCCATAAATTATTTTGCAGAATAAATCAATGTTTTTGAGACCCATTTTGCAGTAAAGGTGGATCTAATTCAGCACTGAAATGCAAAGGGTTGCTATCCTCCTTGAAATGTATGAAAGCCAGCAGTTAGCGGCTAGCTGGGCGGCTCGCGGCCCACCTGGGTGCAGGGCTTCGTGGGCGCTGAGCAACTCGCTGCCACGCACTACGTTGACCATGCAGCCTGGGTTGCGACGGGCCTTCTCCACTAACGTGGCCAGGTTGTGCAGCTGCACTTGCATGTCGTGGACGAGGACGCCCTGCAACCGCAGCGTCCCGCCGGCCTCGGCGCCATGCCGCTCCGCGTCCTGCAGCTGCTGTTCCAGCGAGGAGTTCAGCCCGTTCTTCTCCTCGTTCTAGGGAGACGCGAGCTACCAGTCACCTTAATCTCATTCAAAACTGCACGTCCTGGGGTCAAGAATGGTAACTGCTAATGGCTCATTTCCCCTAGTCACGGTATTGTGAATGATCTATCTATCAATCTATGTCAATTTATCATGGGTTTGACATAAGAGTCCAGTGGTCATCCTACATCCAAAAATTAGGACTAAAACAATAATAAAATCATTCTGTGAAATTGTATGTTCTTGCTGTTTCAGATTTAAAAAAAAGTCCTACCCAGCCTGAGTACATTTCATTCGTTCAGTAAAACACACTTAAAATAATGCAGGGTGGGATGGATGACTCTTGATCATTTTGCTTGTTGATCACTGATCGTCTCGTCGGCTTTGCACGGCTCGTGCATTTGCCGTCACAGCCTAACCTGCAGCTCCAGCACCTTGACGCGGTGCCGGTGGTGCCGCAGCTCTTCCTGCAGCTCCGAGACGGTCTCCTTCAGCGCCAGGACCTGCTGCTTGCGCTGCTCGTTCTCGCGCCGCCACCGCTGCGCCTCTTCCGTGCACCGGAACACGTCCGGGCAGCGCCGTTCACCCCACTGCGTCGGCACGGCCGTGATGCCACACTGGCCTCCGGGCAGCACCCGGTTGCCGTGTTGGCTGCAGGGGGGGCTCTCCTGCAGCCCCATATCTCCGGCTCCCCCTGTGGGCCGGCCGCTCCATATGGCCAGGATGGCGGTGCTCTGCAGTAGAAGCGGGGCCAGTGGTGGCATCCTGCCCCACCTCCGGCGCCCTGAGGGTGGCCGTCAGCTGGTCACGTGGAGAAGGTGCTGCTGGATTCCCCTCCAAAAATTCCTAGCCTCCAGTTTTCCTTCCTCCAGGAACCTGAACCTACAAAATGAGCAGGAGTTTCTCCCATCTGCTGCCACTTACAATCCCTTTAGGTTGTACAAAATAATGTTTGCAAGAAACAAACTACACTTGTGGCCAAAATTGTGAAAACACTTCAAATTTTTAGAGATTGCAGAACTTTATTAAACTGTTGCTCAAGTTACTTATTTAACCGTCTAATGTATGATATTTGTTCTTTGATTGTTTATAAACGTATTTGTATAGTATTTTTGAAGTGTAATGCCAAAAATTCTACGTGTTTCCACAATTACATGCCCTTGCACCCAAGGTACATGGAATGCAGCAAACCGGAAGGGTGAGAATGACGTACGTCTTCCCCAGGAATCGACAACCAGTCCGTACATGGACAAAATGGTGGCAAGACTCACCTGTATCCGTGAAAAAAAAAATGATTGAGAAGAAAAATTATTTAGGCTATGTTTTTAAATACCATGTCCGTGGTAAAAATAATATATAAAAAAGCATTTTGATCAAAATGTTTATCAGAATTCGCCATGGTGTTTCACCCCCGGTCTTTTGCAATGGAGTCAGGGTAATTGGTATTGAAGGTGAAGCCTTAACACCGAGCAGACTACAGTCAGCCGACCACTGACGTCCCGTTGCTCTGAGCTCCTCATCCGGCTCATTCCACCTAATCGGCTTTTACTGAACCCTGTCCCCGTAATCAGCCGCGATGCGTCACCCGATCACGCTGCGCTCCTCTGATGTTACCACCAGCATGATTTTATTTGCATCATATTACAGTTATACTTTTTTATACACTCATGTGCACAAAAAATGTCTGTATATTTTGCCTTCTTGGTAGTGTGCATATTTTCGGCGAAGAGGGATATTACCGGCCCGAACCGAGTGTTTGGCCCCCCTACTTAAGATTATCGGCAAAGGAGGTCTTCTGGCCCCGGACCAGCTTCGCCTGTGCTGGGGTACGACAGAGCGGCACAAAGTGCGATCGAGAGGCAGACCTGGTCCGAGAAACACTTCTATAATAATTATGTTTGTAAATGTATTGCATTTTTTTTCTTGCTCGCAAAATATACACAGCAATTATGGGGCTGTATTGCTTTGTATACAGTATTCGCCAGTGTCAAGAAGTCTTTCCAGTTCCATCCAATATGTGCAAGAGCAACACGTGGTTGCAATTCATTACATTTTGCATTTAATCAGTTGATAATTTCTACATCTTTAACTTTCAAATACTTTTCGAAGAAATTTAACCAAGACTGTCCTAAGTGTGCTTAGGATTTTAGGATTTTAGGTAATCATCCAAATGTTATTTTCTTCCTATACAGTACTTGTTAAACTAACAGATCTTACCATCAGTTATGCCTTTAGTTACACTGACAGTCTTGCACAGTCCACCACAATTTTGGACCATTTGATACAGAAATTTCCTACATACTGATTCTGCAATACCCCTAAAAGCTGCACCTTTCTCCAAATCTCTTACATTTCAGTGAAATACAAGCATACTTTCTGCGTATTTTTAAACCCCCTGAAGTGTTCCACTCATATAGGCTACAAGCAGTTCGGCAACTTAAATAGTGCAGGGTAAAAGCTTAAATTACCTCACTTGCTGCTGATAAATGCCCTCGGGAATGAAGGTTGGAGTGCGAGTTCAGCGATAGGCTCCGATCCTTCTTTTCGTAACTGAACCAGCATCTCAGAGCATCGGTTCTGTGGCTCAGGAAAGTGGAAGACATATCTTACCTCTGTAATCCATCCTAATTGGATTGAGACAATGATGGAGCACATTAAACACACCACACAAAATGGAAGGCAGAGAAGACAACTATCATTTAACCATAATAATAACTACTTAAAACCTTGGTAAAATACTATAGTAGTATAGCAGCTGACGATAAAACTGGAAATTGAAACTCATTTTAATTAATTTTTTGCTGTTAAATTTGAGGCTCAATTTGTATTTTCTACATTATTCCATGAATATCAATGTATCTAGAACTAAAGTAGCAAGATATATATATACAGTTGTGCTCAGAATAATAGCAGTGTGTCTAAAAAAGTGAATAAAGCTGAAAATCCTTATAATAGTTTTTATTTCCATACATGCAAATGCACCAGGAACACTAAAAAGTCTATTCCAAATCAAAACAAGAAGAGAAATTCATCACATTTGTGTTACTCCTTTACAGAAAGTGAATATTAGGCTGTTCAAAAAAATAGCAGTGTCCACATTCTTCTTTACAAACTCAAAGATTCACTGTATGAACTGAAAAATGTTTTAAGATTTTGCTTTCCTTTGAATCATTGAACTAATATTTAATTGTATAACCACTGTTTCTGAGAAATGCTGCACATCTGTGTTGTATGGAGTCGACCAACTTCTGGCACCTGTGAACAGGTATTCCAGCCCAGCCTGATTGGACTACATTTCTTGGTTTTGCCTCAGAAACAGCATTTTTGATGTCACCCCACAAGTTTTCTATTGGATTAAGGTCCGGGGATTGGGCTGGCCACTCCATAACATCAATCTTGTTGGTCTGGAACCAAGATGTTGTTCATGTGTTCGGCGTCGTTTTCTTGTTGAAACACCCATTTCAAGGGCATTTCCTCTTCAGCATAAGGCAACATGACCTCTTCAAGTATTTTGAGGTATTCAAATTGATCCATGATCGCTGGTATGTGATAAATAGGCCCGCCACTGTAGTATGAGAAACATCCCCATATCACGATGCTTGCACCACCATGCTTCACTGTCTTCACAGTGTACTGTGGCTTGAATTCAGTGTTTGGGGATCATTTGACAAACTGTCTGCAGCTACTAGACCCAAAAAGAACAATCTTGCTTCCATCAGTCCACAAAATGTTGCAGCGTTTCTCTTTAGGCCAGTCAATGTGTTCTTTGCCAAATTGTAATCTCTTCTGCACATGTCTTTTTTTCAGCAGTGGGACGTTGCGGGGGCTTTTTGCAGATAGCTTGGCTTCATATAGGCGTCATCTGATTGTAACAGTACTCACAGGTAACTTTAGACCTTCTTTGATCTTCCTGGAGATGATCATTGGCTGAGGGGTGAGGGGTCATTCTGTTAGGGAGGATCTGCATTTGGCTATTCTTCGATCCATTTGAATGGTAGTTTTTTGTTTTTTTCCATGTCTTTTAGGTTTTGGTTACCATTTTAAAGCATTTGCGATCATTTTAGCTGAGCAGCCTATCATTTTCTGCACTTCTTTATATGTTTTCCCCTGTCCAATCAACTTTTTTCAATGTCTGGAATTCAATTCAATTCAATTCGCGAATTCAATTCAATTCAATTGATACTTTATTGATCCCCATGGGGAAATTGTTTTTACGCCTCCCTCAACTTGCTCTTTGTAGAGTAAGCTGTCCTCAGGAACATGTCTGTAACGGCGCCCAGGGAGCTGGGGGTTAAGGGTCTTGCTCAAGGACCCACAGACGTGCTGAGGCTGGGCTTGAACCGGCGACCTTGTGATTACAAGCACACGGCTTAGCCCACTGAGCCACACGCTGTCTGTGAAAATGACCCATTTTACTCAGAATTTCAGAGAGAAATGCACTATAACCAGCATGTACAACATTTGCTGCCTTCCTTCCTTAAATAAGGTCCATAATTGGCACCTACTTTTTCACAGAATGACCTCACTAATTGAACTTCACACTATTATTTTGAACACACCCCTTTCAAGTAATGATTCTGTTACACATAATCAGCAGCATGCATGTCATGACTGTTGGGTCTGTTGGTTTTCCATTACTCTACTACACCTACTAGTAAATTATTTGCCATGTAGAAATATAATTTCTACCAAAAACGGTGATTGATCAGGTTAGTCATGTTGGACTGCTATTATTTTGAACACAACTGTATATATAAATTTACAGCTGATTGTACTGGAAGGTCATTTTCAAAGGTCAGTTTCTTTACTGACACTTAACAACAGTCCTTGGGACTTCAAGATTTAGCACAAAATATTTAAGAAACAAATTCATGATGTTCTTCAGTTTTGTCATATAGTCTCAAACTGCAGATCCTCCCTAACAGAATGACCCCTCACCCCTCAGTTGAATACTAGGTGCCTGTTCTCTGTTGTCTGTGACTGCTTAAACTCTCCTAGTGTAGTTGCAAAGTATTATCTCTCAGTTATGCATTGTGGTCTGAGCATTAGTTGTTTGTGGTGTTAGATGTCTCTGGAACTGCTGCCTTTGATTGTTGTTTTTTTATTTCCCCGCACTTTGCAATTGCCCAATTTGTCCTTCAACCTGAAACTTGGATATAGCTTTGATAATTAAACCCCACAACTAAATCCTAACCTGCGAATCTCTCATCTCTATGATGATTTTACCGATCGCTGATTATGTCTTTTACATTTTACATTTACATTTACAGCATTTAGCAGACACTCTTTTCCAGAGCGACTTACAACCAGTGCTTTGTCGTCCATGACTGTTCTTCGATCTATAAGCTAAACCTAAAATCAACAATTATCATCAAGATCAAGTTAGTGCTAAGTACGTGTTTTATATTAAAAAACCTTGTTAGGAAAAGCAGTGCACAGAAAAAAAATTGTTAGTGGGATATATATATATATATATATATATATATATATATATATATATATATATATATATAGAGAGAGAGAGAGAGAGAGAGAGAGAGAGAGAGAGAGAGAGAGTGGACAGTAAATAAATAAAAAAAAAAAACATATACCTAATACTCCAAGCGTTGTTGTAGCAATGTTGTTTTCAAATGCCTTCACCATTTAAAAACTTTTTAAAAATACAATCTCAATCATGTTTGTCATTCTTAGTGAACTCCTAACCCTTCCTTGCTCTCCTGGATGAGTGCTAAAAGTGTCTTATTCGCAGAAGAGCACAAAGAGGGGGAAGAGATAAACAAGGCAGAAACTCTAGACCAGTCCAGGTGCCTAATGGCAACCCTTTAATAAAAGACATTTCCGAAAGTAAACAGGTAAATAAAATAAAAAGCTTTAGTGCAGCAATTTTCTGGAACTCTTATGCAGTCAATTTGCACATGAAAGGCAAAAAGTTATTTTTGTATCAAAGGTCTCTTCAGATAAAGACACAAATTCCTTAGAAGATGTTGTGAACAGAAATATTTCATCACATTAGCCACAAACAGATTACTCACAATTCTCTTTCCAAATTTCAAGGAATTGCTTTCTTCGGTCTTCTCCGGAACTCATAGTTCTCTGTCCCATTGTGTTTGTTATTACTAGTAGATATCAGGAAGTAATCTGACCACACAAAAGAAAATGATCTATTTGGCTATTTTGTAAGAAAACGTTGGGACTAAGAGTGAGGTTCCACAAAACCACGTCAAAACCATCTATCGTAACTAGGAATGGCGGTGATTTTGTCTTCAGGAAACATTAGAATAGAAGAAGGAATCACATTGTGGTCAGTTTTGTTTTTGAAGTGAACATTGTAGAAGGAATAAAGAAAGACAGCAACACAGCCCAAATCTCATTTGAGGCAAAAATTGTGAGGCAAAAAGTCTGCTTAATCTGATACCAGTTAATTATGCCCTCATATATTAAAAATTGAAAATTCACCTTCAGTTAGACAGCCTGCCATGTCAGTAAATGACTGCTATTAATAACAGAGCGCAAACGTTGATTCGCACTGTTTCACCCTTGTGATCCTGTATTATTAAAGGTCAAATTCATCAATACCTGTTAGTCCAATGGACTTTCCATCTTTGTCCAGAAGTCACCGTTAAGGTTTAATGTGTAAAGTTTCTGTCTCTTGAAACCTATTTCTGCCTACTTTTGGAGCAGACTTTAAATGAAGACTGACGTTATAACCACTTAAAGGCAGCATGTGCCACACTGAAGTCTTTGACCCCAACTGTTTTGAGCTAAAATGCAACTGCTGGTTTTCTCAGTGGACAGTATGTTGCCCACTTATGGCACCCTGTGGATTTGATTTCCACCTAGGCTTTGTGTGTATGACACACACACATTCGCCTTCAGTTCAGAAATGTGGATCAATATGTCAATCATTAGAATGTACTTCTAATGGAATGTTTAAGAGCAATTTGTTGCACTTTAGGGAGGTATGGAACATGGAAACAGGAGCAGCAGTCAGGTGAATACGGGATTTATTCGAGGAGAAAACATACTCAGGAACATACCACAATGTTAATGACCGGACTGGGGAAACATACTTTAAAGCGGACTTAAATACACTGGATTTATCAACAACAATGAGAATCAGCTGGTAACATGGGGATTTCACATGAGGTAGATGAGGGGGCGTGGCACACGGGAGGAGTGGACGAGTGGGGCATGACAAATTTAAAACAGTTATAATAGAGTTTAAATAAGTTTACAACACATTAGTTTTTTACTAACCATTCACCACCTTCTTCTGAATAAAAAAAAAGTTATTTCCATTTTCCAATAATTCTCTAACGTGATGACTCTTACATTTATTTCCTAATAAGCAATCAAAATCAATTTAAAATCAAATTTTACCTGTATGACAGGGATGATAAACATATTATGGTAATTTACTTAAGGCCATGTTTTTAGTCATTTATAAACACATTCATACCACATTATAATGCACTCAAAGCATTATAAACATAGCTCTAAATATTTAACAAAAGGCATAACACTTTATAGCCATGTGTATTATGCATTATGAATGCTTTATGAAGCTCTCATCTACAATGTACTATGAATACCCTTATAATGCATTATAATGGTCGGTATATAAGCATTAAGGATACTTTGTACTGCATTATAAAGCTATCTATAGTATATTATAGATGAGTGCTTCATAAAGCATTTATAATGCATAATAAAGATGGGTTTAATTAATTTTATTTAATACTTTATTGATCCCTGTGGGGAAATTGTTTTTATGCCTCCCTCAACTTGCTCTTTGTAGAGCAAGTTGTCTGTGAAGGGCAGCCACCTGTAGTGGTGCCCAGGGAGCTGGGGGTTGAGGGTCTTGCTCAAGGACCTGCAGACATGCTGAGGCTGGGCTTGAGCTGGCAACCTTGTGATTACAGGCACGCGGCTTAGCCCACTGAGCCACACGCTGCCCCAATGTGTTAATGTGTTATGCCTTTTTATAAATATTTGGTAACGCTTTATATTAAGTGCACCTTCATAAAGCATTCATAGAACATTCAGTGCACCTTCATAATGCATTCATATAGTACATTCATAAGCAGCATGCAAGTACACCTTAACATCCTAACATCCCTTACATTAATAACAAACATTACATGATTGTACGATTATAATGTTTGTTGTTATTATATAATGTTTGTTATTAATGCATATTACAGCTGTTAAGGGATGTTGGGATGTTAAAGTGTACTTGCATACTGCTTATGAATGTTCTATGAATGCATTATGAAGGTGTACTGAACGTTTTATGAATGCAATATAAAAGCATTATTAAGGTGCAGTTAATGTAAAGCGTTACCCATATGAATATCAATTATTTATAATAGTTATTTATCGACAGTCACTTGTCAAAGAATGGCTAATCAGTCGTGTGGTCTTTTAATTGTTTAAATAATGACAAATAGATGCCAAAATAATTCCTAATAGATACAAATACTAAAATTTAGTAAAATGCTAGTAAGTAATGCATGTTTATCAGGTCGAGAAATCAATACCCAATGTGAGCGGATACTCTCTTTTCCCCCCTTCCGTCCTCACCTCCCTCGCCTTTTGCGAACACAAAAGTGCCTGCCTCACGAAGTATTGTACTTTAAACACCGGCATATGTAGGAATCGGTATAAAAGGAAGAGCTTCAGGGCACGGGGAAGAAAACGGAGGGTAAGAAGACGAGACCCACCGAAGGCAGAGGAGACAGTGACACAGTCAGGACGACCTGTGGCAGGTAGGACCTGCTCAGTTTTAATCAGAGGGTGCAACTTTCCTGCATGACAACTTCGTTTATATTGATATTCTATTAACATCTTTATCCGATTGGTCTATGTCATGCATCAACACCCGTAAGACACTTTTAACGTTATATCGGTATATGCCGCGTATTCCTGGTAATGGCACCTAACTAACCACGTTTAAAACCGTCATTGAACACTATAGGTTACATATTTCCTTTAATAAATGATAACGCATATATTTGATAGAACGTAGAGATAATTGCGATTTTAACATTTGAATTTGTAATAATTTAGAGAGACGTATAAGATTTTAATGAGATTATTAATGCCACAAAAAGGAAAAATATTCATGATCAGCTATACCGTTTAGCTAGGCCCTATATGAATATTCATACTGTATGTATCCTACACGTATTGATTTCAGAGGTTAATTCTCACAGAAAAAAGTTACTTAGGCTCCATTATATAAACCTACAAGCTCATTTGTTAATTTATATTATAGTATCATAACATCTGTCCATCAACCTTACAACTGCTTATTCTGAACGTGCTCGCGCGATACAAGACACAAAATATTTTAGATATGTTTAAAATATATTCTTTAAAATATAAACTTTATAATAAACAGTGATTTTTCTATTTTTCACTAGTATTTTTTCTTCATATCACCTAAAATCAGGAGAGAACCCAAATCGTTTCCTAAAAAAGAAATGAGAGAAATTAAGTCGTTTTCTGCATAGGCTTGACATACTTCATGTATTACAGGCTATGAAATGATGCTCTTTAGCGAGTCGGGTCTGCATAGCTACATAGCTAACGTGATGTCGTTTTGCAAAGAGAACTGGATGCGCCAAACCTACACGCGAGGGCGTCCTTCTGTTAGGGCGCCTTTCCTTTCGTGCCAGTCAGAGACGCGCTCCTCCCGGGCAGAAATAGCTGCCATCTACGGATATTCTGCTTAACCACGTTGAGAAGCATTTAACAGACCAGCAGGTGGCGTAACAGTTAAAACCCCCTGGACGCTGCTGTTTCTTTGATACTTAACTTTTTTTCCTTTGAAATACCGGACCGTATATTTAGTATAAATTGTAATCTCCTTTTGATAAAAATCTGTACATATATTAAAGGTCCGCAGTTTCCTTTTAAATGTGTTTTATTCCGTTATTTTGGAATTATGGGTTTTCTTTCCTATTACACCGGTAGTAAGCCTACCGCATTTTCAGCAGAGAAAACACGATACTTGGTAAAAACATATTTAGAAGCCTAGTATGGCGAATAGCAGTAATTCATTGAAATGGGGACAACATTTCAGTAACTGTAACTCAATAAATTTTGTGGTCTTACGTTTTTTTAAACTAAATCCACAACAATTTGTCCTGGCAGCGAAGCAAAGGTGTACCGTCCAGCTTTCCCAGGTGTGGTGATGATCGATGCCCATGCAGAGGTTTGTTAAATGCTCTCGCAAAACGCATCAGAAAACATCATCTTTAAAAAAACACGATTTTTTACTTTGCATTGTTGCGCCTTTATTGAATGACGCAAAACGGAATTCATATACTACCTAAATGTCAGTACTGCGTTCAGTGGTACTGAACAAGCACAAAAACACCACTTAGGGTGTGTGTGGTAATGTATATATTACTTTGCTGAGGATCAAATGTTCCCATACTGTGACAAAAACCTGTCATATACACCTTGCAGGGACATTCTTCGGTTCCCACAAAGATAAAGATACCTAATTTGTATCTGTGTGTGTGTGTGTGCGTGTGTGTATGTGTGTGTGTCTGTATGTGTACCGCGGTGGCCGTTCAGCGGTTACGCAGGGCAGCGATGCGCCGTGGAGCCTGGGCGTTGCTTCTGGGCGTGATCTGCGGGTGCAACCCGGCGGAGTGCGGGCAGTGCGTGGATCAGGCGTCCTGCCGGGGGGGCAGGGTCCTGGTAAGCCCGGACTCCCCAGTACCAGCAGTCTTTTACACATTTATCACAAAACTAAATGCAAGCCGTTCGTACGATGTTAAGTATCTTGTATTCTTAAAAATAAATAACCTGTTTGTATTATACAGCAGTGTATTGAATTACGTCATTAAATGTGTATTCTATTTTAGTATTTCATGGATAATGGAAATTTACATTTGGCCTGAAAATATGTCTGTAAATACTACACCACAATCAAATGACATTCTCTTACTGTAATATGTATTATATTCTCACAGGGCAGCCTACACAGTGAGCACTTTCCCACAATACACTCCTGCATAATTGTTGTATAAATTCACATTAGTCACCCCCAATAAGAGTGCTAATTCTCTGGGCCTTTTCCTCTCTAACTTTGGGCATACACCTGAATTACCTTTTTATAGCCATTAATGTAGAGAAGGACTGAAAAACAGCAAACCTGGATGCTCGTTTTCTCACCAAACCATAGCATAGCACATGGCTAATATTAGCATTTCCGTCAAACAGGAATGTGCACAGATGTGCAAGTCTGGCCTTGCAGCCAAAGTGGACAGCAGTTTTGCGAAGAAGCCCTTCCACACCAGTCCACCAGGGGGCGACACCAATGGCCCTGTCAGAACCTTGGATTCCATGTCTTTGGATGAACCAGGGCCCAAGGGGAATGAGGGGCCATTGGCCCATGAAGACAAGCGTTCTTACCCCATGGAACACTTCCGCTGGGGCAAACCCGGAGGGCGCAAACGCCGGCCAGTCAAGGTCTACTCCAACGGCATGGAAGAGGACCTGTCTGAGGCCTTCCCCACTGACATGAGGCGTCAGGTGCCCGAGGAGCCCGATTACACCCTGGAGGGAGACCAGGAGCTGGTCAATCAGAAGAATGACGGCTCCTACGAGATGAACCACTTCCGCTGGTCTGGCCCCCCTGCCAGCAAACACTACAGCGGCTTCATGAAGTCCTTGGGGGGACACAACCAAAAATCCCTCATGACATTGTTTAAAAACATCATCGCTAAAGACAGCCATTGGTAGACAGATGATAGAACACGATTAGCCGGGATTGGGGAACTAATCACTCAATACATAGCCGTGATTGTGGAACCAACCAAGTCAGGCTAAAGCCACCCTATCCCCCAAACCCGCCTGATCTCAACAACTTCTCAGCCTGACAGTTTCGGAATGTGGCGTATAGGAGAGATTACAGTCAAACACTAATGCAATTACTTTAGCCTGTGGCTTAGCTTCAGATGTTACATGTAAAACGAATGCTAACAAGCATTTCAAAGGACAACATCCTTTATGAATGAAATGTACTATATTGTAAATAATCAAATGAAATAAATAGAAACAAATGTTGCAAGCTACTAGATAGCGTTTTGTGTTTTTTTTCCAGCTAGCGCAAGGAACAGAGCATGGGCTCGGACACCAGCCTGCCACAGAGCACACGCTGACACACGCCAGGGCGCAACTCAGAAAGTCACTCTGGGGCAGCCTACTCCTAATGTAGTTACTGTTTGTGGTCAGCAGGGGGCAAACTCAGGGAAAGTGGGAGGGATACAGGAAGCCAGTCTAAAGGCTGCCGGACAGTATGACAGATGCAGAGGGGGGAAAAAATGAGGGGAACTTTCAGGAGCACAGCTAGAAATTCTAGCCCCCCCTGATAAAAAAAAAGGGCAGTGTGTGGCTCAGTGGGCTAATCCTGTGTGGCTGTAATCAGAAGGTTACTGGTTCAAACCCAGCCTCAGTGTGTCTGCAGGTCCGTGAGCGAGGCCCTTAACCCCCAGCTCCCTGGGCACTACTGCAGGTGGCTGCCTTTCACAGACAACTTACTCTACAAAGAGCAAGATGAAGGAGGCGTAAAAACAATTTCCCCATGGGGACAATAAAGTATAAAAAAAAAATAATAATAATTTCCTTGGGCTCCCCCTGCCTCCTTCAAATTGTATAATTTTACGTATTCAGGGACCCCTGTAAGGTTCTGCACCCTCAGAATCTGCCAGGGTATCAATGCCCCTATTGTGCCCCAGGGAACTTGCTCAGCACATGATATATAACTCTGCAGAACAGGCTCACACAAGAGACAGAAGTTATACAGGTTCACAGTACACAAACGGCCCCGATGCAGGAGACAGGACCCATACATCACTGTAACAGAAAGGACTCCGTGCAGGTGACAGGACCCGTACATCACTGTAACAGAAAGGACTCCATGCAGGTGACATCTGCTCCGATCCCGTCCGGCATAACGAGCAGCAGCTCACCACCAAACTGAATATGGAATTTGCTCCAGAAGCAGACGGTATTATTACAGACTGAGAGAAGATCTAGGACATTCTATGGTCTATGTCTGTCCAGGTTTCCTATAGCTGCATATAGGGCAGTGCTTCAATAACTGCATCAATATGAAAAGATTTGCACACTGTCACCGGAGTTCATTACGTTCACATTTTTAGCAAACACTTTTGGCCAGGTGGGGAAAGCATTTGTTCAGACTGCAGGTCCTTAAGGGTGATATTATCACTTGTCAGTCATGGGATTCAAACCTACAACCTTTGAACACAGGTACAGACCTCAACAGGTGTCATTATCAGGAATGGGAAGAATGCCCCCAGCTGTGTTTAAAGGCTGATGCACAGCTACACACCTGTATAGGGATTTGCCAATAGGTGAGTTAGAGCTATGGAATGAACAAGAACCGGCTGAAATCTGGCAATCGTACAAAATTCAGGAAATCCTTAATAAACCCCACTATAAAATTAAAAACTACAAAGGAGCAAAAACACAGCATTGCACAGCTCACAAACACTTCAGCCTAGGAGAACATAACAGGAACCCTGCAAGACACTCAATATTGCTTCCTCCTACATACAGAAAAGTAGCAATCAAAATGTAACCTTAACCAAAGCAAATGCACAATACAGAAGCAATGATATTACACTGATTCACTGTCAGTTTATGGTTGAATGCATTGTAGCACCTTTACACTGGTTATAATGCATCAGCATCATCTTCTTACATTATACTAAAATCCAGTGCTCACTAACATGAGATGTGTGTCTGCTGGTATGATGTGTGGGTCCCTTTATGATACTAACCAAGTGGTGCTTTATATATGACAAATACCTCATACAGCGTGCACAATTTCAAAAAGATCGCTGTTTTTTTTTTTTATTTACTTGAAATTATACAGATTATTTCGGTAGCAAGGTACAGACGCAGAGTCCTCTACGCGACACCGAGCTGAAATGAACTACTTTTTGCACTGCAACATTCACTGTGATGACCTATCTCTAAAGAAACTTTCCACATACCCCACGATTTCCTGGTTTGTAATACATTTCTATGTTACTTACCTCATAGTAATCAAACTACTGCAGCTTTTGTCAGACTGAGCAAATTCATCACCATCAAGTGATTCACGTTACTGAAATACCTTAATTATTAGTAGGTTTCACAAAGACGCAGAAAACCAACACAGCAATATAAAAATACAAGGCAAGTTATGATGAATCCATGATGTTATTTTTGCTGCAGTAGTAGTATTACTTCAGCTGCATGATGCGAAAAGGAATAAATGCAAACAATAGGATATGTTGAGTTATCGGATTAAATATCCGGGGTAAACATTCAATACACAGGGACATTAAATGCATGTTTACATAGGAGGTTTAATGTAACGGGAAAAATAAGAACACAAGATGAAGCAGACAGCTTGTTAAATTAAAAGTTAGTAGTAGGAAAGTAGACCACAAACAGGATTTTTACACGTTTTTACGTCTACAAGACCAACAAGCCGTAACGGGCGCCAGAGAAAATAGATGGTGGAAAAATTATAACATGATACTAAAGCCTGACAAACGTCGACGGCGCTCAGCTTCGCTTCTGTGCAGCATCCTTGTTGGAAGTAAGACACAACGACCACTTCAGGTCACCCGTCTCACATGCTACGATCCAGACTGCTACTTTGCCCAAAAAACCACAGAGATCACGTCGCAGATGGAAGGGGAGCTTTTATCAACTAGTTCTCATGGTCTGATCTCGCTGTACATATTTCCCCTTTTTGGCACTTTCTACAATCAAAGCTGCATTTAGGAGGTACCATTTCTCATTTTTATGATTGACATGTACGGTTATTTACATAAGGCATTGTTATGGATGCTAAGAGAATCTCTTCGAACTTGCAAAATGGTGATACCTGATCTGACGCAGTCAGCATAACATTCATAGAGACAACCAAAACTGACTTCGATATCCTGAAACGAAGAGGAAAGGGCAAAGATCACAGAAAACCACAAGACTCTGGGGGGGGGGCGGCCGAGTGGGGAAAGGGACAGACGGCAAGTTTTTGGGACGACTCCACGATCAGTTACTATAAGACACACAATATCCCACTGAATGCACAGGAACCTTGGACAAACAGCTGAACTACACTAATGGACACAGATGACACACATTTATGCAAAACAGACACTGCGGGGCGCACTTCCAACGACTGGCTTTAAGTTTCAGTCTGGGGCAGCCTCCTCCCCTAAGAAGCTTACGGCCATGTGCGTGTCGAGTTGTCAATGAGACCCACTAACGCACAGGGGCAACTTTGTACCCCAAGATTATTGCCATATTTTGCTCCTTCTGTTGTGAGAAAACATCGCAAACCACATTTAACGCCTCGATTCGCTTGGGGATGCCGGGGTCCTGCGGGCTGGGTGTGATTTCCTCGACAGACAGAATGGTCGTGAATCCTGAGTGACGTCACCAGCTGGATCCAGTGGCGCCATAACCCCCTCGCTGCGGGGGTGTGTCCTTCATCGGGAAGCGCCGCACGGTTAGACACAGGCGCTCCGCCACAGGCCAAAGCCCGTCCTATCATGACTACACCTTCAGTTGAAGCTTAGAATACCTGCTTCAGATTCTCATCACACATCTCTTTCCCATTCATGCTGGTTAGATTCTACGGTCTAATCTACTGTACACCTACATTTATATTTTCCAGTATTATCCAAATATTTAAGACAAAAAATATATACACACATATACATACTTATACATACATATATAGGCCTATTCTTATGAGTGACCCTATGAGAAATCCATCCATCCAAACATCTTCCAAATAATTGTCCAATACAGGATTGTGGGTCAGCTCATTTATCTTCATTGGAAAATGCTACAAAAACTCTGTCAGCTCTGAAAATTGTATCTACCTCACGTATTTAAAATGTCATTCGTGGTTCTCTCGTAATCTCACTACCAAGACTACGTTAAGCGCTACTTTGTCAGTGACCTTAGTCTTCGTGTACGGCGCTGCAAAACAAGCTAGCAAAAAAAAAAGCTAGTTGAAGTAGCACAGGCTAAACAGCAGATGGCGTCTCAGCACATCAGTCTCCCCGTGGAGTATGACAGCTATTTGGCTACCGCCTCTGCATTACCTAGCTGACTCCGGGGAAGGAATTCCCTGGCACCTGCCTTGTTATATTTAACTTCAACCTGCCCCATACATTTGTATCTATGCCATGACTTGCAGGGCACATTAAATTTAATTCATTCATTGATTTTCCATACCCACTGGTCCTACACAGGGTTACTGGGGTCCAGAGCCAATTCAAGGAACAACAGTCACAAGGCAGGGAATAATCCAAGATGGGGCACCAACCCATCTCAGGGCACAAACACACGCATTAACACCTACAGACAATTTGGCAACTCCAATACATCTCAGCATGTTTTTAAGACCGTGGGGAAACTAGAGAATGTAGGGGAACTTGGAAGAAGGTGCGAACTCCACACATTGAGCCGGGGGCGAGGACTGGAACCCAACTCTCCGGAGGTGTGAGGCCACTGTGCTACATGAAAATAATAATAACCTGCTGTGTGTTTTAGTCAGCCCCCTTTGAGGGGAGGGGCAATCTATTTTAAATCAGCTTTACATAATTTCTAAAAGCTTGGCCTCAGTGGTTCCACATCCATCAATTTAAAATAATTATAAAAACTTAAAACAATGCAAAATAATCAAAAAAGATATTTTGGCTATAATTTTTTTAGTTTTTTCACCCTTATCACGAGTGTAATGTTATAGTATTGGGTGAAACCAAGCTATTGTCAATGTGAGATAGGTAAGGAAGCAGGGATCACCAGGGATCTGCAGGGATCACAAGGGATCTGCAGGGATCACAAGGGATCACAAGGGATCTGCGAGCCACCTGGATTCTCACCTGTCACACATAGCTAATAGGAGTCATTATCAACATCCTCTGCATTTGAAGACAAAGAGTCGCTGCAGTGAAGAAGAGGACGGTGGGGGAGACAGACGCAGGGGAGGCCTGGCCCACAGCTCAGAGAGGGAACCCCTTCGGAGAACATCATGTCTTTCTCCTTGGCTCATTCAAAGCCTGAGAGCGCTTGCTTTTCCACGCACCCGGAATGTTCCGGGGTTGACAGTGCTGCCGTTGGCATTTCACAGTGCTGAGATGGACTGAGTCCCATCTGAGGGAAACGAGGTTGAGAAGAATCCTTCTCCTCATCTCCCCCATGGCAAAAAAAAGACTTCTACTCTCCCCACGGCTCCACCTTCTGACCTCTCCGCTAGTACACGCAGAGATCAGGGAACTTCATTTCGTAGACGGGCACCGAGCGGCTCTGGGTCTGCCCGTATCCTGGGCCGATGGTCCCAGAAGGGCTGGGGGGTGGTCTGGGGAGGTACGAGAAGGATTCCATTAGCCTCAAAACTGCACAGGAGACAACGCCATCAAGCTGCATCAGCTCCGAGCTCAACACTACAACCCCATTCCCTAAGCGGCAGCGGGTTACCTGATGGTTATCTCAAATATTTGATTGAGTTTACTCTGCAGCAGTGTGGCCTGGAAAAGACACAAGCATGTCTGAGACGGTTATGCAGAGTCTTCTGTGTGGACTGCTGAACTCAGTGCTGCTGAATCTCACCGGCTGGCCCAAAAAAACTCACCCTGGCACCACAGTGGGCAGCTATCTCCTCAAAGGGGGCCTTCTGGAACTTCTCCACCACCTGGCGTCTGCGCTCCCTCTCCTGCTCCTCCATGCCGACGCTGTCCACTGAAGAACAGATGCAGAAGAAGACAGGAGCCAGATGACTTTCAAATGACCCAGGAACTTTGATTTTCCCAAATCGTTACCCAATAAATGCAAGGATGCGTTTCAAAAAGCTGCACTTACACAATAATTTGGAACGACTTTGAATTTCTATTACATGTATTAGACATGCACAAATAAAATCAACGTACAGCTGTCAATAAAATATCTTGAGATAGTCCAAAATATCAGTTAATTTAGTCAAGCAAATCTGAACCTAAAACAAAATTTGCTAAAACACATGTTACCAATGGCATTTTTCAGCGTCTCGAATGTGATCTCTTCTGCTGGAGTCCTCTGCAGACACAAGGCAAACATATAGCATTAGTGTACGGTTCAGATCTGGCTGTTTCTATTGGCCAGGGGCAGAGACTGGCAGATTGGAGGCGTGGTCATTCAAATGACTAACTCAAAATCAACGAATGAAGGCTTGAATTGGTTCTGTGGGAGGGGCCAAAGCAGCACCGTCAAGCCAGTGCTCTACTGTCTTTTACTACCTCTTCTTTCTCGGGGCTGTTTCTGGATTCCACTTCCACCTGCAGGGAGATGGTCTCCCCCACGCTCTTCCTCTTCGACAGGCGGTCTTCATCTGAGGGGAGCAAAACAAAGGCCAAGAAGCTTTAAAGAATGGAGCAAACACTTGAGCCGCTCCGAGTGGAGCGTGGCCGTGGGCGTAGACGTACCGGTCAGCTGTGGGATGTATGGAGTGGCCAGCCGGTCCGTGTTATAGCCACTGCCCCCGAGCACCCCTGTGATCTTGCTCTGCAGAAACAGCACGTCGCCTTCCGGCTTCTCCAGGATCTTTGGGATCCTGAGGGAGATACAGAGAGGGGCGATGCCGTACGCTCAGTGATCAAACACAAGGAGGGGCTGATATCCATCCTGCTGAAAGCACCCATAATGTGAAGTACAGGATGTGAGCTCAGCTAATGTTTGCCGTTATTCCTTAATGATAATGAGACCAAAGAGCTTTCAGAGAAGACCTCCTCTGTTTCCTGGCTAAAAAAGGCTTGTGCCTAGAAGGTGAATTACGTCATTTGGAGACACTGATCGACCTAAAGAATCATACTAGCTTCACTAATGTCCTTTAGGATCCTTTAATGGAAGATTTATTTTAAAAATTCATTAAAAGCCTGTGAAATGAACAGGGAATAGAGATGTTACATATATCATTTTAGAGCACGCATTTTCAGGATGTGTGCTGATATTAGTGCTCAAGCACTCTGGTCCGTACCGGGACCTCATGCAACACATTCAGCTCAGGTATTAGTGACCAGTGGACCTATTCACCTAAAAGACCCATCAAACACACAAGAACCTTTACAGCGGGAGCCGAATAGACAGCAAACTTCATCACGGATAACCACTAAAATTCTGAGACGAAAAGAGTTTAGAACTGAGGCTTAAAATGTCAGGATAATTCAAGGAAGCGACCACATACAATGACCCAGACCACAGACATTAGAACATTATCTAAAATCTGATGTGCCATTTTACTCAGGAGATCTGTGTTGATTGTAGACGTTTAAGTGAAATCCATATGTGGAGTAATTTATAATATATATTTCAGATCAGTTTGACTGTGAAATGTCATTAGATATTAGTATGATTCCACTAGAAGATCAGATTCAAACTGCTTTGCTGAAGATGTACAGATGATGCAGCTACCATCTCTTCTCACAAGTTAGCTGCTGCCCCACTGGAGCCCGAACGGGGTGGTTTTTATAGCAGACACTAGGAAGCGCACAGTGCTGGAACTGATGGTGGAGGGCTTCGTGGACTGACCTGGGATTCTCCACAAAGACGTCCTCTGGTAGGAAGAAAGGAACCTCCTTCTGACGCATCTCAATCACCTGGGGATGCAGCGGGAGGTGTTACCTCACACAGGGGAGCCTGGGCAGGCATGTACGACCCTCTCAAACACTCCCTTACTCCCTCACACAGAGCTGTGACCTCAGATCTGCAATCCAAGTGCTCCCACCCACAAACACACACACACACAAACACACACACGTACCTCTTGCACATGCTGGCAGAAGGCGGGCACGGTGGTCAGCTGGCTGATGAGATTCAGGTAGGCAGCGGAGAGGGCGAGGACGGCACAGCGGTTGTACGCAGGAAGTGTCTCCTCATTGGCTAGCGCCAGGTCCTATGGGGGGGGGGGGGGGTGGGAGGCAGAGACAAATGAAAAACAATGCTCCGTGTCTGGGGGCATCTACACCAAGACAGGTGGTGGGGGGGGGGGGGGGGGGCACCTGCAGGGCAAGAGCCAGCCGGATGAGGTCCACCACCACCTCCTCGTTGGCCAACTCGACGCTGATGAGGGCCAGCAGGGCGTACAGGGCCTCGAAGTGTGGCTGGGTGCTGCTGTCCTCCTTACAGGCCAGGAAGATGTGCCGGTACAGCTGCTGGGAGTGCTGGGACATGGGCGGGACAGAGAGTGCGTCACAACGGGGCGCCAAAGCACTTCTGCACCAGCGCTAGCATTAGCGTTAGCATTAGCAGTAGCGGTAGCGGGCTCACCTTCTTCATGAAGAGGTTGTCTTGCCGAGAGCACTTGTCCACCCTGAGCTTCAGCACCGAGATGTCAGAGAAGATGCTGGGGGGGGGGGGGGGGAGTCGGGGGTCAGTCATGGATCACCCACGATCGAATTGGTCCAAATGAGGCAAAACGGTATTTGCCAACTGCATGCCCCCCCTCCCCCATGAGAAATTGAGGTTTTTAAGGTCATTGTTTCATCTCTGCTGTTCGCTGATGCGTTGGGGGGAAACTGACCTTGCTGTGGAAAACGGCTGGTGTTTTATAAAAAGGAGGCAATGAACTGCCTCTCAGTTCCATTTCTCTATCTCACTTGGAGATATAAGCTACAAAGATCAAACATTCCGGCAAAACAGAGATAAACAAAAACGTTTAGATCGATTCCGCTGTAAATGAAGGGGAAAAAACCCAGCGAGTCATAGGGCTGAATCATTTCCCAGTAAACTCTGACGCTGCTGCTGGGGATGTTACTGTCATTTTACGGTCAACTGAGCCCGGATCTCAATGCCAGCACGATGCCCGCCTGTGTGTGTCATTACAGCACATGGCATGTGTTCTTTACTTGAAATGTTCCATTATCTAAGTCAGTGTTTCTCAACCCGGTCCTCGGGGGCACACAGACGGTCATGTTTTTGCTTCCTCCCAGTTCCCGACCAGGGAATCAAAAACATGAACTATCTGGGGTCCCCAAGGACCAGTCCGAGAGACACTGATCTAGTGACAATGCATTATAGTCATGTGATACACAGAATGTCTGCCCAGAGATTAATACTGCATTTAATTACAAATTATTTTCCATGCTCTACATCAAACTGAAAATATTTACATGTTCTTATTCAGTATTTTTTGTTGTGTGTTATTGTTCAGAAGAGGACGGTAAGAACCGGGAGGGGAAAGGTAACATTCAACCCTGAAGTGCTGACCAGGATAAATGGTTGGAAAGTAGGTAGATAGATGGATGGATGGATGGATGGATGGAGTTTCTGCATGTTCTGCTCGTCCCGTATAGCTACCTCATCCTCTTATCACATTACTTTTTATTATTCCCACCCTGCTGGGGCACAAACATTTCACTGTATTCCCAGAATACATTAGACAATAGAATTTGAAACCCAAAACCCTTTATGTGTGTTTCCTCCCACAGTCCAAAGAGATGCGGTTTAGGTGAACCAGGATTTCTCAGTTGCCTTTTGTGTGTGGGCGTGGGTGAGAGTTCATCCCGCCCAGGGTGGCCCTTGCATTGTGCCCCGTGCTTCATGAGATAGGAGCTTGCCTCACCATGAGATGAACAAACAAGTATCAAAGATGGATGGATAGATGAATGGATGGATATATGTATACCTTCATACCATATAGGAAGGGATTGACATACCTGGTACGCAAGTACACATTTGCGGTGTAAAGGTTCAAATGTGCAGTAATTTCTTGCCAAACGTGTACATATTTTATGCACATTTGCACTGTTATGACAAGAAATTTCCCGACATTTTAACCCATAAATGGTTCCAAAACATTCCATGCAGGACCTTGTGTTCCCATTAGCATTGTAACGGGCAGGAAGCCTTACCTGATGGAGCTGAACTTGGGCCAGTTGTCATGGCGATCGATGAGGCTGAGCAGGATCTCCAGGACCAGTAGGCGGATCTCAGCATCTTCCAAAAGGGTGAAGGCCAGCAGCGGGTCCAGGAAGGAGGTGGGCAGAGCCGTCAGCATGTTGGTGGTCTGAAAGCCTGTGGTCACCTGGACCAGGCCCAGAAAGAGATGGGAGACACGGAAGTAACCCCATTAACACCGGGCAGCTTCTCCATCTGGGCTGAACCACGCGCGTTAGGGTGGCTCATCATACATGATGGTATCCGCCACTCACCTGTAACAGAGACTTCAGCAGCATGACCTGAATCATCCGGCTGCCCTGCAAACTAGGATCAGAGAGGTCAAGACTTTGGTCAGGACAGCTTGTGATCATTCAGTGGGTGGACATGACTTCAAAGTGAAAGGGCCACTGAGACATTTATACAACCAGACATTTTCACTCAGGTAAAGAGCTGCAGGTTCAATCTACTATCATCAATATATCTACACAGCCACAAAGCGTCTATGCCATGAAATACCTTTACACAGCTACCAGGACACTTACAGCCTGAGGAACACCTTTACACAGCTACCAGGACACTTACAGTCTGAGGGACACCTTTACACAGCTACCAGGACACTTACTGTCTGAGGGACACCTTTACACAGCTACCAGGACACTTACAGTCTGAGGAACACCTTTACACAGCTACCAGGACACTTACAGTCTGAGGGACACCTTTACACAGCTACCAGGACACTTACAGTCTGAGGGACACCTTTACACAGCTACCAGGACACTTACAGTCTGAGGGACACCTTTACACAGCTACCAGGACACTTACAGTCTGAGGGACACCTTTACACAGCTACCAGGACACTTACAGTCTGAGGGACACCTTTACACAGCTACCAGGACACTTACAGTCTGAGGGACACCTTTACACAGCTACCAGGACACTTACAGTCTGAGGGACACCTTTACACAGCTACCAGGACACTTACAGCCTGAGGAACACCTTTACACAGCTACCAGGACACTTACAGCCTGAGGAACACCTTTACACAGCTACCAGGACACTTACAGTCTGAGGGACACCTTTACACAGCTACCAGGACACTTACAGCCTGAGGAACACCTTTACACAGCTACCAGGACACTTACAGTCTGAGGGACACCTTTACACAGCTACCAGGACACTTACAGCCTGAGGGACACCTTTACACAGCTACCAGGACACTTACTGTCTGAGGGACACCTTTACACAGCTACCAGGACACTTACTGTCTGAGGGACACCTTTACACAGCTACCAGGACACTTACTGTCTGAGGGACACCTTTACACAGCTACCAGGACACTTACTGTCTGAGGGACACCTTTACACAGCTACCAGGACACTTACTGTCTGAGGGACACCTTTACACAGCTACCAGGACACTTACAGCCTGAGGAACACCTTTACACAGCTACCAGGACACTTACAGCCTGAGGGACACCTTTACACAGCTACCAGGACACTTACTGTCTGAGGGACACCTTTACACAGCTACCAGGACACTTACAGCCTGAGGAACACCTTTACACAGCTACCAGGACACTTACTGTCTGAGGGACACCTTTACACAGCTACCAGGACACTTACTGTCTGAGGGACACCTTTACACAGCTACCAGGACACTTACAGTCTGAGGGACACCTTTACACAGCTACCAGGACACTTACAGCCTGAGGGACACCTTTACACAGCTACCAGGACACTTACAGTCTGAGGGACACCTTTACACAGCTACCAGGACACTTACAGCCTGAGGGACACCTTTACACAGCTACCAGGACACTTACAGCCTGAGGGACACCTTTACACAGCTACCAGGACACTTACAGTCTGAGGGACACCTTTACACAGCTACCAGGACACTTACAGTCTGAGGGACACCTTTACACAGCTACCAGGACACTTACAGCCTGAGGACACCTTTACACAGCTACCAGGACACTTACAGTCTGAGGGACACCTTTACACAGCTACCAGGACACTTACAGTCTGAGGGACACCTTTACACAGCTACCAGGACACTTACAGTCTGAGGGACACCTTTACACAGCTACCAGGACACTTACAGTCTGAGGGACACCTTTACACAGCTACCAGGACACTTACAGCCTGAGGAACACCTTTACACAGCTACCAGGACACTTACAGTCTGAGGGACACCTTTACACAGCTACCAGGACACTTACAGCCTGAGGAACACCTTTACACAGCTACCAGGACACTTACAGTCTGAGGGACACCTTTACACAGCTACCAGGACACTTACAGCCTGAGGAACACCTTTACACAGCTACCAGGACACTTACAGTCTGAGGACACCTTTACACAGCTACCAGGACACTTACAGCCTGAGGAACACCTTTACACAGCTACCAGGACACTTACAGTCTGAGGGACACCTTTACACAGCTACCAGGACACTTACAGCCTGAGGGACACCTTTACACAGCTACCAGGACACTTACTGTCTGAGGGACACCTTTACACAGCTACCAGGACACTTACTGTCTGAGGGACACCTTTACACAGCTACCAGGACACTTACTGTCTGAGGGACACCTTTACACAGCTACCAGGACACTTACAGCCTGAGGGACACCTTTACACAGCTACCAGGACACTTACAGTCTGAGGGACACCTTTACACAGCTACCAGGACACTTACTGTCTGAGGGACACCTTTACACAGCTACCAGGGCACTTACAGTCTGAGGGACACCTTTACACAGCTACCAGGACACTTACTGTCTGAGGGACACCTTTACACAGCTACCAGGACACTTACAGTCTGAGGGACACCTTTACACAGCTACCAGGACACTTACAGTCTGAGGGACACCTTTACACAGCTACCAGGACACTTACAGCCTGAGGAACACCTTTACACAGCTACCAGGACACTTACAGCCTGAGGAACACCTTTACACAGCTACCAGGACACTTACAGCCTGAGGGACACCTTTACACAGCTACCAGGACACTTACAGCCTGAGGGACACCTTTACACAGCTACCAGGACACTTACAGCCTGAGGGACACCTTTACACAGCTACCAGGACACTTACAGCCTGAGGGACACCTTTACACAGCTACCAGGACATTTACAGCCTGAGGGACACCTTTACACAGCTACCAGGACACTTACAGCCTGAGGGACACCTTTACACAGCTACCAGGACACTTACAGCCTGAGGGACACCTTTACACAGCTACCAGGACACTTACAGCCTGAGGGACACCTTTACACAGCTACCAGGACACTTACAGCCCGAGGAACACCTTTACACAGCTACCAGGACACTTACTGTCTGAGGGACACCTTTACACAGCTACCAGGGCACTTACAGTCTGAGGGACACCTTTACACAGCTACCAGGACACTTACAGTCTGAGGGACACCTTTACACAGCTACCAGGACACTTACAGTCTGAGGGACACCTTTACACAGCTACCAGGACACTTACAGCCTGAGGAACACCTTTACACAGCTACCAGGACACTTACAGCCTGAGGGACACCTTTACACAGCTACCAGGGCACTTACAGCCTGAGGGACACCTTTACACAGCTACCAGGACACTTACAGTCTGAGGGACACCTTTACACAGCTACCAGGACACTTACAGTCTGAGGGACACCTTTACACAGCTACCAGGACACTTACAGCCTGAGGGACACCTTTACACAGCTACCAGGGCACTTACAGTCTGAGGGACACCTTTACACAGCTACCAGGACACTTACAGTCTGAGGGACACCTTTACACAGCTACCAGGACACTTACAGCCTGAGGAACACCTTTACACAGCTACCAGGACACTTACAGTCTGAGGGACACCTTTACACAGCTACCAGGACACTTACAGTCTGAGGGACACCTTTACACAGCTACCAGGACACTTACTGTCTGAGGGACACCTTTACACAGCTACCAGGACACTTACAGTCTGAGGGACACCTTTACACAGCTACCAGGACACTTACTGTCTGAGGGACACCTTTACACAGCTACCAGGACACTTACAGCCTGAGGGACACCTTTACACAGCTACCAGGACACTTACAGTCTGAGGGACACCTTTACACAGCTACCAGGACACTTACTGTCTGAGGGACACCTTTACACAGCTACCAGGACACTTACTGTCTGAGGGACACCTTTACACAGCTACCAGGACACTTACTGTCTGAGGGACACCTTTACACAGCTACCAGGACACTTACTGTCTGAGGGACACCTTTACACAGCTACCAGGACACTTACTGTCTGAGGGACACCTTTACACAGCTACCAGGACACTTACTGTCTGAGGGACACCTTTACACAGCTACCAGGACACTTACTGTCTGAGGGACACCTTTACACAGCTACCAGGACACTTACAGTCTGAGGGACACCTTTACACAGCTACCAGGACACTTACAGTCTGAGGGACACCTTTACACAGCTACCAGGACACTTACTGTCTGAGGGACACCTTTACACAGCTACCAGGACACTTACAGTCTGAGGGACACCTTTACACAGCTACCAGGACACTTACAGCCTGAGGGACACCTTTACACAGCTACCAGGACACTTACAGTCTGAGGGACACCTTTACACAGCTACCAGGGCACTTACAGTCTGAGGGACACCTTTACACAGCTACCAGGACACTTACAGTCTGAGGGACACCTTTACACAGCTACCAGGACACTTACAGTCTGAGGGACACCTTTACACAGCTACCAGGACACTTACAGCCTGAGGACACCTTTACACAGCTACCAGGACACTTACAGTCTGAGGGACACCTTTACACAGCTACCAGGACACTTACAGTCTGAGGGACACCTTTACACAGCTACCAGGACACTTACAGTCTGAGGGACACCTTTACACAGCTACCAGGACACTTACAGTCTGAGGGACACCTTTACACAGCTACCAGGACACTTACAGTCTGAGGGACACCTTTACACAGCTACCAGGACACTTACAGTCTGAGGGACACCTTTACACAGCTACCAGGACACTTACAGTCTGAGGGACACCTTTACACAGCTACCAGGACACTTACAGTCTGAGGGACACCTTTACACAGCTACCAGGACACTTACAGTCTGAGGGACACCTTTACACAGCTACCAGGACACTTACAGTCTGAGGGACACCTTTACACAGCTACCAGGACACTTACTGTCTGAGGGACACCTTTACACAGCTACCAGGACACTTACAGTCTGAGGGACACCTTTACACAGCTACCAGGACACTTACTGTCTGAGGGACACCTTTACACAGCTACCAGGACACTTACTGTCTGAGGGACACCTTTACACAGCTACCAGGACACTTACAGTCTGAGGACACCTTTACACAGCTACCAGGACACTTACTGTCTGAGGGACACCTTTACACAGCTACCAGGACACTTACTGTCTGAGGGACACCTTTACACATGCTACCAGGA